>NC_092337.1:60647500-61272500 GCF_046630445.1 Rutidosis leptorrhynchoides
GATGATCATCTTCGAATAGTAGTAGGTTGTAGATATTTGGTTTCGTGGTGATTCAAACAGGAACAAGATAGAATACAACAACATGAAGGATTAAAGATGATGGTTCAGATGGGTTTCGCAGGTTGACGTGAGATGGTGATTGTTATGGTTCTTTGGTTACAAGAATTAAGAGAGAATAGAGAGATGGTAGTGGGTATTTTGTTCGTTCAATTGATTTGATAAATAATTCGAGCAGATAAAAAAAAATCAACTTGCAAAGTTTTCAACAAATTAGTACGATTGAAAAGGATGTAATTTGACTTTAGAGATATAACCAACAATCAAATACAGTGTTTGATTAAGATAGGAAACTGATTTTTGGATCCTATGACTTTGAATTCTTATATGTGTTTATATATCTAAATCTGTAATTTGTAAATGTATATGTATTTATATATATATATATATATATATATATATATATATATATATATATATATATATATATATATATATATATATATATATATATATATATATATATATATATATATATATATATATATATATATATATATATATATATATATATATATATATATATATATATATATATGTGTGTATTTGTATATCTTGATTATATATATATATATATATATATATATATATATATATATATATATATATATATATATATATGTATATATATATATTAATTTCTTAAATTTTGATCTTTAACAAGTATAAACATACTAATCTTATTAATAATACAAATAATAATACTATTAGTGATAATATTATTAAAGTGACTAGTAATAATAAATGATAGACATAATATTATTAACAAAAATGATAATTTTATTACATTTAATTTCTAATGATAATAAAAATGATAATAATAATCTTATTAGTTATAATTAATGATAATAATATAATAGCTTATACATATCAAACTTTATATATATATTTTATAATTGAAATAATAATATTAATAATACAAATATTAATATCAATATTAACAATAATAAAAGTAATGATAATCATATTCGATCTTGCAATTAAATTTAATATAATACTATTTATTATTTATGTAAGATTATATTATGTGATGATATCTACTGAATGGTTAATATTTATATATATTTAATAGAAATCATAAATTTATAATAACATAAACCTATTTATATATATTAACAGTGCTTAATTATTCTATTTGGTATTTTACAATTTAAATTCCAATTATTTAAAGTATACATTATTAAATCAAAATATTATATATACATATTTATTTATAAATAATTGTTCGTGAATCGTCGGGAATGGTTGAAGGTCAATTGAACATGTAAACATAGTTCCAAGATTTTGAGACTCAATATTATAGACTTTGCTTTTCGTGTCGGAAACATATAAAGATTAAGTTTAAATTTGGTCGAAAATTTTCGGGTCGTCACAGTACCTACCCGTTAAAGAAATTTCATCCCGAAATTTGAGTGAGGTGGTCATGACTATCAGTAACAATGTTTTCATGACGAATATGAGTTGATAAATAAAGTTTTATCTTCATTGAGTAATATGAATAAGACAATTTGATTACTCGAATAGTACGAATGAAGCTTTTACTAAGTAGTGAAATGAGATAGACAAGTTTCATCATAATTTTTCACTAGTCATGGTTGAATTCCGGAATTCAAGGGGTTTAAACAATATTTTCAAAATCTAAAAGATTTGATTCTTCGGCGAATAAAGAAATTAAGATCTCTATAATTAAATACTGTACAGGGATCTGCCTTGATTACTCTGTCTGATATTTCCATTATAAATTAAACTCCTCCGTTTCATTATTCTCACCATTCCTATACTTTCTTTCTTAGTTCATACATCCAAAAGATTGTGAAAATGCTTAGTCCAATTCTAATCCCTAATATTTTCCTAATTATCATTTCTTTCATCCCTCTTTTCAATCTTCCACCAGAAAAATCTGTTTACTTTTAATATAACCTTGGGGTGATACTTTCTTAATTATGCCGTGTCTTTATATTGCTATTCCTATTAATACCCACGATTTGTAACTTCCGTGTTGTTATTGAGCTTTATATTTTCTCTTATATTTTGAAGCTCTTTGCCTTTTTATTATCCTCCCGACCTCTAGTAAAGCGAGTAACAGTCCAGAATTCGTAAATATGGAATTTCGGATAAACATCATGTTCTAAATAAGAAAAAAAATGTATTAGCACGATTTGATTTGTCAAATTACCAAAATCACTGAGAATAGAACTATCAAGAATATACTTTCTTGATATGTTCAGAAGTTAAACAACATGAAAGAGTTATGTAACATGGCACATGATGACGTTATGATCTGTGAATCATCACGTTCCATTAGAAACTCAGCATGACCTAATGTAATATAATCACGTTGATCAAGTGTCATTATATTATACTAACTCATGCATCAGTTCCCAACATTACTTCAATAACATTCATATTTAAGCTCGAAAGTTTACAGAATATATAAACTAACAGTTTCTATATGATGTAACACTGATAGCACTAAGAGATTAATGATTTCAGATAAGAATAGTTATGAAAATATCTTCAGAAATATGAAGGATATTTATAATGAAAGATACAATGATATCTTGGAATTTCTAATATCGAAGGATGGTGAAGAAAATTTGTCCGCAAGAGTTTGGAGTCAGAAGCAAGGTATTTGCTAAAGATTTTATCAGAAACAGAATCATCAGGATTCTTAATGTACAAGTTTAGTTCTTGTGATTTGTTCAGAGATTCCTTCGTAGTTTGCTCAATCAGTTTTTCAGTTTCAAACTTTTTCTGAGCTTTGCCAACATACAATTCTTTATCATCAACTTTTGGCTGTTGAGGTCGTTTACAGTTTTTGTTGCTTCATTCAACTTTTCAAAATTCAGAGTATTAATTCGTAGACTGGGTGCTTTTCAAAATTTTAGAATGGAAGATCATAGTTCTAAGAGATAAATGTTATATAGATACATATAACTGTTGTTGTGGAAACGTTGCGAGACTCACAATACAGATTTGCTGATTTCCGATAGTTGGTATGGCAATTCTTGTTACAAGATGCGGATGAGTACATGATGAGACTTCAATAGATAAATATAGTGATTTGTCGGAGAGATTTAAACCAAGGAGCGACGAGGTTGCTGGTACATCTGCTGGTAATATGGTGGAATATAATAAAAGGTTCCCCGGTAACAATAAAAGAGCACACATATAAATCAAGGTTATAATAAGGTTGTTTCGAACGAAAAGTCAAAGTTGACTTGCTGGAGCTGTGACAAAATTTGCTAATTTGAAAAGGGATTGCAAAGTTATTTTGGGTAATAATAACACTAAGAAATTAGCATAGCTACGTTTTAAACATTTACTCAGTTGCCGAGAGTTTCTCAGGTGAATAGCTATATGCATCAATCTTTTCTTCTATAGATGAAGTGCGGTTGGTTCATTCTCTCGATTGAGGTGTTTTCAAGAATCATGAAAGGTTTGTACGCAGATTGTAATCGTCAAGATATAAATGAGGTTTAAGATGAAATCAAGTAGCAACTTGAAGAATTGTTTAGTTTCATATGTTATAATCAATATTTTAATTCATTTTAATTGTCCAATGTTGGTAGTCCACAATTGATAGTCCACATTTAACAGTCCAATAATTCATATATAGCTTAATATATAATATTCGAATTAATTAATACGTATCGTGACCCGTGTACATGTCTCAGACTCGATCACAACTCAAACTATATATATTATTGTAGAATCAACCTCAGCCCTGTAAAGCTAAATCCAGCATTACTGCATATAGAGTGTCTATGGTTATTCCAAATAATATATATAGATGCGTCGATATGATATGTCATAACCTTGTATACGTGTCCCGATATTTAAAGTGCGTAAAATAAATAACAGAAATTAAATGACGATAAATAAAATTTGCGAGAATATAAATTGCGATAATTAAATTGCGATAAATAAAATGTAATCAGTTAGCTAGGAACAGTTAGCGTGGATTCTTAATAGAATTTTTCATAGTTAATTTGTTTGTTTCTAAAAAATTTTATTTTGTCCAATGCTTTCTTCATTATGCCACTTGTTGGATTCTGATAAGTCAAAATCTAAATATGAGATTGAATGAAAATGGTTATTCTATGGTGAACGGATTCGTATATCTGTGGATGTAAGTAGGATAGTAAATGACTGTTGAATCTGATTGAAAGAATATACAGTGTAACATATTAATGTGAAATATAAAGATTCCTCGGGTATTACCTACCCGTTAAAATATTTTCACCATTAACAGTTTGTACAATAAAACTTTTAATTACAATCTTTATGATAATGTATATACATATATATTTTCTTCAGACGTAATCATGGATTTAATGAGTCAATGTGATATTAAACACATCAGATTTACGGCTAGAACTAGAGTACATAATCTCTAAAACATTAGAGATTACATAATCCCCATGAAGGACGAAGATAGTTTATGTAGAACGATTCGTAGAACGATGATTATGCTTGAGGTATAGATTGCGAGATTGAGACGTGTGATGATGTTGTTGTTGTTGGTACTGGTTATGCTGCTGGTGCTGCTGATGATGGTACTGTTGCTGTCGGTGCTACAAGTGTTGTTGGTGCTGAGGTTGGTGATGATGTTGGTGTGGTAAGTATAGCTTGTAGATCACGCACCATTCTTGTCAGGGTTTCTATCCTACCCTCTATCATTTCTATCCATCCACTCATCTGATTCGATAGATCTTGACTATCAATTCGAAGTTCTCTAACTTCTTCTAATATTCCCCTTCGATTGGTATTCAGAAGTAGAGGTTGAATATTTTCTGAGATTGCAGTAATGCGACCTTCGAGATGGAAAACTTTAGCAAGAAGAGTGAATACAGTGTTGCGCATAGGTTCACCGGTGAGTACATCTTTTTCTCTGATGTTAGGAGGTAAGTTTGGTTCGCGGTAGGGCTCGCCTTCTTCATTTCTCCATCGAGTGAGTAAGTCTCGGACCCACCCCCATCTCCTCCAGAAATAAAAATAGCTAAATGGTTGAGGCACTTTTGGTTCATTGATTTCGGAGTCTGCTTCAATATACATCTCGAAATTGCTTCCGGAACTAATGGAATCCAAACTAGGTGTAGGATTCATCTCTTATGATCAGTTAGAGGATTTTCGATATGAAATGATTTTTGGTTATCGGATAATATTCTAATTATATAGAATATCTAATATAGTACAGAAGATCCCATAGATTACGGAGGAAATTAAGGAAGCGTGTCAGATAAAGTCTACAGTAACAGATACGCTAAGATAAGGATTTGTCTATACACTGTCTATGCAATAGAGGCAGTAAGACGTGTCTAGACTTTGAGGATGATAAATAAATAATTTTCGACACTAAATGATAAGCAAAACTTTTGACATGCAGACACGGTCGAAGTCCAGACTCACTAATGCATCCTAACGACTTATCAGTTAGACACACTAATGCAGACCTGGTTCGCTAAGACCACCGCTCTGATACCAACTGAAGCAACCCATCCTAATCCATCTGGACAAAGTCCACATCGATTACAAGCGATTCATAATAGTTTATTACATCGCGAGGTACTTGACCTCTATATGATACATTTTACAAACATTGCATTCGTTTTTAAAAGACAAACTTGCTTTACATCGAAATTTGACGGCATTCATACCATTTCATAATATATCCAAATATAATTGAATTAATAATAATTTTGATGAACTCAATGACTCGAATGCAACGTCTTTTGAAATATGTCATGAATGACTCCAAGTAATGTCTCTAATATGAGCTAATGCACAGCGGAAGATTTCTTTCATACCTGAGAATAAACATGCTTTCAAGTGTCAACCAAAAGGTTGGTGAGTTCATTAGTTTAACATAAATAATCATTTCCATCATTTTAATAGGCCACAAGATTTTCATTTACATTTCTCATAAATATACGTCCCATGCATAGAGACAAAAATAATCATTCATATGGATTGAACACCTGGTAACCGACATTAATAAGATGCATATAGAATATCCCCATCATTCTGGAACACCCATCGGACATGATAAAATCGAAGTACTAAAGCATTCCAAATTCCAAAATGGGGCTTGTTGGGCCCGATAGATCTATCTTTAGGATTCGCGTCAATTAGTAGATCGATTTACTAATTCTTAGGTTACCAAGTAAAAAGGGGCATATTCGGCTTCGATCATTCAACCATATAATGTAGTTTCGATTACTTGTGTCTATTTCGTAAAACATTTATAAAAATAGCTCATGTATTCTCAGTCCCAAAAATATATATTGCAAAAGCATTTAAAAAGGGAGCAAACGAAACTCACATAATGTATTTTGTAGTAAAAATACATATGACTATATTGAACAATGCAGGATTGGCCTCGGATTCACGAACCTATATAAATTGTATATATTAACGCGTATAATATTAATCAATTAAGTTTATAATGTATAAGACTAATATTTTTTTTACATATATAATCATATTACTATCTATATTGTATAAGATTTTTATATATAATGTGTCACTTAATAAAAATAGTATTTTGTTTAAAAATACAAAACTATGTAATATTAGTATAGGTATGAAATAAATATATTTTATATAAATAATATTTGTTGTAATAGTAATAATAATATTAATAGTGATATTAATAATAATAATGATAGTGTTAATGAAAATAAAATGATAATTTTAGTAAGTATGATAATTTTACTTACAATGATATTTTAAACAATAAGGATCCTTTTATAATAATAACTAGTTCGGTTCAGCCCGCGCGATGCAGCGGGGTCTTTCGGTCAGCGTATTCATGTTTAACGCAGTTTTATTTACAAAAGGAAAAACTGCTCATGTGTTATGCGTTATTGTTGGTGTCGTCATCTTTAGTGTTTTTTAATATATGTTCGGTTTAAACATAGTTAGTTTCTTTTTCCTGAGAAAATTATTCCGAGCCTGACGGTGCTGGCGAAAAAATTTAACTCCTGGCGAGCAGAAAGATACGGGCTGTCGTTGTGTTTAGCATTTTTTAAAAAGTGTTCGTTTCGAATGTAGTTAGTATCGTTTTGTTCATAAAATTATTTCGAGTCTGACGGTACTGTCGAAAAAATTTAAGTTGCGGCGAGCGAGAAGATACGGGCTGTCGTTGTTTTTAGAATTTTTTAAAAAGTGTCCGTTTCGAACGTAGTTAGTCTCATTTTGTTTGATAATGTTAAAAACAAACATATATTTCATAGCATTATCCCTCAAGAAAGACAAGCTTTTAGTTGCAATTGTTCTATTTACAAGTGATATTCGTTTAAATAATAAAAAGTGAAGACAAAAGACAGATTCGACAAATTGAAGACGCAAAAGACCAAAAAAGCTCAAAAGTACAAAATACAATCAAAGAGGTTCCAATTATTGATAAGAAACGTCTCAAAATTACAAGAGTACAAGACGCGAAACGCAAAGTACATGATATTAAATTATACGCAAGGACGTTCGAAAATCCGAAACCGGGACCAAAGTCAACTCTCAACGCTCGACGCAACGGACTAAAAATTACAAGTTAACTATGCACATAAATAAAATATAATATTTAAATAATTCTTATAATTATTTATATATTATATTATTATTTATAAACGTCGGCAAGCAAGAAAACAAAGGCATTTGAACTTCACCAGATGGCCATGCAATCGCATGGCGTGGAAGTGTTAATTCCATGCGATCGCATGGCTGAAAAATCCAGCCCAGGTCCTATAAATTCAACTTGTTTTGGCCAAAATAAACACATCTTTTTCTTCTTCCTTCATACGTAAACATATATATATATATATATATATATATATATATATATATATATATATATATATATATATATTATAATTTTAATTTTAATTTTAATTTTAATTTTAATTCTAATAATAAGGGTATGTTAGCGAATGTTGTAAGGGTGTAAGACGAAATTCTGTTCGTGTAACGCTACGCTATTTTTAATCACTGTAAGTTATGATTAATGTTATTTTTAATTTAATGTCTCATAGCTAAGTTATTATTTTGCTTATTTAATACCGAAGTAATCATGATGTTGGGTTAAAATATTTAAAATTAGGTAATTGGGCTTTGTACCATAATTGGGGTTTGGACAAAAGAACGACACTTGTGGAAATTAGACTATGGGCTATTAATGGGCTTTATATTTATTTAATTAAATGATAGTTTGTTAATTTAATATGAAGATTTACAATTGGACGTACCTATAAATAACCACATACACTCGATCGGACACGATGGGCAGGATATTTATATGTACGAATAATCGTTCATTTAACCGGACACGGGAATGGATTAATAGTCTATGGAATTATTAAAACAGGGGTGAAATTATGTACAAGGACACTTGGCATAATTGATAACAAAGTATTAAAACCTTGGATTACACGCAGTCGATATCCTGGTGTAATTATTAAACAAAGTATTAAGACCTTGTTACAGTTTAAGTCCCCAATTAGTTGGAATATTTGACTTCGGATATAAGGATAATTTGACGAGGACACTCGCACTTTATATTTATGATTGATGGACTGTTATGGACAAAAACCAGACGGGCATATTAAATAATCCAGGACAAAGGACAATTAACCCATGGGAATAAACTAAAATCAACACGCCAAACATCATGATTATGGAAGTTTAAATAAGCATAATTCTTTTATTTTCATATTTAATTGCACTTCTAATTATCACACTTTTATTTATTGTCATTGTATTTAATTACACTTTTAATTATCGTACTTCTTAATTATCGCACTTTTATTTATCGCAATTTCATTATCGTTATTTATTTTACGCTTTAAATTAAGTCTTTTATTTATTTAATATTTTACATTAGGTTTTAACTGCGACTAAAGTTTTAAAAATCGACAAACCGGTCATTAAACGGTAAAAACCCCCTTTTTATAATAATAATATTACTTATATATATTTGTTTTTTTATAAATTAAAACTAATATAGCGTTAAGCTTGTTTAAGTGTATCCCTGTGGAACGAACCGGACTTACTAAAAACTACACTACTGTATGATTAGGTACACTGCCTATAAGTGTTGTAGCAAGGTTTATGTATATTCATTCTATAAATAAATAAATATCTTGTGTAAAATTGTATCATATTTAATAGTATTTCGTTATAAAAATAATACTATTTCCTAGTACACCTCGCACACATCAAGTATTTTTGGAGCCGCTGCCGGGGACAATTCTGCTTAAACGCCGGAAGCGCAACGCTATATATATAAAAAAAGATTTTTATTAATTTTTAGTTTACTTTTATAAAAATACATTTTTGTAAAAATACGTTTTAAATATACAAAAATATAAAAGAAAAACAAAATATATATATATTTAAGAGTTTGTTACATATATATATATATATATATATATATATATATATATATATATATAATTATAAAGTTTCTTTATTTTTATTTTAGTTTTTAAAATTAAATTTTTATTTAAGTTATATAAATATTATATATATATTTAAGACAGAAAACTGAAAAAGAAAAATATAAAAAAAACTCTCGACCCGATCACGGTAGCAGCCCAGCATTTGGCCCGAATCCAATGTAGTGACCCGAACTTTTCCATGTTTATATATATTAATTGAGATTGATATTTACATGATTAAATGTTTCCAACATGTTAAGCAATCAAACTTGTTAAGACTTGATTAATTGAAATATGTTTCATATAGACAATTGACCACCCAAGTTGATCGGTGATTCACGAACGTTAAAACTTGTAAAAACTATATGATGACATATATATGGATATATATATATAGTTAACATGATAGTATGATAAGAAAACATATCATAAAGTATATTAACAATGAACTACATATGTAAAAACAAGACTACTAACTTAATGATTTTTAAACGAGACATATATGTAACGATTATCGTTGTAAAGACATTTAATGTATATATATCATATTAAGAGATATTCATACATGATATTATCATGATAATATAATAATTTAAAATCTCATTTGATATTATAAACATTGGGTTAACAACATTTAACAAGATCGTTAACCTAAAGGTTTCAAAACAACACTTACATGTAACGACTAACGATGACTTAACGACTCAGTTAAAATGTATATACATGTAGTGTTTTAATATGTATTTATACACTTTTGAAAGACTTCAATACACTTATCAAAATACTTCTACTTAACAAAAATGCTTACAATTACATCCTCGTTCAGTTTCATCAACAATTCTACTCGTATGCACCCGTATTCGTACTCGTACAATACACAGCTTTTAGATGTATGTACTATTGGTATATACACTCCAATGATCAGCTCTTAGCAGCCCATGTGAGTCACCTAACACATGTGGGAACCATCATTTGGCAACTAGCATGAAATATCTCATAAAATTACAAAAATATGAGTAATCATTCATGACTTATTTACATGAAAACAAAATTACATATCCTTTATATCTAATCCATACACCAACGACCAAAAACACCTACAAACACTTTCATTCTTCAATTTTCTTCATCTAATTGATCTCTCTCAAGTTCTATCTTCAAGTTCTAAGTGTTCTTCATAAATTCCAAAAGTTCTAGTTTCATAAAATCAAGAATACTTTCAAGTTTGCTAGCTCACTTCCAATCTTGTAAGGTGATCATCCAACCTCAAGAAATCTTTGTTTCTTACAGTAGGTTATCATTCTAATACAAGGTAATAATCATATTCAAACTTTGGTTCAATTTCTATAACTATAACAATCTTATTTCAAGTGATGATCTTACTTGAACTTGTTTTCGTGTCATGATTCTGCTTCAAGAACTTCGAGCCATCCAAGGATCCATTGAAGCTAGATCCATTTTTCTATTTTCCAGTAGGTTTATCCAAGGAAATTAAGGTAGTAATGATGTTCATAACATCATTCGATTCATACATATAAAGCTATCTTATTCGAAGGTTTAAACTTGTAATCACTAGAACATAGTTTAGTTAATTCTAAACTTGTTCGCAAACAAAAGTTAATCCTTCTAACTTGACTTTTAAAATCAACTAAACACATGTTCTATATCTATATGATATGCTAACTTAATGATTTAAAACCTGGAAACACGAAAAACACCGTAAAACCGGATTTACGCCGTCGTAGTAACACCGCGGGCTGTTTTGGGTTAGTTAATTAAAAACTATGATAAACTTTGATTTAAAAGTTGTTATTCTGAGAAAATGATTTTTATTATGAACATGAAACTATATCCAAAAATTATGGTTAAACTCAAAGTGGAAGTATGTTTTCTAAAATGGTCATCTAGACGTCGTTCTTTCGACTGAAATGACTACCTTTACAAAAACGACTTGTAACTTATTTTTCCGACTATAAACCTATAATTTTTCTGTTTAGATTCATAAAATAGAGTTCAATATGAAACCATAGCAATTTGATTCACTCAAAACGGATTTAAAATGAAGAAGTTATGGGTAAAACAAGATTGGATAATTTTTCTCATTTTAGCTACGTGAAAATTGGTAACAAATCTATTCCAACCATAACTTAATCAACTTGTATTGTATATTATGTAATCTTGAGATACCATAGACACGTATACAATGTTTCGACCTATCATGTCGACACATCTATATATATTTCGGAACAACCATAGACACTCTATATGTGAATGTTGGAGTTAGCTATACAGGGTTGAGGTTGATTCCAAAATATATATAGTTTGAGTTGTGATCAATACTGAGATACGTATACACTGGGTCGTGGATTGATTCAAGATAATATTTATCGATTTATTTCTGTACATCTAACTGTGGACAACTAGTTATAGGTTACTAACGAGGACAGCTGACTTAATAAACTTAAAACATCAAAATATATTAAAAGTGTTGTAAATATATTTTGAACATACTTTAATATATATGTATATATTGTTATAGGTTCGTGAATCAACAGTGGCCAAGTCTTACTTCCCGACGAAGTAAAAATCTGTGAAAGTGAGTTATAGTCCCACTTTTAAAATCTAATATTTTTGGGATGAGAATACATGCAGGTTTTATAAATGATTTACAAAATAGACACAAGTACGTGAAACTACATTCTATGGTTGAATTATCGAAATCGAATATGCCCCTTTTTATTAAGTCTGGTAATCTAAGAATTAGGGAACAGACACCCTAATTGACGCGAATCCTAAAGATAGATCTATTGGGCCTAACAAACCCCATTCAAAGTACCGGATGCTTTAGTACTTCGAAATTTATATCATATCCGAAGGGTGTCCCGGAATGATGGGGATATTCTTATATATGCATCTTGTTATTGTCGGTTACCAGGTGTTCACCATATGAATGATTTTTATCTCTATGTATGGGATGTGTATTGAAATATGAAATCTTGTGGTCTATTGTTACGATTTGATATATATAGGTTAAACCTATAACTCACCAACATTTTTGTTGACGTTTAAAGCATGTTTATTCTCAGGTGAATATTAAGAGCTTCCGCTGTCGCATACTTAAATAAGGACAAGATTTGGAGTCCATGCTTGTACGATATTGTGTAAAAACTGCATTCAAGAAACTTATTTTGTTGTAACATCTTTGTATTGTAAACCATTATGTAATGGTCGTGTGTAAACAGGATATTTTAGATTATCATTATTTGATAATCTACGTAAAGCTTTTTAAACCTTTATTGATGAAATAAAGGTTATGGTTTGTTTAAAAATGAATGCAGTCTTTGAAAAACGTCTCATATAGAGGTCAAAACCTCGCAACGAAATCAATTAATATGGAACGTTTTTAATCAATAAGAACGGGACATTTCAGTTGGTATCAGAGCGTTGGCCTTAGAGAACCAGAAAATTTGCATTAGTGTGTCTTATCGAGTTTGTTAGGATGCATTAGTGAGTCTGGACTTCGACCGTGTTTTCTTTAAAAATGATTGCTTAACATTTTTGTTGGAAACTATATATTTTTAACATATGAATATTATGTGATATATTAATCTCTTAACGTGTTTGATATTATGTGATAGATGTCTACCTCTAGAACAAGTCCCATTGACTCACCTAATAATAATGAAGAGTCAAATGTAAATTGGAATGATTTGTGGATTGATTCACAAGTTCCCGAAGAGGAACCGGAAGAAGAGTCGGAACCGGAAGAAGAATCGGAACCGGAAGAAGAATCGGAACCGGATGAAGAAATAGAACCGGTGGGGGAAATAATAAAACGGTTAAGTAAAAGAAAATCCTCAACCAACCGACCAAAGTTAATTATGGTCAATGGTGTTTCCGCCAAGGAAGCAAAATATTGGGAGGATTACCAATTCTCCGATGAATCAGATTCCGACGAGAATTCCGATGATGTTATAGAAATTACCCCAACTGAATTTAAAAAGGCAAAAGAAAATAATAAGGGAAAGGGCATAAAAATAGAGAAATCTAATTCCAACCCCGATGAACTTTATATGTATCGTCAACCCCCGAAGTCCTTAAGTTGTAACAATGACCCGGGAACCTCTAAACCACCAGGTTTTTCTAAACCAATGTGGACAACGACGGCTCGTATTAGGGGAACATCATATATCCATAGAAACTTGGCAAAACGAACCAAAACCGAAGAAGAAGAAACGAGCGAGTCGGAATAAGATAGTTGTATTCGTGTGGTGTAATATATGTAATATAGTGTTCTTATGCTTTATGATATATGTAAAAATTGCTTGTATTAATAAGTATTTTTTTATGAATCTAACTCTTGTCTATTTTACAGTTTAAAAACACAAAATGGATAGACAACCCAATATTTTAAGAGACCTACCCGGAGACATGATTGATGAAATCTTGTCTAGAGTCGGCCAGAATTCTTCGGCACAACTATTTAAGGCGAGATCAGTTTGTAAGATATTCGAAGAACGTTCCAAGAATGTCTTGGTTTATAAGAGACTTTCGTTTGAAAGATGGGGGATATCACATTGGGAAACCCATAAGTTACGATGTGTTTACTTTGACGCATATATTGCGGGGAACCCAAATGCTATTTTACGCAACGGGTTAAGAAATTATTTTGACTCAATATATCCGAATATTGGACTTCGTGATTTAGAAAAAGCGGCTAACATGCAACATAAAGAAGCATGTTATGCTTACGGATTAGTAATGTTCGCTTCTCACCAAAGTGAGAACAAGAACATCGGGCTACAACTATTAAACAAAACGTTTCCACAAGTGACGGAGTCGGTAATTGGGGTAAGAAATGAGGTTTTTAGATTATTACGGGACTGTTAGACATTACGTAACCCTCGTCCCTTTGATGACGTTACAACACGCTGTCTTATCAACGGCCATAACGGTTATGTTGCACAAGACCAAGGATGGGAAGTAGTCCTAGTAAAACCAGAATGCATGACTTGTTTCTGGACGTATGAATTACGTGTCTTTATTGCCTTTGCTGAACGACTTGTGTACTAGCTAGAATTGTCTTCACAACTATCTTGTATCAAAGTTATTGTATGCTATATTTCATGCTTTATGTAAAATAAGCGGTATTGTAAATTTGTAAAATATTGTATAAAAGTTTGAACGCGAAATATTATTATAATCAGTTTTTCATATAGAATTGTAGTAGTTGAATTGTATATTAGCTACTAAGTATGAACTTAACGGGTAGGTACTACCCGAATTTAAACTTATAAAACGCTAATATGAAGAAAAAGCTTTTATAAATGAGTTCATATTATGCTACGAAATACTATTAACTACTCTTAATATTCTGTATGATTAACTTGTTCCATTTAACTATTTTGAAGGAAATGGCACCGACTACTCGACACACCGTAAATATGAATGAAGAGGAATTCCGTACTTTTCTAGCTTCAAACATAGCCGCAGTACAGGCTGCGCTACATACCAACAATAACCTTGGATCTAGCAGTACAGGAAATCGTGTAGGATGCACCTACAAAGAATTCACTGCCTGCAAACCTTTGGAATTTGATGGAACCGAAGGACCGATCGGATTGAAACGGTGGACCGAGAAGGTTGAATCGGTGTTTGCCATAAGTAAGTGTACTGAAGAGGACAAAGTGAAGTACGCTACGCATACCTTCACAGGTTCTGCGTTAACATGGTGGAATACCTATCTAGAGCAAGTGGGACAAGATGATGCGTACGCACTACCGTGGTCAGCATTCAAGCACTTGATGAACGAGAAGTACCGTCCCAGAACCGAGGTCAATAAGCTCAAGACAGAACTTAGAGGGTTACGAACCCAAGGATTTGATATTACCACGTACGAAAGACGATTCACAGAATTGTGCCTATTGTGTCCGGGAGCATTCGAAGATGAGGAAGAGAAGATCGACGCGTTTGTGAAAGGATTACCGGAAAGAATCCAAGAAGATATAAGTTCACACGAGCCCGCCTCCATACAACAGGCATGTAGAATGGCTCACAAACTAGTGAACCAGATTGAAGAAAGAATTAAAGAACAGACTGCTGAAGAGGCCAATGTGAAGCAAGTCAAAAGAAAGTGGGAGGAAAACGGTGATAAGAATCACCAATACAACAACAACAACAATTACAACAATAATCGCAACAATTATCCCAACAATCGCAACATCAATCGCAACTACAATAAACGGCCCAACAACAACAACAACAACAACAACAACAGCAACTACAACAATCATCCCAACAACAATAATAACCGCAACAACAACAACAATCAGAAGCAACTATGCCAAAGGTGTGAAAAGTATCACTCGGGGTTCTGCACCAAATTTTGCAACAAGTGTAAAAGAAATGGTCATAGCGCGGCGAAGTGTGAGGTCTACGGACCAGGGGTTAATAGAACGAAAGGAACAAATGGTGTCGGAACGAGTAATGGCGGAGCAAGTAGTGTCGGAGCAAGCTATGCCAATGTAGTTTGTTATAAATGTGGAAAACCGGGCCACATTATTAGAAATTGCCCGAACCAGGAGAACACGAATGGACAAGGCCGCGGAAGAGTTTTCAATATTAATGCGGCAGAGGCACAGGAAGACCCGGAGCTTGTTACGGGTACGTTTCTTATTGACAATAAATTTGCTTACGTTTTATTTGATTCGGGTGCGGATAGAAGCTATATGAGTAGAGATTTTTGTGCTAAATTAAGTTGTCCATTGACGCCTTTGGATAGTAAATTTTTACTCGAATTAGCAAATGGTAAATTAATTTCAGCAGATAATATATGTCGGAATCGAGAAATTAAACTGGTTAGCGAAACATTTAAGATTGATTTGATACCCGTAGAGTTAGGGAGTTTTGATGTGATAATCGGTATGGACTGGTTGAAAGAAGTGAAAGCGGAGATCGTTTGTTAAAAAAATGCAATTCGCATTATACGAGAAAAAGGAAAACCCTTAATGGTGTACGGAGAAAAGGGCAACACGAAGCTACATCTTATTAGTAATTTGAAGGCACAAAAACTAATAAGAAAAGGTTGCTATGCTGTTCTAGCACACGTCGAGAAAGTACAAACTGAAGAAAAGAGCATCAATGATGTTCCCGTCGCAAAAGAATTTCCCGATGTATTTCCGAAAGAATTACCGGGATTACCCCCACATCGATCCGTTGAATTTCAAATAGATCTTGTACCAGGAGCTGCACCAATAGCTCGTGCTCCTTACAGACTCGCACCCAGCGAGATGAAAGAACTGCAAAGCCAATTACAAGAACTTTTAGAGCGTGGTTTCATTCGACCAAGCACATCACCGTGGGGAGCTCCTGTTTTGTTTGTCAAGAAGAAAGATGGTACATTCAGGTTGTGTATCGACTACCGAGAGTTGAACAAACTTACCATCAAGAACCGCTACCCACTACCGAGAATCGACGACTTATTTGATCAACTACAAGGCTCGTCTGTTTATTCAAAGATTGACTTACGTTCCGGGTATCATCAAATGCGGGTGAAAGAAGATGATATTCCAAAGACTGCTTTCAGAACACGTTACGGTCATTACGAGTTTATGGTCATGCCGTTTGGTTTAACTAATGCACCAGCTGTGTTCATGGACCTTATGAACCGAGTGTGTGGACCATACCTTGACAAGTTTGTCATTGTTTTCATTGATGACATACTTATTTACTCAAAGAATGACCAAGAACACGGTGAACATTTGAGAAAGGTGTTAGAAGTATTGAGGAAGGAAGAATTGTACGCTAAATTTTCAAAGTGTGCATTTTGGTTGGAAGAAGTTCAATTCCTCGGTCACATAGTGAACAAAGAAGGTATTAAGGTGGATCCGGCAAAGATAGAAACTGTTGAAAAGTGGGAAACCCCGAAAACTCCGAAACACATACGCCAGTTTTTAGGACTAGCTGGTTACTACAGAAGGTTCATCCAAGACTTTTCCAGAATAGCAAAACCCTTGACTGCATTAACGCATAAAGGGAAGAAATTTGAATGGAATGATGAACAAGAGAAAGCGTTTCAGTTATTGAAGAAAAAGCTAACTACGGCACCTATATTGTCATTGCCTGAAGGGAATGATGATTTTGTGATTTATTGTGACGCATCAAAGCAAGGTCTCGGTTGTGTATTAATGCAACGAACGAAGGTGATTGCTTATGCGTCTAGACAATTGAAGATTCACGAACAAAATTATACGACGCATGATTTGGAATTAGGCGCGGTTGTTTTTGCATTAAAGACTTGGAGGCACTACTTATATGGGGTCAAAAGTATTATATATACCGACCACAAAAGTCTTCAACACATATTTAATCAGAAACAACTGAATATGAGGCAGCGTAGGTGGATTGAATTATTGAATGATTACGATTTTGAGATTCGTTACCACCCGGGGAAGGCAAATGTGGTAGCCGATGCCTTGAGCAGGAAGGATAGAGAACCCATTCGAGTAAAATCTATGAATATAATGATTCATAATAACATTACTACTCAAATAAAGGAGGCGCAACAAGGAGTTTTAAAAGAGGGAAATTTAAAGGATGAAATACCCAAAGGATCGGAGAAGCATCTTAATATTCGGGAAGACGGAACCCGGTATAGGGCTGAAAGGATTTGGGTACCAAAATTTGGAGATATGAGAGAAATGGTACTTAGAGAAGCTCATAAAACCAGATACTCAATACATCCTGGAACGGGGAAGATGTACAAGGATCTCAAGAAACATTTTTGGTGGCCGGGTATGAAAGCCGATGTTGCTAAATACGTAGGAGAATGTTTGACGTGTTCTAAGGTCAAAGCTGAGCATCAGAAACCATCAGGTCTACTTCAACAACCCGAAATCCCGGAATGGAAATGGGAAAACATTACCATGGATTTCATCACTAAATTGCCAAGGACTGCAAGTGGTTTTGATACTATTTGGGTAATAGTTGATCGTCTCACCAAATCAGCACACTTCCTACCAATAAGAGAAGATGACAAGATGGAGAAGTTAGCACGACTGTATTTGAAGGAAGTCGTCTCTAGACATGGAATACCAATCTCTATTATCTCTGATAGGGATGGCAGATTTATTTCAAGATTCTGGCAGACATTACAGCAAGCATTAGGAACTCGTCTAGACATGAGTACTGCCTATCATCCACAAACTGATGGGCAGAGCGAAAGGACGATACAAACGCTTGAAGACATGCTACGAGCATGTGTTATTGATTTCGGAAACAGTTGGGATCGACATCTACCGTTAGCAGAATTTTCCTACAACAACAGCTACCATTCAAGCATTGAGATGGCGCCGTTTGAAGCACTTTATGGTAGAAAGTGCAGGTCTCCGATTTGTTGGAGTGAGGTGGGGGATAGACAGATTACGGGTCCGGAGATTATACAAGAAACTACCGAGAAGATCATCCAAATTCAACAACGGTTGAAAACCGCCCAAAGTCGACAAAAGAGCTACGCTGACATTAAAAGAAAAGATATAGAATTTGAAATTGGAGAGATGGTCATGCTTAAAGTTTCACCTTGGAAAGGCGTTGTTCGATTTGGTAAACGAGGGAAATTAAATCCAAGGTATATTGGACCATTCAAGATTATTGATCGTGTCGGACCAGTAGCTTACCGACTTGAGTTACCTCAACAACTCGCGGCTGTACATAACACTTTCCACGTCTCGAATTTGAAGAAATGTTTTGCTAAAGAAGATCTCACTATTCCGTTAGATGAAATCCAAATCAACGAAAAACTCCAATTCATCGAAGAACCCGTCGAAATAATGGATCGTGAGGTTAAAAGACTTAAGCAAAACAAGATACCAATTGTTAAGGTTCGATGGAATGCTCGTAGAGGACCCGAGTTCACCTGGGAGCGTGAAGATCAGATGAAGAAGAAATACCCGCATCTATTTCCAGAAGATTCATCAACACCTTCAACAGCTTAAAATTTCGGGACGAAATTTATTTAACGGGTAGGTACTGTAGTGACCCGAACTTTTCCATGTTTATATATATTAATTGAGATTGATATTTACATGATTAAATGTTTCCAACATGTTAAGCAATCAAACTTGTTAAGACTTGATTAATTGAAATATGTTTCATATAGACAATTGACCACCCAAGTTGATCGGTGATTCACGAACGTTAAAACTTGTAAAAACTATATGATGACATATATATGGATATATATATAGTTAACATGATAGTATGATAAGAAAACATATCATAAAGTATATTAACAATGAACTACATATGTAAAAACAAGACTACTAACTTAATGATTTTTAAACGAGACATATATGTAACGATTATCGTTGTAAAGACATTTAATGTATATATATCATATTAAGAGATATTCATACATGATATTATCATGATAATATAATAATTTAAAATCTCATTTGATATTATAAACATTGGGTTAACAACATTTAACAAGATCGTTAACCTAAAGGTTTCAAAACAACACTTACATGTAACGACTAACGATGACTTAACGACTCAGTTAAAATGTATATACATGTAGTGTTTTAATATGTATTTATACACTTTTGAAAGACTTCAATACACTTATCAAAATACTTCTACTTAACAAAAATGCTTACAATTACATCCTCGTTCAGTTTCATCAACAATTCTACTCGTATGCACCCGTATTCGTACTCGTACAATACACAGCTTTTAGATGTATGTACTATTGGTATATACACTCCAATGATCAGCTCTTAGCAGCCCATGTGAGTCACCTAACACATGTGGGAACCATCATTTGGCAACTAGCATGAAATATCTCATAAAATTACAAAAATATGAGTAATCATTCATGACTTATTTACATGAAAACAAAATTACATATCCTTTATATCTAATCCATACACCAACGACCAAAAACACCTACAAACACTTTCATTCTTCAATTTTCTTCATCTAATTGATCTCTCTCAAGTTCTATCTTCAAGTTCTAAGTGTTCTTCATAAATTCCAAAAGTTCTAGTTTCATAAAATCAAGAATACTTTCAAGTTTGCTAGCTCACTTCCAATCTTGTAAGGTGATCATCCAACCTCAAGAAATCTTTGTTTCTTACAGTAGGTTATCATTCTAATACAAGGTAATAATCATATTCAAACTTTGGTTCAATTTCTATAACTATAACAATCTTATTTCAAGTGATGATCTTACTTGAACTTGTTTTCGTGTCATGATTCTGCTTCAAGAACTTCGAGCCATCCAAGGATCCATTGAAGCTAGATCCATTTTTCTCTTTTCCAGTAGGTTTATCCAAGGAAATTAAGGTAGTAATGATGTTCATAACATCATTCGATTCATACATATAAAGCTATCTTATTCGAAGGTTTAAACTTGTAATCACTAGAACATAGTTTAGTTAATTCTAAACTTGTTCGCAAACAAAAGTTAATCCTTCTAACTTGACTTTTAAAATCAACTAAACACATGTTCTATATCTATATGATATGCTAACTTAATGATTTAAAACCTGGAAACACGAAAAACACCGTAAAACCGGATTTACGCCGTCGTAGTAACACCGCGGGCTGTTTTGGGTTAGTTAATTAAAAACTATGATAAACTTTGATTTAAAAGTTGTTATTCTGAGAAAATGATTTTTATTATGAACATGAAACTATATCCAAAAATTATGGTTAAACTCAAAGTGGAAGTATGTTTTCTAAAATGGTCATCTAGACGTCGTTCTTTCGACTGAAATGACTACCTTTACAAAAACGACTTGTAACTTATTTTTCCGACTATAAACCTATAATTTTTCTGTTTAGATTCATAAAATAGAGTTCAATATGAAACCATAGCAATTTGATTCACTCAAAACGGATTTAAAATGAAGAAGTTATGGGTAAAACAAGATTGGATAATTTTTCTCATTTTAGCTACGTGAAAATTGGTAACAAATCTATTCCAACCATAACTTAATCAACTTGTATTGTATATTATGTAATCTTGAGATACCATAGACACGTATACAATGTTTCGACCTATCATGTCGACACATCTATATATATTTCGGAACAACCATAGACACTCTATATGTGAATGTTGGAGTTAGCTATACAGGGTTGAGGTTGATTCCAAAATATATATAGTTTGAGTTGTGATCAATACTGAGATACGTATACACTGGGTCGTGGATTGATTCAAGATAATATTTATCGATTTATTTCTGTACATCTAACTGTGGACAACTAGTTATAGGTTACTAACGAGGACAGCTGACTTAATAAACTTAAAACATCAAAATATATTAAAAGTGTTGTAAATATATTTTGAACATACTTTAATATATATGTATATATTGTTATAGGTTCGTGAATCAACAGTGGCCAAGTCTTACTTCCCGACGAAGTAAAAATCTGTGAAAGTGAGTTATAGTCCCACTTTTAAAATCTAATATTTTTGGGATGAGAATACATGCAGGTTTTATAAATGATTTACAAAATAGACACAAGTACGTGAAACTACATTCTATGGTTGAATTATCGAAATCGAATATGCCCCTTTTTATTAAGTCTGGTAATCTAAGAATTAGGGAACAGACACCCTAATTGACGCGAATCCTAAAGATAGATCTATTGGGCCTAACAAACCCCATCCAAAGTACCGGATGCTTTAGTACTTCGAAATTTATATCATATCCGAAGGGTGTCCCGAAATGATGGGGATATTCTTATATATGCATCTTGTTATTGTCGGTTACCAGGTGTTCACCATATGAATGATTTTTATCTCTATGTATGGGATGTGTATTGAAATATGAAATCTTGTGGTCTATTGTTACGATTTGATATATATAGGTTAAACCTATAACTCACCAACATTTTTGTTGACGTTTAAAGCATGTTTATTCTCAGGTGAATATTAAGAGCTTCCGCTGTCGCATACTTAAATAAGGACAAGATTTGGAGTCCATGCTTGTACGATATTGTGTAAAAACTGCATTCAAGAAACTTATTTTGTTGTAACATCTTTGTATTGTAAACCATTATGTAATGGTCGTGTGTAAACAGGATATTTTAGATTATCATTATTTGATAATCTACGTAAAGCTTTTTAAACCTTTATTGATGAAATAAAGGTTATGGTTTGTTTAAAAATGAATGCAGTCTTTGAAAAACGTCTCATATAGAGGTCAAAACCTCGCAACGAAATCAATTAATATGGAACGTTTTTAATCAATAAGAACGGGACATTTCATCCAAGGCCCATGCGATCGCATGGCTCCAGAACAGAAAACTCATGCAATCGCATCAGTTGACTGGACAGGCCTGATACCTTAGCTATATCGAATTAGGGTTTTAATTAATATTAATTATTAATATAAACCCTAATTAGGTTTTTAGTTTTTAATTATTAGTTTAGTTTTTATTATTAATTTGTATTTTTAGTTTAATTAGTTTTATTAAATTATAAAATTAATACTTTTATAAAATAAATAATATAAAAATAATATTTTTATAAAAATTGTACTTTTTACAACTTTAAGATTATTTTTATATTTTGTAACTTTTAATTTGTTTTAGCGTAATATTTGTATTTTTCGCTTGTATTTAGTTTTAAGTCATAGTTTTTGCCATAGTTATTTTTACTTCTAGATTTTTAGGCTTTGCCGTAAAATCCCTTAAGTGCTTTTTCTTTAGACAAAGATTTAGGTGCTTTAGAATTTTGCGACGCTGTTCTAAGTTTTTATACCTTTTTAAGTTATTTCCATTTGGGATATAATATTTCTTTTAAGCTTTAATATTTTTAGACGCAACTTTTAATTCTTAGTTTTTAGTTTCGACGCGCTACTTTCTTATTTTTATTTTGCGACACCTATTATTTTTTTTTCCGACCTTTTTCGACGCGCTCTTTTTCTTTCTTATTTCTCGACATTCTAGTTTTAGGACTTAGATTTTTTTTTCTATTTCTTCTCTAAAATTTCTTTAAATTACGAAAAATTATTTTAAGTGGTTAAATTGATAGACATCAAAATTTTCTGGTTCGTATTAATAGTTGGATTTGTACGTGGACCGGGTTATTGGAGCCAAACAGTACTCAATTATATTGAGACCAAACGAATCCTGCCCCTCTGCTGAATCTTTTGGCTATTCGAAACGTGGGCAAAATCAGAAAAGTCTATTAATTTGATAACTTATATAATTTTTCTTATTTTTATAACTAATAGGATATTCAGTGAATGCACCGAGTAAAACGTTCACCACCTTTTGTACGTTCACCACCTGTAACTCGATCAAGACATCTAGCAAATATTGTCGCCGTTGATTTTTCTTTAGAATCGTCATCCAGTCGACCAAGTACTCCAATTCAAATTTTCGATAATCTATTTTTTGAACCCGACCTCACAATTGAGAATCTGGAGAATATTCAGGGACAATTCATAGATCCTGAACCATTAATCTTTCCTCCGGAACCACCAATCATTCAAACAGAGATTGTTGAGGAATCTACCATTAAATCAGAATCCTATAGTGATTCAGATTCAACAAATTCAATCATGGAGAATCTGGAACCTCTAAGTATGGAAGACCGAATGAGAGCTAAACGCACTGGCCAAGGTCACGCAATTACTCAACCTGACATAAATGCGCCAGATTATGAAATCAAGGGATAAATTCTACACATAGTAACTAATCAATGCCAATTTAGTGGTGCGCCGAAGGAAGATCCAAATGAACATCTTCGTACCTTTAATAGGATCTGCACACTATTTAAAATAAGAGAAGTGGAGGATGAACAGATATATCTTATGTTATTTTCCTGGACTTTAAAGGGAGAAGCCAAAGATTGGTTAGAATCGTTACCTGAAGGGGCGATTGATACATGAGACGTTTTAGTTGAAAAATTTCTTAAACAATTCTTTCCGGCATCTAAAGCCGTGAGACTTCAAGGAGAAATTGTTACGTTCACACAAAAGCCAAACGAAACTCTATATGAGGCATGGACAAGATTTGGAAAGTTATTGAGAGGATGTCCGCAACATGGTTTAGACACTTGTCAAATAGTACAAATATTCTACCAAGGATGCGACATCACAACAAGAAAAGACATCGATATAGCAGCTGGTGGTTCCATTATGAAGAAAATAGCAACTGATGCTTACAAAATTATTGATAACACTGCTTCCCACTCACATTAGTGGCACCAAGAAAAAGATATCGTTAGATCATCTAAAGCAGCTAGAGCCGATTCTAGCCATGACTTAGATTCCATTTCCGCAAAGATAGATGCTGTCGAGAGACGAATGGAAAAGATGACTAAAGATATCCACTCAATACGAATTAGTTGTGAGCAGTGTGGAGGACCACATTTGACAAAAGATTGTCTCAGTATTGAACTAACAATGGAACAAAGAGAGAATGTTTCATACATAAACCAAAGGCCTGGAAATAATTATCAGAATAATTATCAACCGCCAAGACCAAACTACAATCAAAACCAGAATTATAACCGAAATGTTCCATACAACAACCAACAAGGTCATATCAATCATCAAGTATCTAACAATACTTACAATCAGCAAAGACCTATTTTTCAAAATAAACCACCACAAACCGATGATAAAAAGCCAAATTTAGAAGACATGATGTCGAAGCTAGTTGAATCTCAAACACAATTTTTTACATCTCAGAAACAAACCAATGAACAAAATGCTCAAGCATTTAGAAATCAACAAGCTTCTATTCAAAATCTGGAACAAGAAGTGAGCAACCTAGCAAGGTTAATAGGTGAAAGAAAACCGGGAAGTCTACCTAGTGATACAAATGCTAACCCCTGGTATGAAACAGCTAAAGCTATTACCACAAGAAGTGGTATTACACTTAAACCACCTGAAATACCTGTAATTTCTGATGAAGCTATTCCTACTCCACAAGAACCACAACCTGAACAAGATAAGGAAAAAGAACCGGTAGTTGAAAAGGTTAATGAAGATAGCACAGTTAAGGCTAAACCTTATGTTAAACCATACCAACCACCACTTCCTTACCCGAGTAAAATGAGAAAAGAGAGACTTGAAGCCGAGCAATCCAAATTCTTGGATATGTTTAAACAGATAAATGTAAATATTCCTTTCATTGATGTGATTTCAGGAATGCCTAGATATGCTAAATTTTTGAAAGATCTAATCACAAATAGAAAGAAAATGGAAGAACTCTCGGCTGTTACTATGAATGCTAATTGTTCTGCAGTGCTGTTGAATAAGATACCAGAAAAATTATCAGATCCAGGAAGTTTCACAATTCCATGTTTTCTGGGTAGTCTTAGTTCAATAGAAGCATTGGCAGACTTAGGTGCTAGTATAAATCTAATGCCGTATTCACTATACGCTAAACTAGACCTTGGAGAATTGAAACCAACACGAATATGTATACAACTAGCCGATAGATCAGCAAAATATCCTAGAGGGATAATTGATAATATGCTAGTTAAAGTTGGAACTTTAGTATTTCCAGTAGATTTTGTTATTCTGGACATGGAAGAAGATTCTCGAGTACCTCTCATATTAGGAAGACCATTCTTAAACACGACTAAAGCAATAATAGACTTGTTTGGTAAGAAACTGACCCTAAGTATAGAGGACGAGAGTGTTACCTTTTCTGTTGATAGAGCCTTGCAACAACCGCAATCTGCGGATGATACATGTTATTATATTCAAACTATAGATTCACATGCAGAATTATTAGAAGAATTTCCAGAATTACAAGGAACAAGAGAATGTTCTTTAGGAGAAGGAACTGAACCAATTGATGAAACTGAAATGTTAGCTACACTTATGGCTAATGGATATGAACCAACAACAGAAGAAATTCAAATGCTAAAAGAAGAAGACAGATATCGATATAAATCATCGATAGAAGAACCACCGACATTAGAGTTAAAGCCACTTCCAAACCATTTGGAATACGCTTATTTACATGGTGAGTCTGAATTACCTGTAATAATATTGTCTTCTCTTACTGAAAATGAATAATCTCAACTCATTTCTGTGCTAAAGGCTCATAAACCAGCTATTGCATGGAAAATTCATGATATTAAAGGAATAAGTCCTTCGTATTGTACACATAAAATCCTTATGGAAGAAGGTCATAAAACGTATGTGCAACGCCAACGAAGACTAAATCCTAATATGCAAGATGTTGTTAAGAAAGAAATTATTAAACTGCTAGATGCAGGTCTAATTTATCCAATTTCTGATAGTCCATGGGTAAGCCCAGTTCAATGCGTGCCTAAGAAGGGTGGCATGACTGTCATTACAAATGAAAAAAATGAGCTTATTCCTACTAGGACTGTAACAGGATGGCGTGTTTGTATTGATTATAGAAAATTAAATGACGCCACCAGAAAAGATCACTTTCCCTTACCTTTTATTGATCAAATGTTGGAAAGATTAGCCGGAAATAGTTACTATTGTTTTCTTGATGGTTTTTCCGGATATTTTCAAATTCCAATAGCACCCGAGGATCAAGAGAAAACCACATTCGCGTGCCCTTATGGTACTTTTGCTTACAAACGCATGCCATTTGGACTTTGCAACGCCCCTACAACCTTTCAAAGGTGCATGATGGCGATTTTTCACGACATGATAGAAGAATGCATGGAAGTTTTCATGGATGACTTTTCAGTCTTCGGTGATACATTTGAAACATATCTAGTTAATCTTGAACGAATGCTTATTAGATGCGAACAATCAAATCTAGTACTTAATTGGGAGAAATGCCATTTCATGGTTAAAGAAGGCATCATTCTTGGTCATAAAATCTCAAAGGAAGGAATTGAAGTGGATAGAGCTAAAGTAGATGTAATTGCTAAACTTCTACATCCCACCAATGTTAGAGGAGTTAGGAGTTTTCTAGGGCATGCCGATTTTTACCGACTTTTTATAAAAGATTTTTCTAAAATTGCCACTCCTATGAATAAACTCCTAAAAAAAGCTCCATTCAACTTTTCAGATGAATGCATCAAATCTTTAAATATTCTTAAAGAAAAACTCACTAATGCGCCGATCATGATAACTCCAAATTGGAATCTACCATTCGAACTAATGTGCGATGCAAGTGATTTTGCAATGGGAGCCGTTTTAGGACAAAGGATTGAAAAACGATTTCAACCTATATATTATGCTAGTAAGACGTTACAAGGAGCACAAACGAATTATACAACTACTGAAAAAGAACTCCTTGCTATTGTCTTTGCTTTTGACAAATTTCGATCATATCTCGTTCTAGCTAAAACGGTGGTCTATACCGACCATTCTGCTCTTAGATACGTATTTTCGAAACAAGATGTCAAACCAAGATTAATCCGTTGGATTTTACTCTTACAAGAGTTCGATATTGAAATCCGAGACAAAAAGGGAGCAGAAAATCTCGCCGCTGATCATATTTCTCGTCTTGAAAATCCTGAATTAGAAGTTCTAAATGAATCGACCATACAAGACAACTTTCCTGATGAATATCTATTGAAGATAGATTATAATAAAATTCCATGGTTTGCAGACTATGCAAACTCCTTAGTATGTGGATTCCTTGAAAAAGGATTGTCGTACCAAAAACGAAAGAAATTATTTAGTGATATAAAATACTATTTCTGGGAAGATCCACATTTGTTTAAAAGTTGTCCCGATGGAATAATACGCCGATGTGTATTCGGAGATGAAGCTAGTCAAATCTTAAACCATTGTCACACAGGACCAACAGGAGGGCATTATGGGTCTCAACTTACAGCAAGAAAAGTTTACGATGCTGGATTCTATTGGCCTACAATTTTCAAAGACGAACACCTTCTTTGAAAATCCTGTGATGCTTGTCAAAGGGTCGGAAAAATAAGTCAATGTGATGAAATGCCACAAAATGTCATTCAAGTATGTGAAGTATTTGACATTTGGGGTATTGACTTTATGGGTCCATTTCCAAAATCTCATAATAATCTCTACATTCTCGTTGCCATTTAGTATGTATCTAAATGGACGGAAGCACAAGCTCTCCCAACTAACGATGCATGAGTTGTAGTCAACTTTTTAAAACGTCTTTTTGCAAGGTTTGGAACACCGAAAGCTTTAATAAGTGATCGGGGAACTCATTTTTGTAATAATCAACTTGAGAAAGTTCTTAAAAGATATGGAGTAACTCATAAAATCTCCACTGCTTATCATCCACAAACAAGTGGACAAGTTGAAAATACCAACCGAGCTTTAAAACGTATTCTAGAGAAAACTGTAGGATCAAATCCGAAGGAATGGTCCATGAAATTGGAGGATGCACTCTGGGCTTTTAGAACAGCCTACAAAACTCCAATTGGAACCACACCTTTTAGACTCGTTTACGGAAAAGCATGTCATCTTCCAGTAGAAATTGAACATAAAGCATTTTGGGCTTTGAAGACATGTAATCTTGATTTACATGAAGCCGGACGTCTACGATTAAGTCAGCTAAACGAATTAGAAGAATTAAGACTTGAAGCATACGAAAATTCGTTAATCTATAAGGAAAGAACGAAGAAATGGCATGATAAAAGAATCAGAAGTTCAAAAGAATTTAAAGAAGGAGACAGAGTTCTTCTTTTCAATTCACGATTCAAGCTATTTCTTGAAAAATTGAAATCAAGATGGTCTGGACCATTCATAGTCAAAAGAGTTTTTCCATACGAAACAATAGAGTTAATAAATTCAAATGGGATTGAATTTAAAGTTAATGGTCACAGAGTTAAACATCACATAGATAGTCCAATGGAAGTCGACAATGAAGTTAATCACAATTTCGACACCACAGCTAACTAAGTGTGGGGAGAATCAAGTCTTTAAAGGATAATATGTATTTCTGTTAGAGTTAGATGTTCTGTTTTCGTGTAGTTCTCGAAAATGGAACCCTAATGGTCTTTCCCTAGCAGACCCTAAAGAACTAGTCTTCTCCCCCCATTCTGAATTCTGTTTTTTTTTTTTTTTTAGGTTTTACTAGATGAAGACTTCCTGTGAACTAAACCATGGTCTAATGCTACACGCTTTGATCACTAAACGTAATAATGACACCCTTCTAAGTGAAATAGTATCATTAATCAGAGGTAAATTGGACGGAGTAAGAAAAGAATCCAGAAACGAAAATAATAAGTTACAATTTGGTAAAGGAAAATCAAAATCCGCAGCGAAAAGAAGAGCACGACACCTTGAAAGATGTCACAAATGCGGAAAATGGTCACACGAAGGAAAATGTTCGACGAATCAGACATATTCCAATACTGAATTTGTTACTTTATGCAGAGACGGACCGTTCATATGTTTAGAAGAAAAAATATTAAATGCTCGAGGTTACGCCTATGTAACTATGGAAAACCAATTAGTCCGACTATCTTATGAATGGGCTAAAGCATATCACTAAGAATACTATCTCACAGGTAAGCATGTACAGTTTTCATTTTTATTTTTATTTTTAACCTTTTGATAATAAACGCTAAATTGTTCGCTATAAAGTATTAAATTGGTATTCAATAAAATTAGGTCTTGCGACCGAAATTATTGATATCATACAAAAATTTATTACATCACTGCGAAATTTACCGTTTATTCTTAAGGTATAAATATCTTTAATCAATCAACCCAAAATATTTCAAAAATTTGTCATGAGTTAAACTAGGTTATGAAACCGAAATTACTTTACCGAAAAGAGGGGCGTATATTTTTGATAATATTTTATTGATTAAAGTGGGATAAAAGACAAAAAAGATTTTTAATTTTATTTTTACCATGATTTTAAAATTAATATTTAAAAATTAAATTAATATTATAAACTTCTTTTTAAAAAAAAAAATTATTAATATATTTAAAATTGTAATATATTTGAAAAATTAATATTTTTAATATAAGTTTGTATGTATAAAAACAAAAATATAAATTTAAGTTTGGTGTGAATTTTTAATATGAATTTTTAATTTTATGCATTTTAAATTTAAGTTTGGTGTGAATTTAAAAACAAAAATTTACTTTATTTCGCTAAGTTAAAAATATAATTTTTAAAATTCTTCGTGAGTTGAAGACTAGGTCGTTGAACCGAAATTGTTTTACCCGAGGGAGGGACGAGAACTTTTATTATCATTATTTTTAATCTTATTGAATTAAAGTATGCCAAAAACATTTAAAAAACCCAAAAAAATCTTTACTTTTAAAATCGCGTTTTGAATTGACAAATTTTAAAATTTTGTCGAGGGATGGACTAGGACAACGATCCGAAACACCCTCATCCTAAAAAGAAACAAATTTTTAAAATTTTATTAATTATATATTTTATAAGTTATAAGGTTTTATATATATATAAAAAAAAGGGCCAAAGTACTGTACCCGGACCCCACGCGATCGCATGGGTTTTGAACTCCAACTCCATGCGATCGCATGGAGCTGGAAAACAGGCCAGATAGAAAAAGCTCAGCGGGCTGTTCTTCACCACAATACACACACATACACGAAAAACACTCATAATCCTCTCAAATTTCATCATTTTTCCACCGTAATTCGTCAAATTTCTCGCTCTAATCATGAAATTGTTCAGAAGTTTATCAAAAAGGGTAAAAATTACACCCCTAAACTCATAAATTTTCTAGTTTTTGTGATAATTACCAATATTTTACCTAATGTAATTTTGTTAATTTCTAATGTAATTAGTGTTAAATTGTTAGTATTTTATGCATGTATAACCTAGATTGATGCTATTTAACATGATTTGAAGCCAAAAACTTCAAAAATTTTAGAAATCTAGGATTTGTGTTCTTGAGCAATTTGGGGCTTTTTGATATAAACAGGTTATGGCCAATTTTTGTCATGAATTAATGCTAAATTGAGTAGTGTAACATGTTTAGGTAGCTAAATGATCTAAACTTTAATCCTAAACATGATTTTTGAAGATTAAAGTGGACTTTTTAGTTGCAAAATTCATGAACTTGATTAATTTGATATAATTGCCAATTGAGAATTGTTTAATTGTTATTAATGACTATTTTGACATGTTATTTGAGTTAAATGCTTATGAACTTTGTCTACATTTTCATATGTGCTTATTTGAAAAAGTGTAGAATTGTAAAAATTGTGAAAATGCGTATAAGTTTAAGTTTGATTTAACATGTTATTGTGGTTAATTTAAGTTGTTATTTTGCTAACACTAATGCATATTTGGATGCACAAATTTTGTGTTTAATGTGTTTTGCAGAGAGCCGATACTGGAGGTTCATCATCATCATCATCTAGACGACCTGCTCCAGCTCCAGAACCAGAACCAGAACAAGTACCACAACAGGAACCACAACATCAGCTTGATCAACATGTACCTTATTATGATCCGCTACAGTTTGTTACTGAATTCATAGTATTTCCGATGCATCCACCTGTAGAATACCCAACGATACCTGAACACATGTTACATCCTAATCTGAGATTCGATAGACGATGGAGAGATTACCCGGCATATCAAAGTAATAAATTCAAATTAATAACGAAAGATGTAGAGGTGCCTAGGGTAATTAATTGGGATCCTTTGGAAAGGGTCCAACTTGATGACCGTGTTAGGGAGCATTTGATCCAAAGGTATGCAGTTCTTCTTTTACCGATTGGGAACGTCTATTCACCATTCGTAGACCTGTATATAAGGAATGGTGTGTTGAGCTGATGAGTACTATAGCATTAAATGTAGATGTAGATAGATTACCTGATAGAAGTTTTCTTAGGTTTATACTAGGCGGTAGGATGTACAGGATGTCCATGATGGACATGGCCAGGGCATTACAGATATATACGCCCGCTGAATTACTACTACCCAATTGTATGAATTTGATTTATCGTGGTGAAAGGGTAGATAGGAATTTTGACGCGAACGCCGTCTGGAGGCATATATCAGATTATAATGTTTTTGGGCGGGGGAGGAACACATACCTACTTACATATTAACAGAGCCGAGCTTCGCATAATTCATAGATTTTTGGCTAACTCGATTACACAGAGAGGTCACAACAAGGAAAAATTGACCTTACATGATTTTATTTTACCTAAAGTGTATTCGAGACCCAAGAGGCTTTGTTAATATCCCTTACTGTGTTGGTTTTTATTTATCTAAGATGGTTGAAGGAATACAGGAAGGGGGGATAATTGGAGGAGGTATTTTTGTTACTCTCATTGGAGAGTATTTAGGTGTAGATAAGGACCAAGGAGGTCCACTTATGGAATGTAGGGAACAGGTTGAGCTTTTAGGATTGAAGGTTTATGCGGGTGCTAAGGTATTGAAGAGTAGACGCAACCAGGCAATACCCTATGTAGGTAGTCAACCTCAGGTAGAGAGAGGTTTAGATGAGGAGATGGAGGAAGCGGATGACATTAGGGATGTCATTCGGGAGGCTATGACTGATGTCTACTAGCGTGTAGATGAGGTAGACATGACAAACGCGGAGAGATTTCTTCGGATGGAGCAGTGGCAAGCCCGGAATGATTACAAGCATTCCAGGCAACGACAGCATGATAGATGGGACTATCATCTGCGTCAGATTATGAGCCGGCTGTCACCTCAGGATCACTACATCCCGACCTGACCAGCTTACTATCCTCCACACCAACCCGAGATGAGACCGCCTAATACTCTCTACGACCCTAACCAGGCATACAAGTACACCTATCACCAACCATGGAACCCGAACGATGACATGAACTGGAACCCCTATCCAGATTGATTTAGTTCCGGTTGGTAATTTATATGATTTCTAATTTTTATTATTATTTCTGTTTATTTATGTTTAAACACATTATATTATGATACTTTTATTGTAATGTTTAATATTTTTATTATGTTGTACTAATGTTTCATTTTTGATTTGAAAGTGGGATTTTAAGTCCCATTTCAAATTGTCATGCATGTTTATATTTGTATGTATGTATATTTTCAATTGTACAAAACAGGGTAAAACAGCGTATTTTCAAAGACTGGCATTAAGTTCAGCAAAAGCTAGTACTTTTGACGACAAAACGAAAAACAAATGTGATGTAACAACAAGACGGAATGAACAAATGATATGCACCATTTATCATTCAGCAAACAAACGCCAATATGTTAGGAAACTTTGGTAAAATTTAATCATTTTTCTACGCTAATCACCCTCAATAATTTAAATTGTTACTGATTTCTTGCAAATGAGGGCATTGCAAGATCTTAAGTGTGAGAAGGGGTTAAATTCTTTCGAATTTTAAAAATTTTTAATTTAAACACTTGGTTACCATTAAAAATACTAGTAAAGCAGTAGTTGTATTAGAATCTAGTGCTCTATGATAATAAAGAACAACCCTAGTCTTATATACTGACTACCCAATTCTAGTAAAAATTTTCAAAATTTTCAATTAAATGAACTCAAAATCATGTTTATACATATTTATGAACAATAAAACTAGGTGTTAACACCGAAATTATTGTTACCTCGGAAAGGACATAAATTGAGAAACAAACCAAAATGTTAGAATTCATTTAAAATGGAATAGAGGACAATAAAAAGGAAAATAAAAGCCAAGTGTGAGAAAATCTACCAAGTTATTTAAAACATATATCACATATTTTTGCACAAATAACTGAAGATACTTTTGCTTTGGACTAATCTAAACAGTTTTACCCAATTTACTATAATATATATGAAAGAAAGATGGATCTACACGATCAATCAATTCCATCATTAAAAGAAAGTAAAGTCTTCCGAAAAAGAAACGCGCTTCTTGATTTAGGTCATGAAGTTGTCGTCCAGACCAGCTGTAGGTTGACGAAAAATCTAGAAAAGTCATCACTAAAATCAGCAGGAAATCCACGGACCTCAGCATCAAACAGGGTCGCCAAGTGGTCAGACTTATCCTAACCATGAGAGGATCTGTCTTGTAAAATGGGGAGAACGTCGTGCAAATTAGCTGGATAAGACTAATGAACCAGATCCCCAGAAAGGATAATCTCCTTAAAGATCAAAAATCAGCTTTTAAGCCTGATATTACTCAATCCTAGAGATTGACCTTAAAGATTGAGAATTACAAACTCATGGAATTCGATGATATCTAAACTTGAGCTTAAACGAGAAAATAGTTTGATCAAAATTACAAACCGATTTGTTTTCTGAAAACCTATTTTCAATGCATTTATTACCATTGAACGTAAAATCCTAGGAATTCACCTGGAATTCATTAAGGTCTTCTGAACCAAATCAGGTGTCAACCGTAAGAACGGTGGTTGCATAGCATGGTCAAAGACAGGACCTTGTGCCAGACCGGAAAATTATAAGGGTGAGCTTTACTATTGCTCCTACCAAGGATAGTAATTGCATCCGACACGTTATAGACCATAATTAAAAGCATGTCAGGGGACATTGCCTTAACAGTTGCTTGTTCAACGCTTTCCTTTACAACTGGACGGTAGTTTACCGAAAGGTAATATACGGAACAAATATACTGGACGTGTTGCTTTCCTAATACAAGGTTAGCAAGTGGGTGACACAAAACCGTAAGTTTTGAGCTAAAATTTTCAAATCTGAAATCCACCAAACCCACAAAAATAATTTGCAAACACCGGTGAAGGGTTATTCCGGAAAACTTATCTAGTGTAAAAGCTAGATTTAATTTTCAAAAGATCAAATGTTTTCATAAAGATCCAATTTCCTTAATGGATCTAAATTTTCATAGTCATGTGGGACTGTAAACCACAACGTTACTACCATTGTTTATACCGCCGTATAGAAATTACTGATGTACAAAGTGTGAAGAATAAAGAAGTGATTCTAGTATTTTTATTTCAAGACTATATTTCTTGAGGACAAGCAACGTTCAAGTGTGGGAATATTTGATAATGCTAAAAACGAACATATATTTCATAGCATTATCCCTCAAGAAAGACAAGCTTTTAGTTGCAATTGTTCTATTTACAAGTGGTATTCGTTTAAATTATAAAAAGTGAAGACAAAAGACAGATTCGACGAATTGAAGACGCAAACGACCAAAAAAGCTCAAAAGTACAAAATACAATCAAAGAGGTTCCAATTATTGATAAGAAACGTCTCAAAATTACAAGAGTACAAGACGCGAAACGCAAAGTATATGATATTAAATTATACGCAAGGACGTTCGAAAATCCGGAACCGGGACCAAAGTCAACTCTCAACGCTCGATGCAACGGACTAAAAATTACAAGTTAACTATGCACATAAATAAAATATAATATTTAAATAATTCTTATAATTATTTATATATTATATTATTATTTATAAACGTCGGCAAGCAAGAAAACAAAGGCATGTGAACTTCACCAGCTGGCCATGCGATCGCATGGCCTGGAAGAGTTAATTCCATGCGATCGCATGGCTGAAAAATCCAGCCCAGGTCCTATAAATTCAACGTGTTTTGGCCAAAATAAACACATCTTTTTCTTCTTCCTTCATACGTAAACATATATATATATATATATATATATATATATATATATATATATATATATATATATATATATATATATATATATATATATATATATATTAATTTTAATTTTAATTTTAATTCTAATAATAAGGGTATGTTAGCGAATGTTGTAAGGGTGTAAGTCGAAATTTTATTCGTGTAACGCTACGCTATTTTAATCACTGTAAGTTATGATTAATGTTATTTTTAATTTATTGTCTCATAGCTAAGTTATTATTATGCTTATTTAATACCGAAGTAATCTTGATGTTGGGCTAAAATATTTAAAATTGGGTAATTGGGCTTTGTACCATAATTGAGGTTTGGACAAAAGAACGACACTTGTGGAAATTAGACTATGGGCTATTAATGGGCTTTATATTTATTTAATTAAATGATAGTTTGTTAATTTAATATGAAGATTTACAATTGGACGTACCTATAAATAACCACATACACTCGATCGGACACGATGGATGGGATATTTATATGTACGAATAATCGTTCATTTAACCAGACACGGGAATGGATTAATAGTCTATGGAATTATTAAAACAGGGGTGAAATTATGTACAAGGACACTTGGCATAATTGATAACAAAGTATTAAAACCTTGGATTACACGCAGTCGATATCCTGGTGTAATTATTAAACAAAGTATTAAGACCTTGTTACAGTTTAAGTCCCCAATTAGTTGGAATATTTGACTTCAGATATAAGGATAATTTGACGAGGACACTCGCACTTTATATTTATGACTGATGGACTGTTATGGATAAAAACCAGACGGGCATATTAAATAATTCAGGACAAAGGACAATTAACCCATGGGAATAAACTAAAATCAACACGTCAAACATCATGATTATGGAAGTTTAAATAAGCATAATTCTTTTATTTTCATATTTAATTGCACTTCTAATTATCGCACTTTTATTTATTGTCATTGTATTTAATTGCACTTTTAATTATCGTACTTTTTAATTATCGCACTTTTATTTATCGCAATTTCATTATCGTTATTTATTTTACGCTTTAAATTAAGTATTTTATTTATTTAATATTTTACATTAGGTTTTAACTGCGACTAAAGTTTTAAAAATCGACAAACCGGTCATTAAACGGTAAAAACCCCCTTTTTATAATAATAATATTACTTATATATATATATATATTTGTTTTTTTATAAATTAAAACTAATATAGCGTTAAGCTTGTTTAAGTGTATCCCTGTGGAACGAACCGGACTTACTAAAAACTACACTACTGTACGATTAGGTACACTGCCTATAAGTGTTGTAGCAAGGTTTAGGTATATCCATTCTATAAATAAATAAATATCTTGTGTAAAATTATATCATATTTAATAGTATTTCGTTATAAAATAATACTATTTCCTAATACACCTCGAACACATCATTGTTCATAATAATATTTCGAGTTTAATGGAGTGCTCGGTGAAGTTTAAATCGGAGCGATGAGGAAGATACGGGCTGTTGAAGGGTACGGGGGAAGTTTTTATTTTAAGTTTCGGAATTGACAGTTTACCCCCTAGAGTACAGGGTATCTTTTGTTAAGGTCCAAAAGTTGAGGGGGTTTTTTGCGTTTTTTGAGGCAATTTTTGGGTCAATGTCGTTTTGACCAAATTTGTGAGGGGGGTGGGGGTGAAACGACATAGTTTCCCACGGGTTTTAGTAATATAAGTATTAATAATAATAATAATAATAATAATAATAATAATAATAATAATAATAATAATAATAATAATAATAATAATAATAATAATAATAATAATAATAATGTTAATTAATAATAATAATGATATTAATAATAATAATAATCACAATAAAAGTAATAATAATAATAATAATAATAATAATAATAATAATAATAATAATAATAATAATAATAATAATAATAATAATAATAATAATAATACCTCACAAGGAAAAGCTCCAAAAAGAAACAACAGCCCTTGCCCGGGCTCGAACCCACGACCTCTCGCTCAACCAAAACATTCTAAACCATCTAGCTGTCCTTGAATTTCTGATTAATTTTATAACCATAATATATGTAACTAACCCTATAAATTTCTGTTTTTAGCCTAACAAAGACTTATCCAACATAACCAACTAGAAGCCCAATCTACGGCCCAATCATAATGGAATCATAACAGCCCTTGGAAGCCCGATACCAAAACACTCCATTGGTTTTGCTTGGTTGGTTAGTAGATTAAACAGACAAAAATATACTCGATCATCATTCTTAATTCTTACTTCTCTGATCAGCATCATTATCAACTCGTCACCCTCTCATATCAACATCAAATCATCATCATGTATTATCAACATCATTTGTGTGACTAACCTTAATAATCCCACAATTTGCGGGTCTCCTAGCAAAAAGGATTAAACGTGTATTCCCCCCTTCTTTCCAGCGTGACCTCATAATAATACCAACTTTTCTTTGTTTTATTTAATCGACTGGGGTCACTCATATTCCACTTTAAATGCTAATTTTCGTTGGGTACATGATAAAAGGAACACTCACACAACCGAAATTAGTGGCATATTATATCAAGTGGGATTATCTTTATTGCCTTTATTAAACTTTAAAGATCAACCCAATATTATATATATATATATGTCGCTGTGAAATTTTTGGAAGAGGGAGAAAAATTTCGGCCAAAACTTAGTCCCACTTGTTTGATTAGGAAACACTAATAGTTATTATTTTATGAACAAATTGGCTAGCTACTTCGATTCCTTTTATCCCATCAAAACAAACAAGTTACATATACAATATTAATAATCTCTCATTAAACTGTATCAAGAGTGAGTGGGATTTTATTGAATATTACTTGTCGGCCATTATGATAATAAAGAACATGCAGCACAAATTCACCACTATAATATACTTTACTAACCGAAAATCCAGTTTACAACTAGATCAAGATACCGAAGCCCAATAGGTTTATAAGGCTGTGTTTGGTTTGCTCCTTATTACATAGCGAGCCACCCATAAAGCATTCGCTGGGCAACTCTGGTTGACGTTTTTCAGCAACAAAAATATTGATGGTTCGAAGGAGAAGAAAAGGCCAGTAAAACGAGGAACAATGATGCTTCGAATAAAAATCAATATGGGTTTAGTGGTGTATGGTTATGATGGAGATAAAGTGGTGAAGGTTATGGTCATGGGTGATGTTGGTTTTATTATAGGAGATGATGCAGGTTGTGATTAAATGGGGAATGAAGGTGGCAGTTGGAAGTGATAGCCGGTTGTTAGAAGGCGGTGATCGTTTGGTGGGTTGCTTGATTAGGTATGCAGCTCAAATGGTTCATGTTTCGGTTTAACAGCCAAATGTAAACTAAGATGATCATCTTCAAATAGTAGCAGGTTGTAGATATTTGGTTTCGTGGTGATTCAAACAGGAACAAGATAGAATACAACAACATGGAGGATTAAAGATGACGGTTCAGATGGGTTTCGTAGGTTCACGTGAGATGGTGATTGTTATGGTTCTTTGGTTACAAGAATTAAGAGAGAATAGAGAGATGGTAGTGGGTATTTTGTTCGTTCAATTGATTTGATAAATAATTCGAGCAGATAAAAAAAAAATCAACTTGCAAAGTTTTCAACAAATTAGTACGATTGAAAAGGATGTAATTTGACTTTAGAGATATAACCAACAATCAAATACAGTGTTTGATTAAGATAGGGAACTGATTTTTGGATCCTATGACTTTGAATTCTTATATGTGTTTATATATCTAAATCTGTAATTTGTAAATGTATATGTATATATATATATATATATATATATATATATATATATGTATTTATATATCTTGATTATATATATGTATATATATATATATATATATATATATATATATATATATATATATACATATATATATAATTAATTAATTGATCTTTAACAAGTATAAACATACTTATCTTATTAATAATACAAATAATAATACTATTAGTGATAATATTATTAAAGTAACTAGTAATAATAAATGATAGACAATAATATTATTAACAAAAATGATAATTTTATTACATTTAATTACTAATGATAATAAAAATGATAATAATAATCTTATTAGTTATAATTAATGATAATAATATAATAACTTATACATATCAAGCTTTATATATATATTTTATAATTGAAATAATAATATTAATAATACAAATATTAATATCAATATTAACAATAATAAAAGTAATGATAATCATATTCGATCTTGCAATTAAATTTAATATAATACTATTTATTATTTATGTAAGATTATATTATGTGATGATATCTACTGAATGGTTAATATTTATATATTTATATATATTTAATAGAAATCATAAATTTATAATAACCTAAACCTATTTATATATATTAACAGTACTTAATTATTCTATTTGGTATTTTACAATTTAAATTCCAATTATTTAAAGTATACATTATTAAATCAAAATATTATATATACATATTTATTTATAAATAATTGTTCGTGAATCGTCTGGAATGGTTGAAGGTCAATTGAATATGTAAACATAGTTCCAAGATTTTGAGACTCAATATTATAGACTTTGCTTTTCGTGTCGGAAACATATAAAGATTAAGTTTAAATTTGGTCGAAAATTTCCGGGTCATCACAATAATCACCTTTGATTTTATATAAACATCATCATATTCTCGTTATCATTTGGAATTACCCTAATCGTTTTCCATCTCTATTATCATTCATCTAAAGAAAAGAAAAAAAATGATAGAAGGGCTGTGTTGGTGGTTCTCGGTGGTTGAAATGGTTCTCAAAAGCAGTAAATAATTTATTTGTTTGAACCATATGCGTAGCAACGAAAGAATGTAACACCATAAGGGTGATTCTGGTGGTTTAACGAACAAAAAGAAAGAGGGTCAGGACATATGTATTCAAGCTCGATCACACCTCTATAATTTGGCCCAATTCCTCCGGTCCAAGGAAATCATAGCAGCCCAACAGCAAATCATGGCCCAGCTGAGTTTTTTTTCAGTTTGTAAATAAATATGAAAATAGATATTGGATTCTTCATTTGTTATTACTATCATCGCCAAATAGTTTGGTAAGTGGGGGAACAAAATTTGTCGGCCATAATCCTTATTTAAGAAAACATGTGGCAAGTGGTAACTAGGATCCAAGAATGATATCCCATTGTAACCCCTCCACACCCCTTTTAATATCACACAATGATGATTCATTGATTAAATCGACGAGTAAAAATATATATATATATATATATATATATATATATATATATATATATATATATATATATCAGTAGCAAACAGGCGTGTATAGCTGTAACAGGTGTATGTTTAAATGGTTTTTCAAGGTTTGGTTAAAATATGGAAGCTTACGGCAGTAGTATAATCAAATTGTGTTAGAAGTTTGAGTGTTGAGGTGATAGTTTGCGGTGTTGGTTGCAATCAGAGGTACATATGGCTGCAGCAGCACTTAAATAGCAGTAGTTAATGACGTGTATAGGTGATGATCTAAGGTGGTGGGTTATGGTGAGTCTCAGTTAACAAGTGAAACGAAAAGTGGTAGTTAATTGGTGGTCGAAGGTGATGGGTTTCACTTCGAACAGAAATAGTAACATAGTAGTAATAATGATCGAACATGTGGTTAGTATGGATGACGAGTAGATGTAAAAAGAATTATGGTTCCTGATTGTTAGTTCTTGATTAATGAAAAGTGGTGATGATGGGTGTTCCAAAGTGGTTCTCGATTAACAAAGACAGAAAGCAAGTAAGAGTAGCAGTGATTGATCAACAAAGGTTAAAGGCGATAGTATCATCGAATAAGAGTAGTAATCAATCAAGGGTGGTTTGGTCTTGTTGGGGAAACTTGTCGAACACAGAAAACAAAGGAAAGATTTGGGTTTTGGTTTACGATGGTGGTGGCAGTGGAAGAAGGAGAATGATCAAGCTTTGGTGATAATTGTTGAAGACAGTCGAAATAAGAAGAGAAAAAGGAAAGCAAGTGGGTTTTTGGTTTTCAATCTTTGAATTGCAGTTAATGATATCATTATATATAGATTGTAATTATATAATTGATGTTTAGTAAAGAGAATTTAATCAATTTTGTATCGTAGCACTAATGGTCGACATAGAATCCTTGATTAGATAAAAAAAAAGGACGATGGGAAAATAAAAAAATAGAAGCTGAATAAGATTGATAACAGATTCAATTCACATTGTCTTATAGTGTTAAATCTTGGTCGACAGAAACAAAATTTTGAGCAGTAGAGGAAGAAAAACAAGTTAAAGCAGGTATATGATATAAATAAATATTACGCGTTCATCATCAGTATACTATATATATTTGTATCTTATGTAACTGGATTTATAACTGGATTTATTTAATTATCTGTTATATAATTATCTGTTATAATTGTAATTTTTTTTATTATCTATTTATCTGCTATACATATCTGTATATATTTTATATCTGTGTTTATATCTGTGTTTATAAAGTATATAATCAATATTAATAATAAATATATATATAGGTAATTATAATAATTCTAATTAATAAAATATTATATTTGTAATACTTATCATTAATTATAGAAATAGGAATACTAATATTAATAATAAATATAGAAGTGCTTATAATAATAATAAAGGTAATTATAATAACAATATAATGATATTAGTAATTCAATTATTTTATACATTACTTTATATTTCAATTTAATTTGAATGATTTAACTGTATTATATTAATTTAATCTATACACTTATAATTATATTTATGTATATGTACATTTATTTACAACAACTGTTCGTGAATCGTAGGGAATAGTCACAGGGTTAAATGAATTCGTGATAACAGTTCAAAATTTTCTAAACTCAACATTACATACTTTGCTTATCGTATCAAAATCATACAAAGATTAAGTTTAAATTTGGTCAAAATTTTTCGGGTCGTCACAATAAGGTTATTGTAAGAATGTTTTACGGGTTTTAAGTCGAAATTCTGTCCGTGCAACGCTACGCGATTAATCACCACTGTAAGCTATGTTCTTCCTTTTTAATTTAATGTCTCGTAACTAAGTTATTATTATTCTTATTTGAGCCAAAGTAATCGTGATGTTAGACTAAATATTAAGACGGGGTTATTAGATTGAAAGGACCCGTACTAATCCACCTGGACGAAGTCATCAACATTTGGTCCCATTGCGATGATCGGCTCCAAGTAATGTCCTTATATTGAGCAAATGCACAGCGGAAGACTTAATTAGTACCTGAGAATAAACATGCTTTAAAGTGTCAACCAAAAGGTTGGTGAGTTCATAGGTTTATCATAACAATCATTTCAATATGTTAATAGACCACAAGATTTCATAATCATAAACATAATACACTCGCAAGTGTATGTAAAGCATTCTAAGTGGTTGAGCACTTGGTAACCATACTTAACATTTAATCAACGTCGCATATTCCCTTTATTATGAAATCTCACTACACCGTACCAAGTGTAGTCACCAAAACGAAGTACTGTGCAACCGTTGAATACTGGTCGTCCAGTCCGGTTGGGGTTGTCAGGCCCGATAGATCTATCAACAGGATTCGCGTTTGCAATACCCATGTAAATAGTAGTTACCAAGCTACAGGGAAATATGCCAGTGGTACAACTCAACGTAGAATATATTTTTAAGTAATTGTGTCTATTTTGTAAACATTTATAAAAGCAGCGCATGTATTCTCAGCCCAAAAATATATATTGCAAAAGCAATTAAAAAGGGAGCAAATGAAACTCACTTTTGCCTTGAAGGTATTTAATTCGACTTGGTCTCCGATAGATATCACGAACCTAACCATATATATAATATATCAACATATTTTCTTTTTAAGTAATCGTTACATATATATATATATATATATACTTTTAATACTTTTAATATTTTCTTAGTCCGTAGTTAGCAGTCCGATGTTAGTGGTCCACAATTAGTTGCTTAAATAAAATAAATAAAGACCCCATCGTATTCGTATTGATCAGAATTAATCTCGACCCATGGTACCATGTTGTCAAATGACGTGTTGCGTACATAAAGTACCGTGTTGTCAAATGACGTGTTGCGTACAATCATGAGGTCTTATGATTAATCTTCTCGTGTTGTTTACGGGTGGTCCTGAAATATATAAAATCAAATCATAAGTAATTATATATAAAATATCATATTAATTAGAAAAGATATGATTAATTTACTTTTTCTCCAAATATTTTCGTAGCTAAACTAGCTTCGGATACCCAATCTTGTTTTAGTCGTAGTTTCTTCATTACAACTCCGTTTTTGTTGGTTCAACTTGCCACTTCCTTGGATCGAGTCAAATTTTAAGAATATGAACTGAAAATACCTTAATTTGTATTCAAAATTATAGGTTATAGGTCAAACTTTGGTGAAACTTATGAAAGTGATCATTTTCCATCATAAAAACAACATTTAATGATCATTTTTCTAAAAATACTTACACTTTGAGTTAAACCATGAAATTTTTATGTGTTAACATATTCATAAGAAATATCATTTTTCCAGAACATGAACTTCCAATTCAAAGTTCAAGATGGTTTTTAATTATCCAACCCAAAACAGCCCCCGGTTGCACTCCGACGACGTAGATTCAGTTTTTAAGATGTTCTTAGTAAAACCAAGTTATATCTTGTTAGGTTAGCATATCATTATGATATATTACAGGTCTTGAAGTGTTTTAAAAGTCAAGTTAGAAGGATCTATTTAGTTTGCGAACAAGTTTGAAATCATTCAAACTATGTTCTTGTTGTTAAAATTTTATACCACAAAATAAGATAGCTATATGAATATGAATTGAATAAGATTATGAACAAGGTTACTACCTCAAGTTACTTGGACAAAGTTACTGCAAAAGATAAGAAATAATCTTGGAATCAAAGAGTGGTGGAGTTAGATCAAAAGGTTGGAAGTAAACTTCTTCAAATGGGTGGTTATTTTGATATGTTCTTGAAAGAGTTTTCTTATGGTGTTTAAGGCTTGTAATTGAAGCTAAATGATGGGAAAAATGCTTGGAGATGATCAAGTATGAAGTTAGGAGTATTTTTAGAGAGAAATGAGGGTGTAGTTATGAGAAAATGGAGTGAAGAAATGGTGTTCATTTATAAAAACGTTTTTAGTTTATAAAGAAAGAAAAGGATTCCTAATTTTGTTTTCTTACTAATAATTCATACTACTTGACAAATTCTAGTTACCTCATATCTAGGGCAGTAATAATGTTGATTAGGATGTTGATTTGATGTGTATATACCAATAGTAAATACGTATAGAAGCTGGGTATGATACGGGTACATATAGCCTAGATATACGTATAGAAATCTTGAGGAAACGGAACGAGAATTCAAATATAGCTATTTTTTGTGAATATACTTATATTGTTTTATGTATTTAAGTCCTTAAAAGTGATTAAATACATTATATATACGATACATGTATAAGCATTATAGATTATAAGTATATATATATCAAAGAATGTTACGTATAGTTATCGTTTTGAAAACTTAAGTTAGTAGTTTCAAAATATACTTATAACTCATTGTCATTAGTACACAATGAGATGTTAAACCATCCTTAGATCATGTTAAATATATATAAATACATATATATACACAAACGTATAATTATCGTATGTTATATAGTTCGTGATATCATCGGTCATATTGGACGGTCAAACGTTGTGTAAAACTCTTTTCAAAAACACAAGTCTCAACAATTTGGATTGCTTATCATGTTGGTATGGTTTAATTTATGTAAATATTAATCTCATAAGTATAATTTGGTCAGAAAATTCCGGGTCATTACAGTACCTACCCGTTAAAGAAATTTCGTCCCCGAAATTTGATAGAGGTTGTTATGGATAACAATAAGAAGGTTTTCATGACAAATATAAGGTGATAATGGAGTTTTATCATCATTGAGTAATGTAGATAAAACGATTCGATTATGCGAAGAATATAAATGAGACTATCGTAAAAGAGTGAGATGAGTAAAATATATTCGTCTTAACCGATGACGTAGTTATGATTGATTTCCGGGATTTAAGGGATTTAAAGAGTATCTTACGTAATAAGATTTGGTTCTTTGGTGATTAAGGAAATCAGGATCTTCTTTGATTATATGCAATAATCTGTTTCGATTGCTCTGTCGGATATTTCACTATAAATTCACCCCTTCGTTTCCTTATTTTCCACGACTCACACCTTCTATTCTTTCTCCCTTGATTCTTACTTTAAAGCATTCATCAATATGCTCCATCCAGTCCTGATTCTTGATATACTCCTAACTTTTATATCTGTCATTCTTCTTTTTCATCTACCACCAGAAAAATCTATTTACTTCTACTATACTCTTGTGTTTATAGTGTTTCTAATTCTCCCGTGTCTCTATATTGCTATCTGTATCGATATACACAGTTTGTAATTTCGAGGTTATTATCGAAGTTTATATTCTTCATTATTTTTTGGAGCTTCATGCTTTCGTTTTCTCTTCCCGACTTCGAGTCAAGTGAGTAATGGTCTGGAATTCGTAGATATGAAATTCAGAATGAACATAGCTAATGCTCTAAGAAGAAAATGGTAATAGAACGATTTTGATTTGTTAAATTACCAGAATACCCTGGAGAAGACCGAGTCATCCAGAAAAATATTCTCTTGATATGTTTAGAGATTAGATAGAATGTAAGAGTCGTGTAAATGGCACATGATGACGGTACTGTGAATCATCATGCTTCATTAGAAACTCAGCATGACTTACTGTAATATAATGACGTTGATCAAGTGTCATTATATTATACTAATCCATGCTTCAGTTCCCAACACTACTTCAGAACATTCATATTTTAAACTCGAAGGTTTCAGAATTTAGAAACTAACACAGTTTCTTTTATGTTGCAGATATTACGGAGAGATAAATGATCTCAGATAAGAATAGTTGTGAAAATATCGCCAGAAATATGGAGGATATTTATAATAGAACATACGAGAATATCTTAAAATTTCTAATATCAATAGATGATGAAGAAGATTTGTCTGTGAAGGTTTAGAATGAGAAATAAGATGTTTGCTAACGATTTCAGCAGGCACAGAATCATTTGGATTCTTTGAAGGCAAACTTATTCTTTGTGATTTGTCCACGGCTTTCTTCATAGTTTCACATAATCCGCTTTTCGGTACTAAATTTTCTATCGAGCGTTCCTAACACTCCTTTCTTTATCATCAAACTTTTGGCCATTAAGATCATCTACAACATGCTGCTTCATCAGCATTTTCAAAGTTAACTGATCTGGGTCATCGGTTATCAAACCGAGGTAGTTTTAGGAGAATTGTGTTTTTAGAATGATTAATCGCTGATGGTAATATTGTGGAATATAAAAGGTTCCCCAGTAACAATAAAGAGTATGCATATATATCGCGGTTATAATAAAGTTGTTTCGGATGAAAAGTCGGAGTTGACTTGCTGAAGCTGTGACAAAATCAGCTACTTTGGAAAGGGATTGCAAAACGATCTTCGGTAATAACAATGTCAAAGGAACTAGAACAGATACGTGTCAAACGTTTACTCAGTTTCCGAGGGTTTTTCAGGTGCATAACTATATGCATTAATCTTTTCTTCCGTAGATGAAGTGCGGTTGGTTTATCCTCTCGATTGAGGTGTTTTTAAGAATCATGATAGATTTGAACGCTGATTGTAATCGTCGAGATACAATGAGGTTTAAGATGAAATCAAGTGGCAATCTTGAAGAAATGTTTAGTTTCATATGTTATAATCAATATTTTAATTCATTTTAATTGTCCAATGTCATTAGTCCACAGTCGATAGTCCACAGTAACAGTCCAATAATTCATATATAGTTTAATATATAATATACGAATTAATTAATACGTGTCGTGACCCGTATACCTCTCAGACTCGATCACAACTCAAACTATATATATTATTGTAGAATCAACCTCAACCCTGTATAGAGAACTCGATCATTACTGCATATAGAGTGTCTATGGTGATTCTAAATAATATATATAGATGCGTCGATATGATATGTCAAAACATTGTATACGTGTCCCGATATTTAAAGTGCGTAAAATAATTACAGAAATTAAATGACGATAAATAAAAGTGCGATAATTAAATTGTGATAAATAAACTGCGATAAATAAAATGTAATCAGTTAGCTAGGAACAGTTAGCTGGAACAGTTAGCGTGGATTCTTTACAAAATTTTTCATAGTTAATTTGTTTGTTTCTAACAGATTTTATTTTGTCATATGTTTTCTTCATATGCCACTTGTTGGATTCTGGGAAGTCAAAATCCAAATATGAAATTGAATGAAAATGGTTATTCTGAGGTGAACGGATACGTATATCGGTGGTTGTACGTAGGATAGTAAATGACTATTGAATCAGCTTCGACGAATGTACAATGTAACTTATTAAGATGAAATCTAATTATTCCTCGGGTATTACCTACCCGTTAAAAAAAAAAAATTTCACCATTAATATTTTGTACAAAAGAACTTTTAATTACAATCTTTATGAAAACATATATACATATATATTTTCTTCAGATGAAATCATGAATTTAATGAGTTAATATGATATTAATCTCATTTGCTTTTCGGTTTGAGCTAGAATAAGAAATCTCTAAAACTTTTTGAGACCACATATTCTTCGCAGAATATCAATGAAGTTATGGATCAATACTTCATCGTTCATTATTGTTGGTACTCCTTGGTATCTATGGTGCGTATGATGTTGATGTTTGTGGGACAGATTATGATGTCGAGACGTGTGATGCGGATGTTCTTTGTTAGTGGTGATGATGGTATTGTTGATGTTATTGATGGTGGTGCTGATTATGCTGCTGGTGCTGCTGCTGGTGTTTGCAACCTTCGCACCATGTTCTCCAAAGCCGTCACGCGAGCGCGAAGTTCGTTAACTTCTGCTAGTACACCGGGATGATTGGCGGTTGGAGCGAGCGAATGAACAAGATTTGTAATATGGGATAGTATATAATCGTGACGAGATACTCTAGAAATGAGAGAGAAAATGGTATTTCGAATAGGTTCGCCAGTAAGTGCTTCAGGTTCATCGCCAAGAGGGCAATTTGGTGGATGGAATGGATCACCTTCTTCTTGTCTCAAGTGATTTAGTATATTACGAACCCATCCCCAATTCATCCAGAATAGATGATGGGAAATTGGTTGATCCATTCCGGTGACGCTGCTTTCGGAGCCCGAATGGAAATCCATATCGGCATAACTGTCGGAATCTGAAGAATTCGAACTAGATGCGGAATCCATCTTGTATAATGGGGAAAATGAATTTTTGGTATGGAATAGATTATAGGAGTTAGATTTGGTACTCTTCAATACATAATTTACATATGTATATATAATACCAAAATCCCGTAAATTACGGAGAATCTTTGAAAAGATATCAGTCAAAGTTCGCAATAACAGATATGCTAAGATAAGAATTCGTCTATACACTATCAATGCAGTAAATGCAGTAAAACGTGTCTAGACTTATGAATGATAAGCAGGTAATTTCCTAAGGATGATAAACAGATGATTTTCGACTAGAAATGATAAGCAAAACTTTTGACATGTAGACACGGTCGAAGTCCAGACTCATTAATGCATCCTAACAACTACTAGTTAGACACACTAATGCAAGACCTGGTTCGCTACCACCACCGCTCTGATACCAACTGAAAGTTGGGGACGCATCCCACTCAGTGCCTTCCCAGCTAACCGCCTGGTGACCACTAAGCGTACCTCAGACACTGATTTTACGGCCCGCCTTTCAGCAACGTACAGCCAACCCTAATAGGGACCGTGAGGAGTAAGAGCCAATGCTTCATCACAGGTAACACTGTGAGAACCCCCTCTACGATTAACCCGCTAATAAACGGCATTAAACCAGCTCTGATACCAACTGAAAGGACCCGTCCTAATCCACCTGGACGAAGTCATCAACATTTGGTCCCATTGCGATGATCGGCTCCAAGTAATGTCCTTATATTGAGCAAATGCACAGCGGAAGACTTAATTAGTACCTGAGAATAAACATGCTTTAAAGTGTCAACCAAAAGGTTGGTGAGTTCATAGGTTTATCATAACAATCATTTCAATATGTTAATAGACCACAAGATTTCATAATCATAAACATAATACACTCGCAAGTGTATGTAAAGCATTCTAAGTGGTTGAGCACTTGGTAACCATACTTAACATTTAATCAACGTCGCATATTCCCTTTATTATGAAATCTCACTACACCGTACCAAGTGTAGTCACCAAAACGAAGTACTGTGCAACCGTTGAATACTGGTCGTCCAGTCCGGTTGGGGTTGTCAGGCCCGATAGATCTATCAACAGGATTCGCGTTTGCAATACCCATGTAAATAGTAGTTACCAAGCTACAGGGAAATATGCCAGTGGTACAACTCAACGTAGAATATATTTTTAAGTAATTGTGTCTATTTTGTAAACATTTATAAAAGCAGCGCATGTATTCTCAGCCCAAAAATATATATTGCAAAAGCAATTAAAAAGGGAGCAAATGAAACTCACTTTTGCCTTGAAGGTATTTAATTCGACTTGGTCTCCGATAGATATCACGAACCTAACCATATATATAATATATCAACATATTTTCTTTTTAAGTAATCGTTACATATATATATATATATATATATACTTTTAATACTTTTAATATTTTCTTAGTCCGTAGTTAGCAGTCCGATGTTAGTGGTCCACAATTAGTTGCTTAAATAAAATAAATAAAGACCCCATCGTATTCGTATTGATCAGAATTAATCTCGACCCATGGTACCATGTTGTCAAATGACGTGTTGCGTACATAAAGTACCGTGTTGTCAAATGACGTGTTGCGTACAATCATGAGGTCTTATGATTAATCTTCTCGTGTTGTTTACGGGTGGTCCTGAAATATATAAAATCAAATCATAAGTAATTATATATAAAATATCATATTAATTAGAAAAGATATGATTAATTTACTTTTTCTCCAAATATTTTCGTAGCTAAACTAGCTTCGGATACCCAATCTTGTTTTAGTCGTAGTTTCTTCATTACAACTCCGTTTTTGTTGGTTCAACTTGCCACTTCCTTGGATCGAGTCAAATTTTAAGAATATGAACTGAAAATACCTTAATTTGTATTCGAAATTATAGGTTATAGGTCAAACTTTGGTGAAACTTATGAAAGTGATCATTTTCCATCATAAAAACAACATTTAATGATCATTTTTCTAAAAATACTTACACTTTGAGTTAAACCATGAAATTTTTATGTGTTAACATATTCATAAGAAATATCATTTTTCCAGAACATGAACTTCCAATTCAAAGTTCAAGATGGTTTTTAATTATCCAACCCAAAACAGCCCCCGGTTGCACTCCGACGACGTAGATTCAGTTTTTAAGATGTTCTTAGTAAAACCAAGTTATATCTTGTTAGGTTAGCATATCATTATGATATATTACAGGTCTTGAAGTGTTTTAAAAGTCAAGTTAGAAGGATCTATTTAGTTTGCGAACAAGTTTGAAATCATTCAAACTATGTTCTTGTTGTTAAAATTTTATACCACAAAATAAGATAGCTATATGAATATGAATTGAATAAGATTATGAACAAGGTTACTACCTCAAGTTACTTGGACAAAGTTACTGCAAAAGATAAGAAATAATCTTGGAATCAAAGAGTGGTGGAGTTAGATCAAAAGGTTGGAAGTAAACTTCTTCAAATGGGTGGTTATTTTGATATGTTCTTGAAAGAGTTTTCTTATGGTGTTTAAGGCTTGTAATTGAAGCTAAATGATGGGAAAAATGCTTGGAGATGATCAAGTATGAAGTTAGGAGTATTTTGAGAGAGAAATGAGGGTGTAGTTATGAGAAAATGGAGTGAAGAAATGGTGTTCATTTATAAAAACGTTTTTAGTTTATAAAGAAAGAAAAGGATTCCTAATTTTGTTTTCTTACTAATAATTCATACTACTTGACAAATTCTAGTTACCTCATATATAGGGCAGTAATAATGTTGATTAGGATGTTGATTTGATGTGTATATACCAATAGTAAATACGTATAGAAGCTGGGTATGATACGGGTACATATAGCCTAGATATACGTATAGAAATCTTGAGGAAACGGAACGAGAATTCAAATATAGCTATCTTTTGTGAATATACTTATATTGTTTTATGTATTTAAGTCCTTAAAAGTGATTAAATATATTATATATACGATACATGTATAAGCATTATAGATTATAAGTATATATATATCAAAGAATGTTACGTATAGTTATCGTTTTGAAAACTTAAGTTAGTAGTTTCAAAATATACTTATAACTCATTGTCATTAGTACACAATGAGATGTTAAACCATCCTTAGATCATGTTAAATATATATAAATACATATATATACACAAACGTATAATTATCGTATGTTATATAGTTCGTGATATCATCGGTCATATTAGACGGTCAAACGTTGTGTAAAACTCTTTTCAAAACCACAAGTCTCAACAATTTGGATTGCTTATCATGTTGGTATGGTTTAATTTATGTAAATATTAATCTCATAAGTATAATTTGGTCGGAAAATTCTGGGTCATTACATAGATTTTGTACCATAATTAAGGTTTGGACAAAAGACCGACACTTGTGAACATTGGACTATTGACTATTAATAGGTAGGGGGTATTGTCTAATTGAACGACAACTCATTGGAACCTGTCGAACCTATATTCAAATTAGTTAAACTAATAATTATTAAATTGATTACGAATTTCCTATTTAGTGATGTTTATACGACATCATTTACAATCATTTAATTAATTATTCGGGTTGGGTAATTGATTATTCATTCTGATCAAGTGGGTAAATTAATATTCATGGACTAATTATAACAGGTGTGGATTACATACAAGTATAATTGGTGTAATTGTTAATAAAGTAATAAAATCTTGGATTACACGTAGTCGATAACCTGGTGTAATCATTAAACAAAGTTTTAAAACCTTGTTACAATTCGAATCCCTAATTAGTTGGAATATTTGACTTCGGGAATAAGGTTAATTTGAAACGACCCATCCTAATCCATAAGAACGAATACAATAACATATGATTACATCGCGAGGTATTTGACCTCTATATGATACATTTTACAAACATTTCATTCGTTTTAAAAGACAATCTTTCATTTCATCGAAAGTTGACAGGCATGCATACCAATTCGTAATATCCATCTATAAATGATCTAATCTGTCATTTACTTAATCATAATCTTTACTGAACTCAACGACTTGAATGCAACGTCTTTTGAAATATGCCATGAATGATTTCAAGTAATATCTTTAAAATGAGCTAATGCACAGAGGAAGATTTCTTTAATACTTGAGAATAAACATGCTTTAAAGTGTCAACCAAAAGGTTGGTGAGTTCATTAGTTTATCATAATCGATCATTTTCATCATTTTAATAGACCACAAAAATTCATTTTCAGTTCTCATAAATATTCGTCCCATGCATAGAGACAAAAATCATTCATATGGATTGAACACTTGGTAACCGACATTAACAAAATGCATATAAATATCCCCATCATTCCGGGACACCCATCGGACATGATAAAATCGAAGTACTAAAGCATTCCAAATTCCAGAATGGGGCTTGTTGGGCCCAATAGATCTATCTTTAGGATTCGCGTCAATTTGGGGGTCTGTTCCCAAATTCTTAGGCTACCAAGCTAAAAAAGGGGCATATTCGGCTTCGATCATTCACCCATGTAATGTAGTTTCAATTACTTGTGTCTATTTCGTAAAAAATTTATAAAAATTGCGCATGTATTCTCAGCCCAAAAATATAAAGGGTAAAAAGGCAAATGAAACTCACCATACTGTATTTCGTAGTAAAAATACATATAACGTCATTGAACAAGTGCAAGGTTGGCCTCGGATTCATGAACCTAAATTAATTATATATATTTATGTGTTGGTCAATATTTGTCTAACAAATTAGGTCAAATCATAGTGTATCACAATCCTAATGCTCGAGACTAATATGCAAAAGTGAATAAAAGTTAATTTGACTCAAAATGATTTTCAAAATCTATACATGATTAATATATAGTTTAAATATCGTCGTTTTATATCCTTAAATATTTTTAAAAGATCTATTAGAGTAAATAATATAATTCATTTATTAATAAATAAAATTTTATATAAAATATACTTTTATATATCTTAAGTAATACAATTTATAAAGTTTATTTAACATCATAAAAATAATATGATAGGTAGTGTTAATGTAATTATGTTACACGTAGTAAAACATCTTTGTATTACATATTTACTTGATAAAATAATATCGATAATAATAATAGTAAGTAAAAGTTATATTATTTTGTAATAATAATTATTATTATTCTATTAATAATAATAACAATATTAATATTTGCTAAAATGATATTATAATTATATCATTACCACACTTGCCATTACTGTTCATTCGATTTTTTAATTGCTTTAATTACCCTCCTTTCCATCGAATTTATATAATTGCATTAGGTGTACATCCATACCGTAGTCTGGCTTGGATGGTAAGCATCTGCGCATATAATCTGGTGAATCGTGGGTTCGATTCTCCTCTGGGCTTTTTTCTAACTTTTTCAATTTCTTTCTTTAACTGATATGATAAAATGGTAATTCATATTAATAAAAAAAATAATGAAATTTTATATTAACAATGATATTCCTATTAAAATAATAATTTTTAGTGATAATTCCTTTTATTGATAATTATGATAATAATAATAATAATAATAATAATAATAATAATAATAATAATAATAATAATAATAATAATAATAATAATAATAATAATAATAATAATAATAATAATAATAATGATAATTGATATTACTCCAATTAGTCATATCTTTAGTCGTAATATCACGTCCTATTGTTGTTTATTTCATATGAAAACATAGTAAATCCGTTTGTATTTCATAGTATTGTAATATAGTCTAGAATCATTGTAAACTTGAAGAAATATGAAGATATTGTATGGTAACAGCTCAGAGATCGAAAACGAGACCAGAAACCCAAAGACAGAAGAGTGCGCTCAGCGCACATTGCATAAATTTGATCAGAGGATTTCTTGGCAAAAACTAAAGTGCTCGAAGCAAATTAGCTTTTAAGACTAATGAATCTAATCCCCAGATTTGATCAAACGGGATTTTTGGTGGTCAGACTTATCCTAACCATAAGATGGATCTGTCTCGTACAATGGGGGGGCACATTGCAAATTAGCTTTTAAGACTAATGAATCTAATCCCCAGATGGATGATCTCCGTAAAGATCAAACGCATCTATGTTTGACCGCGGTCAACATACATATGCCATAACAAATTGAGATGTGCAAACTCATGGTTCACCGATGATATTTGGACACGATATAAGTTTCTTCTAAAACTTATGCTATTTTATGAACTATATTGTGTAAAACCATTTTTTTGGGCATTCGGTTAAGAGTTCCATGATACTACAATCATGGGGCCGGATAGCTTGCTAATCGCCGACTGAGACTTCGGTTTTCAGTTACCCTCGATCGAAATTTGAGGTTAAAACCGGAAAACGTGTTTAGTTTAAAAACTAACATTGACATTTTCAAAATCTTAAAACGTTTTCTCAAAGATCCAACTTTCCCTAAGGATTCAAACTTTAAAAAAAAAAGAACTTTCACCAAAGTTCATCTCTCCCAAATAAATCCAAATGTGTAAGTGTGTTCCTTAAATTGTGTGTGTACCTAAACGAGTGTGTATTCCAATGGTGTAAACTTATGTACTATATCGTGTGAGTGTGTATTCCATTTGTGTTTTATGGGTTTCATATAGCGTGAGTTTGTGTGTGTTTTGCGTGATTCGTGTGATTCGTGTAAATTGTACTTCAAATAATGCGTGTGATTCATTTATGTTTGTGTTTCGTATATGAATGATTAGAACAAGACTTGCTTGAGGACAAGCAAGAGTTAAGTATGGGGGATTTTGATATTACTCCAATTAGTCATATCTTTAGTCGTAATATCACGTCCTATTGTTGTTTATTTCATATGAAAACATAGTAAATCCGTTTGTATTTCATAGTATTGTAATATAGTCTAGAATCATTGTAAACTTGAAGAAATATGAAGATATTGTATGGTAACAGCTCAGAGATCGAAAACGAGACCAGAAACCCAAAGACAGAAGAGTGCGCTCAGCGCACATTGCATAAATTTGATCATAGGATTTCTTGGCCAAAACCAAAGTGCGCCAAGTGCACATTTTGATGGTGCGCGTCGCGCACAGTGGTGCGCTCAGCGCACCCATTCGCGCACTTTTAACAGAAAAGCATATTTGAACGTGCGTAGTCGAGCTGTAAAGTATAAAGTGAAGTAGGTGAGAGTGCGCTCGGCGCACCCTTACTGTGCGCGTCACGCACAGTGCTTTTCACCAACCTTTCAGCTTATTTAATTCCATTTCCAGTTTCATTTGAAGGAGACCAGTTTCCTTTCTGCTCAGAGATGAAAACATACGATTCAAAGCAGTTCCTAGACTTATCAAAGTGCATCTAAGCACTCAAATCATTGAAGAATCCAAGATCATTCAAGAGCTTCATCCAAGATTACTCCTAAAAGGTTAATCTTGTATTTACAATGAATTCTATCTTTGTTACTGTTATGTTTAAGTTTTCAAGCATGATTGTTGGCTAGTCCATTTTATGTTCATCTAGATAAATAACCGAGATGTTGAATGTTTACTATTGATTGATTGTAATTATGCACGATAGTTTGATGTTTGAATACAAGAACCATTCTTATTAAGTTTAATCCTTTCGATTCAATTAGTTGATATGTTCATTTGATTAAGAAACATCATCGTGTTAAGTTAATGTATTGATTTACACCTAGTGACATGTGTTTATCCATCTTTTACCAAAAGGGATAAGTTGAGTTCAAATGGTTAATTTACATAAGAATGTAAGAACGACTCTTGTAGATACTTTGGAATAGCTTAATTAGTATGTGTAATTGTCTAGGAGAATGACCAATTCCGTAGAATCTATTATACACACTTTCAACTACCTAGTTACATCAATTAACATGTGTTAGTGATTTGCCTTATCTAGTGACGTTTATAGGGATCTTATTATAACACTTAGTTAATTGTTTGGGTTGGGTGAATTGAGCATTTTACTGGACCAAGGGAATGAACTAAGTTAAACCTTTAGTTGATATAGGAGTGGATCATGTACAACACACCAGTGACTTGATCATTCTTCAAGTCTTCAAACTAGTTGAATTAGTTGATTACAAATAGGATGTCTTAGATGTCAAGAACATCACTTACGTCGTGTAATCCCGTTGGAGTGTTTACGCAAGACTATTCTTGGTGAACCAATTAATTAGTTCTCGTGCATAACCAATCAATCCGATCTTAATCCTAAATAACATTCAACATTAAGGGTAGAAAGTCTAGATGAGCATATTTCTTTAATTTGAATTCAAAACTATATTTCTGTTTTCATAAACTAAAAATACCAAAAATATTGTCTTTTTAATCTCATTCATCACTTGATTCGCCTATCGTAAAAGGGCAAACCAAAATATATCTTGTACTTGTAATTTTCTTAGATAATCACAATTTAGTCTATAATCCTAATTTGATTTAGATACTGTCCTTGGAACGATACACGGATTTTACCATTTATTATACTACTACACGATCGGTACACTGCTCGTTAGTGTGCAGCAATCTCTAATTGGTATTTTTCCATACTATTTCATACGATAATTCATATACCACGTTTTGCACATCAAGTTTTTGGCGCCGCTGCCGGGGATAGTTTTGTGTCAAAATAGAATTATTAACTAATTTGTGATTAAGTAGTTTCTTAATTATTTTTAAATTATTAATAGTCTTTGAATTTTAAACTTATAGAATCGGTACGTGTAATAGTTTTTGTTAGTTGTGTGATTGACAGATTTTAGGTTGCATATGCCACATACCCGAAGTTCAGATTCTCCATTACTTACACCGCTTACAGAACCAGATAGAAAGCTTGGTAGGATCCCAAAAGAAGTACTTAAACTTTTTGAATCTTCATCAAAGCAGGAAACCTTTGATTCAGAATCAAGTACAACCAAGCCGAGATATTCTGAATTTGGTGAGCCCGTTCCTCCTCCAAAATTTGAAATGGAAGGAGAAGCAAGGCCGGTGGTACCAAGACAATCAATGGCGGCCAAGATGAAGGCAACCCGAACCGGACAGGGTAGTGCTATTACCCTGCCCACTGGTGAGGTAAATTTTGAAATAAAAGGACCTATTCTCCAAATGATTAATAACATGTGTCAATTTGGTGGTGGTCCCAATGAAGATGCAAACGAACATATTCGTCTTTTTCAAGAGATATGTCTTCTTTTCAAACTTAAACCAGACACTGACCAGGCCATATTTTTAAGACTTTTCCCATGGACACTCCACGGGGAAGCATGAAGTTGGTTAGATTCATTGGCCGAGGCTACGATAGAAACTTGGGATGGTATGTTGGAAAAATTTCTTAAGAAATATTTTTCAGCTTCTAAGTCCGCGAGACTCCAACACGAAATTACCCAATTCTGTCAAAAGCTGATGGAAACCTTGTACGAAGCATGGAATCGATTTTCCAAAATGTTAAGAGGTTATCCAAACCATGGTTTGGATACCTTCCAAAAAGTCCAAATCTTTTACAAGGGTTGTGATGTTGCAACCCGAATTTCCATTGATCAAGCGTCCGGAGGTTCACTCATGGACAAAACCGAGCAAGAGGCTTATGAGATAATCGAGAAGCTAGCCGATTATTCTCATGAGTGGCATCAAGAACGGCCAATTACTCGTAATACTCAAGTCCAAAGCACCGGTGCTTATGATGACCTTAGTTCCCTGAGTGTAAAAATAGACGGTGTTGCTCGAAACATGGACAAAATCACCAAGAAAATTCATAGTATGAAAGTAGGTTGTGAATACTGTGGTGGTCTCCATTTAGGAAAAGATTGTGATGCCGGTCTAACAATGGCTCAAAAAGAAGAAGTGGCTTTCATAAGCCAAAGAAATAATAATCAATTTCAGGGAAGAGCCCAGTTTAACCGAAACTTCAACAACCCATACAACCCTCAAGGTCAAAATTCCAATTACCAACAAGGATCAAGTAGTGGGTTTCAACAACACACTCCGGGTTTTTATCAAAAACCCCAACATAAAGAAAAAAAAGTCAAATTTGGAGAGTATGTTGGAAAAGTTGATTGCATCACAAACCCAGCTTGTTACAAACATAAATCAAACGAACGAGAAAAATGAACACCAATTTAGGAACCAACAAGCCTCAATTCAGAATTTGGAGAAGCAAATGAATGGTTTAGCTAGTTTACTTAGTGAGAGAAAACCAGGAAGTTTACCGGGTGATACTAATAAGAACCCTCGAAATGAGCACGCCAATGTTATCACCACACGGAGTGGTCTAGCATACGAAGTTCCAAGAATGCCCGAAGATTCTGATTTCGGTGTTTCGTTGAACAAAGATGATGAACCGATTAAGGAGCCGGAACAAGTGGTTGAGAAGGAAGAACGGGAAAAACCCGTAGTGAAGCCATATCAACCACCGCTCCCATACCCAAGGAAACAGCAACAAGAAAGGCTCAAAGCCGAAAGGTCAAAATTTTTAGATATTATTAAACAAATTAACATAAATATGCCTTTCATTGATGTGATTTCAGGTATGCCCAAGTATGCTAAGTTCTTAAAAGACTTACTTACTAATCGAAAGAAAATGGAGGAACTTTCATCCGTCACCGTGAATGCTAATTGTTCCGCAATTTTGATGAACAAAATACCAAAGAAGTTAGCAGATCTTGGGAGTTTTACCATACCATGTCTCTTAGGAGATTTGGAATGCATTAAAGCATTAGCGGATTTAGGGGCTAACATTAATTTAATGCCTTATTCATTATATGTTAAACTAGACCCCGGGGTGCTAAAACCAACTCGAATGGAAATTCAACTAGCAGACCGCTCTGTTAAATTCCCTCGTGGAATTTTAGATAATATGTTAGTAAAAGTGGGTACCCTAGTATTTTCGACCGATTTTGTAATTCTGGACATGGAAGAGGACACACGTGTGCCTCTTATATTGGGTCGACATTTCCTCAATACCGCTAGAGCTATGATAGATGTTCATGGTCAGAAATTGACCCTTAGCATTGAGGATATTAAGGTTACCTTTTCTGTTAACCATGCCTTGCAATACCCCGAGTCTACTGATGATAAATGTTATTATTTGCAAACCGTAGACACGTATTCAGAGTTGTTGCAGGAATTTCCAGAATTGCAAGGTTCGGGAGAATGCATTTTGGCGGAAGGTGATGAAGAAAACATGGTGGAAGAAGTGGAGATGTTGACCACTTTGATGGCTAACGGTTATGAGCCAAATGATGAAGAATACAGAAAGTTGGATTTAAAAAATGAGTACCGATGTAAAACATCGATTGAAGAACCTCTCGTTTTGGAACTGAAGCCACTTGGAATATGCTTACCTTCAAGAGGATTCTACTCTTCCGGTTATCATTTCATCCGAACTCTCTGTAAGTGAGAAATCTAAACTTGTTTCCATGTTAAAAGCCCATAAACCGGCTCTAGCATGGAAAATTCATGACATCAAGGGTATAAGTCCCTCTTATTGTACACATAAGATTTTAATGGAAGATGACTATAAGCCATGTGTACAAAGACAAAGGCGACTGAACCCTAATATGCAAGAAGTCGTTAAAAAGAAGATTGTCAAACTCCTTGATGCAGGACTTATTTACCCAATTTCGGATAGTCCTTGGGTGAGTCAGGTCCAATGTGTACCCAAAAAGGATGGCATGACCGTTATCACCAACGAAAACGATCAATTAATTTCCACTAGGACTGTCACGGGTTGGAGGGTATGTATTGATTACAGAAAATTAAATGATGCTACCCAAAAAGACCATTTTCCCCTTCCTTACATTGATCAAATGTTGGAAAGGTTGGCAGGAAAGAACTTTTATTGTTTTCTTGACGGTTTCTCGAGATATTTCCAAATCCTTATAGCACCCGAGGACCAAGAGAAAACCACCTTTACATGCCCTTATGGCACTTTCTCCTATCGACGTATGCCCTTTGGCTTATGCAATGCTCCTGCTACCTTTCAAAGGTGTATGGTAGCTATTTTTCATGATATGATTGAAGACTTTATGGAAGTATTCATGAACGACTTTTCAGTCTTCGGTGATTCTTTTGACTCATGTCTTAATAATCTTGAGCGTATGTTGATAAGGTGTGAAGAATCTAATCTTGTGCTTAACTGGGAATAATGCCATTTCATGGTAAGAGAGGGCATTGTATTAGGTCATAAAATTTCTTGTGCGGGATTGGAGGTGGATAGAGCTAAAGTGGAAGTCATAGCCAAATTACCACCACCGACAAATGTGAAAGGTGTAAGAAGTTTTCTGGGGCACGCCGGTTTTTACCGTCGGTTCATTAAAGATTTTTCTAAAATTGCGACCCCGATGAACAAACTTCTTGAGAAAGACGCTCCATTTGTCTTCACGAATGAGTGTCTTAACGCCTTTAACCTCCTTAAAGCAAAGCTCACGTAATCACCCATTCTCATATCGCCGAATTGGTCAATTCCATTAGAACTTATGTGTGATGCAAGTGACTTTGCTATTGGTGCCGTCTTGGGGCAAAGAATTGAAAAACATTTTCAGCCCATTTATTATGCTAGTAAGACATTGCAAGGAGCCCAACTTAATTACACTACCACCGAGAAGGAACTCCTGGCAATTGTCTTTTCATTTGATAAATTCCGATCCTATTTGGTACTAGCAAAGACGGTTGTCTATACAGACCATTCAGCATTAAAATACTTGCTTACTAAGCAAGATGCTAAATCCCAATTAATACGTTGGGTCTTGCTTTTGCAAGAATTCGACATTGATATTAAACACAAAAAGGGGGCTGAAAACCTAGCTGTCGATCACCTTTCTCGCCTAGAGAACCCGAATCTTGAGGTTCTCCATGAGACTGTTATCCAAGATAACTTTTCGGACGAAAATCTCATGAAAATTGAGAAAATTGATGATCCTTGGTTTGTTGACATTGTCAACTATCTTGCGGGTGGATTCCTAGAAACCGGTATGTCACATCAAAAACGAAAGAAATTTTTCAGTGAATTAAAATATTATTTTTGGGAAAACCCGTATCTCTTCAAATGGTGTCCCGATGGGATAATCCGTTGCTGTGTCTCCGGGGAAGAATGCAATCAAATTCTTCTCCAATGTCATCTTGGTCCCACTGGTGGACATTTCAGACCCCAAATCACGGGGAGAAAAGTCTATGAGGCCGGTTTTTATTGGCCTACCATCTTTAAAGATGCCCACCGTATATGTAAATCATGCGATTCTTACCAAAGGGCAGGAAAGATTAGTCAAAGAGACGAAATGTCTCAAAACATTATCCAAGTTTGTGAGGTTTTCGATATTTGGGGCATTGATTTCATGGGACCATTCCCAAAATCTCATTCCAACCAATACATACTCGTTGCCGTTGAATACGTATCAAAATGGGCTGAGGCAAAGGCTCTTCCCACAAACGATGCACGAGTTGTTGTAACTTTTCTTAAAGACATTTTTGCCTGGTTCGGTACCCCAAAGGCTTTAATTAGTAATCGTGGTACCCATTTTTGCAACACTCAATTAGAAAAGGTGTTAAAATGATATGGGATAACCCATAAAATTTCTAAATCTTATCACCCACAAACAAGTGGGCAAGTTGAAAATACGAATCGGGCACTTAAAAGGATCCTTGAGAAAATGGTTGGATCCAATCCTAAGGTGTGGTCAACGAAGCTTGACGATGCTTTGTGGGCATTTAGAACCACCTACAAAACTCTTATTGGAACCACACCTTACCGCCTAGTCTATGGGAAGGCATGTCATCTCCCTTTGGAGATAGAGCACAAATCACATTGGGCTCTTAAGACTTGTAATCTCGATCTTGAAGACGCGGGAAACCTTCGTTTAAACCAACTAAATGAGTTGGATGAGTTGAGACATAACGCCTATGAAAACTCGCTCATATACAAGGAAAAGACCAAAGTTTGGCACGATAACCGTCTTAAGAATCCGAAAGATTTTAAAGAAGGTGATCGTGTTTTACTATTCAACTCATGATTTAAACTTTTCCCTGGAAAACTCAAGTCCCGATGGATGGGACCATTTGTTGTTAACAAGGTTTTTTCGTATGGAACGGTGGAATTACGGAATGCAAAGGGTGATACGTTTAAGGTAAACGGACACAGGGTCAAACTATATGTTGACGGACCCATGAACATTGAAGATGAGGTAAAACTCATTTTCAACCCCAAAGCTACCTAAGTTTGGGGGAAGAGTCGGGTGAAGCGACTCATGTTTTTAAAACCTTCACAAATGTTAAAAATAGGTTTTTGTGTGAATTACATGATTTTTAGTGATTTTAATTTTTGTTGAATGCCATTACGTTCACCAATCTGTTACCAACCTCACTGTACTGACCAAACGCGAAAAAACAGCTGAAAACCACTGTGTGCGCTGCGCACCCCTAAGATGTGCGCTCAGCACACTTTGCAAAAACTGGGTCAGAAGGTTTTTAAGCTCAGATCGCTAGTGCGCGCCTCGCACCCAGAAGTGTGCGCTTGGCACACTCTTAAATATTGCTCGAATCTGTTTCAAATTTTTGTGGGGCCCACGATTTTATCTCCTCTTTACAACCACACACTCGTTTTTCACTCACTCCTCACCCAAAAGTGCAGATTCATTCTCTCTTTCACTCTAAAACACTCCAAGCCCTAATTTTAATCCTTTCAATTTTAACCAATTCTTCTCAAATCAAAGCCTAAATCAAGATGCCTAGGGTATGTTCATATGATTCCACTTAATTTTCTTTCCAATACTTCGATTTCATGCTTAATTTTTCGAATTGCTTAAGAAATTTATGTGGGTTTTCTTGAATTGATAGTTGTTCTATACATTAACATGCTTTAGGTTGTTATAATTGCCTTGAAATCATATTACATTGTGTTTTTAGGGTACATTTCTGATTCTAGGGTTTATGTAAAATTTAAATCCGAATTTTGGCTTTGAATTTGGTTCCTAGCAAAGTGTTTGTGAATGTTTGAGATAACTTTTGTACTTCATAAGTATGTATCACATTTTGAGCATAACATGGTTCATGTTTTGGAAATCTAACATATTTTGGTTCTTAATTGTTATAAATATTTGAAAATTGTTAAGTTTCCATTACTCATCTAATGTGATAGTTTGAGGGATGAGAATGATATGAGGTTCATGTTCAAATTTGGTTTCTAAAACGCTAGACTAGTTATGTTAATCTTGGATCTTTTGAGAAAATGTTCATATGAATGATTAACATGATTATGTGCTATACGTATTTTTGAACATATACTTGATTTATGATGAACTCACATTAATGCATACTATTGTCTATGCGCCTCTTTTGTTTTGGTGTATGTTTTATGTGTGCAGTACAACTTTAGATCAAGGGCAAGTCAACAACAAGAAGAACCTTCCCACCGATACCGAAAAGAACAAAATTCTTCGGATGAACAAAATTCTCCACCAAATGAACGACAATCTTCACCCGAAGGATCACCGGATCAAAATGATCCAAGGGTTTGGTTAGCTTATGTTCGGGATTATCCGGATTACGCAAGTGCATATAATTGGGTAGCGAACAAAACATGTGATGCCACTTGGTATTTTGACCCGGCTCCATTGATTGAAGTAATGGAATATTATAGAGTGTCGAGAATGTTGGAGGTTAAATACCGGCTTTTAACTGGCAGGCTAATAATAGTCAGGGCATGGGAAAGAATTATGGGATTCAATGATGTCATATACCCGGAATTATGCAAAGAATTCATAGCATCCTCATGTTTTGATCTCATTATGGACCCGACAAATCAAAATTTCATGAGATTTCGTTTAGGTGGGATCGATCGGGCACTTAGTCAAATTGAGTTGGCCCGACTATTTGATCTGTATATCGAGCTAGATGATGCCCTTGCTTACTTACGGTCAGCTGAGTATTATGATGATTCTTATGATCCACACCCATTTTGGAACGATATGAGCGACACTCAATTCTCCTCTAGCCAAAGCAAGTTCACCGATATAAATGATAAAGACAAAAGAATGCTTCATCGACTAGTTGCATGTATGTTTAATGCAAGAAAACATGGCACAAATAAGGTAACACGTCAAGATGTTTTTCTTGTAGACAAAATCTACAACCAAAGTAGTGTCGACATTCCATCTACTTTTTTCGGATTATCTTGACAACTCGCGGGGAGATAGAGGGTTGAATCAGATTGTTGGTGGGCATTACATCACCCAAATTGCCAGGCATTTTGGTGTCGATTTCTCTCGGTTGATTCCAAACAGTACAACAATTAAGCCTTTAAGCAAGACTTATTATCTGAATGCAGAATTTTTGAGCTACAACAATCATCAAAGGCTTATTCCATTTGTCCCGAGGGTAAAGAACCACCACGTGCCCATGATCATGAAGCGGGTGGTAGCGGTGTTGGAAGAGATGAAGCGGGGGAAGAGGTTCGCATGGAAGAACCTGAAACTGAAGAAGAGTTACCACAAGCTCAAAGGCGAAGGCGTAGGCGGACACAAAGGTCAAGGGAAGAAGAGTTGGAGGAAGTGATTTCCGGTTTTCATGATATGAGGGTAGGTTATCAACACAGGGATAACCAATATGAGGAACAAAGGCAACAATTTAACCAATATCATGAAGAACTACGCGAGCATAATAGGGCGGTAAGGTATGACCAAAGGTGGGGGAATTACAGGGGCGATTGGCTTCGCCATAATGTTGGTTTATATATGCAAAACCCACAAGAATATTATGCTACTTCCTACCAACATCCGACCTACTACAACACTGTGATGACCCGGGAATTTCCGACCAAATTTAAACCTGAATCATATTTGATTTCGATACGATAAGCAAAGTCTGTAATGTTGAGTCTCAAAGTTTTTGAACTGTTATCATATATTCAATTAACCTTTGGCTATTCCCGACGATTCACGAACCTCTAATTGTAAACAGAAATATATGTATAGATAATTATATATGTAAATATTTATAAACGTGTTCGAATACGATTATACATTTTAATACATATACAAATGATATAGGTTCTTGAATCCGAGGCCAACCCTGCATTGTTCAGTTGTTCAATATAGTCATATGTATTTTTACTACAAAATACATTAGGTGAGTTTCATTATTCCCTTTTTATATATATTTTTGGGCTGAGAATACATGTAATATTTTAATAACTATTTTTCAATATTTATAAGTGTGAGTTTCATTACTCCCTTTTTAAATGCTTTTGCAATATATATTTTTGGGACGGAGAATACATGCGCTGCTTTTATAAATGATTTACAAAATAGATACAAGTACGTGAAACTACATTCTATAGTTGAATTATCGAAATCGAATATGCCCTTTTTATTAAGTCTGGTAATCTAAGAATTAGGGAACAGACACCCTAATTGACGCAAATTCTAAAGATAGATCTATCGGGCCCAACAAGCCCCATCCAAAGTACCGGATGCTTTAGTACTTCGAAATTTATATCATGTCCGAAGGAGGATCCCGGAATGATGGGGATATTCTTATATGCAGATTGTGAATGTCGGTTACCAGGTGTTCAATCTATATGAATGATATTTTTGTCTCTATGCATGGGACGTATGTTTATGAGAAATGGAAATATGAAATCTTGTGGTCTATTAAAATTATGAAATGATTATTTATGTTAAACTAATGAACTCACCAACCTTTTGGTTGACACTTTAAAGCATGTTTATTCTCAGGTATTAAAGAAATCTTCCGCTGTGCATTTGCTCATCTTAGAGATATTACTTGGAGTCATTTATGACCTATTTCAAAAGACGTTGAATTCGAGTCATTGCGTTTATCAAGATTATTATTAAGTCAATTATAGTTAGATATATTATGAAATGGTATGCCTGCCGTCAGCTTTCAATGTAATGAAAGATTGTCTTTTCAAAAACGAATGCAATGTTTGTAAAATGTATCATATAGAGGTCAAGTACCTCGCGATGTAATCAACTGTTGTGAATCGTTTATAATCGATATGGATTTCGTCTGGATGGATTAGGACGGGTCGCTTCAGTTGGTATCAGAGCGGTGGTCTTAGCGAACCATGTCTGCATTAGTGTGTCTAACTGATAAGTCAATAGGATGAATTAGTGAGTCTGGACTTCGACCGTGTCTGCATGTCAAAAGTTTTGCTTATCATTAGTGTCAAAAAATTAATTGCTTATCATCCTTAGGAAATTACCTGCTTATCATTCTAAGTCTAGACACGTCCTACTGCCTTTATTGCATAGATAGTGTATAGACAAATTCATATCTTAGCGTATCTATTACGAAAGACTTTGCCTGATATATTCCGTAAATTTCTCCGTAACTTAAGGGATCCTGGTACTATATATATATATATCTATGCATATTATGCATTGAGAATACCATCCAACTATCAATTGCTGTCACTAAACTCTTCATACCAAAAATCTTTCCTGAGATCGCGTAAGATGGCCTCTACGAATCGACCAAGTTCCTCTGACTCCGAAGACAGCGTCACGGGAGCACACCAACCAATCAACTACAGTGATTACTGGAGAAAATGGGGGTGGGTTCGCGACATACTCACCCTATGGAGAAGGGAAGAAGGTACTCCATATCATGAACCGAATCTACCACCTAACCTTGGAGTACTCGACCCGCTCACCGGCGAACCTGTTTGCAACACCGTTTATACCCTTTTTGCGAGAATTTTTCGTCTTGAAACTACCATTAATGGAACTAGAGAAGATATCCGATCTCTACCTCACACTGATAACCAACCAGGGTTAGTAGAAGAAGTAAAAGAACTTCGAGCTCGAGTGCTAACCTTGGAGAATATGGTTCAAAACTTACAAGCACCAACAACATCACCGGCACTAACAGTACCACCAACATCAGTACCAGCAACACCAGTATCACTAACCACAATATCCGCATCACACATCTCGACACCATAATCTATACCTCGAATATCAACATCATACGCACCATAGATACCAAGGTATACCAACAATAATTAACGATGAAGTATTGATCCATAACTTCATTAATATTCTGCGAAGAATATGTAGTTCCTAATAATTTTAGAGATTACTTATTCTAGCACAAACCGAAAAGCAAATGAGATTAATATCATATTAACTCATTAGATCCATGATTACATCTGAAGAAAATATATATGCAAGTATATTTTCATAAAGATTGTAATTAAAAATTCTTTCGTACAAACTGTTAATGGTGAAAATATTTTAACGGGTAGGTAATACCCGAGGAATATTTAAATTTCACATTAATAAGTTACACAGTACATTCTTCTAATCTGATTCAACGATCATTTACTATCTTATTTACAACCACCGAGATACGAATCCGTTCACCGCAGAATAACCATTTTCATTCAATTTCATATTTGGATTTTTGACCTATCAGAATCCAACAAGTGGCATAATGAAGAAATAATGGACACAATAAAAATTGATTAGAAACAGACTAATTAACAATATGAAATTTTGTTAAGAAACCACGCTAACAAGATCCTAGCTAACTGTTCCTAGCTAACGGTTAATTCTGTATTACATTTAATTATCGCAATTTATTTATCGCAGTTTATTTATCGCAATTTATATTCTCGCAATTTAATTTATCGTCATTTAATTTCTGTTATTTATTTTACGCACTTTACATATCGGGACACGTATACAAGGTTTTGACATATCATATCGACGCATCTATATATATTATTTGGAATAACCATAGACACTCTATATGCAGTAATGATCGAGTTCTCTATACAGGGTTGAGGTTGATTCTACAATAATATATATAGTTTGAGTTGTGATCGAGTCTGAGACATGTACACGGGTCACGATACGTATTAATTAATTCGAATATTATATATTAAACTATATATGAATTATTGGACTATTACTGTGGACTATCGACTGTGGACTAAGAACATTGGACAATCAAATTGAATTAAAATATTGATTATAACGTATGAAACTAAACAATTCTTCAAGTTTACCACTTGATTTCATCTTAAACCTCATTTGTATCTCGATGATTACAATCTGCGTTCAAACCTTTCATAATTCGTGAAAACACCTCAATCGGGAGGATGAACCAACCGCACTTCATCTATGGAAGAAAAGATTGATGCGTATAGTTATGCACCTGAAAACTCTCAGAAACTGAGTAAACGTTTAACGCGTAGCTGTGCAAATTTCCTTTAGCATTATTATTACCGAAAATAACTTTTTAATCTCTTTCCAAATTAGCCAATTTAGTCACAGCTCCAGCAAGTCAACTTCGAAATTCATTTGGATTAGTCTTATTATAACCTTGATAAATAAGTTTGCCTTTTGTCATCCTTACTGGGAAATCGTATATATCTTACCACATTAGCAGTAATTTTACCAACAACTCTGTTGATCTTTGACTTCCCGAAGAATCATTGTATTCAGTGAAACCCTATCATTTACTCATTTACATCTTATAACGACAATTACTATATCAATTACCGAGAATTAGCAATCAGTATTTCGAATCTCACAGCGTTTCTACATCAACAGTTATATGTACACATATAACATTTATCTCTTAGAATTATGATCTTACACTCTGAAATTTTGAAAAGCACCCAGTCTACAAATCAATACTCCAAATTCTGAAAAAGCTGAATACAGCAGTAAAAACTGTATAAGCTGAATACAGCAGCAAAAACTGTACACGACCTTAACCGTCGAAGGTATAAAGATAAAGAATAGTATATTGGCAAAGCTCAGAAAAGTTGGAACTGAAAACCGGATTGAGCAAACCATGAAGGAGACTCTGAACAAATTACAAGGACTAAACTTGTACATAAAGAATCCAGATGATTCTGTTTCTGGTAAAATCTTTAGCGAATACCTTGCTCCTTAACCACTCTAAATCATCGTGAATGAATTTCTTCATCACAATTTGATTATGAAATCCTAAGATATCATCGTACCTTTCTTTATTAATATCCTCAATATTTCTGAAGATATCTTCATAAATATTCTCGTTTGATATTAATTATCTCTCTGTGCTATCTATGTTATCTCATAAATGGAAACTGTTTTAGTTTCCATATTCTATAAATCCTTGAATTTAAAATATGAATATTATTGAAGTAATGTTGGGAACTATGCATGAGTTAGTATAATATAATGATACTTGATCAACGTGATTATATTACAGTAAGTCATGCTGAGTTTCTAAATAGAACATGATGATTCACAGATTATAACGTCATCATGTGTCATGTTACATAACTCTTTCATTCTGATTAACTTCTGAACATATCAAGAAAATATATTCTTGATAGTTCTATTCTCAGTGATTCTGATAATTTGACAAATCAAATCGTGCTATTTAGTTCTTTCTCGAAACTCCATACTTACGAATTCTGGACCGTTGCTCGCTTTACTAGAGGTCGAGAGGATAATAAAAAAAAGGCAAAGAGATCCAAAAATATAAGAGAAAATATAAAGCCCAATAACAACACGGAGGTTACAAACCATGGATATTAATACGAATAGCAATATAAAGACACGGTATAATTAAGAATAGTATCACCCCAAGGTAATAGTAGAAGTAAACAGATTCTTCTGGTGGAAGATTGAAAAGAAGGATGACAGGAATGATAATTAGAAAAATATCAAGGATTAGAACTGGATTAAGCATTTTCACAATCTATTGGATGCATGAACTAAGAAAGAAAGTATAGGAATGGTGAAAATAATGGAACGGAAGAGTTTAATTTATAATGGAAATATCAGACAGAGTAATCGAGGCAGATCACCGTATTTAATTAGAGAGATCTTAATTTCCTTATTCGCCGAAGAAACAGATCTTATAGATTTCCTAGATTTTTCTTTTAAATCCCTTGAATTCCGGAATTCAACCAAGACAACGTCAAAAGCTAAGACGCACCTTATTTTCTAAATTCCACCGTGACTACGACAAAAGTTAAATCTCTATCTAAATCTATTGTGACAGCTTCATTCGTACACTTCACCTAATCGAATCATTTTATCTATATTAGTCAATAATGATAAAACTCCATTCATCAACTCATATTTGTCATGAAAACATTTTTATTGTTAGCCATGACCATCTCACTCAAATTTCGGGACGAAATTTCTTTAACGGGTAGGTACTGTGATGACCCGGGAATTTCCGACCAAATTTAAACCTGAATCTTATTTGATTTCGATACGATAAGCAAAGTCTGTAATGTTGAGTCTCAAAGTTTTTGAACTGTTGTCATATATTCAATTAACCTTTGGCTATTCCCGACGATTCACGAACCTCTAATTGTAAACAGAAATATATGTATAGATAATTATATATGTAAATATTTATAAACGTGTTCGAATACGATTATACATTTTAATACATATACAAATGATATAGGTTCATGAATCCGAGGCCAACCCTGCATTGTTCAGTTGTTCAATATAGTCATATGTATTTTTACTACAAAATACATTAGGTGAGTTTCATTATTCCCTTTTTATATATATTTTTGGGCTGAGAATACATGCAATGTTTTAATAACTATTTTACAATATTTATAAGTGTGAGTTTCATTACTTCCTTTTTAAATGCTTTTGCAATATATATTTTTGGGACTGAGAATATATGCGCTGCTTTTATAAATGATTTACAAAATAGACACAAGTACGTGAAACTACATTCTATGGTTGAATTATCGAAATCGAATATGCCCCTTTTTATTAAGTCTGGTAATCTAAGAATTGGGGAACAGACACCCTAATTGACGCGAATTCTAAAGATAGATCTATCAGGCCCAACAAGCCCCATCCAAAGTACCGGATGCTTTAGTACTTTGAAATTTATATCATGTCCGAAGGAGGATCCCGGAATGATGGGGATATTCTTATATACAGATTGTGAATGTCTATTACCAGGTGTTCAATCCATATGAATGATATTTTTGTCTCTATGCATGGGACGTATGTTTATGAGAAATGGAAATATGAAATCTTGTGGTCTATTAAAATTATGAAATGATTATTTATGTTAAACTAATGAACTCACCAACCTTTTGGTTGACACTTTAAAGCATGTTTATTCTCAGGTATTAAAGAAATCTTCTGCAGTGCATTTGCTCATCTTAGAGATATTACTTGGAGTCATTTATGACCTATTTCAAAAGACGTTGAATTCGAGTCATTGCATTCATCAAGATTATTATTAAGTCAATTATAGTTAGATATATTATGAAATGGTATGCCTGCCGTCAGCTTTCAATGTAATGAAAGATGGTCTTTCAAAAACGAATGCAATGTTTGTAAAATGTATCATATAGAGGTCAAGTACCTCGCGATGTAATCAACTATTGTGAATCGTTTATAATCGATATGGATTTCGTCCGGATGAATTAGGACGGGTCGCTTCAAACACCCCAAACCGAATTCCGAGTCCTCCGTTATATGAGGAACAGGCAGCCATGCAAGATGCTCAAAGACGCTTTGAGGAGCAATACCCGCAGGGAAGACCTAGGAATGATGGTTCGGGAACCTACTCCGGCTAGCCTTTTGGTAACTTCTTTGGTGACACCTAGAGGGCTCATGTGCCCTATTTGGTAATATTTGGTAACATTTGGTAATTTTTCAGAATTGTTTCTTTTAAGACAATGGTGTGTAATAATTAGAATATTTATGTTGTACGCTTGACATTTGTGGTGGTTGTGTTACATACACCACTTTTATCTATTCTATTTTGTGTGTTTGTTTATTTCTTATTGTTAAGGTTTAGTGATGATGGCATTAAGTTCAGCGAAGTACAATCAATTAGGAATTTGTGATAGAGATCAAGGAATGAACGATGTTCTTATGCTGGCATTAAGTTCAGCGCCATCACTCACCTACATTTCACGATCTCCGGCTTTATGCCAAGGTTTTTCGAACTCTTTTCACACTAATGCCCTCGCGAATTTTTAAATTATTTCTGATTTTAAGTAATGAGGGCCTTACTTAATCTTAAGTGTGGGGGAGGGGGAAATTCTCTTAGATATGCAATACAACTTGGCTTATTGTCGAATTTTATGAAAAAATTTTAAAACTAAAAGTATTAGCGAAAAAGCCAAGTGTGGGGGATGTCACCAATCTTTTCGAATTATTATCACAAAATTTTGCAAAGTTAAAACGATTAAAGTACTTTTGGCTTGGAAATAAATGAACTAAAAATCACTAAACGAAAAGGATGAATAACGACACACTTGCTAACATATGTTAGAAGATGTAATCCAGAACAGCTGTAGGTTGACGAAAAAACTTGAAAATTCATCTCCATCATCTGCTGAAAATCCACCTCACCTCAGCATCAAACAGGGTTTTTGGTGGTCAGACTTATCCTAACCATGAGATGGATCTGTCTCGTACAATGGGGGGGGGGGGAATATTGCAAATTAGCTTTTAAGACTAATGAATCTAATCCACGGATGGATGATCTCCGTAAAGATCAAACGCATCTATGTTTGACCGTAGTCAACATACATATGCCATAATAAATTGAGGTGTGCAAACTCATGGTTCACCGATGATATTTGGACACGATATAAGTTTCTTCTAAAACTTATGCTATTTTATGAACTATATTGTGTAAAACCATTTTTTTGGGCATTCAGTTAAGAGTTCCATGATACTACAATCATGGGGGCGGATAGCTTGCTAATCACCGACTGAGACTTCGGTTTTCAGTTACCCTCGACCGGAATTTGAGGTTAAAACCAGAAAACGTGTTTAGTTTAAAAACTAACATTGACACTTTCAAAATCTTAAAACGTTTTCTCAAAGATCCAATTTTCCCTAAGGATCCAAACCTTAAAAAAAAAAAAAGAACTTTCACCAAAGTTCATCTCTCCCAAATAAATCCAAATGTGTGCGTGTGTTCCTTAAATTGTGTGTGTACCTAAACAAGTGTGTATTCCAATGGTGTAAACTTGTGTACTATATCGTGTGAGTGTGTATTCCATTTGTGTTTTATGGCTTTCATATAGCGTGAGTTTGTGTGTGTTTTGCGTGATTCGTGTGATTCGTGTAAATTGTACTTCAAATAATGCGTGTGATTCATTTATATTTGTGTTTCGTATATGAATGATTAGAACAAGACTTGCTTGAGGACAAGCAAGAGTTAAGTATGGGGGATTTTGATATTACTCCAATTAGTCATATCTTTAGTCGTAATATCACGTCCTATTGTTGTTTATTTCATATGAAAACATAGTAAATCCGTTTGCATTTCATAGTATTGTAATATAGTCTAGAATCATTGTAAACTTGAAGAAATATGAAGATATTGAATGGTAACAGCTCAGAGATCGAAAACGAGACCAGAAACCCAAAGACAGAAGAGTGCGCTCAGCGCACCCCAAAATGTGCGCTCAACGCACATTGCATAAATTTGATCAGAGGATTTCTTGGCCAAAACCAAAGTGCGCCAAGCGCACATTTTGATGGTGCGCGTCGCGTACAGTGGTGCGCTCAGCGCACCCATTCGTGCACTTTTGACAGAAAAGCAGATTTGAACGTGCGTAGTCGAGCTGTAAAGTATAAAGTGAAGTAGGTGAGAGTGCGCTCGGCGCACCCTTACTGTGCGCGTCGTGCACAGTGCTTTTCACCAACCTTTCAGCTTATTTAATTCCATTTCTAGTTTCATTTGAAGAAGACCAGTTTCATTTCTGCTCGGAGACGAAAACATATGATTCAAAGCAGTTCCTAGGCTTATCAAAGTGCATCTAAGCACTCAAATCATTGAAGAATCCAAGATCATTCAAGAGCTTCATCCAAGATTACTCCTAAAAGGTTAATCTTGTATTTACAATGAATTCTATCTTTGTTAATGTTATGTTTAAGTTTTCAAGCATGATTATTGGCTAGTCCATTTTATGTTCATCTAGATAAATAACCGAGATGTTGAATATTTACTATTGATTGATTGTAATTATGCACGATAGTTTGATGTTTGAATACAAGAACCATTCTTGTTAAGTTTAATCCTTTCGATTCAATTAGTTGATATGTTCATTTGATTAAGAAACATCATCTTGTTAAGTTAATGTATTGATTTACACCTAGTGACATGTGTTTATCCGTCTTTTACCAAAAGGGATAAGTTGAGTTCAAATGGTTAATTTACATAAAAATGTAAGAACGACTCTTGTAGATACTTTGGAATAGCTTAATTAGTATGTGTAATTGTCTAGGAGAATGACCAATTCCTTAGAATCTATTATACACACTTTCAACTACCTAGTTACATCAATTAATATGTGTTAGTGATTTGCCTTATCTAGTGACGTTTATAGGGATCTTATTATAACACTTAGTTAATTGTTTGGGTTGGGTGAATTGAGCATTTTACCGGACCAAGGGAATGAACTAAGTTAAACCTTTAGTTGATATAGGAGTGGATCATGTACAATACACCATTGACTTGATCATTCTTCAAGTCTTCAAACTAGTTGAATTAGTTGATTACAAATAGGAGGTCTTAGATGTTAAGAACATCACTTACGTCGTGTAATCCCGTTGGAGTGTTTGCGCAAGACTATTCTTGGTGAACCAATTAATTAGTTCTCGTGCATAACCAATCAATCCGATCTTAATCCTAAATAACATTCAACATTAAGGGTAAAAAGTCTAGATGAGCATATTTCTTTAATTTGAATTCAAAACTATATTTCTGTTTTCATAAACTAAAAATACCAAAAATATTGTCTTTTTAATCTCATTCATCACTTGATTCGCCTATCGTAAAAGGGCAAACCAAAATATATCTTGTACTTGTAATTTTCTTAGATAATCACAATTTAGTCTATAATCCTAATTTGATTTAGATACTGTCCTTGGAACGATACACGGATTTTACCATTTATTATACTACTACACGATCAGGTACACTGCCCGTTAGTGTGCAGCAATCTCTAATCGGTATTTTTCCATACTATTTCATACGATAATTCATATACCACGTTTTGCACATCAATAATGATGATGATAATAATGATAATAAGATAAAAACTATAATGACGATAATAATAATCATTTTTAATAATAATATAAAAATTCAATTGACTATAACTTCTAATCCGTTCATCGAAATCATTCGATATCTTAATGAAAAGTTCTTAATTTTTTCGCTAGCTTTCCAACGACATGCATATCTTATACATTATCTCAACCCAGTGGCGAAGCCAGAATTTTGTGTCAGTGGTGTCAAAAAATAAATATCAATTTTTTTTACAATGAAAACTTTTAAACATCATTAATTAAATAAAAAGTTTTGTTTTTAAATATAGTAATTTTGCTTATTATTAAGATTTGATTATAATCTCGAATTAAGTAATAAAAGGCAATGGAGATTGAAATTTAAAATAACACTACACAAAGTTGGTTGCTAAATGTCACTTCAATTTAATTAGAACATGCTTGAGAAAAGATTATTGTAGATAGAGCACAGAACTTTAATAATTATATCGTGCATTTAGAAAATAAAATAAAACCCAACAAAAATAGGAGCATTACTTAACACTTGAGAATTTGACTACCAACTCCTTATAAACTCGATGGATGAGCAAACCTAATAAATTAACATTACGTGACATATTTTATGTGGGGTTATTTGACCCCAATACTCATAACATAGCTTCGCCACTGTCTCAACCGCATATGTAACTAAATTAGGATTCAACATAACCTATCTAATAGAAATATCAAAAGTACAAGTATGTATAATCCCATATACTCAAGCACTAGTTAGGGATACACTATTAATATATAAAAGTTAAATTATGAGTACTCACGTATCAATATTGATATTCAATATTGCAGGAAAGGTACGTAGACACAACGGAGACGATAAACACTAGGTTGACCTCATGAGCATACCCTCGACCCATACCCATAACCTCCATAGCTATAACCCATAATTTCCTTAGCTTTATCCCGCTCATAAAAAAATCCGTTTTGAAAATAATGCACTCATGACCTCGTCGTAGTATTTTATGTAAAATACGAATAATAATAATACTAATACTACTAATAATAAGTTTAATAATAATAATAATCTTTATAATCTTAATAATCCTAATATAATATAAATATATATATAACGAGAGAGATAGAAGAATAGATTGAATTCCCTTTGAACTAATTCACGTTCAAGCTTTATAGCCTTAAACTGGAAACACTAGCTCCGAAATTGCGATATGTTTGTGTATAAATGGTCCGTGATTGTGGAGACCCCAATTACAGCTCATTTTTCCACTACGTTTTTCTTTACCTACAATTTACTTGTAACATATGTTATGTTTATATTATTATTTAATATATAATAATATATTTAATCTTTAGAAATAATTAAATATTATATTATATTCTCGTGCATAGTTAATTTGTAATTTTAGTTCCAATGAGTTGTATGTTGTCACTCGACTTATGTACCACTTTCGGTTTTTCGAACGCACTTTGGTACGTTCAGATAACTAGCCTTTTACGTTACGAGACGTGTACCCTTATTAATAATTTGACTTATTTATCAATAAATTACTTTATGAAAATGTATCTTATACAATTTAAGCGTCGTGGTCATTTGCTTCTATAAATCAGTGACTCGTTGTTTATCAAAATATATTATTTTAAATTGGGACGTTTTATGACTAAATTAAAATATATATATATTTTTTTTATTTAGAATTGTAAATTTGTACATAATATATGTTTGAAATATTTATCTAATGATACAATATTTAGTCTTTCAAAACCAATTATTTTCAAAGTTCGTTTAAAAAATCGTTCAGAAAAATGTTATAACTCGTAACGTTTTCATTTAAAAACTTAATTAAATACATTTCATTTGTGTATTAACTTTTTAAATATCAATCGCATCACTAAGCGAATGTTACTATCGTGTACTAAACTAATTTAAAAACATATATATTTAATGAACACGTTTTAATGTACGTTGCAAGTTATTCATATATCTAACAACTAATATTCCAACCTACGTTATTTAAACATATATATTAATAAACTAGTTCTATTATGTCCAAAAAACGTTTTTTACTTAAGAGAGTAAAATAATAAATAAATCATAACAGGTTCAAGTTATTAACTTACAGTTTATTCATGGGTTGTAGGATTAGATCAAATGGATAAATGTACGTATAAAAAAATCATCTTAACATGACAGATGGTTTTATCTTATTAAAAGTCACGAGACAATTATTGTAAAGCATAAATTGAAAATTCGACGGGAATCTCCACTAACCCTTGTCTAGTTTCCGTTAATTGACACTTTTGTTCTTTCTAATAAATCACTTTACCAATTTTTCCGAACACCTTTAAAAAGAATAGATTTCTCAAATCATAGTGGACCTCTTAACAGAGACTCGTAATTATAATTCAATGTATCTAATAATTCAGTCATTTGATATCATCTTTTAATTCCATTGATAACTATTAGAATATATTTTGAAACAAATACGTTTATATAAAAAAAAAATTATACGTCTAATACTTTGTTAATGTTTTTAAGTTATAATATATATATATATATATATATATATATATATATATATATATATATATATATATATATATATATATACATACACACACACATATACATATATAATCATATCCGTTCCTATAATTATAACGACCCTCATTTTTTCCATTCTATATTTTTCCAATATTAAAAGCCCAAACAATATAATTAAAACTTAATGATTAAACTTTAATCAACAATTGTTAAGTGTTAAGAGTTAGAAAACATATTAATTAACTTTGTACAAAAATTGACAAGTTAATAAAAGATGAAAATAATAAACTGTTAGTCGACACTCACTGCTAATTAAAATTTATGCATTTATGTAATATTATAACTAATAACCTATAAGTAATAAATAAAAAGTGACATTTATATAAATAATAAAACAATTGGGAACTAAATATATACAAGTCATGAATTAGTAAAAAGAAAATAATACTTATCATGTAGTAAATGTAAAAATAATAATAATAATAATAATAGTAATAATAATGAGACTAAAAAAATCTTACATCCTTATGTTGACTAAAAATAAAGTGTAAACTAGTACATCCTTATGTTGACTAATTATAAACTAGTACCACCTATTGTTGACTAAAAATTATAAAACAAAATAAAATCATTAATTAGAACATCCTTATGTTGACTAACACTCTAATACTTGCACTATATAAACACCTAGTTTCTCATTCACAAATCACACCAAAATCCTCTCTCAAAAACAATCTCTCCCTCTCCCTCTCTTGTGGTATTCGGATCTTCAAGCTTGTTCTTCGTGTTCTTCAAGAATCTTCAAGGAGTTCTTCAAGATTTTCAAGGCTTTGATCTTCCATCTTCATCGTGTTCATCTTTTCTTTGTTAATTATCTTGAATCTTCAAAGGTATAACATAAACCCTAAACTATTTACATAAACTTTGATCTTTGATAATTCATATTCATATTATAAACTTGTTATTCATAAGTATATACATAAACACACCTAGATTTATATATACATATATACATGTAAAAAAAAATATTTATATATATATATATATATATATATATATATATATATACATATATATACGAATTATATATACATATACATATTAAAACCTTAAACCCTAATTACACCTAAACTATAATTCTTAAACCCTAATTAATTAAACTCTAAACATTTATGAAACCCTAGGACATTAATTACTAAACTCTAGTTATTAATTACTACTTTAATTAACTAACCCTAATTAATGAAACCCTAATACTACTTATACTAGTACTTAACATGTATACACTATTACTATTACTAGCACCTATAACCTACTAATTATATTGTAGCACAAAAACATTTTGGGATATGTATTAGAGATGTATAGATCTTCGAACTTTCTTGACGAATGGTTTCTACGAGATTCTAGGCAGAGGGTTTGGATTTCCGATTTAAAGGGTCCTATGGCTCAAGCCCCTAGATCTAAATTAGCCATTCGAAGGGAAAGGGGTGATTGGAAGCTTATCTAATACGGCAAGTATCCTAAAATGGAAACACTCATAAAAGTAGAAACTCTCTAGTCATAGAAACTTAGTAAAATAAGAAACTTTCTAAAAATAGAAACTTTATAAAAATAGTAACTTACTAGGAATAGAAACTTAGTAAAACAAACTATACTTAAACACATACTTAAACTTAAACATGGGCAAAACACTTAACTACTCTTAAATGTCAATAGGTTGACTTTCCTGCTCACTCGTTCAACTCTCTATTCCGAGGAATAACTCTCTCTACTTACTAAGGTAAATTTCATAGCCCCACTTTTTACTATTTCATTACTGTTTTGAAACTATGGGGTGAGACACATGCTTGCTTTTAAATTTTTAACATGCAATATTTTAATAACTGTTTTACAATATTTATATACGTGAATTCATAGCCCCATTTTTTTACTGTTTCATAAGTGTTTTATAACTTTTGGGGTGAGAATACATGCACAACTTTTATAACTGTTTTACACGTATTAACTATTAAACTGTGATATGTTGGACTATGACCAGCTAGCCCCCAACCGATAAGTATAAACGATAACTTGTTACGGGGTAAACTTGAAAGTCTAGTCTAAATATCAGTACTTACACGTATCTACTATTAAACTGTGATATGTTGGGCTATGACCAGCAAGCCCCCAACCGACAAGTATAAACGATAACTTGACACGGGGTAAACTTGAAAGTCTAGTCTAAATATCAGTACCAACTGTTAAAACTATGCTATACCCGGCTATGTCCGACTAAGTCCCTACAGTGATATTTTTAAGTGCTGCGGCATGCTTATTTATTGGGGGTAGGCCTATCGGGAGTAACGTCCCCGATACATTTGACTCAGTCTTTGTATTACTTGATAATGAAATTTAAACCGACAAGGACAGACACAACTTGTCATGGGGCAAACTTGAACGTTTAGTCTAAATATCACGCACTGGCATAACTTTTGGATCTGCGAGATCTACTTTTTGATCCTGCGGGAGATCAACTTTACAACTAAATCTTGTGGTCTAAAAACAACGATAACTACTTTTGTTAAACCTATGAACTTCACTCAACCTTTTTGGTTGACACTTTAGCATGTTTTGTCTCAGGTGCTGTTTGATTCAAGCTTTCTTATCTACTACTTATGTGATGCTACTTGGACTTAGGATCAAGAGATATCGCATTTATTACTTCTGCATATGAATAATTACTTTATCGTTATTTCCATTATTGTAACGACATTTCATTTTCCGCTGCGTACTCAATAAAGTTAAATTTTCTCATTTAGTATTGTTCTCGTATTATAATATGTTGGTTTATTTGATATTAGTAACGTTTCTTCCAGACCCTATTGGGAGGACGTTACAGATTGGTATCAGAGCATAACCAGGCTGTTATAGAGAACCAGGATTGCAATTTTATGTGTGCCTTACTTGCTAGCTAGGGTGCCTTAGCAATCTAGGAAACTATAACCTTTCCTGCCTTACACTTAAAGCACTTAGGATTGCCTTATAATCTTAACAATCATGCTTTACCAAACTTGACTTAAAGATTCTAATCAAAGTCTCTTTCCTAATGTAGGACTACAACTTTTCTTGACCATAGTGCCTTTAATTGTTGCCTTTAACTGTTAAATGCTACACTATACTTTATAAACTTTACTTATCTTAGAATGACGAGCTAATCTAAGAACTCTGCTCACTTTCCTGAGTACTATCCAATTACACCACCGCATCTAAATGCGACACAATGATTTCAGAAATTCTTGACATTCATAAGTCATCTATCATGGTTATGTATATTACATATGTATTACATGAAATATTATCCATGATTTTGAAACTCTTATAATTGTTACTACTCACACACAAACGTATATAACTCCCTGTTATATCACGTACCTATATGCCTTATGCCTTTATGCATCGGTTTATGAATCGAAAAATGTCATTGGGTTATCACAGTATACGAATTGAAAGTCTTTAATCAAAAGATTATTAGATTACATACTTATCACTTTATGATCTCGACACGTCATACTGCCATTATTAAAGTATAGACATATCATATCTTATTATATCTTATCGTATCTATCCCAATAGATTTTGTCTAACACTTTTCCTAAATTCCCTCCGTAAATTACGGAAATCTTTTTGCTATATACACGTATTCGAGGAGACGAATATATCATCCAGTATTCAACACTAATCTCATATCAAAAACCCTAATTCCAAACACATAATATGGATTCCTCGAACTCTTCGAGCTCCAATGGCAGCGTAACCGGAATGAACCAACCAATCAGCCATCATCTATTTTGGATGAATTGGGGATGGGTTCGTAGTAAACTTAATCAATGGAGACAAGAAGAAGGTGATCCCTTCCACCAACCGAATTCACCTCTTGGTGAAGAACCTGAAGCACTTACTGGCGAACCCGTTCGGAACACTATTTTCACCCTCATTTCCAGGATATCCAGTCACGAATATATAATATCTAAAATTTTAGATCTTATTCATCCACTTGTCCGAACCGCCAATCATCCCGGAATAATAGAAGAAGTCAACGAGCTTCGCGCTCGAGTAGTGGCTCTGGAGAATATGGTGCGAAACCTACGAACACCAGCAGCAGCACCAGCAGCATAACCAGTACCACCAGTACCATCAGCATCACCACCAACATCACCACCAACATCACCAGCTTCACCAACGACAACATCCGCATTCCACGCCTCAACATCGCACTCAGTACCTCAAACATCAACATCATACGCCCCATAGATACCAAGGAATATTATTAATAATGAGTTAAGATGTATTGACTCATTCTTCCTGAAGAATTACATATGTATACTTTATATATATGGATTGGAACAATAATAAATCTTTTCGTACTAAGCTATTACGTGTGAATCTTAACTAGTATGTACTACATGGTTAATTCATATCACAATATGCTATGATGTACATCTTTTATTAATAACTTAACAATCGTTAATCATTGCTTCAATACAATAAACTCCATTTCGTAATAAACCAAGTGTATTACTCAAATATATGATTGATTGTATACTTTAATTTTCGATGTACTCGAAACTTTCTAGAAAATATCATTAGTGCCTTATGAATTTCACAAGAATTCCAAGAGCACCAACATCATATACCGAAGTATATCAATAACAATGAACGATGAAGTATTAATTCATAACTTCATTAGCGAAATATTTCACGACAATTATGAAATCTCTAAGGTTTTGGAGATTATTTATTCTCGTTTCAACAGCAAATCAAATGAGTTTAATATTATATTAGCTCATTAAAACCATGATTACATCTGAAGAATACATATATGAACGTATATCTTCTCTTTTGTACAAACTGTTAATTGTAAAAAATATTTTAACGGGTAGGTAAAACCCGAGAGATATTCATATCTCATATAAATATGTTACATTGTACATTCTTCCATTCTGATTCAGCAGTTGTTAACTATACTACTTACATTCACATGATATATGTATATGTTCACCAAAGAAAAACCATTTTCATACAAATTCAGTTACATACTCTGATTTTGACATATCGGAACTTAAGTAAAGCTTTAGCAAGTGTTATCTTCCTAAAGATCACTACATTCATGAATTATATTCATTCGTATTCTATGATGAATTATCAAATCAAACCACCGAACTTACCATTCCTTACTTTTGAAAATCACAACATTTCTTCGTCAACCGTTAGATCCATTGATGGATGCATCTTACGCTTAAACACTTCAAATTTAAAATTCTTGAAAACATCCTTTGAATCTTGACGATCGCAATCAGCGTTTAATCATCTAAAAATGAAATTTCTTGAAACCATTTCGGATTGATAACCGATGATTCAAATATGGCTGCATTAAATGCAGAGGAAACAGAAAAATTGTAGATGGTCTTAAGGGCCAACAGTTTGATAATAAAGAATGGTACGTTGGAAAAGCTCAAAAGAAAATTTGGAACTGAAAAACGGATTGAGCTAACCATGGAGGAGACCAAGGACAAACACAAGGGTCAAACCTATATTCAAAGAATCCAGGTAATTTTGGATCCGGTGAAATCTTTAGAGAATATCTTGCTCCGAAGTCATGTTAAAAGCTTGCAGAAAATTTTTCTTCATCAACTTTCGAACTTAGAAATTCCAAAATATCATCATAAATATCCTCTATATTTCGAAAGATATCTTCATAACGATTCATGTCCGCAATTAAGTATCTCTTTGCGATATCTTTATAAAGGAAACTGTTTTAGTTTCTATATTCTGTAAAATTCGAGTTTAAATTATAAATGCTTTGAAGAAGTGTTGGGAATTGAAGCATGAGTTAGTATAATATAATGACGTCAGGCCAACGTGATTATATTACAGTAAGTCATGCTAAGTTTTTAATGGAAGATGATGATTCATAGATTTTATAATCATCATTTTCCATGTTACACGACTCTTACATTCTATTTAACCTCTAAATATATCAAGAACATATTTTTCTTGATGATTCGGTCTTTTCCGGATATTCTGGTAATATGACAAATCAAATCGTGCTATTACATTTCCTTTCTACTTTATATATTATGATCATTCGAAACTTCATACCTATGAATTCTGGACCATTACTCGTTTGACTTGAAGTCGGGAAGAAGAAACAAAAGCATAAAGCTCCGACATATAAGGGAAAATATAAAGCCCGATAACGACTCCGAAATTACAAACCGTGTATATCAATGCGTATAGCAATATAAAGACACGGGATAATTAAAAACACTATAACCCCAAGAGCATAGTAGAAGTAAACAGATTCCTCTGGCGGTAAAAGAAAAAGAAGAATGACTGCATAGATGGTCAATATAATAACCAGGATCAGAACTGGATTAAGCATTTTCTTAATCTTTTGGAAGTTTGAATTGAGAAAGAAAGTATAGAAGTGGTGAAGATAATGAAACGAAGGAAGCTAATTTATAGAAAAATTCTAAACACATCAATCGAGGCAAATCACCGCATTTAATCAAACAAATCTCAAAATTTCGTAAATACCGAAGAATCAAATCTTATAGATTACGAAGATTTCCTTTAATTCCTTGAATTCCGGAAATCAATCGTGACTACGTCAAAAGTTAAGGCGAACATTTAATTTTCTCATTTCACTCTTTTATGATAGCTTCATTTATACTCTTCCTATAAACGAATCGTTTTATCCATATTATTCAATAGTGATAAAACTTTATTTTTCAACTTATATTCATCATTAAAATATTCTTGTTGTAAACAATGAAGATCTCTATCAAATTTCATGACTGTGATTTTCACGAACTCCTCTTTGTTTGTCTGCCCTAATATTGTGGCATAAAATGCTCAAGGTTTTAAATGAGCTCAGTACTATTCATAACACATTTCATGTATCCAATTTACTGAAATGACTTGTATAACATCATCATTTTGAATGACATTCGCATTAATGATAAAATGCACTTCGTTGAATAACCTATAGAAATCATGGAAGGAGAGGTCAAACAAACGCGTAAAAGCAATATACCTATCGTTAAAGTCCGTTGGAATTCGCGTAGAGGCCCCGAATATACCTGGGAACGCAAAGACCATATGAAACGGAAATATCCCCATCTCTTCTCAACTGCTGATGCAAACGAGGAAACTACCTAAAAACTTCGGGACGAAGTTTTCAATAACGGGGAGGTACTATAACGACCCTCATTTTTTCCATTCTATATTTTTCCAATATTAAAAGCCCAAACAATATAATTAAAACTTAATGATTAAACTTTAATCAACAATTGTTAAGTGTTAAGAGTTAGAAAACATATTAATTAACTTTGTACAAAAATTGACAAGTTAATAAAAGATGAAAATAATAAACTGTTAGTCGACACTCACTGCTAATTAAAATTTATGCATTTATGTAATATTATAACTAATAACCTATAAGTAATAAATAAAAAGTGACATTTATATAAATAATAAAACAATTGGGAACTAAATATATACAAGTCATGAATTAGTAAAAAGAAAATAATACTTATCATGTAGTAAATGTAAAAATAATAATAATAATAATAATAGTAATAATAATGAGACTAAAAAAATCTTACATCCTTATGTTGACTAAAAATAAAGTGTAAACTAGTACATCCTTATGTTGACTAATTATAAACTAGTACCACCTATTGTTGACTAAAAATTATAAAACAAAATAAAATCATTAATTAGAACATCCTTATGTTGACTAACACTCTAATACTTGCACTATATAAACACCTAGTTTCTCATTCACAAATCACACCAAAATCCTCTCTCAAAAACAATCTCTCCCTCTCCCTCTCTTGTGGTATTCGGATCTTCAAGCTTGTTCTTCGTGTTCTTCAAGAATCTTCAAGGAGTTCTTCAAGATTTTCAAGGCTTTGATCTTCCATCTTCATCGTGTTCATCTTTTCTTTGTTAATTATCTTGAATCTTCAAAGGTATAACATAAACCCTAAACTATTTACATAAACTTTGATCTTTGATAATTCATATTCATATTATAAACTTGTTATTCATAAGTATATACATAAACACACCTAGATTTATATATACATATATACATGTAAAAAAAAATATTTATATATATATATATATATATATATATATATACATATATATACGAATTATATATACATATACATATTAAAACCTTAAACCCTAATTACACCTAAACTATAATTCTTAAACCCTAATTAATTAAACTCTAAACATTTATGAAACCCTAGGACATTAATTACTAAACCCTAGTTATTAATTACTACTTTAATTAACTAACCCTAATTAATGAAACCCTAATACTACTTATACTAGTACTTAACATGTATACACTATTACTATTACTAGCACCTATAACCTACTAATTATATTGTAGCACAAAAACATTTTGGGATATGTATTAGAGATGTATAGATCTTCGAACTTTCTTGACGAATGGTTTCTACGAGATTCTAGGCAGAGGGTTTGGATTTCCGATTTAAAGGGTCCTATGGCTCAAGCCCCTAGATCTAAATTAGCCATTCGAAGGGAAAGGGGTGATTGGAAGCTTATCTAATACGGCAAGTATCCTAAAATGGAAACACTCATAAAAGTAGAAACTCTCTAGTCATAGAAACTTAGTAAAATAAGAAACTTTCTAAAAATAGAAACTTTATAAAAATAGTAACTTACTAGGAATAGAAACTTAGTAAAACAAACTATACTTAAACACATACTTAAACTTAAACATGGGCAAAACACTTAACTACTCTTAAATGTCAATAGGTTGACTTTCCTGCTCACTCGTTCAACTCTCTATTCCGAGGAATAACTCTCTCTACTTACTAAGGTAAATTTCATAGCCCCACTTTTTACTATTTCATTACTGTTTTGAAACTATGGGGTGAGACACATGCTTGCTTTTAAATTTTTAACATGCAATATTTTAATAACTGTTTTACAATATTTATATACGTGAATTCATAGCCCCATTTTTTTACTGTTTCATAAGTGTTTTATAACTTTTGGGGTGAGAATACATGCACAACTTTTATAACTGTTTTACACGTATTAACTATTAAACTGTGATATGTTGGACTATGACCAGCTAGCCCCCAACCGATAAGTATAAACGATAACTTGTTACGGGGTAAACTTGAAAGTCTAGTCTAAATATCAGTACTTACACGTATCTACTATTAAACTGTGATATGTTGGGCTATGACCAGCAAGCCCCCAACCGACAAGTATAAACGATAACTTGACACGGGGTAAACTTGAAAGTCTAGTCTAAATATCAGTACCAACTGTTAAAACTATGCTATACCCGGCTATGTCCGACTAAGTCCCTACAGTGATATTTTTAAGTGCTGCGGCATGCTTATTTATTGGGGGTAGGCCTATCGGGAGTAACGTCCCCGATACATTTGACTCAGTCTTTGTATTACTTGATAATGAAATTTAAACCGACAAGGACAGACACAACTTGTCATGGGGCAAACTTGAACGTTTAGTCTAAATATCACGCACTGGCATAACTTTTGGATCTGCGAGATCTACTTTTTGATCCTGCGGGAGATCAACTTTACAACTAAATCTTGTGGTCTAAAAACAACGATAACTACTTTTGTTAAACCTATGAACTTCACTCAACCTTTTTGGTTGACACTTTAGCATGTTTTGTCTCAGGTGCTGTTTGATTCAAGCTTTCTTATCTACTACTTATGTGATGCTACTTGGACTTAGGATCAAGAGATATCGCATTTATTACTTCTGCATATGAATAATTACTTTATCGTTATTTCCATTATTGTAACGACATTTCATTTTCCGCTGCGTACTCAATAAAGTTAAATTTTCTCATTTAGTATTGTTCTCGTATTATAATATGTTGGTTTATTTGATATTAGTAACGTTTCTTCCAGACCCTATTGGGAGGACGTTACAATAATGGTTCATGAATCTTTGGAATTTGGTCGAGGTTAAATGAATGTATGAACACAGTTTAAAATTCTTGAGATTCAACTTATAAACTTTGCTTATCGTGTCGGGAATATATAAAGATTAAAGTTTAAATTTGGTCGGAAATTTCCGGATTGTCACAAATTTGACGAGCATTTTATAATTATGACCGATGGACTATTATGGACAAAAACCAAATAGGTATCAAATAATCCAGGGCAAAGGACAATTAACCCAGGGTAATAAATTAAAATCAAAACGTCAAACATCATGATTACGGAAGTTTAAATAAACATAATACTTTTATTTCATATTTCATCGTACCTTTATTTACTGTCATTTTAATTACTGCAATTTACTTTATCGCAATTTAAATTCTGTCATTTATATTATCGTCATTTATCTTTACGCTTTAATTAAAATCGACAAACCGGTCATTAAACGGTAAAAACCCCCTTTTATAATAATATTACTATATATAATTATATATAAATATAGTTGTTAAAAATATAGCGTTAAACTCAGCAGATCCCTGTGGAACGAACCGGACTTACTAAAAACTCTACTCTACGATTAGGTACACTGCCTATAAGTGTTGTAGCAAGGTTTAAGTATATCCCATCTATATAAATAAATAACACTTGTGTAAATTGTATCGTATTTCGTAATAAAAATAATATTATTTCGTATACACCTCGAACAACATCAGCTACATACAACAGTATGTATTAGTCCTAAAAGATCTTTAGCTCTTTTACCTAAATCGGAGAAAGAAGCATTTGTCATCTTTTCACATAAACATGACTCGCATACATCAAATGACTCATAGTCAATTGATTCCAAAAGTCCATTAGATTAGAGTTTTGAAATGCATTGTTTGTTTATATGACCAATATGACAATGTCATAGATAGGTCTTATTCAAGTCTTGCTTGAAGACTTTGGCGATGTAGGTATACACAGAATTCTCATTTGAAATTACACTATGCATATCAATTTCAAAAATACCATCACGTGGATAGGTATTAAGATAAATATATTATCCTTAGAAACTGAAATACCTAAGTGTGTAAATGCAAGTTCAAAACTAGCATCTTTCAAACTATGTCGCTCGCAGTATTGAGAGCATAATGCTATTGTTCCAACAAAACAATAAGACCACTTAGAGAAGTAAGTTCAGAGGTACCAATAGCTTTAACAAAAGCTTGATCCCCCTTGCCTACTTGCAAATCCAGTGTGTCTTTCTTCAGTCTATTACTTCTTCTCATTCCCTTCATATTGTTACAGATGTGAAGGCCACAACCAGTTAACAAAGATATAGGAATCACTAGAAGAAGTATATAACTATATATGGAACGTACCTGATTTGCTAGTCTCACCAGCGTTGCCTTTTCTCAGCTCAGATTGGAAGATAGGACAACTTCCTTCTCCAATTGCCAACCTTTTCACAATGAAAACATTTGGCGTCTTTTATTGGGCTTTCCTTCTTGGAAGGTGGAATATTTTTCCTAGCAAATGATTTGTCATTTTCTTTCCACAAAGTATTCGGCTTATTCTTTTTCACCCTTCAATCCTATTTCTTCCTGATCATCGAACAACATTCGATAATCATTTTGCTGAGCAGCAGCAACTGCCACAACAGAAAGAAAGGATATGGGTTCTAAACTTTATTCAACTTCCAATTATGCTTGAGAACAATTCTCAGGTTGCAGTGCCAGTCTAGGAAGTTTGAACATTGAGTTTATCCTTCTCCAACAAAGAAGGAAGTGTGTTTTGGTTTACGTTTTGATTATTTGACATCTACAACAGATATAAGATTCAATTTAGTATTTTCGATATTGAGCTTTAATAAATTAACTACCCAATTTTTTATAATATTTTTAAAAAACAATTAATTTACGAAAGCCTAAGATTCACATAGAGGTTCCATAGCCACATCTGTTGATCAGCTAGCAGTTATGGAGTCTATTGGTAGGTAGCGGATACCAATTGCATTACAAGTACAACTCTTAGATCTTTATGGGACCTAGAGATATATTAGTCCAACAAATCACTATTATCTAATGTCATGTTTGTCCCATCATTGCCTCGAACTCAGGTCTCACTGTGAATACGATTAAGTCGTCCAATTTGGAAACAGTGGAAATTCACGCTAGTCTCACTAGATCGAAAAATCCACCTCGTGGCTATAATTCAGCCTAGTCTCACTAGATCAGAAAAATAACGAGGAGTGTTTGCAAGCTCATTGGATGGCATGACTTAAATTTGACGGGTATTTGAAAAAAATTTGTGTCAACGAATAATGCATGCACACAAGATTCGCTACACTATTAGTTAAAAAACATTTTAACCAATTGTATATGTCGATTATGTTTGTGATCTAATTTGTTATTTAATTTATAGGATATAAAAATAACAAATACACAAACGTGTATCATTTTAAAACAGTTTTAAAAGATATCGTCCATATATATTATTTAACTTTCAAAATCATTTAACATTAAACTCGTTAGAGTTTAACTTATTTTAAAATCATCAATTTTAATCTTTGAAACTCGTTTAGAGTTTTATTTAATGTTTCCATCAAAAAACATATATAACTTGAGTCTCAAAATTATTTAACTTTAAACTCGTTAGAGTTTAACCTTTTAAAATCATCAATTTTAATATTTGAAACTCGTTACCGGTTTTATTTAATGTTTTCATCAAAAACATTTAGCATATATATTCTAATCAACAATTATATATAAATGCAAAATTAAAACACAACTATATCATGCATCACACACACATAGCCTAGCCCAAAAATCCTATGCTTGATCCCATGAGCCGACATGGGATCAAGAGGTCAAACTAAGGGTAATATCGTAGCTCCCACTTAATTCAAGAATCAAGTGAAAACTTGACAAACGCCATCGTTGTCAACTTGACATGTTCGCCATTTTCTAAGTCAAACTCCATGTTGCATCTTTATCTTTAATCTTCATCTTATTACATTTATTTAAAATTGAAAAATAAAACTAATCTAATACTTTTACAATTTAGAATAAACTTAAATACAATACTATGAAAATAAAAAATAAATATAATACAACTTTGGCTTCAAAATGGCCTTTCTTATAAAAAATAAATAATCAATATGATTTAATATTGCCGTAATCAACAATCATACATAGGTTGGGACATTATGGGCTATGTATGCAATCATAATTTTAATAACTACATTATTAAAATTAAATATGGCTTATCCATGGTTACAATGCATGTGTATAACCATGGAATAAAACAATCAGCAATTATAATAAATATTCAAGCCATAACAATTAAATCTACAATTTAAAATAGTGATATTCTTTCAATCATATTTGTGCGTCATGAGGTTAAGTCTAGATCAACCGAGTTAACTTTAAAAACCAAAAAGGTTTTGACTTTCACCAATATACCACAAAGCTAAATCTAAAGAATAGTCACACGACAATTAAGATGGTGTAAAAGCGGCTCGGATACCACTGATGAAAAATCATGTGTACTTTTAAATCAAATTAACGCAGCGGATAGTTAAAATAATAGTCAATTATTATTTTATTGTAACAACCCGACTTCGTTTTACCAAAAACACGCCTTAAAAAAATTTGAACCTGTACATCTGGACGGCGTCCAGATTCCTGGACGGCGTCCAGTACTGAAGCCTTGGACGGTGTCCAACACTTTAGGACGGCGTCCAAATGAACTAACGAGGACTGATCAGTTTTTTTTATAACACGCGAGCGGAAAACCCGCTTCCCGACAGTATTAAACGAAATGACTTTCACAACACATCATAATAAGTAAAACTAAGAGATTTCCACAATAAAAATAAGTTTTACAGCACCGGGCCCACGATGACCCGTTTTACAAATAAAATAGCGATTTCGACCCATTTATCTTTTTAGACAGATTAGAACTCTACAACCCAACCCGATACCAAGAGCATAATCCCGGGGACTACCAATCCCCAAACCGCGTTCAATATCCAAAAGCTACCCCATCGAGCCCAAGCGCTCCTATGCATCTAGCTTAACAAACTAGCTAGCTTCAAACCACAATACCTGTAAAAAGGTAAACAACGAGAGGGGTAAGCCTAGGCTTAGTGAATGCAATAATTATACATATACATATATAATATACCTACTTGCAAACACTTACTCAATTACCGCATACACGCTAGCAATATATATATATATATATAGCACACTAATGCAAAGTATAACGCTAAGTCTTCAAGACCACGAGCTAGCACAACAATAGCATATATAACTCGAATAATATAATATGCTACACTACAACACACAACCATGGTTATACCAATAGTACAAGGAATGGTACTTCGAATTTCCCATTGGTGTTCCCAACAACCGTTAGTGCACAACAAATTATAACATTAACCCCGGAGTGGTATCGATCGCCCGAACTTTAAACCCACCCGTCACGTGTAATGTGGTATCGAATGCCCGAACTTTAAACCCACACTACATGCCCACACACATATATGACATGGCATCGAACGCCCGAACTTAAACCCATATCATATATTGACCCGATGTGGTATCGACCGCCCGAACTTAAACCCACATCGAACCTCGTACAAGTAAATACAGTATATACACACATGTATAATCATTCCACTCACCTTGGGATGCTCGCATAAGTCATATATGTAAGTCGTCTCTAAACACAACCGAGCAAGCTTTTACTTATAATACGCATATAGATATACACACAATCAACATACATTCTCTACGAGAGAATTCGACTTCAACACCCTTAACCGAGGGTTTATACCTACATCCACAATCCGCCCATTTAGACACCTAAAGTGGACTTCACCAATTACCACTACGGGTGGTAATTCCGACCCATTCAACAAGTACAATTTAACCTAAATTATACTTGACGCTATTTAAACCAATCTAGGTCTTAACAAAATTGCTTATCATTCAATTAATCCAAAATTAAAGTCATTACCAAATTTGACCCATCTAAGTCAACCCATTTTGACATAAGTCCCAAAAACATCTTTAATCACTAACGGCTAGTGATTAACTTTCCAAAATACCATTTAACACTTGAATCAAACATTTATATACTTGATTCATTAAATCTTGATCTCATAACTTAATTTGACACCGAATCAAGCTTACTTGACCCAAAATACCCATTTGACCTAAATTAGGGTTTACACCCAAAAATAAAGTCAACACAAGTGTTCTAAGGTTTAATCAACACATGCAAGGTCCAAACTAACAATTTCATCAATTGAAACCCTAAGTCACCCATTTAGACTTACTTACATGAATCTTACCCAAAACCCCTAAATTTCACAATAAATGGGTTTATAACTCTAACTAGCACAAACCCTAACTCAAACAAGAAATCAAACACTACAATTCGGATTAGGGTTTACCTCAAGCACCAAAACGAGCTATAGTAGCTAGAATCACCAACAAGCACCAAGAACCACTCCAATTTGGGCAAAAATCACCACCTTCATCACTAATCCAAGCTTCCTCTCTCTAGAAACTCCTCTCTCTCTAGGGTTTGGTTGGGAGTGTTTGTGGGTGAAAATGAGGATAAGGGTGAGTTTAGATCAGTTTTGATGGCCCAAACGACCCCCAAGTGAAAAGACCCAAATACCCTCTTTTAAAAGCTTCAAAATGTCACAGCTGGCCCGTCAGGCCTTTTAGACGGCGTCCAAAAAGCTTGGACGGCGTCCAGATTAACTGACTCAGTTTTCTGAACTTGTTTTGGTCGTAACTTTCAAACCGTAACTCCGTTTTCGATGAATCAAATATCGTTGGAAACGTAATGAGATTTCCTTTTTAATGGTAAGGTTTTAGAACATCAAATCCAACTTTATTTGGGATTCAAATATACACTTACATGCCTCGTATTTCGAATGACGTTCGAAATAACGCGTAACTGAAAAACGGGTGTTACATTTATAAACCATTTACAAAATTAAATATTCATATATTTAAATTTAATAAAACATGCACATGACTAACGATCCCAAAGATCCAGTTACACCATTAATAATTGTCAAAATATGTAATTTACAAAGTGAGTAAACGATATACCTTTCTTGAAGAAACTGATTGAAGGAGAGAAATCTACGATCAAAAATATGACCGTCTCTTAGGATAGTCCACACTACACTTCAAATGACCGTCAATGGATGCTAGTCCATACCCAAGTAACAAATTAATCAACCCTTGATTCATTGTGTGAAACAATTAAAAAGTAATACTCCTCATACGATTTCACTTTGCATTTTCTTTTACTTTTTGTTATGCTCTCAAAGCTAGTTTTGAGATGGATATAAGATGTACGTACGTATGAAACTCTCTCCAACTCTTTGTTGTATGTGTGTTTTTATCATTGTGATCACCAAATCAATATATAGAAAAAGGTTTGTAATAATAGAGTTGAGTTGTAGTGGTTGAGTTTCACATGTCACGGGAGTTCAAAACAAAATAGCTTTTCATTAGTCAATAAAATCATTTGATTTGGTTTTAAAAAGTCGTATTTCTCAAATACTTTAGGGGTATGTTATGTAACTTATAATTAATAATTTCTGTCATGTCGCTTTCATGTGAATAGTAAATTAATTAATTTCGTTTCATTTACTATTCATATGAATAGTAAATGAATTAATTTCGATTTACTATTTTGTTACTTGAGTAATATATATACATCATATATATATATATATATATTTTATTTGACGTCTCGGTGTATATGTGTTTAACCCCGAAGACTCAAATGAAGTTGGTCATATAGTTATATGTTGTACCTTATTAATCCTACACATAGATCTATGGAATGCATTCACCCATGTGAACTTTACTACTACTTATTACAAATTACAATAAATAAAATAACAATATTCTATTCAGCAATCTTCTATACTATTTTCTATCTATATTATATTATATTATATTATATTATATTATATTATATTATCTATCTATAAAAAAGAGTCATAATTAACTAAATTATTTTTCAAAAATTGAAATGATAAAATTGCAAATTTGTAATTTGATGACCCCAAATATACTTATTAATACGAATCAAAGAGTTGTAAACTAAATAAGTTTGTTTCCTTATAGTTTTGCATTCCTAAAATGTAGTAAGAAACAGAATATCATTTTATACAAAATAAAGTAAACGAATCATATAAAAGAAGAAAACTAAGAAATAGAAAAAGATGGTATATTATTAACCTCCTCATGTCATGTTATTTTGTAAATTCTTGTTTATAAGTTAACTATCTATAGTTAATATTAAAATGCTAAAATGATGATGTCATTATTAGGCTAATTCTTTTGTTAAGAAAAAATTAAAACGAAAAAGAGATAAATCTAAGCATGGTGGGTGATGTCATTAATCTAAATAATTTTGAATTAAAATTAAATCTTATTAATTAATTATTTATTTATTATTAAATCTTATTAATAATTATTTTAATTATTAAAATTAAAAAAATTTGAATTATTTTAATTAATTATTTGGAATTGAATACGGGAAGATATAAAAGTTAGGCAGAAGGAAACCAATTCTAAATTTATATTTTAATTTACACTTTTAAAATAAAATGACAACCAATATCATCTCTTATGATTGGATGTTGATTGTTTAATATGCATTTTAGGTGTTTGATGAAATGTTCAGTTGACGAGTTTCTTAGTCGGACTCTGTGGTTTCACGGGTCATTAAACTAAATAACTTTAGCATTTACGTTCACTTAATACCTAAAACATATTATTAAACTGTTCCGTTTAAATAAACTCGTGATTTCACGGGTCATTTCACTGGTTTTTAATATTTATTTACTTCGTACAAGTCGCGAAGCAGGATTAGGGGATAAAAGTACGTACAAACAGTGTTGGAGTGTTGGAGTTAAATGAATTAGATGTTATATAGATCTCGAGGGGCCTAATTAAGACCTAAATTTCACGCTAAAGTGCTGTTAAGGAGATGCCAATAGTTGAATCTAAGCAATGGGTGTGTCAACTAAACAAAAAATTTACTTTAATTAATATTAATATTTCAAATTATCAAAATCTATTAATTATTAATTAACCTCTTTACTAAAGGAGGTGCCACTCTTTACTAAAGGAGGTGACAAACTATGTCGTTTGGGCCTCCTTTAATTTTTCAAACGACATCAACACCTCAAGTTACAAAAACTGCGCTTCAACTATGCTTTAATTTGCAATTTTTTCGGGTGTAAAACGTAAAATTATTATTTTATTAAAAAAAATAAACAAACTTCACCTAAACTTTTAACGGGTCGTATCATTCCGCTCACCGCGCGTTAAATTTTTTCGACACCACCGTTCAAATCGAAATAATTTTACGAACAAAACGTAACTAGCTGCGTTCGAAACGGACACCTTCTAAAAAAAGTTAAACACACCGACATCTAAAACAGGGCTTAACAAACGGTCCGTTTTTCGCTTCTGTAAATACATAACACTATGTTAACTATGAGTATACAATCCGACAGGCCCCGCCGCAACGCGCGGGCCGATCCGGATCTGGTATATTATTAATAAGTTTGTGCTTAAAAACCTAACTTTGATGTTGAATTTAATTAAATCATTGTTTGAGCTTGACTTATACATTAACACAAATGTGTATCGAGGATAGAGTTTGGTATTTTTAGGTTTCATTATGTAACTATAAATAGAAAAGAAATTTGTCATATTACAACTTGCATATTTTAACAGTTAATTTGAATTGATAAACGTGTTAGTTTAAGTGGGAAAAAATGTTACCTTCTTTTGACGAAGGAAGGTTAAACATTGAACATTTAATCAAGCTCTAATCTGAAAAATTGTCAGAGATTTCTTAATACGCCTTATGCCTTATGGTCGAAGGTGATTCAAGTGATCCATAGTTTCACGTTTCAAGGTTGTTAAGGGACCAGAGTCTAGGCTGCCATGATTCATTTGTGTCTCACACCGATTTCAAATGATCGTATTCCTACGTCTGCCGTAAGTATGACGATTGGAAATGGTTGAATAGTTCATTTTTGGCAAGATCTTTGTCTTGGAAATAATACATTGGCTTAAAGGTTCAATAAATTGTTTCACTTGAAATCAAATGAGGAGGTTGTTATAACTGACCGTTTGGTGAATGATGAATGGCGTGGCAGTGGCATCAGCCAAACATAGGTAGCAAAAATGAAGTATGTTGAGTTAGTTTGTGGAATTACAAGATGTCCGGTTGTCCAGTATTATAAATCATCAAAATGGTCTTTTAGCTTCTGATGATGTTTTTACATGCACTTATCTTGAACTTACATTGACGTGAGTTTTTTTTCCTTCGGATACTCTCGAAACTAATTTGTACAAATTTATCTCTGGCAATGTCAATTTTTTTATGGCGGTTTCGGTTTAAATAAAGCTTTCACCCTGTTTTCAAAATGCATTGAATTGGATTCGATTAGTTGTTCAGTTTGTAACAAAGGAGTTGAAACTAGAGGTTATAGTTTTTGTCTTTGCGTAGTTGATTGTGAGATTTGGAGGAGAGTCTGGTTAGGGCTAATTATTGATCTTGCTTGTTTTCGCCAGGGTCTTAAACTAAAGTTCCTTGTTTTTTGTCGTGATCTCAGATGTAGGAGCGGCTTGATAAATAGAACTCATCATACGCTACCAAGCAGAACTTCATTGCTATCATAGCAGCTTTGTTGTGGTTGGTATGGAGACGTCGAAATAACATTATGTTCAACGACAATTCGATAAATATGTAATTTGTTTGATAACATTTGATTGCATTTTTATGTGGCTTTATTATAGGTGTAAAATTATCTCTAATTGAAATTCTTGGATGTTAAATCTTTTGTAATCCTTTATAATTATTCTTTAGTTTTGCTAGAGTTTTTTCAATAAGTTTGTTGTTAAAAAAATAAATTAATAAAGACAATTGATAAACATTATATATAAACGACAATTGATAAACGACAATTTCTAAACACTAGTACAAATTTGATTTTCAATATAAATTAATATGGGGAGAAGAGTGGGTAAATTGATCCATAAATTTCAAATCGATTTTATTGTTATTCAAGCGACTATATATATAAACGACAATTTCTAAACACTATATATAAACGATAATTTCTAAACACTAGTACAAATTTGATTTTCAATATGAATTAATATGGGGAGAAGAGTAGGTAAATTGATCCATAAATTTCAAATCGATTTTATTGTTATTCAAGCGACTATGGTAGAGAATGTTTCTCCTAGTGTACCTAGAGAAGTATGGAGAGGTGTTGTTTTTAATGGGTTTCAAATTCCATCTCGGGGAAGATCGGGGGTTTTGGTGTCATGTTGGAGGAAGATTTTTCAAGCTTAAGGATCACTTCGAATGTTAAAATTAGTTGGCCTTTATATTCCTTCTAATGTAGATGTTCTTAATTTTAATGTTATGCCCCACATAATGAATTTGAAAAGAAACAAATATGGCATCATATTTCTAAAATGTTGAACAAATGGAACCGTCCTTCTTGCGTTTTGGGTGATTTTGATTCAACTCCTGCACCTAATGAGAGGTTGAGAGGAGAATTGGATGTGACAAACATGATTAACTTTATCAAATCAAGGAGAGGTGCCGGTTAAAGAAGTTTTAAGTTTTAGACGATGTTTAAGAGAAGATACGGACGATAAGTGTGGATGGTGCTTGGAGCACATCGAATCGAATGATCATGTGTTACTCTATTGTTCATGGTCTCATAATATTTGGATGGCGTTATTTAATTGGGGGAAGGTGTATTGGACTATGCCGTCTTCTATTCTCGAATTCTCTAACGATTGGAGTAGTGGCATAGGTACTATGGCGGGAAGGTTTTGGAGTTTAATTGGTTCGGCAACGAATTGGGCTATATGGATAGCTACGGTGGAACACATCAAGGTAAAGGTGTTTCAATGGTTAGTTAACGGAAAGTTGTGCGAGTTTCACCAATTCTACGTGTGGAAGACAAGTCTATAAATGCTACTATGAAGTTATGAAGGCTCTTCTTATTAGTTGCTTGTTTGTTTTGTAATGTAATGTAATGCCTTGTATTATCTATTTTGTTTCTTCAAAGTGATTTTCACACCTCGGCATGTGTTTAAGTCTAGCGAGTAAGCCTAGATGACTTCAATTTTCACAATTTTGTGAAAAGTGCTATTATTTAAATTCTTTGTTTTTTTGAAGGAAAAAAAAAAAACATGCACTACATGCGTAGAACTTTTTTTTCCATCTTTTCCACCCAATAACAATGCATCTTGTTGATAACTTGATATAACATAATATGTTGGGAAATTACGGTCTCATTAATTCTCACCACCCAGCCCACAATAATAGTAAAGAAATATGAGCAATACACAACACAAGATTTAACGTGAAAACTCCAAAACAGGAGAAAAACCACCGGCCCCTAAAGAGAGAAATACACTATATCACAAATTGTTACAATGATATAGACGACTCTCTTAAGCCAACTACACTCTCCAAAATATTTAACTAATACAACTCTCAAACAAGGGTAAGAAAGAAAGAAATAATCAAATACTTAAAGTGTATTGATTGGTGCAATTTGGAATGAAGACTTAACCCATCTTTTATAACCAAGCAAGTCCCCACTCCCCTCCAACTTTTTCCTCCCACCTATATGGGATAACATCCTTCACAAATACTATGCAACCATATCCAATTCTTCTAACCAAAATTATATCCAACAAATCTCCACCTTTTGGATAGAAGAAGATAACCATGCTTCCATATTGCAAGGATAACCGATGTAGACGCTTCCTCGACGACAACTTCAAGATCCTCATCTTCATGCCGTTGACATTATCTCCTAAGAGACAAAACTTGCATCTTCATCGAACATTGTCAAGACCCGACAATCATTGTCATAATAGACAATCAAAACTCTTAACAAGAATTATCATACTCCACCATTAAGAGTATAGCACTTAGAATATCACATTCCAAGCATTTCACCTCGGCACATGTTGTTGAACAACCAGCTGAAACTTTATGGTGCAACTTCCTGTTTGGCTTTCCCTGGAAGTTTCATTAGCTACAACATCAGTTTCCACCACACAACCTGCATCAATGCCAAACCAATGCCCATGTGCAATTGTGGAACCGCTAACGAACATCCCTTTCTATGGTGGCGCGGACACACCATGAGGATGGTGTGACTTCAGAGGAATTCGTCACTCTCCGTAACAACGGAGACAATGTTAGCGTCTTTGGAGCCATTTGCCGGATTAGCTCCACCTGGACAATTAACCCTTACATGCCCAGTCTTCCCGCACCTCCAGCATACCAGATTCTTTTCAAAGTTTCTCTTTCGCCTATCCGAACACAACACTATCGTATCTCCTGATGACGAGACCCCGTTACCTTCCAGTCTTTTCTCCTCGGATAGGAGCTTGCTAGTAACGTCTTCAAACTTCGGAGTTTTCTTCCCATACATCAAAATAGGTTTCATGTGTTCATAAGTTGATGATAAAGATAATATCAACCTCAAAACTTTATCTTCATCATCCGTTTTAACTCCAATAGCCTCCAGTTCTGAAACAATACCATTAAGAATACTTAGATGATCTGAAATCTTTGAACCCCCATCCATACGCAGAGTATGAAATTGTTCTTTAAGACACAACCGGTTTGAGATGCCCTTGCCCTGGTACAACTGCGCTAGTTTAACCCAAAGCTCCTTTGCCATTGATAACCCGTGCACATTTGCAAGCACGTTCTTTGCGAGACACAAACGAATCGCACTTGCTGCCCTCAAATCCATATCATCCCATTTTTCTTCATCGAACTTACTGCTAGAATCACTGCCGGGAACAAAGATGGGTTTATCTTTCAATGCTTTGTGTAACCCGGACTGAATCAACACATCCTTGACTTGAACCTGCCATAAGCCAAAATTGATCCTCTCATCAAATTTCTCTACATCAAACCTCATTGGACTGAACTTCGACATCGTATCCGTATCCTATAAACAACACTTTCTCTGATTTTGCTCACATTTCGACTAGCCAACAGATGTAGCAGGTAGCCAGGACCCTTTAAATCGGAAATCCACAACTCGCCACTAACAAATCCAACTATTACTACGAATCAGAAAAAAATTGACTAACCAGATACCCTATACGATCAATAGAACTCGTTTCTGATGTGGACGATCCACTCCCGTGGCAACCACATAGCATACTCCGACTCCTATAACCGAGACCCCCGTCAAACCTGACGCTCTGATACCAGTTGATGGCAATGGAGACAGAAGCCATGACCACCACATAATATTGTCAGCTTTGAGAACAGCGAGCCACTAGCGACTCAACTGCCCTCACGGGTTTAAAACGTGTCATGTGAGGAAGAGGTATCAAACTACATATAAGGGCCTTTGTTTTTGCCTCTCCAACCGATGTGGGAAAGGGGTGAAGGTCACCCCAACAATCCCCCCCCCCCCCACATCAGTGTGGTAACCCCGGCTCCTATAACCGAGACCCCCGTCACAGTTGTTGAGAAATTACGGTCTTACTAATTCCCACCACCCAGCCCAACAATAATAGTAAAGAAATATGAACAATACACAACACAAGATTTAACGTGGAAACTCCAAACAGGAGAAAAACCACCGGCCCCCAAAGAGAGAAATACACTATATCACAAATTGTTACAATGATATATACGACTCTCTTAAGCCAACTACACTCTCCAAAATATTTAACTAATACAACTCTCAAACAAGGGTAATAAAGAAAGAAATAATCAAATACTTAAAGTGTATTGATTGGTGCAATTTGGAATGAAGACTTAACCCCTCTTTTATAACCAAGCAAGTCCCCTCCAACTTTTTCCTCCCACCTATGTGGGATAACATCCTTCACAAATACTATGCAACCATATCCAATTCTTCTAACCAAAACTATATCCAACATAATACTATAATTGTTTGTTACTATAACAAATCAACTTGGGCTACTGAATCTCCTTGATAACACTAGTCGAGGCTTTATGTAAGAGTACAAATCAAAGTTATACCTCGATCATGAGACAAAACGAATGTATGCATATAACTATATAAGTCTAAGAAAAATTTCCTTTAATACCAATTGATTTTAGAGAAAAAAGAGACACTCCTTATATTTTAGGACATGAATAAATTCTTTCGCGAAATTCTCTAGTGATGATCAACCACCATTATTCTATTGTTTAACTGTAATGCTTCGGAGATAACTCACCCCTCAACCCAGATCCACCATAGTCACCCACCTGATCCGGTTTCTTACTAAAAGCTCTCGTGACAAAAAATTAAAGAGAAATAATACACATAACTGTGCACATTAAAACATGATGCTAACAAGCTTTAAGCCACCTAAATTCTTATTATGATGCATAATGCATGGCCTAATGTTATATATTTTATAGTGTGTCAATATAGCACCACAATTTTTAATTCAGTTTATTTTTAATTGATCGAATTCATAACTAACCGATATCCTTTTCATTTAATAAATAAGCATGTAATCGAGTAGTGTGCGAAGGTGATGTTATCGGTGATGGAGATCAATTGGTTGATAGAATATTTTGTGTTAACTCAAGGTTTACCTTTGGTGGTAGATGTTCATATCCTGGTAATTTGGATCAAGTTTCCTTGAATGTTAAAAGGCATATGAAAGCCGCTAATGATTTCGTCACATGTGAATTGTCTGTTCCCAAGTCAACTTCATACTTGCTTGTGGACAATTTTGTTGATGTTAGTGACCCAGAACCCTTGGTTCCAAGCGGTGATCATCAATGGGTTAATGTTACGGAAACATATAAAGATCTGAACCCTTGGTTTCAAGCGTTAATCATCAAAGTGTAACTGTTACGAAAAATGAAATTTTGGTGTTTCCGTACAAAGGTAAAGTTCGTGAGAAGAAATGTTCAAGAGCTTGGAGGTTTGCTTTGGACCATAATGTTGAATTTGCTTGTTTGTCGAATAAAGGTAAAATGATTTTGGATGATAACTTTAGGTGTCCTTGTGGTAATATTTGTTTTAATGGTTGTAAAAATCGTGTTTTTGGATCTGGCCGTGTTGATCTTTCTTCTTTACCGAGTAATCATAAGGATTGTAGGGGCTCGACCACACCATTTAGATAAGCATTGTTTGGCTCCATGCCAATTTGTACCCTGGTTGTGAATTTAGATAATGTACTCGAGGTTGATTCATGTGAAGAGGTTATCCTCCCATTTTTTCAAATGTTTCTTCTTCTTTGAATGACTTGGTACCTGCCGTTCCGGATCCGGTGGTGGGTAGTATCGAAGCCACGCCGGTTGATTTTGAAACGGTTGATTCCAAAAATGGTAAACCTTGCGATACCTCGGTGTTTTTACCTGCGGACTTGACTAAGTGTGATGGTGCTTCGGGTTCAGATCAAGCATTAGCCGCTTTTGTGTCTATGATGGATAGTATGGTGGCCGAGTCCGATAATGTTGAAGCCAATCTCTCTTCTTCTAGTTTGGTTTCCTCACAAATGACTAAAGGGAAGAATTTATGAAGAAAACGACGAGTTTAAGGAGCCGAGATGGAGAAATTTTGAGAATTCATCAAGGACTCTTAGTGAGGTCCGAATGAAAATGGTTGCTAATCGTTCGTCCTACGTTTGATTGGTCACCCTCTTTATAACGTTCTTTATTGTTGTTTTGTAGCTTATGTGTTGTGTATCTTATGAGCTTCTAATCTTTTGGTTTGGTGCGGGCTTAGTTTGTTTGTAGTTTTTGTATTAACCCCGGTTTTCTTTTGGTTGTACGTTTATTCGAAGCTTCAATTTTTGTTAAAGTCTCTTGTTTAATCTAAGTTCTTGTTTTTTTTCCGAAAAAAAATAAGCAAAGAATCCCGCACGTTTGTTATGAAAACGACAGCAATCGTCTATCTCCAAGAAGCTAGACTTTTGTAAATACAAATATAGGCCTTCATTTTAATCACTTACAATTCTCCTACGTTTTATTACTCACACTTGATCGATTTTCTACTTATATTATTCTCATATAACACTTGAATAATAGTATAACACTTGAAACTGAAGTTGTGATGTGGTCCAGTTGTTGGTAGTCTGCCTCTTTTAGGGGAGGTCAGGAGTTCGACATCCGTTAGCTACATATTAACACATAATTTCATCAATGTCATTAAATATCCACCCATCTTTATTGAACTTACTAACTCAGGTAAATATCTACTTGATCATCAAATAAAGTGGCCGGATTGCTAAAAAGATTATCGACGTGGTTTAAGAGAAAATAGACATTGACATGCCTACATTATTTCTATGGTGTATGGACAGATTTGAAAATAAAATAGACATTGACATCTACATGTGGTTCATGTGATTGTTAACCTGTACCAAAGATTAGTGAGGATCTAAATAGGATTCGTGTATGTTATCACTTATCACCATATCAGCAAATCCATACACGTCGCTAGTATTATGCATCGCCATTTTTATGATCATTTGTGTGTGAATAACAATAACAATAATTAAGAAATTAAGAAAATTAATAATATTTACTAATGTTTTTTAGCTACATACAGTCTATAAAAATTCTTTTTTATATAATATAATTGTAATGAATTAAGGTTTTTTAACATATGACTTCGTAACACGTGTTAAAATACATATGACGAACTCATAATATTTTTTTCATAGAAGTATATATAATTAATACATACATAAAAATTGTATAATAAAAAATATGTTGTTCCAAAAAAAAAAAAAAAAAAAAATCATTCATAAAAATTGTACTGTATATGTAACATTATATTATATAAATTACAGTACATAATGTATTTTTTAATAATTGATAAATATTACATTCAAATGTTTATATCTAACATAACTTTAAATTTAATTTCATTATTTAACAACACACTTAAATTATACAGTACTAACCTGATTTGTTTGGCAATGAAGCATACCAGTCAGATTCAATTTTTGTATATGTTAAATTGTTCAAAAAAGAAGTGTAACTAGATGATGCCCATAATACACAATTTACCCGGTACCAGGTGTTGCGCTCGAAGAGTTTGATTACCCGATATTTTACCTTCTATTATGAGGAACTAATGTGTTCGTTCGCTTATTAAAAAAAACCTGATTTGTTTATTATATTAATTATTAATTAATTAATTAATCATCAAATCAAATTAAAATGTTGACTTCTAGTAGTACAGGGAGACCACCCCATGGGCGGCTGCTTTCTATTCTCCCTGAAAAATCTGATATATGCCCTAATCCCTAAATTCACTCTCAGTCTCTGTTTATTCATAAAAAGTCCACTAATCTCGATCTTAATCACACTTTTTTTGAATTCAATCACACTAATCTCACCTATTAATTAATCCTTCAATTCAAATCGGATCTAACTTCACTCCCATGGAAACTAAAGGCAAGTGTTTCATCTTTTTACTTTTAATCTATCAATTTTCAACCATTTCATACGCTACTTGCACTGATACAATCGATCCAACTGAAATTATCAAAGTATTGAATCAACATATATCTCAATTAGGTAAACTCGATGAGTTAGTTAAAAACCTAACAGAATTAGTTACTAAATTAGAATCACGTGGATTGGAATTAGACTCCCCTAGGGTTTCGAAAGATATCGAAAAGCCGGTAGTTGATACGAATAAACCTGATGAAGGTGGTGATGTAAGTGATGGTGATATAATAGTGAAAGGAAGTAATAAAGTTGAACAATTTGGAGCTGTGTCTGTTACTAAGCATAGTTTATTTTGGTCTGAAAGATTTCAGTTTGTTTCTGCTGTGAAACTCGATACGAAAGCGACTTCACTTAATGTGTTACCTTTTAAAGATGTTGAAGGGTTGAGTAAGTATATTGCTGTTGGTGATGATCTTGGTAACTTTTATGTGTTTACGAGGTACGGTGAGGTTATGCTTCAATTTGATACGAAAACGGATTCACCAATTATGTCTATGCTGTCTTACCTTTCGGTTTTTAGGAATGAGAGTGTGGTGGTTACCGGACATGGAAATGGTGTGATTTTAGTTCACAAGGTTTGGGAGGTCCCGAATGGGGATGAGTTGAGTTCGGTTGAAAGGGCAACGGTTCGTAAACTAGATCAAGAAATTGGGTCGGCGATTCGTATACTGGAGATTCATCATGTTGGTAGAACGAGGTACATTGTGTCGATTGATGTTGGTGGGAAAATTAAGGTTTTTAAAGAGGGTGGTTCAGTTATTGGTACGATTGTTCCCGGTAGTCGGCCTCTTGCGTTCTTGAAACAAAAGTTGTTGTTTTTAACAGCAACGGGTGCAGGTTCTTTGGATTTGAGGACTATGAAACTCAGGGAAGCTCCTTGTGAAGGTTTGAATGGATCGTACGCGTTGAATTATGTTTTTGATGCGTCAGATAGAGGGAAGGCGTATGGGTTTACTTCGGGTGGTGAATTGGTACATTTGCTTATTTATGGTGACTCGATGAATTTCAAGTGCCGTGTAAGATCAAAGAAGAAAGTCGATGTTGATCATGGACCGTTAGCTTTTGAGGCAATAAAAGGTTACTTTTTAATCGTGAGTCAAGAAAAGGTGTTTGTTTATAATGTTTCTTCTCAGCTTTATGTGAGGGCTGGTTTACCACGTCTCGTGTTTTCAGCTGGACTAGATGAGATTATAGCTTCGTTTTTGAATTATCGAGCATTGGGGAGATTAGATTCTAGAAAAGATGGTGTAATACCGTTAATCGCTAGTGACCATGAAAAGCTTGTGATTTTAAGTTTAGGAACTGGGTACATAGGAATGTATCGTTCAAATCTTCCCGTTACAAAAGGCGAATTCAACACAATGTTATGGAGTACTCCCGTTTTGTTTTTCATACTATTTCTTTTTGTGGCATGGCATTTCTTTGCAAACAAGAAGGATGCTTTAACTTCGTGGGGCCCGGATGATCCATTTACGAGCGGAGCTCCATCTGGTCCTGCCGAGCGATCTTTTGGGGACCCCACATCAAGAAATCATGATATGATGGACCTGAGAGGTGGTGCCGGCCCTGGTGGTGCCAATAACGTTGGCAGCAGCGCTGGTAGTAGTATAAGAGGGCCCCCAAGAAGATATGGTTCACCAACAAGATACACGGGTCCTGGTGGGAGTTCATTTAGACCCACTTCTATTGACCCGAATTCGCGACCTGCTTCTGTGGATCCAGATTACAGAGGGTCGGAGTTGAAATATAGAGGTTCAAATATTGAATCTAGTGGTTTTACTCAAAGAAGAGAGAGTTTGTTTGTAAACAGTCAAGTTGTGGATGATCATGGTAGTTAAGTCACTAGTTTTTGGCAAATGTAAGTTGTTTTAAGAATGCATATGTAAGGTAAAACTCTGTATTCGATCAGTTATTTCAGGAAAAAAGTAATAATTACAAGTTTTCAAGCCTACAAAGAGCTGTTCTTGCCAGAATTGATCGACTTTATAAATACTATTTCGGATCCAGGTACGCTGCTTGGAATTTTCATGATAAAAGGAAGACCAAATATAATTTACAACTAAAGTCTAACCTTCGGTTTTTAGAAAACAAGGTTTGTTTTAGGGGTGTCACTTTGAATTGAGTCGGGTTAAGGTATTTTTTTTAACCTGAACTCAATCAGATTTGATAAATATGATATGTAACTCAACCCTAATTATTAACTTACTAACCTTGACTCGACTCAGATCATGCACATTAAAAAACGAGTCAACATTTTAGCGGTTCTGAGTTTGTTATAGGTAAAATGCATTAATATATGCTAAATGTTAGTAAGAATACAAGTCTGTATTTGATCATTTCTAATATTAATATGCAAACAGGGTTGTACAGCTGTGTAATTACAAACAAATATACAGTTAAGCCTTATTTTTTGTTGTTTATTTCAAATGGACAAAAAGAAGGGAATAAAGGTATAAATGATCAAAGACAACAAACATATAAATATATACCTATTTAGCTAGAAGTGCACCGAAAATTAAATAAATTAAAATATATTGTTCCTAAAGTTTTTTAAAACAAATATATAGATTACTCTTAAACATGTATGCTGGTCAACATGATTACACATATATTAATACATATTTAACATGAACTATTAACATGTTTGTTAAATAAGCAGGTAAACGGATAAAGTTTTTTTTATTTAGGCTATTCAAAGTTTTTCCTATTTTACTCAGATGGCCTAACTGGGTATTCATGTTCCTTTATGACCCATTCGCAGACCATAATCACAATGATATATTGAGATGGTTTGAACATCAGAACATGTTTGTTATTTATTTTTATTTATAGATTTATATAAAAAAATTATTTGTTAAATATTTATAGGTTGTTATCTCACATTATGTGAGACTGAGTATGGTTGTTGTTGTTATAGGTTATTATAGGCATGTTAATCATTGACTTTAGGACACTTTTGATCAACTTCCTTTAAAGTAGCATGCAAAATCTTGCATACTTGGTCAACTTTAAGTACAAATTTGACTTCTATTGATCATTACAGTATCTACTTAAAATGGAACCTCGTGTGTTTTTGTACTTCTCTGTACAAATTTTGTTAAATTGATACAACCGAAACTTAAAGAGTACTTCTAAGGGGTTCTCAAAGGTATTCGTCCTCACCCGCCCACTTTCCGCCCTGGGTTCCGTGTTTTTGAAGCATATTTGAGAATGGATTGTTGAACTAAATGGTTGTACAGTTAGCTTTAACATTTGTACTTCGCTTTGATTAACTAATATATTGGTGTCATGGATGCTACGAGCTCATGTGCTGAGTTCACGCTAATATGACAATCAGCTCTTGAAAGGAAGCACGTTATGATTGAAAGTAGTCTAATACACCTTTTCTTTGTCAAAATATCAATGTTTCTATAAATAATAATACACCACATTAACTAACGTAACAAAGATACGAATAAAAGAATGAGTGATGTTATATATCCTTCTTTGTTGGATACTGTATCTCGGAGCAGTTCAGTCTCCACCCCTTCACATCGTCTACATAAAGAGCGAACGAGCATTGATGATTTTGAGGTAATTAAACCTACTGCTGGGGATTTGTTTGCTATTAAGGTATGGCCAATTACTGCGAAATATTCTTGAATTAATATAAACCCTTTTGTACTGTTAAATTTGTTCTGATGGTTAGCCAATGGCTTACACAGATGCTCAAGAAAATAGATATGATTAGAAAAAATGACACAGAGAAGATAGTTTCGGAACGTAGCATCCTGATCACAATACGAAACCCATTTTTGGTAATTTACTAGTTACTTCTTTGTCATGCATTGCTTTAAATTCCATTTGTAGCATTTTTATAATTATTTGCATACTACAGGTTCTTGCTTTTACCTTCAATCGTCAGGGATTTTTTCATAGAGATCTAAAATCCGACAACATATCGATTGCACATGATGGTCATATCAAGGTGCGGTATCTCTTTAACTTATTTTGCGCTGTTTTTTTAATCTTGAAAATGAATTCATACACCCGTTTTTATTAATAGCTTAACTCGTCTTACTTTTTCATGAGTCGAACATACTCATATTCACATAAATGGATTAAATTTTTCATTTCTACCCTCCATTACTGACAGACTATGGAAGTTTATTACCCCGATTCAATGTCATTAATTTACTATGGAAGTTTATTACCCCGATTCAATGTCATTAATTTATGCGATCACAAATGGATATCTGTTTATTGACTGAGAACAATATAGAAAATTTATTACTTATCCTTTAAACTAAACGTTTATTTATAAGTAAATAAGATTGTTTTAATATATATATATAATATATAATATATATATATATATGTAATGGTGAACAGTACTCTGTGATTTAGTATATAAGATTGTTTTAATATATATATATATATATATATGTAATGGTGAACAGTACTCTGTGATTTAGTATATATGTTAATAATAATGTTATTATTACCCAATGCTACAGCTATATGACAGCATAATAGGCATAATATCTAACGTAAACAAATACGATGGTTACAATTGTGATGGTTATTTTACGATCCAAAACCACAAGCACGAAAAGAATGTCGTCATTTACCATATAGTTTACACTCCTGCGCTAATTAACATCTATTCAATCAGCTTAAAAACTTTGGGCTGTCTAAAATTGGCCAAATGAACAGTACCAGTAATTTAACTAGACCCGAGTTAACTGAGGTGGTAGTTTCAAATGGTCATCACCATAACAATGAATGGAATGTAGATAGACGAGAGCGTTATTTCATTTAGCTGAAATTACTTCTATAACAAAAAGCTAACTTGTCTTGAGCCTTGGTGCAGGTTATGCTGCTGATTGGTGGTCAGTTGGAGTTATTCTGTTCGAATTAAAACCATTATACTCCTATCATCTTCTCCATGTGTAGTGCTCTGAGACAAGACATAGTTTGAATCAACCCTTCATAAAGTAGTCACGAAAAGGTGGGACCTTTGACGTTCATGTTTTTGGTGTTAAAAGTCATATGTGTACATTAGTTTTGTATATGCGTATAGGTGGCTTTTGTACCACAACCGGATGGCATAGATGATACCAATTATTTTGTTTCAAGACTTAGTCGTAGTTCAAGTGGAACACTTGACGATCAAGACTGCAGTGGCGCTACTTCTGACACTAGTGAGTTCTGTTCTGACACAACTGAGGTACTCCTTTTGTCCATCATACACGTGTATTAGGCTAACAGTATTCTTTAATCACATTAAATCTTATTTCATATAAAATGAGCAGTGGCAGGGTGTAAAATTTAATGAATTTTTCATTGTCAGCAGGGTACACTAAAAAAAAACCTTATTTTTTAGTTTAAATAATTTTTTTTCCCGTTAAATCCAGGTGGGGCGGATACCCACTCTTCTTTGTGACACAATATATTCCGCCCTGATAATGAGTGTCTTATCTAAATTGGATTGACACTGAACTCGTCTTCTGTTTTTCAAAAGATGGATGTATGTGGAGATTTTGCCGATTTTGAAGCATCTCCATGTAATAATTTTTCTTGGATCGATTTCTCTTTCAAGGTACCATTTGAAGGATGACATCATCTTTTCCAGTTTTATATGCTGTGTAGCTTAAGCTGCAAATATTTGTTATTTACAATAAGTATATCAGCCACCACGCGTGAACAGTAACAGTATGACATCACCGCTGATGTCACGCTGATGTCAGCAATTTTGCCTCTTTTTTTTTTTTTTTTTTTTTTTTTTCATCTCAAATATTTGGCCCAAATGGGCCTATGACCTCTTCCTAGTTTTAAAGATTCAACATGGTGGATTGGGAATGTTTTAAAAACAGATTGGATTGGGTTAACCAGTAATCCCGGAACACTTTTGTACAACTTTTTGTTTACTCATAGGTAATGGGTATGCCAAGGATAAATACATAAAGGGAATAGTGAATATGTGTATGTCATGTACCTAAGCTTAGTTATTGAGCCATATCAAAACTAAAACTATGTTTTATTGTATCAAATATATTAAAATTACATCATATTTGATTCAAAAATGTCAAAATGGGCTTGCACGACTTTTGTTTAATGAATACACCTCATTCTTTTTGTCAAGTAGTTTGCATCTTGTCGACAACACTTGTTGGTATTAACTTGTTATAGAAGTTGATATTCATAATATGTAACAAAGCTAATGAATGATCTAATGGCTGGCTATGAATATAATGAGAATAATAGGCAATTGGAATAAGACTTATTGTAACAAAAGCTCACAACTTTTATTCAACTGGAATAATTCGATTACAGAAAACAATAAGGGGGCGTTTGGTTCGTGAGATTTGGAGGGATTTGTATTTCAAATCCCATGAAATCCCATGTTTGGTTGGAAGATTTGGTTGGAGGGATTTGTATTTCAAATCCCATGAAATCCTATAGATGAAGAATTTGAAAATCCTTTGTATATATGAGAGATTTGAAATCCTATATTCTAAGATTTTACGTTTACGATTTACGTTTCGCGTTCGCGTTATTTACGTTCCGGGTTCGCGATTCGGTTCGCGTCTCGGGCTCGCGTTTACGGGCTAGCGTTTCGGGTTCCATTTCGGGTTCGCGTTTCGGGTTCACATTTCAGATACGCGTTTTGGGATCGCGTTTCGGGATCGCGTTTCGGGTTCGCGTTTTGGGGTCGTGTTACAGGTTTACGTTTCGGGTTCGCGTTTCGTGTTCCATTTTGGGTTCACATTTCGATTTCGGGTTCGCATTTCAGTTTCGAGTTCACGTATCACGGTCGCATTCCCGTTTTGGATTCACGTTTCGATTTCGGGTTTGCGTTTTGCGACCGCGTTCCCGTTTCGGGTTCGCGTTGTAAATTCCGAGATTTGAAAACCTCGAAACAGAAGATAGGATTTCAAATCCCAGGATTTCAAATCCTGTGAATTGAAATCCTTGAACCGAACGCCCCTAAGAATAAGTAAGTTTCAAACCTTCACGGTTAGATTTGAATCTCTAGTTTGTGTTGTTGAAGGGCAAGGTTAGATTGTGTTTATTTATTTGATTTTCATTCTGGTCTGAAAAGGCGTTGACAAGGTGTAACAAATATGCATTTTTTCTCCAAAGTTCTAATTTTAACTTTTATGTATCTATTTGGTTCAGTGTTTTTTAATTTGATCTTCATTGGTCTGAAAAGACGTTGAAGTGGTGTAACAAAATATCTGGATATTTTTATCCAAAGTCTTACAATCAATTTCTATTTGTTTCAACGTATCCGCTCATTATATAGTAAAGCCAACTTAAAAGGAGGAACGGTTTTTGACAAACGTTGATGTTAGAAAATGAATTTTAACATGATTTAGGTTTCGTAATGACTTGAAATATGTTTATTTGAAGTTGACTATCTAAAAAAAATTTCTCTTAATTATAGCCTATCTAGTATTAATGACATTTGTCAGTTAGAAGGATTGCAATAACGAAGTGTGATGCATCTATCTGCCTATTTTATTGTTCTTATGCAGATCTCAAAAAGGTTTTATACGGAGTAATGAATTTCATCCCTTTATCATTGACCCAAATATTTATTATGTCTCAATACAACAATATTTGTATTTGTTATAAGAATGTCTTTTCTTAATATTAAGCGCTTCTATTTATTTTCTTATCAATATAATGATTACTAACTTAAAACCCGCGAATTCGCGGGGATTTTTTATGGGTCTAATCGAAATTGTAGTTTTTCCAAAAAGTAACTAAAAGCCAGAAACTTGGTATGCAATTTATTAAAATCTTCATTTTTTAGTGCATGCTAAAAAGTGAACTTGTAGTTTTTCCAAAAAGTTGCTAAAAGCTAGTAACTTAGTATGCAATTTATTATAGTGGTAACTTGGAGATTATATATTATAATTAGAGTCAAAATTAAAAATATTTCGATTCATATCTTCATTAACTTCACGATCTCAGCAATAGCAACTGCTCCAGCCTTTGTAAATTTAGCCCATACCGAACCGACATCACGTAGCTCTTCAAAGTCAGATGTAATCGTCGCGATTTGATTTAGCTCAAATGAATATTTAGAACAAACTGTCATTGCATTTTATGATATCCTACAAAGTAATTGCATACAACTATCCACATTTATTATTAGACCGTATAAGTAAATTACATACAGCGAGTTGTAAAGAGTTATGAGCGAGACCGATTCATTTAGATACAAACGTGTTCCAATGGATATATTGTTAACTTTTGGACCAGGTGTATGGATAGATAAGTATGTTAGAAATATTAGTATAAGTTCTACTGGTGACATATTTAGAATTTTATAATAGCAGTTGTTACCTTCCCAATCCTTCAGCCTACAATTATGAATGAGAGCTACGATTGGAGAAGAAGTAGCTTGACTTTTCTTTGCCAAATCATGCAATGTCCTTGCGTGATCTCCCCAATAAATCATACCTTATATGCTCCCCACTATAAGATCACAATTTACAAAAGTGTAATTGATGAACTGACACGGTTATAATTGATATGTATACACAAATAAATAGTGGATATGCACTTATAAACATTACATTCTTCAGTCAGAGTGGGTTTACAGCAAAAACTTTATTTATCATTTTTTTCAAGTTGATGTGTTAATTATTGCTACACAAGTGATGTCATTATAATAAGTCATTAATAATCTAAATCTTATAGATTGATTTAAAAAGTTGCATTCACCGGAAATATACTTTGGATGATTTTCACCCATTTAACCAGTTCACCTGATTTATACTTTTAGCTAGTTCATATTATCTTATTAATTCACCCGTCTGATATAGAACACAACCAACCCACCGATAAATAAATGGGCAATTGCTACCTCTTGTTTTAAGCAAATGAGTGAGACTCGAACCATTCCAGGGACTGTGGATGCGCAGCTGTGACACTTATTATGCTTGGGGCACAAATAAGGTCCTCTTCTGACATTCTGCAATATTCCAAACGATTAGAAACGTCGTGAAATCTCTTTTAAACATTAAATACCAGAGCTGAAAGATCCCGATGTTACCTTGTCTGATGGGTGCTGACAATATCAGTGATATGCGCCATCACACCTTTTAGAAAACATGAGCTTGTTTGGATCACCGGTTCTTTGGCAAACCTATGTTGCAATGCGATTTAAAAGTAAAACAATGATACACGACTAAAAGGTTTCTACCCAGATGGTTCTCAATAGTTCATAAGACTACCTTATCTCACACACACACACACACACACACACAGTTTACTAAAAAAATACCCTTTCAAATTGATATATCTTAGAGCCTTCAACTCTTATCAAAGGTCCAGACTACATTCACACACACGGTATACTATATAACGTTTCAATATTCAATAGTATATGAATTCATTACCCTCTTCTTAATCGCTTCAATGGTAGATGAATTGATTGCATGCTTCTAAAATAATTCAATATCTCCGAATTAAGATGATGAACTGCTTCTTAATCGTAGATCGATCTTGACCAATATTTTTGCGCTTTTATCAGTTGATACGGTTAGCACCTACGACAAGGGTACATGAATATACGGTTAGCATCTATACAACAATAATGGCTAAATGGGTCAACATTTAACTATATGACATGTTAAAAGTAAAAATAAAATAAACTATCCAAATCAACATCTTCATAAGTAAATGGGTCCAATGTATCATTTCTTATGATATAACTATAATAAAGTAATTATGCCAATTAAATGTTTCACGAGAGCTTCAATATTGGCGTTTTGGTTAATTTACCGTCCAAAACTAATGTATATTTCCTAATCAATTTTGACCAATATCTTTGTTTCTTTGTTTTCATTAAACCAAAAACTTACAGACTTACATAACAATGGTGATTATTAGTGGTTTTGGTTTGTATATATGATCAGTTTCATTGTTTCTTTGAGCTACCTATTAAATCGATGAAATATTGACCACATACCTTGAGGTTTATTTTCAACAGGAAATTCATACGATGGTGCATGATGTTCCCCAGTTCCATTCAGGCTCTTCAAACAACGGACTAAAATTCCACCTCCAAATGAAATTATACTACAATCGATAAAAATATGCGTCATACCAAAGACAACAGTCAGTTATGCCACAAAACCAAAAAAGCTATGCAAAAATTAATTATGTTTCGTATAACGATTGCTACTAATGTTTAGTATATTGCAAACAAATCATGTTCATATATCGATTGCTAACGCTTTAACCTAAACAGTTAATGGTAGCGAATAATTAGAGTTTAAATACAAAGAATCAAATTAGAAATCAAGTATGCAAAATATGTAAAACTATTTAGCTACTCATATGTGTAAAAAGTCATGCACCAGAATTTGAAATTTATCAAAACGTAAGGAGGTACCTGGTTTTTATAATTTAAGTAATTCGTTCTTAGTGTTCAAAACCTCCCACAATCTATGCGACTGTTGTTCTCTCAAAAACCTCTTTGTATTGCAAACCTGATTAGGAGTGACGTAAATGTAGAACTGCAGAAAACAGAGCAGATTACCTTTCTCAGGGGTACAGAGTGATTATAGCAACAACTGGAGAGTAAAAACAGACCAGACGTAGTATGAGTTTAGGTTGACCAAACTGAAAGAGAGAATGCCCGGTCTAACTGTCAATGTACGATCACATCCGCCATATCATGAGTCCTACCTATCATAGTTATGATCACTTGCAACTTTGTTCCCACAATAAGTATCATCTGCGACGTAACCATACGTAAAATCATAAATATAGATTCTTACTGAACACATATGCCAAATGATTCACTAAACATTAATCAGCTATCAAATCTCAAACAATAAAATGATATGGATTAATTTATAATTGGTTGCTTACCATGGTTATTGGTGAGAAGCATCAAAAAGTATGATCAATTTTTTAAAGTTAAAACTACATATATGACAAAATAATAAATTGTTAAAATGGAATAAGAATGAGTAGTTAACCTTCTTTCAACGACATCTTGGAAATCTTCTTCGAGCGATCTACATATATATCTAAGGTAATGAAATTGTTGTTGACTCTCCTGCTTTAATTGTGCCAGTATACTACAAAAAATGTCATTATATACTTCAACGTATAAAAAATAATGGACTGTGATGTATTATTTACCATGCTTACATTGATGAATCCAGGCCTAAAGGTAAGATAATCTACTTTCGCAACTCACGTAAAAATTTAGCTGAAAAAACAACCCCACATTTATGATGAAGCAGGCAAAAGAAACATAGGTAAAACACGCAATGCTCGCATTCTCCAATCAATACCCGGTGTTATTGTTGTCATTCTAACGTAACCCACTACAACAACTTGCAACGTAATAGAATAGTTTCACTTTGTATTAAATGCCTACAGTTTTTTTTTTTGAAGCATACATTTTTTTGCCAAAACACTACTCCGTATTCCACAATAACCATATATAGGTCTTAAAAAAGTAGACAACAAAATTTATACCCCATATGAAAAATGATTAGAAGGCCTACAATTTGGCAATACATATCATATATGTATTATGAGATAGCACATAACTTGTAAATATTAGATAGCACATATACAAACATATAAAGTAGCACGCAAACAACAAACGTACGTGGTAATATTTACACAATATGTATATACATAATGCATGTGCACTACGATAATCAAACAAAAATACCTTGGGCCGTGAACATAGCAGATAGCGGACTCCGTAAACTAAAAAGGCAAAACATCACCTGAGCATCAGGTATGCAAAACTATGCCATTCCATTTCTCGTGAGTTTCACTGCTTGGATCCTATTATGCTTAACCACAAAAAAAAAATCAAAAAAAAAAAAAAATCATGTAAAACATTTTATAGATCAAGTAACAAAAGCACACCATATATAAGATTTAACCTCTGAAAGGTACACATTACTGTCAGAATCATCAAAAAGCATAACATTGTCATCCCCTGCAAATAATGCATCAAGAGAATTACTCAATTTGACTTCATTTTCGGAATCTATGATAATCAATTATCAATCATTAAACGCAAAAAATATAATATTAGAAAAATAGTTATGTCAATCGATCTCTGTAAAAGGGTACTAAGTATTTTATAACATCGAGCCATCTTTCATGACATAAGAAACCAACGAATTTTTTAAATATTTTACTTATATCATACCAATGCATTAAATAGGCAGTTCTTAAAAAATAATACAAAAACAGTAATTTTTATAGCCCCTTCACCAGTGAAGGGCTGGCTTGCTGGCTGATATTTGTGGGAAATTCATTAAAAAATCTCGAGCTTCGGATGGATAATCTCGTTGATCAAAATATGGCTGATGAAAATCCTTCTAAACTCGAATGCATTAGTATAGTAAGGAATCTAGAGTCGTTAAGACTTTGGGGTGTGCTAATGGTTATCGGGATACATCTTAAAAGCTGAAAACACTTGAAATAGTTGGAGCAAAATTGGAAGATTCTGCTTTGGCTGAAGCACTTAGAGCAACTCTTAATCTAACCCATATTGTACTTTTTGGTTGAGATCTGTACTTGTGTTCATTCTTTAAAGCATAATATAAAATATAATTAAACAAAAGACTCATGTATTACCTATTCTTATCATATCCACTTAAGTTATTTAAACCCCATAAAAAGTACATAACTAAAGTAATAACCAAATGTTGCACAATTAGATAATAGATATTACTTTGATGTTGCTTGGGTCATGAACACCCGAACTGTAACTCCCCACAATCAAATCAACAAACATTTACTAATAACAATCAACAAATTCGTAACTTAATTACAAAACCAACAATCACTTACAACAATGTAACCCAAACAATAAAATCAACTGTTGTCTTTTTTTAACTTTTTTTGCAAAATAACACACAAAGCTTTCACGTTTTGATGCTATCTCTTGCTAGAAAAATCAGCTGCAATTTAAAAGCAGTAAAAGAAATGAGGACTACCATCTCTACGTAAACTAAAATGTAAAATCCCATTAATGATATAATCCATCTCTATTGTTTGAATGCACAGATAACTATAGTTATGTAACTATTAACATACCTGCTTGTGCAGTGTCTAGTGCAAGGTAATCAAAATATATGCCCACACTTCATTAATAAATAGTGGAATTCTTTATTGACCTATCATAATATTGAATATCAAATTTAGATGTTTTCAGACAACAAAGTATACATGAAGTTTGTTCTAAATCATTAACATAGCACTCAATAATTAGTGACTAAGCTTGAATTTAACATAATCGTTTTAATCTGATTTTCACTTTTATGACCTAAAAACTTAAATCACGAATCTCAGATCACAAAATATTAGGGTTACAAATTGACCACAGAAGAAGCTAAACGACGATGTTTATGATGTATCTACACTCTTACTTTCTTGAATTCAAAACTGGTTGATTTTTGTTGAACGATGAAGAACACCTTATTGAAGCTCGATTTGATAGTCGCCTGACCTGAAGTAAGAATTCATCAGCGATTTGATGGTTGTCGTGTGTTGTTTTGAGAGGATTTTCCAAGAAATAATGATTGACGATTGATTCTGAAGATCGATACTTATTATGTTAACGAAGATGAAGATGTAATTAGGCTGTTTTTCCTTTGTTTGATCATGAATGAATTCGAACCCCTAATTTATCATTTTGATCCCGTCCTTTTCTTTAATTAAGAAGGGTATTTTAGTTATTTTATTATTAATCTTTGAGATTATGAGGTCACATGAACTTTTAAAGGGTTTAGATTTAATGAATGCTTATAAATGAATGGCTAGGATTAGAAGTTACACACTTATAAATGAATGGCTAGAATTCGAACCCCTAATTTATCATTTTGATCCCGTCCTTTTCTTTAATTAAGAAGGGTATTTTAGTTATTTTATTATTAATCTTTGAGATTATGAGGTCACATGGACTTTTAAAGGGTTTAGATTTAATGAATGCTTATAAATGAATGGCTAGGATTAGAAGTTACACACTTATGATCTATTTTTGTGTTTGTTATTATATATAGTATAGAAGTATAGATATAGATATAGATATAGATTATGATTATTATAAACATAGCATGTTAGAAAAGAAGGTTGTAAATGATAATTTGATTGGTTCTTGAATCGTGTGATCACTTTCTCAATTAACTATTTTCACCATACAAGTCTCGGATATCACGAAATCCTAACCAGGATAAAACAAGAACGAAATTTAATTTCAGGCAAAAACATTCAAATCTAAGCGTATTAGATAATTTTGCGTGTTTCTATTAATCCGTAATGAAAGCAATATGCTAAAACAGATATGTTAATTTGGCAGTTAAAATGAAAGGATGCAACCCTTCAATTTGTTGAAAACACTGTTAACTAACAGTCACGTCTTTTTGGTTGCAAAATCAGTTGGATGACAGCTTTTCAATATAAAGTACGATGCCTTTTAGGGCGCTGCCCCCTCAACCCCAGCCCACTCCCTAGTTAGGGGCGTTGCCCCTTGGACCTCGCAAGGGGGCGCATCCCCCTTTGACTCCCCCTATATTCGTGGCAGCCTCTAACCAACTATTACTAGCGTACACTCCACACTCTCTGAACCCGTTGTTAAGTATAACTAGCTATCTCTTGTTTACAGGTAATACTACTTAACCAAAATGTTTGTTAGTTGACAGTAAAATTAACAACATAGTATTCGTTAATACTGCAAAATAAATATTTTTAAATTCAATAACTGACATTTTAGAATTAATAATTATCACACTTTTTTAGTGACAAATCTTATTCTTATTCTTATTATATTATACATATACTAATTGTAAAGAGGTCCTTGGTCGTTTCCTAGGGGGCAAAATTATTATTATTATGGATTATGGATTATGATATACTAATTGTAAAGAGGTCCTTGGTCGTTTCCTAGGGGGCAAAATTATTATTATTATGGATTATGGATTATGGATATGGATGGATTATGGATTATGGATATGGATATATTTATACAATGCGAAAGTATAACTAGAAGTCTAGAACTAATGAAATACACGTTGGAAGGAACCTTAATAATGTCACTTCAATATGTACGTCTTTTTTTTTTCTTTTTCTTTTCTCGATACAATAATTTTCTTAACTTTTTTACTAAAATGTAAAAAAGGCAACACTAGATTAGAAAAGAGAAAAGAAAAAAGTCTAAATATATTTTTTTGGTATATAAAAAAAGTATCGTACAAATCAACCTCCTTAACACATTAGATGCATAAGTGCTCTATGAGTCGAACATTTTTGCCACCGTTAAAGAGATTTAACACCGGGGACACCGGTGCGCACCACTCTCCTCCGGTGTTAAATCACCGTTAAATCGATGTTAAATGCTTCAATGTTACCTGACTAACGGTGTGTTTAGAGATTTAACACCGGGGACACCGGTGCACACCACTCCCCTCCGGTGTTAAATCACCGTTAAATCACCAAAATATTATTTTTATTTATATTATATTTTTTTATTAGTTAAATAAATTAAATAATAATAATTAAATAATAATTTAACACTGAGATTTAACACTGAACGATTACCTCTGTTTTGGCTTCAGTGTTAAATCCAGTGTTAAATTTAACACTGAACGACTCATAGTGCTCGGAAATGATTTTTGAATAATTATTGAATTATGAATTATTAATCCTGCAAAATTGCCGGTGTATACTTGTAATAATAATAATAATAAATAAAATAAGAATGTAAATTAATTATTTTTACTTTAATAGTTACAGTAAAATATAAAGGAAAAACTGTTTAATATTTTTTAAAAAGAGTTTTTCTAAATGGAGTCTTAAAAGCTATGCTTAAGAATTACTCTATAGTTTTTAGTTTTAGCATTAAAATTTTATATATAAATTGGTTGGTTAAAGCTAGTTTTTTTTTTTTTTTTTAAACATGAGTATCCAACTTTTTTTGAACCGACTGATTTCAGGACGCCTACCCACTTTGTTAAAGGTAGTTATTTATAGAAAATGGATGATTATTAATGTACTCCCTCCGTCCCTATATTATTGTCCACTATTCCATTTTGGGATGTTACAAATTAATTGTCCACTTCCATAAATAGAAAGGAAAGAAGATATTTCATTGGTGGATCTGGAGAGAGAAGAAATTTCATTGGTTGAGAAATAAAGTTAGTGAGATTTTCTAAAACTGTGTGTTTTTTGTCTGGTGACAATAAATATGGGACGGAGGGAGTAGTACAAATATTTAATGCGTGTTTAGAAATTTTAAAGATAGTCCTTAAGTCACGTGGAACTTTCGAGATGCTTCTTTGCGAAAGCTGACCCATCCCAAATAACAACGAGCAACCGGTTTGTGAAGAAAGAGTGGATGTTTTGAATTGGTGTTGAACGAGTGCACTATGCTATTTAGAGGGTAAATCCTAAGAAAATAAAAAAAATACTCAGAGCATAATATAATTATCTCTTTCTATAAATATCGCTAAGTACAAGAAATATAAACCCGGTCCGCCGTCTTCTTCGTCTTTTTCTCCCTCGCTCCAAGATCTTTGCAACGACTTTTCACCATTTCACTGTGACTGAAAATCGTCTCCACACTACTACTTCAAACAACCGCAAGGTAAACTTTTCTAATTTTGTAACACTTTCAGATTAATAAACACAATTTACTCTCTGCTCTAGTTCATGTGCTGTGTAGATATGGATATAAAGTTCATTGATCAACAGATTGAATCAATCTAATCACCTTCCTATCTAATTAAGTTTGTAATTAATGATCTTAACAACACTTTTGTAGTTATATTCGGTTGTTGATCAATAGGAACTCATCTGTTCGTGTTGATTTCATGATCTCATTAATTTAGGGTTTTGAACTTCTGCTCGATTCGATATTTTATATACTGTAATCTGATAAAAAGGATGTTTAGATTATATTTCGTTATTTAAGGCTCAATTTTTTGTCTTGCAGTAATATATCATAATTAGTTTAATATAGAATACACTTCATGCTTCAAATTCCTGTTTTGTAATTGTAATACAGGTTTTGGGATATCGTTTGCAAAGTCAGATTCGATTTGAATTAAGACCAGTAGATTGATGTAGCTGAAGCTATGAGATTATATATTGTATCGTCAGTACAAATGCAAGATGCCGTCTAATTACTTTTCGAGACTGAGAGGTTCATTTATACAGGGGATCCAACGATCGTATGTAGTTTTAGAAGGTAGCTTTGTGGAATCGTTTGAAGTTTTACCTGTTCATGGGAAGGTATTGTTTAACAAGCCCGGTTTCTACTACAGAACATTTGCAGCGTTTAGTGATTTAAATATTTTATTCCAACGTGGTAATCCTGTTGCTGCTCATTCGAATTTAAAGTCAACGAGTCAAAGAAAGAATCTTTCTGTTGTTGAAACTGTCTCACGGACATTGTCAATTCCATCTGTATCTGGGCCGCCATTTCAAGTGTGTGGGTATCATATTGATAATTTGCTGACTGGGCATCACAAGTTGCCTTTGGCTATTTCTGGTTCTAGTTTACTTGGGAGATATCGTCCGAATAAGTCAACTGCCAGCCATGGGTATCTTTTTGCATCGAATCGCAATTTCAGAAGATTTCGAAGTGGCTGTCAGATCAGCACTAGTTTGAGTAATAACGAACAACCTGATATTTTATGGCATGTTTCCAATACGAGTGGTAATTGCAACCCATTAGGTTCAGAACGTAAGAGCTTACACACCTCATCATCAACATGTTTATCTGCATCAACAGCCTCTGATATATCCTTCGATAATGATGTATGTGATGGTCAACTTACAAGTTCTACAGACTCTGATGATAGGTAATGTTTTGTTTGATTGTGGTTTATCTGTTATATTAGTGGAGGTAATTTCAAACTGTTTACATTAAGTGTACTCTATCGAATCTCATAGTTGAATGTCACCCAACGTGCTTTCAAATACTTAAAACCCTCTAAAGCACTTTATTGAAGTAATCTTATAATTTATACTCTATATTCTAATTTTCTAAATACTAACTTGGCAGTTTTACTGAAAAAACAATGTCTTATTAAAAGATCAATTGTTTGAAAAACGGTAGAATGAATGCATCACAGGTGTTGCAGGTTGACCCAACCTGACCGGACCTACTTGGACCTATGTTAAAAAATGGCTTTTTTCAACCTATTACCTAACCCGCTTGACCCACTTTGCCACATCTGCGTTAAATGCTATTGACCTCTGATTGAATGAACAATGTTTGAATCTTGACCACAGGATGCCTGTAGAAGGAAGATCGCTGAAGCTTCTTTCAGGGTCATGTTATATGCCTCATCCTGCAAAGGAGGAAACGGGTGGTGAGGATGCGCACTTTATTTGTTCAGAAAAACGAGCTATAGGTGTAGCTGATGGTGTAGGTGGCTGGGTTGACCATGGTATTGATGCTGGGATATATGCACGAGAACTTATGTTTAATTCCTTAAGTGCTGTAGAAGATGAACCCACAGGCTCTACTAATCCAGCCAGGGTATTGGAGAAAGCTCATTTAAACACTAAGGCCAAAGGATCATCTACTGCATGCATTATTGCCCTAACTGATCAGGTAGTAATATATATCCATATCCATGTATGTTGATCAGGTAGTAATATATATCCATATCCATGTATGTGATAATGAAGGTTTATGAAGTTAATTTAATATGTATCAAGTTTATATTAACACGAGCAATGTTGAGTAATGTTCCCTTCCTTTTTAGGGTCTTAGTGCCATCAATTTAGGTGACAGTGGATTCATGGTGGTTAGAGATGGATGTACTGTTTTTCGATCCCCTGCGCAGCAACACAATTTCAATTTCACGTATCAATTGGAGAATGGAAATAATGGTGATTCACCCAGCTCTGGTCAGGTTTGTCATTGCATTTCATCCTTTATTCATTTCAAATATGGTATATGGTAGTATGTATATTATTATATATTATATATTATATATATTAGTTAAATGACTGGACTAAAGAACAAGAAGTGATGAATGGTGCAGGTATTCTCGATTTCTGTTGCCCCAGGAGATGTAATTGTAGCAGGGACTGATGGACTGTTTGATAATTTGTACAACAATGATATAACCGCGGTGGTGGTTCATGCAGTGAGAGCTGGGTTGGGCCCACAAGTATTAGCTCAAAAGATAGCAGCTTTGGCTCGGCAAAGGGCACAAGAAAAGGACAGGCAGACACCTTTCTCTGCCGCTGCCCAGGAAGCTGGCTTTCGTTATTATGGTGGCAAGCTTGATGATATTACAGTTGTTGTCTCCTATATTACCATGTCAAAAGGCGTATGATATCTTTTCCCTTTCTTTTATTTCACTCTGCAGACCTTATTATGTCTTACGTTTGCGCGCCGAAAGTTTTCACTGAAGACTGTTTGTTTTTTAGAAGACATAAGATAAAAATAATGTCTTATTCTGTTTGCAAACTCGCTGACTTAGAAATGTGCTTCCAAGTGTTGTAGACAAATTTAAGTTATTTTGTGGACATAAAAACAAACAGTCTTTAGTATTCAGCACACAAACCTTTAGACCACATCTTCTTTACATGCATAGTTCGCAAAATTTCAGACAAAAATAATTTAAAAAGACAAACAACACCTAAGATTTAGGTGGTTGCATGCATTATGACCACTTTCAGCGACTGTTGACCCATTTGATCCAGTAGAGAAAGAATGGAATGCTAATCGATTTGCTGTGTTAAAATTGCCACCCCAAGTACTATTTGATATTACAAGTTAACTTAAATATTGTATCTACTATTGCTATGCAGGAATCAGGATGATCTGTACCATCAAGCTTTGTGTAGCCATCGAAGCAGTTTGTTCAGCTCAACATCATTAGTGTGGTCAAACATTTTGTAATAATTTACGATGAGTTACCACAGATGTAAATAAGATAAGACTGATTACAATGTTGTATTGTGTTCTCGAGAGAGCACAAAACCGAAGCAATACTATAGTGTTAGGGAGTTGACCCTTTTTTATAGAGTACTTCTTAAGTTTGATTTTGATGGTGAAGACCTGTCATGGTACCTGTGATAATATAAAGTTTGCTGTTAGTAGATTTCACTTTGATAATCACGAAAGAATCGACAAATGTTAGGAGTTCCCTCAAATTCATTAGTTTTACATATCCACAATTACCCCTGCATTTTAAATTGGCAGGTATAGATAAATAGGACAGTGATTTACTGGAACAACAGTTTACAAGGTCTGGGGTGATCCCTGTGGGGTAATTCGATTGTTTAGGAGTATAGAGGGCCTTGGTTGACGGTGCTGGGTGGTTTGTTGACCTGAATGGTTTTCAATCGATGGTTGCTCTGTTTGGGTGCTCAGGGGCTACTTCCCTCGCGTTCCTTTTTCTGTCTCGTTCTTGCCTAGGTGGTCATTAGAATGCAACAAGCCTCGGCTTCAATGGTTTCCTCAGCGTTCAATATTAAGGTGTTACAAAAGCTAAGACGAAGCATACACCCTGCAGATTCAAAGAACAAAAAAACAAAGTAGATAGGTGAAGAGAAATAAGCGGTGGAGAAAAAAGGAGGTGAGAAGAAACACGTAACACCAACAAACACGTATCGCCACAGAGCGCATATAATCACGACATGTAGCAAGTAGTGTTAAATGTCCAATATACCCTCGGTTACTGTTCCTCGTTTTCGCTGTTAGTAAGTAGATAATTAAATTTCCGTTTCTCTTATGTCTGTTATTTCATTAATTTAATGCAAACTCATTTGATTGCAAAAATTTATTTAAATTAATATTTAATATAAAGACTTAAAATATAACGTTATATGTTGCAAATACCTGTTACGTAAACAACTGATGCAAACATTTAAGCAAATAGTGAGTCAACAACTTCTTCTTCATCAAGCATTCAAGCTTCCATTGCATCTACTCTTTTTTAGGGTTTCTCATTTCCCCTTTATGCTGTAAACAATGGCGGGTCTTGTGGGTCGCAGATCCACCCATACATCACAAACGGGCCGTGGATCTCGAATCACCGTCGCAATTCTCATTGGAATCTTGCTCGGTTGTATCTTTGCACTTTTATACCCTAACGGTTTCTTCAATTCAAATCCAACTTCTCATTTCAATACTCACCGTCATGTTATAACAAATCCACAGGTTCAGTTTTTTATGTTTATTGTTTTTTTATATTTTATTCATGCTAGATTGCTTAGATGATACTCCTTAATTTGTTGACTATATAAGTACTGTTAACTTTTGGTATTTATTGGATCAAGTGTGTAATTTATCTCGATTTGCGTGAATATTTGAGATAATTAAAGTGAGTTTGGTGTTGATTGTTGAACATTTTTATATTTAGGTGTAAATCTAACTTGGATCTTAAAACTATTAATTTTTTTTTACTACAAATAGAAGAAAAGGAATATAGTGCATCAAGAGTTAAAATGTAGCTTTCTTATTCGAGTAGCTAAACATGTTAGTTGATAAGTTGGGTGGGTAGTGTCGGAACGATTAAATAGTGTTAATCGACCAAATCAACGATATCGAGTGCTGAATAACTCGATATTGAGTTTTATATCAAAAACAACTTAAACACTTATGATCTAATGAATAAAATCGACTTGTAGATGTTTTATATCTACTATTTGAGTGCTAGACTTGCAGAGAGACACAAATACGGCTAGGGTTGTGTAAAGGTTCGTAACCCCAACAATGAACCCGAAATCCTCATTAAATAGGGTATGCCACTTGTAACCGTGCGGTTGCAGTTTGCAACCGTGTGGTTGCACTTGTATCCGTACGGATGCATTCTGCATTCGTGCGGTTACACAGACAGTAAGTAAGTTAACAATAAACACATACAATTGATTGTAATCCAAATAGTAAACGTAATAAACCAACAACCAATTGTCCAAGTACTTACAATGTCCATAGCACTCACGAATACATGATAATGAACTAGGGACTTACATTATGCACTAACACGTAGTTTATGTACTGAAAATCGGGATTAATGAGTATAGGTCTTTGAAATGTAGAAATTTTTAAGCTTTTTTATAATCTTGTACTGTATTAGTTAAGCAAACCGTTGCTCAGTTTAAGTGAAGGTAGATCTAATGCAGTTGTTTATTTCGATATTAAACATGTCATCATCATTAGCAGTATACACCACCAACTCCAAAATCATACACACAGTTAGCTTTTAAGTGTTAGCTAATTTGGTTGCTTAATATTGCGTATTTGCGTGGTCCAGTATAACAGACGTGCTTCTTACTTACTCGAAATTAATTATTAGTTTTAAGGAAGTTATTGACCATTGTTTTACATTGATCCCTGTATTCTTCTGTTATATTAGGCCTTTGCTTCATAGTTACTCAAGATGAGTTCTTTTTTAAATGAGAAAATAAATTTGACCATTTTTATAATGCATCTGCTATTTGATTATTAAATTGAGATCTATCTCACTCGAAATTTATTTACAGACCGGGTCTACGTTATGTGAATCGACAGAGCGAGTTAACATGTTGAAGTCTGACATATCTGATTTATCAAACTTAAAGGACGAACTAAAGAAACAAGTTCGGGATTTAACTGAAAAATTACATGCAGTTGAACAGAAAAACAGTCAAGCTGAACAGCAAGTTGTAGTTACAGGGGAGCAGCAAAAAGCTGGACCTTTTGGTACTGTCAAGGGTATAAAAACTAACCCGCCCGTTCTTCCAGATGAATCAGTTAACCCAAGACTCGCAAAAATCTTGGAAAAAGTTGCAGTTAATAAAGAGGTTATAGTTGCACTTGCAAATTCGAATGTAAAAGCGATGTTAGAGGTATCGGTTTCAAGCATAAAAAAAGCAGGGATACCTAATTATCTTGTTGTGGCTTTAGACCACGGGATTGTCGATTTTTGCCAAGAAAACGGCGTGGCGTATTACACGAGAGATCCAGATGATGTCATCGATTCGGTTGCTAAAACGGGAGGTAATCATGCTGTCTCAGGGTTAAAATTTAGGGTTTTGAGGGAGTTTTTACAGTTAGGTTACAGTGTTTTGCTGTCTGATGTTGATATCGTTTACATACAGAACCCATTTGATTATATATATCGTGATTCAGATGTCGAGTCTATGTCTGATGGACATGATAACAATACGGCTTACGGATACAATGATGTATTCGATGAACCTGCAATGGGTTGGTCTCGATTTGCTCATACGATCCGAATTTGGGTTTATAATTCCGGGTTTTTTTATTTACCACCTACTTTGCCTGCAATCGAGCTTTTAGACCGAGTAGCTGATCGGTTATCACATCCACCGCCCGCTTGGGATCAATCGGTTTTCAACGAAGAGCTATTTTTTCCTTAGCATCCTGGTTATATCGGTCTTCATGCTTCGAGAAGGACTGTGGATCGGTATCTTTTTATGAACAGCAAGGCGCTTTTTAAGGAAGTTAGAAAAGATGATAATTTGAAGAAATTGAAGCCTGTGATTGTTCATATCAATTATCATCCTGATAAGTTGCCCAGAATGAAAGCAGTTTTTGAATTCTATTTTAATGGTCAGCAAGATGCCCTCGAACCGTTTCCTGATGGTTCTGGTTAAATTTTCACCTGCACTTTTTGCGATCAGGTAATACTAAAACGATGAGTAATATACACGCGTGTTTTGAAAAATGTTGAAAGTGTAATATGATGAATCTTTGTTTCCACTAATCTTGACATTTTTGATACTTGTTATTTAGTAGAGTTCTTGTTTTGAGTATTGCTTTCATTTTTTTCCAAGGAATAGCAATTTTTGTTTGACAAAATTACGCGGACGGTCCCTATGATTTGTTCCATATTTCTAGGATGGTCCCTGTGTTTTTGTGCTTTTTTCTGACTTAGACGGTCCGTGTAGTTTGCACTTTTTTACAGAAAATTGCGCGGATAGTCCCTGTGGTTTGTACCAGCCAGCATGGATAGACAAAGTTGCTGTTTTGAGTGTGGATAGTCCTTGTGACTTAAAAGTGGAGCAAGGATAGCCCAGTTCACTAAACACCGTTAACTTTTTTCGTTAAACTGAATCATGTGCCAAACATGTGAGGGTATTTTCGTCATTTACGGGAGTTTCATCCGTTCATCATCCTCATCATCATTGAACAATACCAAATTGAAGACCCAAATTAAATATATTGTTCACGAAATCTTTCAGATCTGGGTTGTCTTCTAAAAAACGATAAACAAAGAAAAGAATTAACTTATAGGAGTAACTCTTTTATTGTTTATTTTTACTTTATTTTTATCTCGCTATCTCTCAAGTCTCGAAAAGCTTTTGAGCTATTTTCTATGGTTCTTTTATCATTGAAAAGAAACAACTCACTAGTCACAAGCATTCCCCTGATTTCTTTAATGAGTCTTTTTATAACAAAAGAATGATAACAAGAAGATTCTAATTACTTCATATATCACCAATCACTACATTTTAGATAGTGATTTAGTTTCAATTTGTTAGCCACATATCCCGAAACGATCCACAATCAGATAAACAAAAAATTAAAGCCATGGTGGTTCGGGTGATGTTGGTTTTGACGATGTGGTTCCGGCGGCCTAGATCTGACTGCGGTGGCGGTTCTGACGATGGTGGCTGCGGTGGTGTTGAAAACGATGGTGGTGTTGAAAACGATGGTGGTTCTGACGATGGTGGTTTCAATTTGTGTTGCCCGGTCAGATCTGTTCAAATCGACACTGTCGCTTCGTCAAACATCTTCATAACCTGAAACATCAAATCGTTGATCACTCATCCGCCATCCGCCAATCTCCGGTCACTCCTCTGCCGTTGTTTCTTAACGCTGCCGTTTCTTATCTCCACCACCACTCCGATCTTCATATCTAGATTTAAAAACCAGCCGTCACTCCGTGAAAGTATAGATCTTGCCGTCGTCTAAATTGAAGAAGATTAAAATGGTAATGATTGTTTTTGCCTTATATTTCTAAGTTGGTGTTTTTAGATCTGGTTAAAGAAACTAGTTGAGACATTAAAGATATGTTATTATGGCTATGTTGGTAAGAAAGTGAACATAACAATAATGGGGTTTGGGGAGTAAGTGAAAGGATATAAAGCATATTTGGGATCTTAAAGATCAGTTTAAAGATCTGATGAGTTTCATATTTATTGATTTTATAATTGTCTTGATTGTATAAGATGGGATCTAGTTTGTTGATAGATTAATTTTTAATTTGAAGTTGGTTAGTTTTTTTTTTTAATTTGAATTGGGATTGCATATGCTTTTTTAAAAAATGAGGTTGTTTGAGAAAACAAGGTTCATGAATTGCAGGTGATAAAACATGAAAGGGGGAAGCGAATTAAACGAAATGACGAAAATACCCTCACATGCCTAGCACATGACTCACTTTAATGGAAAAAGTTAACAGTGTTAATGAACTGGGCTATCCTTGCTCCACTTTTAAGTCACAAGGACTGTCCACACTCAAAATATCAACTTTGTCTATCCATGCTGGCTGGTACAAACCACAGGGACTATCCGCGCAATTTTCTCCTTTTTTTAACCCTAAGGTGGATTTCCATAGATTTAAAAACAAAATTTAAGCCCAAACAAATGTGAAAATCCATTAGCTGGGTGTATCGTTTTAGTGTGTTGATTGTTTATGTTTGTTGTTCTTGGTTTGTTGCAGGTTATGCAGTTGTTTTTGTTTGTTCTGGTTCAACTTTGCCCATGATGTCTTGGTTCGTGTAAGCCCTTTTGTGTTAACAATATATTTTTCTAAAAAAAAAGAACGTAACACTCAAATTTATGAGATGATAAAATATGGCAAAAACTATACCGAAAAAGGGTTCACGTGGATGTATTGGTTCCGTACATTTTTTTTGGGAAAAAAAAAACTTTATAACTAGAAACTTTCATCAAAAATATAAAGAATCAGAACCAACACAATCAAATAACGGAAAGACTCGTAACTAGAGAAATAAGTTGATTGAGCAACATCTACACTGATCAATTTTCAATTAAGTTTCCATGACTCAACAACTCGGGCGAGTGTTTCAAAACCCGACCCACCGCGACTCAGTGAGTTCCTACCACTCGCCTCCAACTCTTTAGCCTTACATCTCAATTTCTTACCTTTTTCACCTTCCATAACCTCCCTAACCACCTTTGCAATCTCATCTCTCCCCACCACCACCGTCTCACCGCCGTCCCCCACCACCGGCACCTTCACGGCCACCCCAACCTCATCACTCAACACCGTTGCATTCATCCTCTGCTCAGAATACATAGGCCTTGCGATCATCGGCACACCATGTTTAACACTTTCCAACGTCGAGTTCCACCCGCAATGTGACAAAAACGCTCCCGTACTCGAGTGCTTAAGCACCACCACGTGTGGGGCCCATGAATTAACCACCAACCCGACCCGATTCGTTCGTTTCAAGAACCCTTCTGGCAAGTAACTACTCACCTCTTCATACTCACTCCCTACATCAAAAAACGCTGCAGCAGCGTAATCACTCGGCTTCCGTACAACAAAAACAAACCGTTGCTGACTCAGCTCTAAACCATAAGCCAACTCAGTGAGTTGCTCACTTGATAATGTCCCACCACTTCCGAGTGCAATAAACAGAACCGAGTCTTTCGGTTGTTTATCAAGCCATGCAATAATTTCTTTCTCGTGTTCATTACAAACCGGTTCGACCCGTTTCGTGAGCGGTCCGATTGGATAAACCGGTGGTGTAGGGATATCAAGAAAGAACCTTTCATTTTTCACAGCTTCAAGCGAAACTGGTTCAAGATCATCCCAAGTATTTACAAATATCCCTTTAACCATAGGTAACTTGCTTACATGCAACATGTACCATTTGTACTCGTCGGATTTTGGGTTTACGACATGGTATGCGTCTTGGTTTCGGACCGGGTTACAACCCGGTACCTTTATCGTTTCATTTAGATCCACAAACTCGCCTTCAATTTCGCGGTCCAACTTAAGAAGATACAATGAGAGAGTAAAAAGGACAGCTGAAGCGGTGAAAAACGAATAAATTGTAGAAGTAAAATTCGTAAATACAAACTGAGTTTTATTACAAATTCTTAGAAATATAAAGTTGACTGAACATAATATAAATGATAGACTAAAACGGTAGCCGAAGCTTGCGTTGAACGCAATTCCCTTAAAACAGATACGAGCCTATTTCCCAGGGTACGACGGCCTCAAGCTGCGTACAGCCGGAGTAGAATACTTGCCTGAAAATGCAGAGGTAATGTAAAGTGTTTTATGTGTTTTTCTTGGTGTATCTGTAATGGATGGAGGTGGTATTCATTTATACACAAAATACTCCACCTTCCAACTAACTCATTAAATGAGATATTAAATGAGTATCAATACTTCCAACTAACTCATTAAATGAGATATTAAATGAGTATCAGTTATCTCTTAAGATCAGGGATTTTAATCTTAAAGGAACTGGAAAGCTACAACTCATTAAATGACATTATACACCTCTCTTCGTAACATGATATCTCATTCACCATTACATAACTTTGGACACATAATATAACATCTTTAATCCCTTGTAAAGAGCTACGTAATATTATTCATAAATATCTTATATATGTAGTGACCCGAACTTTTCCATGATTATTCCATGATTATATTAAATGAAAACTATATTTGCATGATTAAATGTTTCCAACATGTTAAGCAATCAAACTTGTTAAGACTTGATTATTTGAAATGAGTTTCATGTAGACAATTGACCACCCAAGTTGACCGGCGATTCACGAACGTTAAAACTTGTAAAAACTATATGTTGATATATATATGGACATATATGTAACGATTATCGTTGTAACGACATTTTAAAGTATATATATCATATCAAGATATATTCATTGTTGGTGATTTGTGTCACCAATATGATTTAATTGTAATGAGATTAATTTGTTAACTAAAATAACCTTGTTAAATATCGAACAAGTTTGGAGAAAGTGTGGAGTGCACAATTGTTTGAACTTATCTTGATTATGACGGGGGTTCGGGGGCAGCGCCCCCGATAGCGGGGTTCAAGGGGTGGCAACCCCTGGCGGGGTCCAAGGGGCAGAGCCCCTGGCTGGGGTCGAAATTTTTTTTTTGGGTTAATATCGCTTTATTAAAAATGTGTTAAAAATTTGATTTTAAGATTTCAACAACATTAAATAAGATCGTTAACTAAGACACATATCAAAGTACTTCTACTTAGCAAAAATGCTTACAATTACATTTCCATTCTTTTTTTTCATCAACAATTCTACTCGTAGTCATTCATTATTCGTACCCGTATTATACACAGCTGCTAGACGTACTTACTATGAGTATATACCAATAGGAACTAGCATGGGATTCCACTCTTGATTATGTCATGCATGACAAATCAAATTTAACTTCTACCATGAACTAGTCAACTAACTAGAGCTCCTTTTAACCCCACTCACCACTCATCATTCACCACTCACCAATCAATCCATTTCACTTCCAATTCTCTTTCTAATTCTCTCTAAACACACACACACACTTAGGAATGAAATTTCCAGTAAACTAATCATCATATTCATCAAAAATTACTTCAAGAATCAAGCTGTAATCATAATAGGAAGAACACTTCAAGAACACTTAGAAAATCCTTTCAAGTTTGCTAGTTTACTTTTAATCTTGCAAATCCATTCCAAGTAATCATCTAAGATCAAGAAACCTTTGTTAATTACAGTAGGTTATCTTTCTTATTCAAGGCAATACTCATATCCAAACTTTGATTCGATTTCTATAACTATAAACTATCTTGATTCGAGTAATAATCTTACTTGAAATTGTTTTCGTGTCATGATTCTGCTTCAAGAACTTCCAAGCCATCAAAGATCCATTCAAGCTCAAGATTATTTTTGTCATTTCCAGTAGGTTTACCTACTATACTTGAGGTAGTAATGATGTTCGTAACATCATTCGATTCATATATAAATAACTATCTTATTCGAAGATTTGAAAATGTAATCATTAGAACATAGTTTAGTTAATTCTAAACTTGTTCACAAACAAAGTTAATCCTTCTAGCTTGACTTCTAAAATAAACTAAACACATGTTTTATATCTATATGATATGCTAACTTAATAATTTAAAACCGGAAAACACGAAAAACACCGTAAAACCGGACATACGCCGTCGTAGTAACACCGCGAGCTGTTTTGGGTTTGATAATTAAAAACTATGATAAACTTTGATTTAAAAGTTGTTCTTCTGGGAAAATTATTTTTCTTATGAACATGAAACTATATCCAAAAATCATGGTTAAACTCAAAGTGGATGTATGTTTTTCAAAATGGTCATCAAGACGTCGTTCTTTCGACTGAAATGACTACCTCTTACAAAAACGACTTGTAACTTATATTTCCGACTATAAACCTATACTTTTTCTGTTTAGATTCATAAAATAGAGTTCAATATGAAATCATATCAATTTGATTCACTCAAAACGTATTTAAAACGAAGAAGTTATGGGTAAAACAAGATTGGATATTTTTTGATTGTTGTAGCCACGGGAAATATTGTAACAATTCTATACAAATCATATCCTAGCTAACTTATATTGTATTATACATGTATTCTAATATATTATGTAATCTTGGGATACCATAGACACGTATGCAAATGTTTTGAAATATCATATCGACCCATGTATATATATTATTTGGAACAACCATAGACACTCTATATGCAGTAATGTTGGAGTTAACTATACAGGGTTGAGGTTGATTCCAAAAATATATATGCTTTGAGTTGTGATCTAGCCTGAGACGTGTATACACTGGGTCGTGGATTGATCCAAGATAATATACATCGATTTATTTCTGTACATCTAACTATGGACAACTAGTTGTAGGTTATTAACGAGGACAGCTGACTTAATAAGCTTAAAACATTAAAACGTATTAAAAAATATTATAAATATATTTTGAACATACTTTGATATATATGTACATATTTGTTATAGGTTCGTAAATCGACCAGTGGCCAAGTCTTACTTCCCGACGAAGTAAAAATATGTGAAAGTAAGTTATAGTCCCACTTTTAAAATCTAATATTTTGGGATGAGAATACATGCAACTTTATAAATGTTTTACGAAATAGACACAAGTAAACAAAACTACATTATATGGATGAATGATCGAAGCCGAATATGCCCCTTTTAGCTTGGTAGCCTAAGAATTTGGGAACAGACCCCCAAATTGACGCGAATCCTAAAGATAGATCTATCGGGCCCAACAAGCCCCATTCTGGAATTTGGAATGCTTTAGTACTTCGAAATTATCATGTCCGATGGGTGTTCCGGAATAATGGGGTTATTCTATATGCATATTGTTAATGTCGGTTACCAGGTGTTCGCCATATGAATGATTTTTATCTCTATGTATGGGATGTATTGAAATATAAAATCTTGTGGTCTATTATTATGATTTGATAATATATAGGTTAAACCTATAACTCACCAACATTTTTTGTTGACGTTTTAAGCATGTTTATTCTCAGGTGATTATTAAGAGCTTCCGCTGTTGCATACTAAAATAAGGACAAGATTTGGAGTCCATGCTTGTATGATATTGTGTAAAAACTGCATTCAAGAAACTTATTTTTGATGTAATATATTCTTATTGTAAACCATTATGTAATGGTCGTGTGTAAACAGTATATTTTAGATTATCATTATTTGATAATCTACGTAATGTTTTTTAAACCTTTATCGATAAAATAAAGGTTATGCTTGTTTTAAAAAATAAATGCAGTATTTGAAAAATGTCTCATATAGAGGTCAAAACCTCGCGATGAAATCAATTAATATGGAACGTTTATAATCAATATGAACGGGACATTTCAATATACGTATACATATTTAGGTCCAAAGTTCAGGAAAATTATACACTTGGAAACTAATTTTTCAACAATCCCCCACATGAATAGATATCAATTTAAAACACACAAACATACCGCATTTTCAACAGTTGAGTCTTGCATAGGATAGGTAGGTTTTATCCTTTGAACCTTCCCTTATGAAACATACTTAGTCTCCTGGCTCTCAGTAGACGCGATGTCCTTGAACTGATATGCCGCTTGTGTATACGACAATACATTTCACACATGACTCTCCCTGACAATTTCAACTCCTCATAGTCGTGTTCGTTGTGGTCCTGAACACTAGCCTGGTTCTGCGAGAGCTCTAGGAATTTTGCCCAATAATTCCTTTCGAAGCGACTCCACTTCTCTCTCACATAGGTGATTCACACATAATCATTAAAAGCTAAATGCTTATCCTCATAATAATGTCACTGAGTTAATAGGAATGGGCTAGAGAGTTTATTTGAACTCCCCCACAGTGACCTCCCTCAGTCTATACAATTAGGTTGTCCTATTGAACCTAGATCTTGGGATCTCCAGTCAACCAGGTTAGGTTTCCTTCATATAAACTCATTCATTCAAGGGCTTTAGTCCCATTCCTCTTGACGACCTATACACTACCTCTCTGCTTAAACCTTTTGTAAGCGGATCCGCTATATTATCATTTGACTTCACGTAGTCAATAGTGATAATTCCCGTCGAGAGTAGTTGTCGTATCGTCTTATGCCTACATCGTATATGCCGAGACTTACCATTATACATTAAGCTGTGAGCTCTGCCAATGGCCGATTGGCTGTTACAGTGTATACATATGGCCGACACCGGCTTAGGCCATTCTGGTATATCCTCGGTGAACTGACGTAGCCACTCTGCCTCTTCTCCACATTTATCTAAGGCAATAAATTCAGATTCCATTGTGGACCTAGCTATAACTGTCTGTTTACAAGACTTCCAAGATATAGCTGCACCTCCCAATGTAAAAACATATCCACTGGTAGCTCTGGAATCCTTTATATCAGAAATCCAATTAGCATCACTAAATCCTTCGATTACGGCAGGATATCTATTATAATGCAGTCCATATTCATGAGTAAATCTCAAGTACCTAAGTAGCCGAGTTATGCTCTTCCAATGATCAGTGATCGGATTACTCGTATATCTACTTAACCTACTCACAGCATAAGCTATGACAGGTCTAGTACAACTCATCAGATACATTAGACTGCCAATTATTCTTGAGTATTCAAGCTGAGCCACGGGTGCTCCTCTATTCTTAGCTAGATGTTGACTCGTATCAATTGAAGTCCTAGCTATGTTAGAGTCATTCTCATTGAATTTCTCAAGAATTTTGTCCACATAGTGCTTTTGACTTAATATAAGTCCATTCTGGGTTCTTATGATCTTGACTCTAAGAATCACATCAGCTAAACCCATATCCTTCATGTCAAACCTAGATTTCAACATGTCTTTAGTAGATATTATCATATCATTATTGCTTACAATAATAAGCATATCATCCACATAAAGACATAAGATGACATATCCAGATCCTGTGTGTTTCACATACACACACTTGTCACATTCATTTATTTTGAATCCACATTCTAACATGATGTGATCAAACTTTTGATGCCATTGTTTTGGAGCTTGTTTTAATCCATACAATGACTTGACAAGCTTACACACTTTCCTTTCTTGTCCTTGAGACCCAAACCCTTCCGGTTGCTCCATATAAATCTCTTCTTTTAGATTTCCATTAAGAAAAACTGTTTTTACATCCATTTAACCTCCAAGTTTCTGATGGCTGCAATGGCCAATACCATTCTTATGGAAGTTATTCGGGTTACTGGCGAGTAGGTATCAAAATAATCAAGACTTTCTCGCTTCCTATAACCTTTGATCACCAATCTAGCTTTATACTTATCAATAGTGTCATCGGCTTTCATTTTCTTCTTGAAAATCCAACGATAGCCTAATGGTTTACATCCCAGAGGAAGATCCATTAGCTCCCATGTGTGATTTTGAAAAATAGAATCTTTTTCATCTTTGATGGCTTCTTTCCATTGTGGCCCTTCCGAAGAGGTAATTGCCTCTTGGTATGTCTTAGGATCACTCTCTACCATGTAAGAGACGAAATCAGGACCAAAAGATTTCTCAATCCTAGCCCGTTTACTTCTTCTGGGCTCATCCTCTTCTTCCTCAACATGTTCATGTCTTTCTAGACTATCCAGTCTATCATCATCATGAATAACCTCATTAGGTTGCTCACATGAACTTAGACAGGGAAACACATTTTCAAAGAATGAAGCATTCCTTGACTCCATAATGGTATTCTTATGTATATCTAGAATCTTTGACTCGTGCACCAGAAATCGAAAGGCACTACTGTGGTGAGCGTATCCAATAAATATGCAATCCACAGTTTTAGTTCCGAGTTTAAGTGCTTTAGGTGGTGGAACAACCACCTTAGCTAAGCACCCCCACACTTTCAAGTATTTGTATGATGGTTTTTGTCCCATCCACAGTTCATACAGGGTTTCATCCTTCTTCTTACGGGGTATCCTATTTAAAAGATAGTTAGCCGACAAGATGGCTTCCCCCCACATGCGCTGGTTCAACCCTGAACTAATCAACATGACATTCACCATTTCTTTCAATGTGCGGTTCTTCCTTTCCGCAATTCCATTCGACTGTGGCAAATTGGGTGTGGTGAACTCATGCCTAATTCCATTTTGTGAACAAAAGTTAGCAAATGGAGATACATATTCACCTCCCCTATCGCTTCTAACAACCTTAATTTTCTTGTTAAGTTGGTTCTCAACTTCACTTTTGTACAAGACAAATTTCTCTATTGCTTCATCTTTACTCTTAGGTAAATACACATAGCAATACTTGGTGCAATCATCAATAAACGTAATAAAATACTTGTTTCCACCTTGTATTGGAATCGATTTTAAATCACACACATCGGTATGTACTATATCAAGGGGTTCGGTTTTTCTTTCAACTGATTGAAAGTATGATCTTGTTGTTTTTGCTTCAACACATGTTGGACATTTATAATTTGACTCAATATGAAATGTTGGTATGCAGTTTAATTTAATTAAGCGACGGATAGAATTAAAATTTACATGACCAAGTCGGCCATGCCAAACATTTGATGACTCAAGCATATAAGCCGAACTAGTAGATGCTTTATTCATTTCATTTTTAGTCACCATTACATTAAGCTTAAACATTCCATCCTGGGCATAGCCCTTACCAACAAACATTCCATTCTTACTTATAACAACTTTATTAGACTCAAACACAAGCCTAAAACCAAACTTGTTAAGCAACCAACCCGAAACAAGATTCTTACGAATCTCGGAAACAAACAAGACATTTTTGAGCTTAAGCTCTTTTCCCGATGTCATCTTTAACACGACATCTCCTTCACCCTTGATCTCGGCGGTAGCAGAATTACCCATGAACAATTTATCTCCGTTATTCACCTCTACAAGTGTATTAAAGAGGTTCCTATCGGAAGATACATGGCGAGTAGCTCCAGTGTCAACCCACCATCCTTTAACATCAGATCCAACAAGATTAACTTCTGAAATCATGGAAGTAATATCGGAAACCATAGCCACGAGGTCCATGTCTTCATCCATCATGTTTGCTTGACGTGGGGCCTCTTATTTCGGCTGTTTGGACTTAGCAGCTTTGTGACCCGGATGGCCACAATTATAGCACTTGAACTTCTTGAAAGTTCCACTTTTAACACCAAGGTTCTCAAACTTACCCTTGTTCTTTACATTAGTCTTGCTTTTGGAAGATTGCCCCACCTCAACAACATTAGCCTTGGAAGAATCATTAGAGTAAGTGTTCTTCAAAGCTAACTTGTTATCTTCTTCAATTCGAAGACGAACAATCAGATCTTCCACAATCATCTCTTTCTTCTTATGTTTAAGGTAGTTCTTAAAGTCTACCCAACCAGGTGGTAACTTTTCAATTATTGATGCCACTTGCAGCGTCTCACACATTTTCATTCCCTCGGAATGTATATCATGCAAAAGAAGTTAAAGATCTTGCACTTGACTCATCACGGTCTTTGAATCGATCATCTTAAAATCCAAGAATTGGGCAACCACATGTTTCTTTGATCCAGCATCCTCGGTTTTATATTTTTGGTCCAAAGATTCCCAAAGTTCCTTAGCCGTTTCTGTAACATCCTGCCTTTTTCCATTTACCTTCCGTTATGTCATTTTAAAGTCCGTTATATAATTATGACATCTTCCGTTAATACGCGTTTTAAATTATCCCGTTTAGGTAATTCACGCACCCGATTCAAACTTGAGGGACTAAACTCGCCAAGATGCTAAACATTTGACTAGGTCAAATGGTCAAGCTTTTTCTCATCCATTCATTCATCACTCTCTCTCTCTCTCTCTCTCTAATACTTCCATTCTTTTCTCTCAAACAACCAAACAAATAATCATCATCCATTTTGAATCTAGCAAGCGTCCTTCAAAATAAATTGCATATTTGGAATCCTTGCAACTTCCTCTTCGAATCCATACCAACTTCATTACACTTGGGTAACTTTCTAAAAACACTAGATTTTGTGTTCTTGATGTTTTTAACTTATAAAAGTGTTAATTAGTGTCTATGGCTCAAGTCAAACAAGAATATGTGAATTATATGCTCGAATGCCCGATCTTGTTATTTTAAGTAACTAGCATGAACTTGAAACTTGGTGTGTTTGATCTTGAGGTTTGGTTGCTTAAATGTTGTTAGATGTTAGAAATCCATGTATTAAATGTGTTACTAGCATCACTAGCTTCATTTTGATGTGTAGGTTGATTAAGAAAGCTTCACTAACATGATTATTGATTTTGAGATTTTGGTTAGGGTTTGATAGACTTGAATATGAACTTTTGGTGCATTGAATGCTTAACAATGTTGATTGTAGGTGTTTAGATGCAATGTATGTTTAATTACCTTCGAAACGGCGTATCATACATGTAAATTGGTTGCCCGAATCATGAAACGCATTTAATGGACTTGAATGTAATAAATGGTGAGCATTTAATGCAATTTTGGTTGTTGTAAATGTTAGATTGATTGATGAAATGTGCTTAGTTGCGTTCCTCATAAAATTACCTTTCCAACGGTATAAGATACATGTTTTGATTGTTTGCGGATCATAATTTGTGTTTGTTTAAGTTTTGGTTCGTGCACTTGTGTAATTTCAGCAATCAGATCTGTGCACTAATCTGGACGCCTTCCAGATTCTTGGACGCCGTCCAAGCATTCACATCTGGACGCCGTCTAGCAAATCTGGACGCCGTCCAGATGAACTGCCAGGTTCTGATTTGGTTGGTCATTTTTCGTTAAATTCTAACTATGCTACGCACCTCCGATTCACATGCAACTTGTTCTAACATGCTTATATATGATTAAAAACCTCAGAAAAATAGTTCGGGACCCGACCCGAACGTGTTGACTTTGACCCGACCAAAGTTGACTTTTGATCAAACTTAACCAATTACTTATGCAACCATTCTAACTTACTCTTATACTTGTAGCTTGCATGAAACTTGGTAAATTTGATTCACATGCAAATTAATCGAGTCGTAACGAGCCATAGGACTAATTGAACACTTTGACCGACCGTGTTTACCGATATTGATACAACCTACTTGTTTAGGTCAAGACTAGCATTCGTTCTTGCACACGTTACTTTGTGATTTACCTTATTTACTCGTGCACTCAAGGTGAGATCATAGTCCCACCTTTTCAACAACTTTTACTTTTAAACTATGGGATGAGAAACATATACGTATCATACTTTTATGCTTTGAACACAAGTACGAAAACAAACATTCCACAACGAGTTAGAACGAAAAGCCTCAATTCAATTATCATTAGTTACACTTGCAGGGTGTAAACGTGAACTTATGTTATGTGATCACATTGGGTTTGACGAGCCCTCATTCGGACGGTTCGCTACCATTAGCGGATGAAATATATTTTCGAGTATAGTGTATGTTCTAACACTACGTAACAGGGTACAAAACAGTTAAGTTTGATAATTGGGTGCTCGCAAACATACTTTTGGAATACAAATGATTTGGATAATCAACTATATTAAATCTTGTGGTTCAAAGACAACGTTACTTTTACACCTATGATTTCACCAACGTTTTTCGTTGACAGTTTTCTATATGTTTTCTCAGGTCCTTGAACGCTAGGTGATACATGCTTCCGCACATTATTTTTGATACTTGCTTGGATGTTGAGTATACATGCATACGTGGAGCGTCTTTTGACTTAACTTAATTTGTGTCGCATAGGTTTCAGTTGTACTTAAAACATTGTAACATGTTTGGTCGTCGAACTACTTTGTAAACTTTGAAACATCTTTATAATTGAAATGAATGCGATATATTTTGGTCAAACGTTGTTTTAAAGACTTATGACCACGTAACGGGACCTAAGTAGATGGCGCCGTCAATGACGATTTTGTCGGGTCGCTACAGATGGTATCAGAGCAGGTTTAAATTTAGCCGTAAAGGTAGTCGCGCGTCCGGCTGTCACGCCGGGGCGGACTATCCTTTTTAGCGGGTTAATCGTAGAGGGGGTTCTCACAGTGTTACCTGCGACGAAGCATTGGCTCTTACCCCTTGCGATCCCTTGGTTAGAGGGTTGGCAGTTTGGCAGAAATGCGGGCCGTAAAATCAGTGTCTGAGGTACACTCAGTGGTCACCAAGCGGTTAGCTGGAAAGGCACTGGGTGGGTTTCTACCCAATTTGTCATTACAGATGGTATCAGAGCATTGGTTGTAGGGATTTAGAGTTCATTAGTGTCAACCCCGAGTCATAGGGTAAATTAGTGAATCTAGACTACAACCGGCATATGGACTTAAAGTAGGAATTACTTGACTACTTGTGCATTTATACTCGAACTCTTCTATTCATATCTAACTTTTATTCCATCTTAATCTCACGTTGTTTAATTTGATTGACACACCACCTTGACTTAGTGAAATAATGTCGAATGCACATATGAATTAGGGTAATATAATTTCCGGGATTATATTACGGTGACTCATATGAACGTTCCGACATTATGACATAAAGAGTTTAAGGCAAGTCAAGGAAAATTTTCTCTTTATCCTCATTCTATATCACAGTTAGTATTATTGAGAATACTAATCAACGATATTCTTGTGTTTTGTAGGAACAATGCCTCCTCGCCGTGTACCACGCCATAAAACACACGAACAAGCTCTACAACGAATGATAGCCACCGCCGTGGATGCGGCCATGGCCGGTCACTCTTCCAACAACAACAACAATAACAACAACCACAACAACAACAACAATGGAGCCGGTAACTCGAACGAGCGATGCTCCTATAAAGCTTTCATGGGATGCAAACCTCACACATTCGATGGAACCTTGGGACCGGTTGTGCTCACCTGATAGTTTGAGCAAACGGAAGCCGTATTTAGCATAAGCGATTGTCGGGACCAAGACAAGGTCAAGTACTCCACTCACACTTTCGCCGGTGTCGCGCTCACTTGGTGGAACACTTATGTACAATCGGTGGGTACCGATGAAGCTCACGCCCTCTCTTGGGCCGATTTAAGGGAAAAGATGATCATCGAATATTTCCCTCGTGAAGAAACCTGAAAGCTCGAACAAGAGCTAAGAACTTTAAAAGCGGTCGAAAACGATCTCAAGGCTTATAATCAATGATTTTCCGAATTAGCCTTGATGTGCCGGAACCTTGTGAACCCCTAGTCTTCAAGGGTTGAACTTTACATGGATGGTCTTCCAAAGAACAACAAACACGGAGTAATGTCATCCAAACTAACTAATCATCAAGAAGCTTTGAATATGGCCCGCAAATTGATAGAAACGGTGGATGAAATCGTAGTACCGGCACCTAAGGCCGAGGATAAATCGGGTGGTAACAAAAGAAAATGGGAAGCCACTCCATCAAGCAACTACCACAACAACACTTTCACCAAAAAGCCTTTCACCTCCGACGACAAGAAAGGTTATGTCAGGAATAAACCATTTTGCAACAAGTTCCACAAATATCATTATGGTGAATGTGGCAAGCCATTTTGCAACAAATATCAAAGGAGTGGCCATGTGGCCAACGATTGTAGAAACGCCGCTCCCGTTGCTCAAAAGGGGCCCAATGTGTAGTGACCCGAACTTTTTCATGTTTATATATACTAAATGAAATTGTTATTTACATGATTAAGTGTTTCCAACATGTTAAGCAATCAAACTTATTAAGACTTGATTAATTGAAATAGGTTTCATATAGACAATTGACCACCCAAGTTGAACGGTGATTCACGAACGTTAAAACTTGTAAAAACTATATGATGATATATATATGATTATATATATATATATATATATATATATATATATATATATATATATATATATATATATATATATATATATATATATATATAGTTAACATGATATTATGATAAGTAAGTATCTCATTAGGTATTTTAACAATGAGTTATATACATAAAATTGAGTTTATTGAATTAAGAAACTCAAAACGATATATATAACGATTATCGTTATAACAACATCTTACTAAATACATATGAATCATATTAAGATATTGATACACTATGTTTAATCATGATAAATGATAAGTAAACATGTCATTAAGTGTATTAACAATGAACTACATATGTAAAAACAAGACTACTAACTTAATGATTTCGAAACGAAACATATATGTAACGATTATCGTTGTAACAACATTTAACTATATATATATATCATACTAAGATATATTAATATATCATAATATCATGATAATGTAATAATTTAACATCTCTTTAGATATAATAAACAATGGGTTAACAACATTTAACAAGATCGTTAACCTAAAGGATTCAAAACAACATTTACATGTAATGACTAACGATGACTTAACGACTCAGTTAAAATGTATATACATGTAGTGTTTTAATATGTATTCATACACTTTTGAAAGACTTCAATACACTTATAAAAATACTTCTACTTAACAAAAATGCTTACAATTACATCCTCGTTCAGTTTCATCAACAATTCTACTCGTATACACCCGTATTCGTACTCGTACAATACACAGCTTTTAGATGTATGTACTATTGGTATATACACTCCAATGATTAGCTCTTAGCAGCCCATGTGAGTCACCTAACACATGTGGGAACCATCATTTGGCAACTAGCATGAAATATCTCATAAAATTACAAAAATATTAGTAATCATTCATGACTTATTTACATGTAAACAAAATTACACATCCTTTATATCTAATCCATATACCAACGACCAAAAACACCTACAAACATTTTCATTCTTAAATTTTCTTCATCAAATTGATCTCTCTCAAGTTCTATCTTCAAGTTCTAAGTGTTCTTCATAAATTCTATAAGTTCTAGTTTCATAAAATCAAGAATACTCCCAAGTTTGCTAGCTTACTTTCAATCTTGTAAAGTGATCATCCAACCACAAGAAATCTTTCTTATTTATAGTAAGATATATTTCTAATACAAGGTAATATTCATATTCAAACTTTGATTCAATTTCTATAAATATAGCAATCTTATTTCGAGTGGAAATCTTACTTGAACTTGTTTTCGTGTCATGATTCTGCTTCAAGAACTTTCAAGCCATCCAAGGATTCTTTGAAGCTAGATCTATTTTTCTCATTTCCAGTAGGTTTATCCACAAAACTTGAAGTAGCAATGATGTTTATAACATCATTCGATTCACATATATAAAACTACCTTATTCGAAGGTTTAAACTTGAAATCACTAGAACATAGTTTAGTTAATTCTAAACTTGTTCGCAAACAAAAGTTAATCCTTCTAACTTGACTTTTAAAATCAACTAAACACATGTTCTATATCTATATGATATGCTAACTTAATATTTAAAACTGTAAAACACGAAAAACATCGTAAAACCGGATATACGCCGTCGTAGTAACATCGCGGGCTGTTTTGGGTTAGTTAATTAAAAACTATGATAAACTTTGATTTAAAAGTTGTTCTTCTGGGAAAATGATTTTTCTTATGAACATGAAACTATATACAAAAATCATGGTTAAACTCAAAGTGGAAGTATGTTTCCCAAAATGGTCATCTAGACGTCGTTCTTTCGACTGAAATGACTACCTTTACAAAAATGACTTGTAACCTATATTTTTGACTATAAACTTATACTTTTTCTGTTTATATTCATAAACTTAAGTTCAATATGAAACCATAGCAACTTGAAACACTCAAAACAGATTTAAAATGAAGAAGTTATGGGTAAAACAAGATTGGATATTTTTGCTTGTTGTAGCTACGTGAAAATTGGTAAAAAATTTATATTAATCATATCCTAGCTAACTTATATTGTATTATACATGTATTCTAATATATTATGTAATCTTGGGATACCATAGACACGTATGCAAATATTTTGACATATCATATCGACCCATCTATATATATTATTTGGAACAACCATAGACACTCTATATGCAGTAATGATGGAGTTAGCTATACAGGGTTGTGATGACCCGGAAATTTCTGACCAAATATAAACTTTATCTTTAAATGATTTAATGTTTCTGACACGATAAGCAAAGTCTATGAAGTTGAATCTCAAAATTTTAAACTATTCAATTACTCTTCAATTGTTCTCAACGATTCGCGAACAATTATATGTAAATAGATACATATGCTATAACTTGAAAACGTAACAAAGTGTTATGAAAATGATACTGTGCATTAACCTTAATGGTTTGATTATCTGTTTGATATTTAGATAAGTTAACTAAAACGTTTAAGATGAACCAGTAAAACACTAATTTGCTACAGTATTTTCGAATTGCTACAGTACCCGAAAAGCTACAGTGTTTTCAAAAATCACTATTTGCTACAGTAAAAATGACTTTGCTACAGTAAAACACTATTTGCTACAGTAACACTATTTGCTACAGTACACTATTGCTGCAGTGAACACTATTTGATGTCGACAAACTAGCAAACAAAAACGGATAAGGCGGTCATGCGATCGCATGGCAAAAACACTGAAAACTCATGCGATCGCATGAGGTACTGTAGCAGGCCACATACTATAAAAGCTCGATTCATTCCTCCGTATTATTATTATTATTATTATTATTATTATTATTATTATTATTATTATTAAGATTAATATTATTATTATTAATCTTATTATAATATTATTATTAGTAGTATATATACCTAAAATACTACGACGAGGTTATGAGCGTGTCACCTTCAAAATGGGTTTTTGAGCGGGATAGAGCTAAGGAAATTATGGGTTATTGCCAAGGAGGTTATGGGTAATGTTCGAGGGTATATTTGTGAATCAAATCTAGTGTTTATCATCTCTGTTGCGTCTACGTACTTTCATACAATATTGAATCTCAATATTGATACGTAAGCACTCATATTTTATCTTTTATACATTAATTGTGTATCCATGTCTAGTGCTCGAGTATATATATTTATGCAAGCTTGTATGCTAAATTTTGTCGTTAAACAGTTATGATGAATTACGAATATAATATATATATTACTGATAAAAGGTATATGATATGCATGTTTTTGGAAAGCTGGCGAAAAATCAATAACTTTTCATTTAGAAATCGTGAAATTTCGATGAACGAATTAAAAGATATGGGCAATTGAATTATGATCAACGTTAATTGAAATTGCTTTTGAATCTGCAATTAAGATTTAAACAACTTGTTTACGAGATTGATAAAATGGATTTTTAAATATTACCAGCCGAGTAAATGAATCCTTATTTAAGGCACGTCTCGTTTTGTTGAATAATTGTCAAAATTGACTGTTTTATCATGTTTTAAAGCCTTATAAAAACTATAGACTAATTTTACAAGAATTGGGAAACTATGTGAAATATTAAAATGTTTCGATTGCCATGATCATTGAACTATAGTATTAAGTCAGAATGACTTTTTGAAATGACTTTTGATAAACTTTTGTATGTCGATCTCGAGCATTAGGATTGTGCTATGACCTGACCTAGCTTGATAGACATTTATTGACCAACATATGTTTTCTAGGTTGAGATATACGGTTATTTGGTAATCCGAGTTTCAGTCACATTTTGGTGAACGACTTTATATGCTGCTAAGGTGAGTTTCATATGATCCCTTTTACTCAATATATTTTTGGGCTGAGAATATATGCGACTGTTTATAAATACTGAAAATACTAGATTTATATGCGTGAGTTTCATATGATCCCTTTTACTCAATATATTTTTGGGCTGAGAATACATGCGACTGTTTATAAATAAAGAAAATACTAGATTTATATGCGTGAGTTTCATTGATCCCTTTTTAATTGCTTTTGCAATATATTTTTGGGCTGAGAATACATGCAATTTATTTTAAACGCAATGGATACAAGTACATACTTAATTATACACTGAGTTTAAACCAAAAATCCCTTAGCTTTGGTAACTAGTAACTGCCAGTACATAGGATGTGGACTGGTGGGCGCGAATAACAGTATATGGATCCATAGGGCTTGATATCCCCGTCCGAGCTAGAGCACTAGCCTTTTAACGGACGTATGCTATTTGAGAAGCGTACACGTTGGTTTGCGTGTATTATTAAGATGATTATACAAAGGGTACAAATTATATATACGTTAAGTTTAGTTACCAGGGTGCTCAATTTCGTAGAATATTTTGATAAACGTTTCTGGATGAAACAACTGAAATCTTGTGATCCACCTTTATGTACAGATTATGCAAAACATTAAAACTATGAACTCACCAACCTTTGTGTTGACACTTGTTAGCATGTTTATTTTCAGGTTCCCTAGAAGTCTTCCGCTGTTTGCTTATATGTTAGACAAGATATGTACATGGAGTCTTACATGGCATATTTTTTAAGGAAACGTTGCATTCACCAAATCATCACCATGTATCTTATTTTGACTGCATTATCAACGGAAGTACTATTGTAAAATATTATTTACGGTGATTGTCTATATGTAGAAATCATTAGATGTCGAAAACCTTTGATTTAAATATTCATTTATGGTGTGCCTTTTCAAAAGAATGCAATGTTTACAAAACGTATCATATAGAGGTCAAATACCTCGCAATGAAATCGATGAATGACGTGTTCGTCCATATGGATTTGGAGCGATCGTCACAAGGGTTGAGGTTGATTCTAAAAAATATATATACTTTGAGTTGTGATCTAGCCTGAGACGTGTATACACTGGGTCGTGGATTGATTCAAGATAATATATATCGATTTATTTCTGTACATCTAATTGTGAACAACTAGTTGTAGGTTACTAACGAGGACAGCTGACTTAATAAACTTAAAACATTAAAACGTATTAAAAATGTTGTAAATATATTTTGAACATACTTTGATATATATGTACATATTTGTTATAGGTTCGTGAATCGACCAGTGGCCAAGTCTTACTTCCCGACGAAGTAAAAATCTGTGAAAGTGAGTTATAGTCCCACTTTTAAAATCTAATATTTTGGGATGAGAATACATGCAGTTTTATAAATATTTTACGAAATAGACACAAGTAAATGAAACTACATTATATGGGTGAATGATCGAAGCCGAATATGCCCTTTTGCTTGGTAGCCTAAGAATCATAAACCGATCTACTAATTGACGCGAATCCTAAAGATAGATCTATTGGGCCTAACGAACCCCATCCAAAGTACCGGATGCTTTAGTACTTCGAATTCGTTTTTATCATGTCCGAAGGATTTCCCGGAATGATAGGGGATATTCTTATATGCATCTTGTTAATGTCGGTTACCAGGTGTTCGCCATATGAATGAATTTTATCTCTATGTATGGGATGTATATTGAAATATGAAATCTTGTGGTCTATTATTATGATTTGATAATATATAGGTTAAACCTATAACTCACCAACTTTTTTGTTGACCTTTTAAGCATGTTTATTCTCAGGTGATTATTAAGAGCTTCCGTTGTTGCATACTAAAATAAGGACAAGATTTGGAGTCCATGCTTGTATGATATTATGTAAAACTGCATTCAAGAAACTTATTTTTGATGTAATATATTCATATTGTAAACCATTATGTAATGGTCGAGTATAAACGGTATATTTTAGATTATCATTATTTGATAATCTACGTAATGCTTTTTAAACCTTTATCGATAAAATAAAGGTTATGGTTGTTTTAAAAATGAATGCAGTCTTTGAAAAATGTCTCATATAGAAGTCAAAACCTCGCGACGAAATCAATTAATATGGAACGTTTATAATCAATATGAACGGGACATTTCACAATGCACCAAGACCGGGTGTTTGTTTTGAATGTGGCCAACCGGGTCATTATAGGAATGCGTGCCCAAAGAAGAAAGCTAACCCTAATACACATGGCCGAGCTTTCAACATCAACACCGAGGAAGTCCGGGATGACAATGAACTAGTCACAGGTACGTTTCTTCTCAACGATTCTTATGTCTCTTGTTTATTCGATTCGGGTGCCGATAAGAGTTTTGTAATCAAGACTTTGACTCATTCTTTTAGCACTCCACCACTTCCACTAGATACTACTTATACCATTGAAGTGGCCAACGGGAAACTATTGAGTGCCGACAAATTTTACCGGGGGTGTACGTTAAACTTAATGGGTAAAGAGTTTGAAATCGACTTGATACCTATAGAACTAGGGAGCTTTGATGTAATCATTGGTATGGATTGGTTAACTAAAACGAAATCTCACATTCTTTGCGATCTTAAAGCGATTCAAATTCCTATCGAGAGTGGTGAACCCTTGATTGTATATGGCGATAAGAGTTGCACCGGACTCAACCTCGTCTCGTGCCTTAAAGTTGAAAAGTACCTTCGTAAAGGTTGTTTCACAATTCTAGCCCACGTTAAGAAAGTTGAAACCGATGAGAAGCATACCGATGATGTGCCAATTGTTAGTGACTTTTCCGATGTATTTCCCGACGAATTGCTGGGACTTCCACCTCATCGACCGGTTGAATTCCAAATCGATCTTATTCCGGGAGCCGAATCCGTAGCACGTGCACCGTATAGACTTACTCCATCCGAAATGCAAGCATTGCAAAGTCAAATCCAAGAACTACTTGACTGTAGTTTTATCCAACCTAGCCATTCACCATGGGACGCTCCGATTTTATTCGTTAAGAAGAAAGATGGATCCCTACGAATGTGTATTGACTATTGTGAACTGAACAAATTGACGATTAAGAACCGATATCCTCTTCCATGCATCGATGACCTCTTTGATCAATTACAAGGATCTCGTGTATATTCGAAAATCGATCTCCGCTCGGGTTATCATCAATTAAGGGTTAAGGGGGAAGATGTCTCCAAAACCGCTTTCCGGACTCGTTATGGTAGTTATGAATTTCTTGTAATGCCATTTGGTCTCACTAACGCACCGGCAGTGTTCATGGATCTTATGAACCGCATGTGCAAACCATACCTCGACAAATTCATTATCGTGTTCATCGATGATATTTCGGTCTATTCTAAAAGCGAAGAAGAGCACGAACAATATCTCTGACTTGTGCTTGAACTCTTGAGACAAGAACGACTCTATACCAAATTCTCCAAGTGTGAATTTTGGTTGAAGGAAGTTCAATTTCTTGGTCATGTTGTAAGTGATCAAGGTATTAAGGTCGATCCATCGAAAATCGAAGCCATTAGCAAATGGAAAACTCCTACTCACATTTGTCAATTCTTGGGTCTCACCGGGTACTATCGTAGATTCATCGAAAACTTCTCCTTGGTTGCTCGTCCTCTAACCGCATTAACTCACAAGGGAAATAAATTCATTTGGGCAACCGAACAAGAATCCGCATTTCAAGTCTTGAAGACGAAGCTAACCACCGCACCTATCTTGTCACTTCCCGAAGGCAATGATGATTTTATTGTATATTGCGATGCCTCTAAACATGGTTTTGGGTGTGTATTGATGCAACGAAATAAAGTCATTGCTTATGCCTCTCGACAACTAAAAATTCATGAACGGAACTACACGACACATGATCTCGAACTCGGAGCCGTTATCTTTGCACTCAAAATGTGGAGACACTATCTTTATGGAACCAAGAGTACTATCTTCACCGATCACAAAAGCCTTCAACACATCTTCGATCAAAAACAACTAAACATGAGACAACTACGGTGGATTGAAACATTGAACGATTATGATTGCGAGCTTTGTTACCATCCCGGGAAGGCAAATGTAGTAGCCGATGCCTTAAGTCAAAAGGAAAGAGAGGTGCCTCTTTGTGTCCGAGCTTTAAACATCACCATCCACACCAATCTTAATAATCAAATTCGTGTAGCCCAAGATGAGGCTCTCAAGGATGAAAACATCTCTCTCGAACACTTGAACGTCCTCACCTCTCGATTCGAAGTTAAAAAAACCGGACTCCGATATTTCGCCGGAAGAATTTGGGTGCCTAGTTATGGAGACCTAAGTAGCCTTATTTTAGACGAAGCCCATAAGTCAAGATATTCGATTCACCCCGGTGCCAATAAGATGTACCACGACCTTAAGGAACAATATTGGTGGCCGAACATTAAAAGGGACGTCGCTACTTATGTTGGAAAATGCCTAACTTGCTCCAAAGTCAAAGTCGAACAACAAAGACCGTCCGGACTACTTCAACAACCCAAAATCCCGCAATGGAAGTGGGAAAGGATAACGATGGATTTTATCACAAAATTACCAAGAACGGTGAGCGGTTATGATACTATTTGGGTTATTGTAGACCGTCTCACCAAATCCGCGCACTTCCTAGCCATGAAGGAAACCGACAACATGGAAAAACTTGCACAACTTTACATTAAAGAGATCGTTGCCCGTCACGGTGTGCCTTTATCGATTATTTCCGACCGTGATGGCCGTTTTGTTTCTAGATTTTGGCGTACTTTACAAGAAGCGTTGGGAACACGTTTAGACATGAGCATCGCATATCATCCACAAACCGATGGACAAAGCGAACACACGATTCAAACCTTGGAAGACATGTTACGAGGTTGCGTAATTGATTTCGGAAAATCTTGGGACAAGCACTTGCCTCTCGCTGAATTCTCTTACAACAATAGTTATCACGCGAGTATTAACGCCGCACCATTCGAAGCATTATACGGCCGAAAATTTCGTTCACCTCTTTGTTGGACCGAAGTAGGTGACACACAAATCACCGGACCCGAACTCATTCATGAAACGACCGAGAAGATCGTTCAAATTCGAGATAGGCTTAGGACGGCCCGAAGTCGTCAAAAGAGCTATACCGACAAAAGATGCAACGACCTCGAATTTCAAGTCGGCGGCCGCGTAATGTTGAAAGTCGCGCCTTGGAAAGGTGTGATCCGTTTTGGGAAGCACGGGAAACTAAATCCGTGGTATATTGGTCCTTTCGAAATCTTGGAGCGTGTTGTAACCGTTGCTTATCGTTTAGATCTTCCGCCTCAACTGAGCTCCGTTCATCCTACTTTCCATGTATCGAACTTGAAGAAGTGTTTTTCCGAACCCGAACTCGTCATTCCTCTCGAGGAACTTACTATTGATGACCAACTTCATTTTGTGGAGGAACCGGTTGAAATTGTGGACACCTTCGTCAAAACGCTAAAACAAAGCCGAATTCCAATTGCCAAGGTCCGTTGGAATGCCAAAAGGGGACCCGAGTTTACTTGAGAAAGGAAAGATCAAATGCGAAAGAAATACCCTCATTTATTCGTGGATTCTGAAACGCCAGTTCTCGAGGAAGAAACCACGACCACTACGCTTACTTAAATTTCGGGACGAAATTTCTTTTAAGGGGTAGGTAATGTAACATCCCGCCTTTTTCCATTTACCTTCCGTTATGTCATTTTAAAGTCCGTTATATAATTATGACATCTTCCGTTAATACGCGTTTTAAATTATCTCGTATAGGTAATTCACGCACCCGATTCAAACTTGAGGGACTAAACTCGCCAAGATGCCAAACATTTGACTAGGTCAAATGGTCAAGCTTTTTCTCATCCATTCATTCATCACTCTTGTGACGATCGCTCCAAATCCATATGAACGAACACGTCATTCATCGATTTCATTGCGAGGTATTTGACCTCTATATGATATGTTTTGTAAAATTGCATTCTTTTGAAAAGGCACACCATAAATGAATATTTAAATCAAAGGTTTTCGACATCTGATGATTTCTACATATAGACAATCACCGTAATATAATAATTTACAATAATACTTCCGTTGATAATGCAGTCAAAATAAGATACATGGTGATGATTTGGTGAATGCAACGTTTCCTTGAAAAATATGCCATGTATGACTCCATGCACATAGCTTGTCTAACATATAAGCAAACAGCGGAAGACTTCTAGGGAACCTGAGAATAAACATGCTAAAAAGTGTCAACACAAAGGTTGGTGAGTTCATAGTTTTAATGTTGCGCGTAATCTGTATATAAAGGTGGATCACAAGATTTCAGTTGTTCAATCCAGAAACGTTTATCAAAATATTCTACGAAATTGAGCACCCTGGTAACTCAACTTAACGTATATATAATTTGTACCCTTTGTATAATCATCTTAATAATACACGCAAACCAACGTGTACGCTTCTCAAATAGAATACGTTCGTTAAAAGGCTAGTGCTCTAGCTCGGATGGGGATATCAAGCCCTATGGATCCATATATAACTACTCGCGCCCACCAGTTCTTATAACCGGCAGTTACTAGTTACCAAAGCTAAGGGATTTTCGGTTCAAACTCGGTGTAGAATTTAGTATGTACTTGTATCCATTGCGTTTAAAATAAAGTGCATGTATTCTCAGCCCAAAAATATAGATTGCAAAAGCAATTAAAAAGGGAGCAAATGAAACTCACCTTAGCAGCATATAAAGTCGTTCACCAAAATGTGATCGAAACTCGAATTACCAAATAACCGTAGATCTCAACCTAGAGAAAATATGTTGGTCAATAAATGTCTATCAAGCTAGGTCAGGTCATAGTGTATAACAATCCTAATGCTCAAGATCGACATACAAAAGTTATCCAAAGTCGTTTCAAAAAGTCAATTTTAACAATAATTCAACAAAACGAGACGTGCCTTATATATGGATTCATTTACTTGGCTGGTAATATTCAAAAATCTAATTTATCATTCTTACAAACAAGTTTCAAAAGCAATTTCAATCAATGTCAATCATAATTCAGTTGATCATATCTTTTAATTCGTTCACCGAAATTACGCAATTTCTAAATGAAAAGTTATTGATTTTTCGCCAGCTTTTCAAAAACATGCATATCATATACCTTTTATCAGTAATATATGTATTTACTTCGTGATTCATCATAACTGTTTAACGACAAAATTTAGCATACAAGCATGCATAAATATATATACTCGAGCACTAGACATGGATACACAATTAATGTATAAAAGATAAAATATGAGTGCTTACGTATCAATATTGAGATTCAATATTGTAGGAAAGTACGTAGACGCAACAGAGATGATAAACACTAGATTTGATTCACAAATATACCCTCGAACATTACCCATAACCTCCTTAGCAATAACCCATAATTTCCTTAGCTCTATCCCGCTCAAAAACCCATTTTGAAGGTGACACGCTCATAATCTCGTCGTAGTATTTTAGGTATATATACTACTAATAATAACATTATAATAAGATTAATAATAATAATATTAATCTTAATAATAATAATAATAATAATAATAATAATAATAATAATAATAATAATAATAATAATAATAATATAAAAAATAATAATACGGAGGAATGAATCGAGCTTTTATAGTATGTGGCCTGCTACAATACCTCATGCGATCGCATGAGTTTTCAGTGTTTTTGCCATGCGATCGCATGGCCGCCTTATCCGTTTTTGTTTGCTAGTTCGTCGACATCAAATAGTGTTTATTGTAGCAAATAGTGTTTACTGTAGCAAATAGTGTTTACTGTAGCAAAGTCATTTTACTGTAGCAAATAGTGTTTTACTGTAGGAAAGTCGTTTTTACTTGTACATATATATATATATATATATATATATATATATATATATATATATATATATATATATATATATATATATATATATATATATATATATACATACATATAATTGTTCATGAATCGTCGAGAGCAGTCAAATGTAATGAAACAGTTCTAAAATTTTGAGATTCAACTTCATAGACTTTGCTTATCGTGTCGGAAACGTTAAATCATTTAAAGATAAAGTTTAAATTTGGTCAAAAATTTCCGGGTTGTCACAACACTCTCTCTCTCTCTCTCTCTAATACTTCCATTCTTTTCTCTCAAACAACCAAACAAAGAATCATCATCCATTTTGAATCTAGCAAGCGTCCTTCAAAACAAATTGCATATTTGGAATCCTTGCAACTTCCTCTTCGAATCCATACCAACTTCATTACATTTGGGTAACTTTCTAAAAACACTAGATTTTGTGTTCTTGATGTTTTTAACTTATAAAAGTGTTAATTAGTGTCTATGGCTCAAGTCTAACACAAATATGTGAATTATATGCTCGATCTTGTTATTTTAAGTAACTAGCATGAACTTGAAACTTGGTGTGTTTGATCTTGAGGTTTGGTTGCTTAAATGTTGTTAGATGTTAGAAATCCATGTATTAAATGTGTTACTAGCATCACTAGCTTCATTTTGATGTGTAGGTTGATTAAGAAAGCTTCACTAACATGATTATTGATTTTGAGATTTTGGTTAGGGTTTGATAGACTTGAATATGAACTTTTGGTGCATTGAATGCTTGACAATGTTGATTGTAGGTGTTTAGATGCGATGTATTTTTAATTACCTTTGAAACGGCGTATCATACATGTAAATTGGTTGCCCGAATCATGAAACGCATTTAATGGACTTGAATGTAATAAATGGTGAGCATTTAATGCGATTTTGGTTGTTGTAAATGTTAGATTGATTGATGAAATGTGCTTAGTTACGTTCCTCGTCAAATTACCTTTCCAACGGTATAAGATACATGTATTGATTGTTTGCGGATCCTAATTTGTGTTTGTTTAAGTTTTGGTTCGTGCACTTGTGTAATTTCAGCAATCAAATCTGTGCACTAATCTGGACGTCGTCCAGATTCTTGGACGCCGTCCAGGCCTTCACATCTGGACGCCGTCCAGCAAATCTGGACGCCGTCCAGATGAACTGCCAGGTTCTGATTTGGTTGGTCATTTTTCGTTAAATTCTAACTACGATACGCACCTTCGATTCACATGTAACTTGTTCTAACATGCTTATATATGATTAAAAACCTCAGAAAAATAGTTCGGGACCCGACCCGAACGTGTTGACTTTTTCGTTGAGTTTGACCCGACCAAAGTTTACTTTTGATCAAACTTAACCAATTACTTATGCAACCATTCTAACTTGCTATTATACTTGTATCTTGCATGAAACTTGGCAAATTTGATTCACATGCAAATTAATCGAGTCGTAACGAGCCATAGGACTAATTGAACACTTTGACCGACCGTGTTTACCGATATTGATACAACCTACTTGTTTAGGTCAAGACTAGCATTCGTTCTTGCACACGTTACAACCTACTTGAGTCCAAGTTAAGCAAACTAAAGCATCATAATAATGATAGTAGCAACCTTTGACCAAATAGGTTTGAAATATATTTTATTTTATTAGATGTGCAGTGAGCTAAATGAAAGATATTTAGTGGAAACCACATCATAATATATCAATTAAATATGATATCATGATGAGATGAAACCACAAAATTTTGACACCAAACATGCAGACATCCAAAAGGTACTTTAAATTAAAACTCATGTCGGCCATAAAAAGAAGGTTTCAATAATTAATATCTATTTAGTCTAAATAGAGACAAACATGAGCAATATAAAACCCAGCTAACTAGTAAACGATACATAAACTTGATACAAACAAAATCACAGAAAAGATATCATGTTATTTGCAGAATGATAATCAATATTCATCTCGATACAAAACTGGTTCATACGAAACGTATATTGAAGATCAGGCAGAAAGTAAACAAGCATAAGGTAAATCGTATGAAAATTACTCAGTTTGTTTCGTATCTATTTTAAGACTGTAGAAGTAAAATTCGTAAATACAAACTGAGTTTTATTACAAATTCTTAGAAATATAAAGTTGACTGAACATAATATAAATGATAGACTAAAACGGTAGCCGAAGCTTGGTTGAACGGAATTCCCTTAAAACAGATACGAGCCTGTTTCCCAGGGTACGAAGGCCTCAAGCTGTGTACAGCCGGAGTAGAATACTTGCCTGAAAATGCAGAGGTAATGTAAAGTGTTTTATGTGTTTTTCTTGGTGTATCTGTAATGGATGGAGGTGGTATTCATTTATACACAAAATACTCCACCTTCCAACTAACTCATTAAATGAGATATTAAATGAGTATCAATACTTCCAACTAACTCATTAAATGAGATATTAAATGAGTATCAGTTATCCCTTAAAATCAGGGATTTTAATCTTAAAGGAACTGGAAAGCTACAACTCATTAAATGACATTATACACCTCTCTTCGTAACATGATATCTCATTCACCATTACATAACTTTGGACACATAATATAACATCTTTAAGCCCTTGTAAAGAGCTACGTAATATTATTCATAAATATCTTATATACGTATACATATTTAGGTCCAAAGTTCGGGAAAATTATACACTTGGAAACTAATTTTCCAACATAAATCGGGATTGATAAATCGGTACAAGTTTCGAACACGTCTGTAGAGAAAATGTCGATAACAAGAGCTTTTGGTTTCGTGTCGTTTAATTGGGATAATATGGAACAAAATTAAAGAATGTGATGTTCATGTTGAATGATTGTGCTTAGGCAGGCAATGGGTGTGGTGTAATTTGAGAGAAGGGTGGACATGTCATGATGAGGTGGCGGGAGGTGGATGACGTGGAGGTTTAGATGTGGGTTTAATTTGAGGTATTCGGTTTAGGCGCGGGTGGAGCCCGTTTTGATGAAGAGAAAAGTGACCCGAATGTTATGTTGGTTTACGAGGGCGAGCTCGTAAAGAGGGGTGAGGTGGCCTATTCCGGGGCTTGGGAGAAATACAACATGAGATTTTTGTAAAGACCCGTCCTAATCCATAAGAACGAATACAATAACATATGATTACATCGCGAGGTATTTGACCTCTATATGATACATTTTACAAACAATTCATTCATTTTAAAAGATAAACTTTCATTACATCGAAAGTTGACAGGCATGCATACCATTTCATAATATCCATCTATAAATGATCTAATCTGTCATTTACTTAATCATAATCTTTACTGAACTCAACGACTTGAATGCAACATCTTTTGAAATATGCCATGAATGACTCCAAGTAATATCTTTAAAATGAGTAAATGCACATCGGAATATTTCTTTAACACCTGAGAATAAACATGCTTTAGAGTGTCAACCAAAAGGTCGGTGAGTTCATTAGTTTATCATAAACGATCATTTTCATCATTTTAATAGACCACAAGATTTTCATTTCCATTTCTCATAAATATACGTCCCATGCATAGAGACAAAAATCATTCATATGGATTGAACACCTGGTAACCGACATTAACAAGATGCATATAAGAATATCCCCATCATTCCGGGACATCCATTGGACATGATATAAAAACTCGAAGTACTAAAGCATCCGGTACTTTGAATGGGGTTTGTTAGGCCCAATAGATCTATCTTTAGGATTCGCGTCAATTAGGGGTGCACTAATTCTCAAAATTAGTGATGTTCCTTAATTCTTAGGCTACCAAGCAAAAAAGGGCATATTCGGCTTCGATCATTCACCCATATAATGTAGTTTTGATTTCTTGTGTTTATTTCATAAAGCATTTATAAAACTTCATGTATTCTCATCCCAAAAATATTAAATTTTTAAAAGTGGGACTATAACTCACATAATTGTAATCGAACAAATTTATATATATAAATTTATTAATTATATCATTTTTATATTAATAACCTATTTGTTTCATATAGTCATTTTATATATATAAAATAAATAAAAATATACATTTTATTATGTTATATGTTTTAAAATATATATATATATATACATATATATATATATACATATATATATATATATATATATATATATATATATATATATATATATATATATATATATATATATATATATATATATATATATATATATATATATATATATATATATATATCGTTTGTTTGTTAAAATTATAATAATACTAAGATAATATTAGTAATGATAAAAATAATAATAATGATAATAGAGTTAAAAATGATACTCTTAATATAAATGATAAAGATGATAACTTTAATAAAAATGATAATTTTTAATAAAAATGTTAATGATAATGAATACTAATAATAATAACTATAAAAATAATGATTTTACTAATAATAATAATAATAATAATAATAATAATAACTATGATAGTAATAATAATGCTTATAATACTTATATAAATGATACTAATGTAAACTATATTAATAATAATAATAAAAATCATGATATCAATAATATAATAATAATAATAATAATAATAATAATAATAATAATAATAATAATAATAATAATAATGATAATACTTATACTCCTAATGATAATAATGTTAATGGTAATAATAATTCTTATCTTTAATAATAATAATGATTGATAATAATAATATCAATAATAATAATAATAATATTAATAAAAACTACCTTCAATGCTTTCCTAAAAATAAAATGCCTTAGACAGGACTCGAACCCGCGACCTCCAGCTCACTCACAAACACCTCTAAACCATCCATCTATTTCATGTTTTCTGATTTAATTCAGATATTAATTATATATAACCCGTATACAATTAATTTCCTTTTCTTCTTACAAACACCATTAATCATCATCATTATCGTTATATTAACAAACCCGTTGAGCAGATTAATGGCCCAGGACTACGACCCAACAACACACCAATCTAGTAGTCCATTAACCATGGCTAATTTAAATTGAACGATGGGTTTAGGTTTTAAAAGGTATACTTGCTTGATCCCAGCAGCTACGGTTGCTATCCCTATCACTTTTTAAAACGTCATCATCATTCTTTATAAAAAAACTCAATCATCCTCATAATCTAACGTTTATCATCACCATGATTAATCTTAAACTATTGTCATCAAACTACATCATGTCAATTGTTACCATATGATGTCGTGCGAGGTGTATATAAAATAGCTTATATTTTTACAGGAAAAACTATTAAATACGATACAATTTTACACAAGATATTTATTTATTCATAGAATGGATATACTTAAACCTTGCTACAACACTTATAGGCAGTGTACCTAATCGTACAGTAGTGTAGTTTTTAGTAAGTCCGGTTCGTTCCACAGGGAATCTTTTAATCAAAGCTTAACGCTATATTAGTTTACTTTTATAAAAATACAAATATATATATATAAGTAATATTATTATTATAAAGGGGGGGTTTTTACCGTTTAATGACCGGTTTGTCGATTTTAAAACTTTAGTCGCAGTTAAAACCAAATGTAAAATATTAAAATTAAATACAAGACTTAAATTAAAGCGTAAAGTAAATAACGATAATGAAATTGCGAATAATAAAAGTGCGATAAAATAAACTTGCGATAATTAAAAAGTACGATAATTAAAAGTGCAATTAAATACAATAACAATAAATAAAAAATGCGATAATTAGAAGTGCAATTAAATATGAAATAAAGGAAATTAAATATGAAATAAAAGAATTATGCTTATTTAAACTTCCGTAATCATGATGTTTGACGTGTTGATTTTAGTTTTATGCCCAAGGGTTAATTGTCCTTTGTCCTGGATTATTTAATATGTCCGTCTGATTTTTGTCCATAACAGTCCATCAGTCATAAATATAAAGTGCGAGTATCCTCGTCAAATTATCCTTATACCCGAAGTTAAATATTCCAACTAATTGGGAACTTAAACTGTAACAAGATTTTAATACTATGTTTAATAATTACACCAGGATGTCGACTGAGTGTAACCCAAGGTTTTAATATTTTGTTATCAATTATACCAAGTGTCCTTGTACATAATTTCACCCCTGTTTTAATTATTCTAGTGGCTATTAATCCATTCCCGTGTCCGGTTAAATAAACGATTATTTGTACATATAAATAACCCGCCCATCGTGTCCGATCGAGTGTATATGGTAATTTATAGGGACGCCCAATTGTAAATCTTTATATTAACATTAACAAACTATCATTTAGTTAAACAAATATAAAGCCCATTAATAGCCCATAGTCTAATTTCCACAAGTGTCGTTCTTTTGTCCAAACCCCAATTATGGTACAAAGCCCAATTACCCAATTTTAGTAATTAGCCCAACATCATGATTACTTCGTTTTAAATAAGCATAATAATAACTTAGCTACGAGACATTAAATTAAAAAGGTTGAACATAACTTACAATGATTAAAAATAGCGTAGCGTTACACGGACAGAATTTCGACTTACACCCTTACAACATTTGCTAACATACCCTTATTATTAGGATTTAAAATTAAAATTAAAATTAAAATATAAATTATATATATATTTTTACGTATATATTGAGAGAGAGATAGATATTAGATGATGAAAAATGATCAGAATTCGGTTGGCTTTATAGGGAATTGCAGAATTTGGGGCTCCGCGACTCGCAGCCCTTTTTGCCTTCAAACTCCGCGAGTCGCGGAGTTTGTAAATACAGCTCACTCATTTTGGAGTCTTTCTTGCCGACGGATTATTATTATTTATATAATATATAAATAATTATAAGAATTATTTAAATATTATATTATATTTATATGCATAGTTGACTTGTAATTTTTAGTCCGTTGCGTCGAGCGTTGAGAGTTGACTCTGGTCCCGGTTCCGGATTTTCGAACGTCCTTGCGTACAATTTTAATATCTTGTACTTTGCGTTTTGAATCTTGTACTCTTCTAATTTCGAGACGTTTCTTATCAATCCGGGGAGTATTTTTGGCACTTTTTAATATCTATCTAATATCTATTTACAATGATTTTGGGGGTGTTTTTGCATGTTTTTTCGAGGGTTATTTTCGCAGTGTTTTCTGTGGGTTTTGTGTGGACTGAGCTGTTCCAGCTCTTATATTTTTTTCTGTAATTCGATCCCTCCGCGAGTCGCGGGGTTTAATGATAATACTAAAAACGAACATATATTTCATAGCATTATTCCTCAAGAAAGACAAGCTTTTAGTTGCAATTGTTCTATTTACAAGTGATATTCGTTTAAATAATAAAAGGTGAAGACAAAAGACAGATTCGACGAATTGAAGACGCAAACGACCAAAAAGCTCAAAAGTACAAAATACAATCAAAGAGGTTCCAATTATTGATAAGAAACGTCTCGAAATTAGAAGAGTACAAGATTCAAAACGCAAAGTACAAGATATTAAAATTGTACGCAAGGACGTTCGAAAATCCGGAACCGGGACCAGAGTCAACTCTCAACGCTCGACGCAACGGACTAAAAATTACAAGTCAACTATGCATATAAATATAATATAATATTTAAATAATTCTTATAATTATTTATATATTATATAAATAATAATAATCCGTCGGCAAGAAAGACTCCAAAATGAGTGAGCTGTATTTACAAACTCCGCGACTCGCGGAGTTTGAAGGAAAAAAGGGCCGCGAGTCGCGGAGCCCCAAATTCTGCAATTCCCTATAAAGCCAACCGAATTCTGATCATTTTTCATCATCTAATATCTATCTCTCTCTCAATATATACGTAAAAATATATATATAATTTATATTTTAATTTTAATTTTAATTTTAAATCCTAATAATAAGGGTATGTTAGCAAATGTTGTAAGGGTGTAAGTCGAAATTCGGTCCGTGTAACGCTACGCTATTTTTAATCATTATAAGTTATGTTCAACCTTTTTAATTTAATGTCTCGTAGCTAAGTTATTATTATGCTTATTTAAAACGAAGTAATCATGATGTTGGGCTAATTACTAAAATTGGGTAATTGGGCTTTGTACCATAATTGGGGTTTGGACAAAAGAACGATACTTGTGGAAATTAGACTATGGGCTATTAATGGGCTTTATATTTGTTTAACTAAATGATAGTTTGTTAATGTTAATATAAAGATTTACAATTGGGCGTCCCTATAAATTACCATATACACTCGATCGAACACGATGGGCGGGGTATTTATATGTACGAATAATCGTTCATTTAACCGGACACGGGAATGGATTAATAGCCACTAGAATAATTAAAACAGGGGTGAAATTATGTACAAGGACACTTGGTATAATTGATAACAAAATATTAAAACCTTGGGTTACACTCAGTCGACATCCTGGTGTAATTATTAAACAAAGTATTAAAATCTTGTTACAGTTTAAGTCCCCAATTAGTTGGAATATTTAACTTCGGGTATAAGGATAATTTGACGAGGATACTCGCACTTTATATTTATGACTGATGGACTGTTATGGACAAAAACCAGACGGACATATTAAATAATCCAGGACAAAGGACAATTAACCCTTGGGCATAAAACTAAAATCAACACGTCAAACATCATGATTACGGAAGTTTAAATAAGCATAATTCTTTTATTTCATATTTATTTTCCTTTATTTTATATTTAATTGCACTTCTAATTATCGCATTTTTTATTTATTGTTATTGTATTTAATTGCACTTTTAATTATCGTACTTTTTAATTATCGCAAGTTTATTTTATCGCACTTTTATTATTCGCAATTTCATTATCGTTATTTACTTTACGCTTTAATTTAAGTCTTGTATTTATTTTTAATATTTTACATTTGGTTTTAACTGCGACTAAAGTTTTAAAATCGACAAACCGGTCATTAAACGGTAAAAACCCCCCTTTATAATAATAATATTACTTATATATATATTTGTATTTTTATAAAAGTAAACTAATATAGCATTAAGCTTTGATTAAAAGATTCCCTGTGGAACGAACCGGACTTACTAAAAACTACACTACTGTACGATTAGGTACACTGCCTATAAGTGTTGTAGCAAGGTTTAAGTATATCCATTCTATGAATAAATAAATATCTTGTGTAAAATTGTATCGTATTTAATATTTTTTCCTGTAAAAATTTAATAGCTATTTTATATACACTCCGCTACCACATCAAAGTATTTTTGGCGCCGCTGCCGGGGAATCGCTTAAAAGCCGGAAGCGCAACGCTAATATAAAAAAAAAAGATTTTTAGTTTACTTTTATTAAAATTCGTTTTTATAAAAATACGTTTTAAATATTCGAAAATATAAAAAGAAAAACAAAAATATAAATATTTTTAGGAGTTTGTTAAATATTTAAGTTTTATAAAGTTTCTTTAGTTTGTAAAAATATAAGTTTTATTTAATTTATTTTATAAATATATTTTATAAATATAAAAAACCGAAAATTTTTTTTTTTTTTTAAATCTATTTTTAAGATATTTTTAAAAATATAAAGTAGTTCTATTTTTATTTAAGTTTTTAAATATAAGTTTTTATTATACAAATATTTTGATATAAACAGAAAATATAAAAACAGAAAAAAAAACATCAAATTTAAAACTGTACCAGAATTGAATTTTGAAACCCCGCGACTCGCGGGGTTTGCTGCTTGAAATACCGCAACTCGCGGAGTTACTCTGACACCGACAGAAACCCTAAACATCATTAATTACGGGGTATTTATTAATTATTATTATTATAAACCCTAATTACTTATTATTATTATAATTAGTTTTATTTTAAAGTTTCTTTTTATTTAATTTGTTTTATTTAGTTAAATTAGTTTAATTAAATTGTAAAATTAATAGTTTTAATAAATAAATAATATAAAAATAATATTTTTATAAAAATTGTACTTTTTACAACTTTTTGTATATTTTTATATTTTGTCCCTTTTTAATCGTTTTAGTGTAATATTTGTATTTTTCGCTCATATTTAGTTTTAAACTTAGTTTTTGCCATAGTTATTTTTACTTCTAGATTTTTAGGCTTTGCCGTAGAATTCCTTAAGTGCTTTTTCTTTAGACTAAGATTTAGGTGCTTTAGAATTTTGCGACGCCTTTTTTAAGTTTTAGTTTCTTTTTAAGTTATTTCCATTTGGGATATAGTTTTTCCTGTAAGCTTTAATATTTTTAGACGACTTTTACCTATGTATCAATTATCATTCCAATTAGTAATCTCAATTTGCGATTATAATTTTAAGTTAATTGTAGTAATAAGGTTAGGTTAGTCAAGTATTTTTAAGTTTTATAAGTTTCTTTTATTTTTCCGTCACCTTTTATTTTTCAACCATTTTTCTTTTTCGACCTTTTTCCGACGAACTCTTTTTCTTTCTTATTTCTCGCTATTCTAGTTTTAGGACATAGATTTTTATTCTACTTCTTATCTAAATTTCTTAAAATTACGAAAATTTATTTTGAGTGGTTAAATTGATAGACATCAAAATTTTCTGGTTCGTAGTAATAGTTGGATTTGTACGTGGACCGGGTTATTGGAGCCAAACAGTACTCAATTATATTGAGACCAAACGAATCCTGCCCCTCTACTGCATCTTTTGGCTATTCGAAACGTGGGCAAAATCAGAAAAAGACTATTGATTGGATAACTTATTATAATTTTTCTTTCCTTTTAAAAACTAATAGGATATTCAGTGAATGCACCGAGCAAGACGTTCACCACCTTTTGTACGTTCACCACCTGTAACTAGATCAAGACATTTAGCAAATATTACTGCCGTTGATTTTTCTTTAGAATCGTCATCCAGTCGACCAAGTACTCCAGTTCAAATTTCCGATAATCCATTTTTTGAACCCGACCTCACAATTGAGAATCCGGAGAATATTCAGGAACGATTCATAGATCATGAACCACTAAACTTTCCTCCGGAACCACCAATCATTCAAACAGAGATTGTTGAGGAACGAACCATTAAATCAGAATCCTCTAGTGATTCCAATTCAACAAGTTCAATTATGGAGAATCTGGAACCTTTAAGTATGGAATACCGAATGAGAGCTAAACGCACTGGCCAAGGTCACGCAATAACTCATCCAGACATTAATGCGCCAGATTATGAAATCAAAGGACAAATTCTACACATGGTGACTAATCAATGCCAATTTAGTGGTGCGCCGAAGGAAGATCTAAATGAACATCTACGTACCTTTAATAGGATCTGCACACTATTTAAAATAAGAGAAGTGGAGGATGAACAGATATATCTCATGTTATTTCCCTGGACTTTAAAGGGAGAAGCCAAAGATTGGTTGGAATCGTTACCTGAAGGGGCGATCGATACATGGGACGTTTTAGTTGAAAAATTTCTTAAACAATTCTTTCCGGCATCTAAAGCCGTAAGACTTCAAGCAGAAATTGTTACGTTTACACAGAAGCCGAATGAAACTCTATATGAGGCGTGGACAAGATTTGGAAAGTTATTAAGAGGATGTCCGCAACATGGTTTAGACACCTGTCAAATAGTACAAATATTCTACCAAGGATGCGACATCACTACAAGGAAAGACATAGATATAGCAGCTGGTGGTTCTATTATGAAGAAAACCGAAACTGATGCTTACAAAATTATTGATAACACTGCTTCCCACTCACATGAGTGGCACCAAGAAAAAGATATCGTTAGATCATCTAAAGCAGCTAGAGCCGATTCTAGCCATGACTTAGATTCCATTTCCGCAAAGATAGATGCTGTCGAGAGACGAATGGAAAAGATGACTAAAGATATTCACTCAATACGAATTAGTTGTGAGCAGTGTGGAGGACCACATTTGACAAAAGATTGTCTCAGTATTGAATTAACAATGGAACAAAGAGAGAATATTTCATACATAAACCAAAGATCTGGAAATAATTATCAGAATAATTATCAACCGCCAAGACCTATTTACAATCAAAACCAGAATTATAACAGAAATATTCCATACAACAACCAACAAGGTCCTAGCAATCAATAAGTATCCAATAATACTTACAATCAGCAAAGACCTAATTTTCAAAACCAACCACCACAACAAACCGATGATAAAAAGCCGAATTTAGAAGATATGATGATGAAGCTAGTTGAAACTCAAACACAGTTTTTCACATCTCAAAAACAAACCAATGAACAAAATGCTCATGCATTTAGAAATCAACAAGCTTCTATTCAAAATCTGGAACAAGAAGTAAGTAACCTAGCAAGGTTAATAGGTGAAAGAAAACCGGGAAGTCTACCTAGTGATACAAATGCTAACCCCCGGAATGAAACAGCTAAAGCCATTACCACAAGAAGTGGTACAACACTTAAACCACCTGTATTTACCTATAACTTCTGATGAAGCTATTCCTACTCCACAAGAACCACAACCTGATCAAGATAAGGAAAAAGAACCGGTAGTTGAAAAGGTTAATGAAGATAACACAGTTAAGGCTAAACCTTATGTTAAACCATACCAACCACCACTTCCTTACCCGAGTAAAATGAAGAAAGAGAAACTTGAAGCCGAGCAATCCAAATTCTTGGATATGTTTAAACAGATAAATGTAAATCTTCCTTTCATTGATGTGATTTCAGGAATGCCTAGATATGCTAAATTCTTGAAAGATCTAATCTCAAATAGAAAGAAAATGGAAGAACTCTCGGCTATTACTATGAATGCTAATTGTTCAGCAGTGCTGTTGAATAAGATACAAGAAAAATTATCTGATCCAGGAAGTTTCACAATTCCATGTTTTCTGGGTAGTCTTAGTTCAATAGAAGCATTGGCAGACTTAGGTGCTAGTATAAATTTAATGCCGTATTCACTATACGCTAAACTAGACCTTGGAGAATTGAAACCAACCAGAATAAGCATACAACTAGCCGATAGATCAATAAAATATCCTAGAGGGATAATGGAGAACATGCTAGTTAAAGTTGGTACTTTAGTATTTCCAGTAGATTTTGTTGTTCTGGACATGGAAGAAGATTCTCAAGTTCCTCTCATATTAGGAAGACCATTCTTAAACACAGCTAAAGCAATGATAGACGTGTTCGGTAAGAAATTGACCCTAAGTATAGAGGATGTGAGTGTTACCTTTTCAGTTGATAGAGCAATGCAACAACCGCAATCTGCAGATGATACATGTTATTATATTCAAACTATAGATGCACATGCAGAATTATTAGAAGAATTTCCAGAATTACAAGGAACAGGAGAATGTTCTTTAGGAGAAGGTAATGAACCAATTGATGAAGCTGAAATGTTAGCTACACTTATAGCTAATGGATATGAACCAACAACAGAAGAAATTCAAATGCTAAAAGAAGAAGACAGATATCGATACAAATCATCGATAGAAGAACCTCCGAAATTAGAGTTAAAGCCACTTCCAAACCATTTGGAATACGCTTATTTACATGGTGAATCTGAATTACCTGTAATAATATCGTCTTCTCTTACTGAAATTGAGAAATCACAACTCATTTCTGTGTTGAAAGCTCATAAACCAGCCATTGCATGGAAGATTCATGATATTAAAGGAATAAGTCCTTCGTATTGCACACATAAAATCCTTATGGAAGAAGGTCATAAAACGTATGTGCAACGCCAACGAAGACTAAATCCTAATATGCAAGATGTAGTTAAGAAAGAGATTATTAAACTGCTAGATGCAGGTTTAATTTATCCAATCTCTGATAGTCCATGGGTAAGCTCAGTTCAATGCGTGCCTAAGAAGGGTGGCATGACTGTCATTACAAATGAGAAAAATGAGCTTATTCCTACTAGGACTGTAACAGGATGGCGTGTGTGTATTGATTATAGAAAATTAAATGACGCCACCAGAAAAGATCACTTTCCCTTACCTTTCATAGATCAAATGTTGGAAAGATTAGCCGGAAATAGTTACTATTGTTTTCTAGATGGATTTTCCGGATATTTTCAAATTCCAATAGCACCCGAAGATCAAGAGAAAACCACATTCACGTGCCCTTATGGTACTTTTGCTTACAAACGCATGCCATTTGGACTTTGTAACGCCCCTGCAACCTTTCAAAGGTGTATGATGGCGATTTTTCACGACATGATAGAAGAATGCATGGAAGTTTTCATGGATGACTTTTCAGTCTTCGGTGATACATTTGAAACATGTCTAGCTAATCTTGAACGAATGCTCATTAGATGCGAACAATCAAATCTAGTACTTAATTGGGAGAAATGCCATTTCATGGTTAAAGAAGGCATCGTTCTTGGACATAAAATTTCAAAAGAAGGAATTGAAGTGGATAGAGCTAAAGTAGATGTAATTGCTAAACTTCCACATCCCACCAATGTTAGAGGAGTTAGGAGTTTTCTAGGGCATGCCGGTTTTTACCGACGTTTCATAAAAGATTTTTCTAAAATTGCCACTCCTATGAATAAACTCCTAGAAAAGGATGCTCCATTCATCTTTTCAGATGAGTGTATCAAATCTTTTAATATTCTTAAAGAGAAACTCACTAATGCACCGATCATGATAACACCAAATTGGAATCTACCATTTGAACTAATGTGCGATGCAAGTGATTTTGCAATGGGAGCCGTTTTAGGACAAAGGATTGAAAAACGATTTCAACCTATATATTATGCTAGTAAGACGTTACAAGGAGCACAAACGAACTATACAACTACTGAAAAAGAACTCCTTGCTATTGTCTTTGCTTTTGACAAATTTCGTTCATATCTCGTTCTAGCAAAAACGGTGGTCTATACCGACCATTCTGCTCTTAGATACCTATTTTCAAAACAAGATGCTAAACCAAGATTAATTCGTTGGATCTTACTCTTACAAGAGTTTGATATTGAAATCCGAGATAAAAGAGGAGCAGAAAATCTCGCCGCTAATCATCTTTCTCGTCTTGAAAATCCCGAATTAGAAGTTCTAAATGAATCGGCCATACAAGACAACTTTCCTGATGAATATCTATTGAAGATAGATTATAAAGAAATTCCATGGTTTGCAGACTATGCAAACTATTTAGCATGTGGATTCCTTGAAAAAGGATTATCGTACCAAAAACGAAAGAAATTCTTCAGTGATATAAAACACTATTTTTGGGAAGATCCACATCTGTTTAAAAGTTGTCCCGATGGAATAATACGCCGATGTGTATTTGGAGATGAAGCTAGTAAAATTTTAAACCATTGTCACACAGGACCAACAGGAGGGCATTATGGGCCTCAACTAACAGCAAGAAAAGTTTATGATGCTGGATTCTATTGGCCTACAATTTACAAAGACGCACACCTTCTTTGCAAATCCTGTGATGCATGTCAAAGGGCCGAAAAAATAAGTCAACGTGATGAAATGCCACAAAATGTCATCCAAGTATGTGAAGTATTTGACATTTGGGGTATTGACTTTATGGGTCCATTTCCAAAATCTCATAATAATCTATATATACTCGTAGCCATTGATTATGTATCTAAATGGGCGGAAGCACAAGCTCTCCCAACTAACGATGCACGAGTTGTAGTCAACTTTTTAAAACGTCTTTTTGCAAGGTTTGGAACACCGAAAGCTTTAATAAGTGATCGGGGTACTCATTTCTGTAATAATCAACTTGAGAAAGTTCTTAAAAGATATGGAGTAACTCATAAAATCTCCACCGCATATCATCCACAAACAAGTGGACAAGTTGAAAATACCAACCGAGCTCTAAAACGTATTCTAGAGAAAACCGTAGGATCAAATCCGAAGGAATGGTCCATTAAATTGGAGGATGCACTCTGGGCTTTTAGAACAGCCTACAAAACTCCAATTGGAACCACACCTTTTAGACTTGTTTATGGAAAAGCATGTCATCTTCCAGTAGAAATTGAACACAAAGCATTTTGGGCTTTGAAGACATGTAATCTTGATTTACATGAAGCCGGACGTCTACGATTAAGTCAACTAAACGAATTAGAAGAATTAAGACATGAAGCATATGATAATTCGTTAATCTATAAAGAAAGAACGAAGAAATGGCATGATAAAAGAATCAGAAGTTCAAAAGAATTTAAAGAAGGAGACATAGTTCTTCTTTTCAATTCACGATTCAAGCTATTTCCTGGAAAATTGAAATCAAGATGGTCTGGACCATTCATAGTTAAAAGAGTTTTTCCATACGGAACGATAGAATTAATAAATTCAAATGGGATTGAATTTAAAGTTAATGGTCACAGAGTTAAACACTACATAGATAGTCCGATGGAAGTCGACAACGAAGTTAATCACAATTTCGACACCACAGCTAACTAAGTGTGGGGAGAATCAAGTCTTTAAAGGATAATATGTATTTTTGTTAGAGTTAGATTGTCTGTTTTCGTGTAGTTCTCGAAAATGGAACCCGAATGGTCTTTCCCTAGCAGACCCTAAAGAACTAGTCTTCTCCCCCCATTCTGAATTTTTAATTTTTTTAGGTTTTTACAAAATGAAGACTGCCTGTGAACTAAACCATGGTCTAATGCTACACGCTTTGATCACTAAACATAATAATGACACACTTTCGAGTGAAATAGTATCAGTAATCAGAGAAAGAATGGACGGAGTTAGAAAAGAATCCATATGCGAAGATAATAAGTTACAATTTGGTAAAGGAAAATCAAAATCCGCAGCAAAAAGAAGAGCACGACACCTAGAAAGATGTCACAAATGCGGAAAATGGTCACATAGAGGTAAATGTTCAAATAATAAACCTATTCAAATACCGAATTTGTTACTTTATGCAGAGACGGACCGTTCATATGTTTAGAAGAAAAGACACTGAATGCTCGAGGTTACGCCTATGTAGCTATGGAAAACCAATTAAACCGACTATCTTATGAATGGGATAGATCATATAACTAAGAAATCTATTTCACAGGTATGTTTATACAGTTTTTTTTTATTTTTTTTATTTTTAACCTTTTGATAATAAACGCTAATTTGTTCGCTATAAAGTATTAAATTGGTATTGAATAAAATTAGGTTTGGCGACCGAAATTATTGATATCATTCAAAAATTTATTACATCACTGCGAAATTTAACGTTTATTCTTAAGGTATAAATATCTTTAATCAATCAACCCAAAATATTTCAAAAATTCGTCATGAGTTAAATTAGGTCTTGGAATCGAAATTACTTTACCGAAAAGAGGGGCGCATATTTTTGATAATATTTGATTGATAAAAGTGGGATAAAAAGCCAAAAAGATTTTTAATTTTATTTTTACCATGTTTTTGTAAACTTTGTAAAAATAATATATTTAAAATTGTAAATATTTGAAAAATTAATATAAGTTTGGTGTGAATTTATAATCGGCATTTTTAAATTAAGTTTGGTGTGAATTTTTTTTTTTATTTTTAAAATATGAATTTTTAATTTTATGCATTTCAAATTTTAAGTTTGGTGTGAATTTTTAATATTAATTTTGAATTTTATATTTAAATTGTGTGAATTTAAAAACAAAAATTTACTTTATCTCATTAAGTTAAAAATATGATTTTTAAAATTCGTCGTAAGTTGAAGACTAGGTCTTTGAACCGAAATTGCTTTACCCAAGGGAGGGACGAGAACTTTTATTATCATTATTTTTAATCTTATTGAATTAAAGTATGCTAAAAACATAAAAAAAACCCCAAAAATCTTAGCTTTTAAAACAATCGCTACAAAAAGACAAATTTTAAAATTTTGTCGAGGAACGGACTACGACATCGATCCGAAACGACCTCGTCCTAAATAACAAGGGAAACAAAATTTTAAAATTAATTACTTAATTGTTTTAATTAGTATAAGATATATAAAAAAAAACAAACTCCGCGACTCGCGGAGTTTGAAGCTTTAAACCCCGCGACTCGCGATGGGATCGAATTACAAAAAAAATATATAAGAGCTGGAACAGCTCAGTCCACACAAAACCCACAGAAAACACTGCGAAAATAACCCTCGAAAAAACACGCAAAAACACCCCCAAAATCACAATTTTTAACCGTTAATCATCAAATCTTTTACTAAAATCATGTTGAGAAGGATGCTATCAAGGAATTACTCAAGAAAAATGGTAAATTTCTACACCTAAACACCATTTAATCCGAAAATTAGTGTTCTTGAGCAATTTTTTCCCCAATTTGATTTTGATGCTTTTTAGTGTAATTATGCTTAAATTGTTTATGTATTATGCTTGTGTAACCTAGATTGATGCTATTTAACATGATTAGAAGCCTTAAACTTCAAATTTTGAGTAATCTAGGGTTTGTGTTCTTGAGCAAATTTGGGGCTTTTTGATATAAACAGGTTATGGCCGATTTTTGTCATGAATTGTTGCTAAATTAAGTAGTGTAACATGTTTAGGTAGTTAAATGATCCAAACTTTGAGCCTAAACATGATTTTGAGAATTAAAGTGGACTTTTTCAAGTCTAAAATTCATGAACTTGATTTTTGAGAGATAATGCCATTTGAAACTTGTTTAATTGCTAGTAATGATTATTTTAACATGTTATTTGAGTTGAATGCTTATGAACTTGACGAACATTTTCGTATATGCTTATTTGAAAAAGTGTAGATTTGATAAAAATGTGAAAATGAGCTTAAGTTTGATATAAATTGATCATGTCATTGTAATTATTTTGATTGATTATTTTTCTGACACTAATGCATATTTGGATGCACAAAAATTGTGTTTGATGTGTTTTGCAGACTGAAAAGGGTGAATCTTCATCCCAAGCTCGCAATGCTCCTGCTGAGAATGCGGAACAACAGGAGGGGGATAACTACTACAAGCAAGATATACCTCATCCAGTCATGACATTTTCTGATATGCACTTGGAAGATTTGCACCCGAACCTGAGATTTGACAGACTTTGGATAGATTATCCAAAATACCAAAGGGATTTGCATACTCTTCATTCTAAAGTTGTTGAGGTACCTAGGGTCATAGAATGAGGACCATTAGAAGCTGTAGAATTGGCCGGGCCAATTAGGAAATTACTTGCACAGAGGTATGGTAATTCTACTTTTAACGACTGGGTACGTTTATTCACCAAGCGTAGACCTGTATATAAAGTATGGTGTGAAGAATTGTTGTGTAGTATAGAATTAAATGATCGGGTAGCTAGTTTAACCGATCGATCTTTTATTAGATTTTTGTTAGGAGGTTCGATGCGCCACATGTCTTTACTAGACATGGCTCAGGCTTTACGTATATATACACCTGAGGAGTTAGCATCTGCCGATTGTAGAGGGTTGATACTAAATGGTAGAAAGATAGATGAAAATTTTGATACACATGGTGTATGGAGTCAAATGACAAGCCATCACCGATTCAAAGGGGGAAATTACTCTTATTTAGATATAGATAGAGCTGAATTAAGAGTGATTCATAGGTTTTTAGCTAATTCGATTACACAAAGAGGTAAGAACAAGGAAAAGGTAAATGAACAGGATTTGTTTTACCATATGTGTATTCGAGACCCACAAAGCGCTGTAAGTATACCTTATTGTGTGGGTTATTATTTATCAGCTATGGTTAGGGAGATGAGACCGCATAGCATAATAGGAGGTGGTATTTTTATTACTTTGATTGCTGAATATCTCGGTGTGGATATAAGTCGGGGGGGATTATTAGTCGAAGAACCAGAACCCCGCAATACTATAGGTTTAAATGTATACCATGGTGCGAAAGTTTTGAAGAGGCGAAATAACGCCACAGTACAATACCATGGTAGACATCCACAGGTTGAGAGAAACCAACAACACGGTAATGTAGGAGGGGGAAATGAAATGCAAGAAATGCAAAGGTTTATAGCTTCACAGGAGTACGAAAATGCTAGCCAGAGAGCATTTGAAGATTGGCAAGTTCATCAAAACCAAATCATAGCTCATTGCCAACATATAGGTAGAAACTATATTCCTACCCCAAAACCCATATTCCCTCCCTGGTCTATAGAGATGCAACCACCGTATCCTACGTATAACCCTGCCGAAGCATTTTATAGCACCTATGGTTATGCTTGGAACCCCTATTGGTACCAGTATCATCCCTAGTCTACTTAGTTTTATTTATTTTGTAATTTGTAATGTTGATACGTTTAATACTTATGTTAATATTGTAATAGTTTTTATAATTTTCTAACTTTTATTCTTAGATTTTAATAATTTTTGAATGTGGGGTAATATACCAAACTTCAAAAATATGTATATATGTTTGCAGTTTATCTTATGTACACAACAGGGTAAAACAACGCATTTTCAAAGACTGGCATTAAGTTCAGCAAAAGCAACTAATTTTGAAGACAAGATGCAAAATATATGTGAAATAACAACAAGACGGAATGAACAAATGATGTGCACCATTTATCATTCAGCAAACAAATGCCAATATATTTGGAAACTTTGGTAAAATTTAATCATTTTCACACAAATCACCCTCAATAATTTAAATTGTTACTGATTTCTTGCAAATGAGGGCATTGCAAGATCTTAAGTGTGGGAAGGGGTTAAATTCTTTCGTATTTTAAAATTTTTACTTTATACACTGGGTTACCATTAAAAATACTAGTAAATTAGTAGTTGTATTAGAATCTAGTGCTCTCTGATAATAAAGAACAGCCCTAGTCTTATATACTGACTACCCAATTCTAGTAAAATTTTTCAAAATTTTCAATTAAATGAACTCAAAATCATGTTTATACATATTTATGAACGATAAAACTAGGTTTTAACACCGAAATTATTGTAACCTCGGAAAGGACATAAATTGAGAAACAAACCAAAATGTTAAAATTCATTTAAAATGGAATAGAGGACAATAAAAAGGAAAATAAAAGCCAAGTGTGGGAAAATTCTCCAAGTTATTCAAAACATATGTCACATATTTTTGTACAAATAACTGAAAATACTTTTGCTTTGGACTAAACTAAACTGTTTTACCCGATGAAAGAAAAGAAGAGATGGATCTACACGATGAATCAATTCCATCATTAAAAGGAAGTAAAGTCTTTCAAAAAAAGACACGCGCTTCTTGATATAGGTCAAGAAGTTGTCGTCCAGACCAGCTGTAGGTTGACGAAAAATCTAGAAAAGTCATCACTAAAATCAGCAGGAAATCCACGGACCTCAGCATTAAACAAGGTCGCCAAGTGGTCAGATTTATCCTAACCATGAGAAGGATTTATCTCGTAAAATGGGGGGGCACCATGCAAATTAGCTGGATAAGACTAATGAATCAGATCCCCAGAAAGGATAATCTCCTTAAAAGATTAAAAATCAGCTTTTAAGCCTGATATTACTCAATCCTTGAGATTGACCTTAAAGATTGAGAATTACAAACTCATGGAATTCAATGATATCTAAACTCGAGCTTGAACGAGAAAATATTTTGATCAAAATTACAAACCGATTTGTTTTCTGAAAACCCTATTTTCAATGCGTTCATTACCATTGAACGTAAAATCCTAGGAATTCACCTGGAATTCATTAGGTCACCTGAACTAAATCGGGTGTCAACCATAAGAACGGTGGTTGCATAGCATGGTCAAAGACAGGACCTTGTGCCAGACCGAAAAATCATAAGGGTGAGCTTTACTATTGCTCCTACCAAGGATAGTAATTGCGTCCGACACGTTATAGACCATAATTAAAAGCATGTCAGGGGACATTGCCTTAACAGTTGCTTGTTCAACGCTTTCCTTTACAACCGGACGGTAGTTTACCGAAAGGTAATATACGGGACAAGTAAACTGGACTTGTTGCTTTCCAAATACAAGGTTAGCAAGTGGGTGACACAAAACCATAAGTTTTGAGCTAAAATTTTCAAATCTGAAACCCACCAAACCCACAAAAATATTTTGCAAACACCGGTAAAGGGTTATTCTGGAAAACTTATCTAGGGTAAAAACTAGATTTAATTTTCAAAAGATCAAATGTTTTCATAAAGATCCAATTTCCTTAATGGATCTAAATTTTTATAGTCATGTGGGACTGTAAACCATATCGTTACTACCATTGTTTATACCGCCGTAAAGAAATCACTGATGTACAAAGTGTGAAGAATAAAGAAGTGATTCTAGTATTTCAAGACTATATTGCTTGAGGACAAGCAACGCTCAAGTATGGGAATATTTGATAATGCTAAAAACGAACATATATTTCATAGCATTATTCCTCAAGAAAGACAAGCTTTTAGTTGCAATTGTTCTATTTACAAGTGATATTCGTTTAAATAATAAAAGGTGAAGACAAAAGACAGATTCGACGAAGTGAAGACGCAAACGACCAAAAAGCTCAAAAGTACAAAATACAATCAAAGAGGTTCCAATTATTGATAAGAAACGTCTCGAAATTAGAAGAGTACAAGATTCAAAACGCAAAGTACAAGATATTAAAATTGTACGCAAGGACGTTCGAAAATCCGGAACCGGGACCAGAGTCAACTCTCAACGCTCGACGCAACGGACTAAAAATTACAAGTCAACTATGCATATAAATATAAAATAATATTTAAATAATTCTTATAATTATTTATATATTATATAAATAATAATAATCCGTCGGCAAGAAAGACTCCAAAATGAGTGAGCTGTATTTACAAACTCCGTGACTCGCGGATTTTGAAGGCAAAAAGGGCCGCGAGTCGCGGAGCCCCAAATTTTGCAATTCCCTATAAAGCCAACCGAATTCTGATCATTTTTCATCATCTAATATCTATCTCTCTCTCAATATATACGTAAAAATATATATATAATTTATATTTTAATTTTAATTTTAATTTTAAATCCTAATAATAAGGGTATGTTAGCAAATGTTGTAAGGGTGTAAGTCGAAATTCTGTCCGTGTAACGCTACGCTATTTTTAATCATTGTAAGTTATGTTCAACCTTTTTAATTTAATGTCTCGTAGCTAAGTTATTATTATGCTTATTTAAAACGAAGTAATCATGATGTTGGGCTAATTACTAAAATTGGGTAATTGGGCTTTGTACCATAATTGGGGTTTGGACAAAAGAACGACACTTGTGGAAATTAGACTATGGGCTATTAATGGGCTTTATATTTGTTTAACTAAATGATAGTTTGTTAATGTTAATATAAAGATTTACAATTGGGCGTCCCTATAAATTACCATATACACTCGATCGGACACGATGGGCGGGGTATTTATATGTACGAATAATCGTTCATTTAACCGGACACGGGAATGGATTAATAGCCACTAGAATAATTAAAATAGGGGTGAAATTATGTACAAGGACACTTGGTATAATTGATAACAAAATATTAAAACCTTGGGTTACACTCAGTCGACATCCTGGTGTAATTATTAAACATAGTATTAAAATCTTGTTACAGTTTAAGTCCCCAATTAGTTGGAATATTTAACTTCGGGTATAAGGATAATTTGACGAGGATACTCGCACTTTATATTTATGACTGATGGACTGTTATGGACAAAAACCAGACGGACATATTAAATAATCCAGGACAAAGGACAATTAACCCTTGGGCATAAAACTAAAATCAACACGTCAAATATCATGATTACGGAAGTTTAAATAAGCATAATTCCTTTATTTCATATTTAATTTCCTTTATTTTATATTTAATTGCACTTCTAATTATCGCATTTTTATTGTTATTGTATTTAATTGCACTTTTTAATTATCGTACTTTTTAATTATCGCAAGTTTATTTTATCGCACTTTTATTATTCGCAATTTCATTATCGTTATTTACTTTACGCTTTAATTTAAATCTTGTATTTATTTTTAATATTTTACATTTGGTTTTAACTGCGACTAAAGTTTTAAAATTGACAAACCGGTCATTAAACGGTAAAAACCCCCCTTTATAATAATAATATTACTTATATATATTTGTATTTTTATAAAAGTAAACTAATATAGCGTTAAGCTTTGATTAAAAGATTCCCTGTGGAACGAACCGGACTTACTAAAAACTACACTACTGTACGATTAGGTACACTGCCTATAAGTGTTGTAGCAAGGTTTAAGTATATCCATTCTATGAATAAATAAATATCTTGTGTAAAATTGTATCGTATTTAATAGTTTTTCCTGTAAAAATATAAGCTATTTTATATACACCTTGCACGACATCGTTACGCCAGTTGTCACTGAATGTAACCCACCTTAACTTTAATTAGCCTTTTAATTATTAATTCATTCACGTATCCGTTTCAATGAATAATTTTCTATATATATAAATAATCTGTCTTCCGTGTCCGGTCAACGTATGTTGAAACAACCCGTCCTTACCCCCCTGGACGAAGTCATCAACATTTAGTCCCATTGCGATGATCGACTCCAAGTAATGTCCTTAAATTGAGCAAATGCACAGCGGAAGACTTAATTCGTACCTGAGAATAAACATGCTAAAAGTGTCAACCAAAAGGTTGGTGAGTTCATAGGTTTATCGTAACAACAGTTATCAATAGTTTCAATAGACCACAAGATTTCATAATCATAAACATAATACACTCGCAAGTGTATGTAAAGCATTCTAAGTGGTTGAGCACTTGGTAACCATACTTAACATTTAATCAACGTCGCATATCCCCTTTATTATGAAATCTCCCTACACTGTACCAAGTGTAGTAACGAAACGAAGTACTGTGCAACCGTTGAATACTGGTCGTCCAGTCCGGTTGGGGTTGTCAGGCCCGATAGATCTATCAACAGGATTCACGTTTACAATACCGCATGTAAATGGTAGTTACCAAGCTACAGGGAAATATGCCAGTGGTACAACTCAACGTAGAATACATTTTTAAGTACTTGTGTCTATTTTGTAAACATTTATAAAAGCAGCGCATGTATTCTCAGCCCAAAAATATATATTGCAAAAGCAATTAAAAAGGGAGCAAATGAAACTCACCAATTGTATTTTGTAGTAAAAATACATAGGACGACATTTAACAAGTATAGGGTTGGCCTCGGATTCACGAACCTATATCATGTATATATATATTAACACACATTTATTGTAATCGAACAAAGTTATATATATATATATATATATATATATATATATATATATATATTAGTTATATTATTTTTATATTATTAACCTATATGTTTAATATATTCATTAAATAAAAATATAAATTTTGTTATGCTATATATAGTAAATATATTTTTGTATATATACATATAAATATATTTTTGTATATATATATATCGTTTGTTTGTTAAAATTATAGTAATACTAAAATAATATTAGTAATTGTAAAAATAATAATAATGATAATAGGGTTAAAAATGGTACTTTTAATATAGATAATAAAAATTGATACTTTAATAAAAATGATACTTTTTTAAAAATATTAATTTTCATAATAATAAATAATAATTATTAAAAAAATAATGATTTTACTATTAATAATAATGATGATGATAATAATAATAATAATAATAATAATAATAATAATAACTACCTTACAAGAAAAAGGCTCCAAAAAAGTAATTGCCCTTGCTAGGACTCGAACCCAGGACCTCTCGCTCACAAAGACAACACCCTAACCAACCCTCCATTATTTCGTTTCTGTTTAATATACATACCGTAAATTTATATCTATTTATTTCGGCCCAAATAGCAAAGGAAGAACTCGACCCGACAGTTGAAGAATCACGGCCCAACAGGAACATTTATTGGACTTCGGCCCAACTTAATAATAATAGGATACAGGCCTGTTTCTTCGATCCAGTAAACATGTGGTATACTTCCATGGAACACTTCACTAGTTTAAAAAAAAATAATCACACTAAAAAAAAACGTCTCCTTTATTTGCCTCCCTTTGGTCGGCCATAATTGGTCACTTTATCCCACTTGTTTTATTAATACATCATCATATATTAATAATTCTATAATCCCACTTATTTTAATTTATAAATCCCCTTTTCTTTTGTTAAGGTACTTGACCTAAGAGTAACGAATAGCAGGCATAGCAGCTTTGCAGCAGTTAGTCGCTGCTTTGGATGTCTGTTTTCGACGGAGACAACAAGCAAATGCAACAGAGTTCGAGAGAAAAGAAGTTGAAAGGTTGATCTAGGTTTACGAATAAGAAATTCAAGAAAGAGAGAAAAATGATGTAGCGACGTTTTGGGCAGCAGCAAGTTTATATATTCACGATGGGTTTGAGAGTTTTAAATTCGGTTAAAGATGCTGATGAGGGTGTCGAAGGGATTAGTGGTTGTCTAAATATTCATGGTAATGGCGGTTTGATTATATATAGAAAACCGATGCAACAAATTAAGAGAGAGAGTGATATAGTGTGAGGTTCTTGGTAATGATGGTTAGCGATGGAGGTGGTGGCGGTTCGAGATGGTTGAGTGATGGTTGTTCATGGTTGTCGAGTGAGAGAGAAAGAGTGAGATGACACTATGGTTTTTGGATGGTTCGAAGTAACAGAAGAAAACAGATAGAATATTTGTAGTAGTTTAGCAAAAATTGGTGATCAAGGTGGTGGTTTACTATGTTGTAATCGTAGCTCAATGGTGAAGAAGAAAGACAAGTAATGATGGTGTTCAAGTTGGGTTTGGAAGTGGTGTTGAAGAGTTTGGGTGTCGGGTTGTTGAAGATGAAATGGGTGTGATGATCTTCGAACAAAAACAAACAACGGTTTCGGGTGGTGTATATGGTGATTAATGGTTGTGAACCGAAAGGAAGCAGAGAAATAAGGTGTAGTGTGGTGTTCGATTTTATAACGGTTGATCGAAGATGGTTTTAGTTCTTGGTGCTGATCTTGAGTTCGGTGAAGATAGTTATCGAGCAAAACTAGGAGTGAGAGGGAGATATAGAGAGAAGGGAAAGAGATTGAGGCTGTAGAAGGTGGTGTATCATAGTTGCAATGGTTGCCAAAAACAGAAATAGATATATAATATTTCATGTGTTACGTACATATATATAGATAGTGCACTGAGATGAAGAAAAATATAATACATATAGGATAGATAGATGAGATTGGGGGTAGGTGGTAAAGGAAAGAACAAAAACGTTATCAATCATTCAATTAGACACAGTAATGTTACTTTTAATAATTCAATTCATGTGATAATTTTTAACCGTTTCTATGTCGACATATATTTAGGGGTATTATTTCGTACTCCGTTGTTACTCAGTGATGGATAAAAAAATCCCAAAATTTTAAATTAAATGTCTTTATTTATTTCAGTCATTATGGTATAAAATTCAATCATTAAATAAATAAAAAAAATTTAACTCACTGTCCACTCCTGATCCCAAGTAAAAAAAAATTTAAAACTTATCAAATAGTTGTTAAATACATATTTACTAAGCCTATAACTTATATAACTCATTTTCGAATCACCATTTATTTTAGAATCATATAATTTCGAATTTAACTTGTTTATTATCAATCGAGCATATTACAATTATTTAATATTTATCTTTAATATACTTTCATTTATGTTTTTAAATACTAAATATTATAATATCATATTTCATGACAATAACGTTTAATATTTCAAACTATACCTCCAATTATTATTTATACATATACACACATATCTATTTACAATTAGTTGTTCGTGAATCGTCGAACACAGTCGAAGGTCAATTGAATATATGAAATAGTTCAAAATTTTGAGATTCAATATTATAGACTTGCTTATCGTATCGAAATCATATAAGATTATGTTTAAATTTGGTCGAAAATTTCCGGATCGTCACAGTACCTACCCGTTAAAGAAATTTAGTCCCGAAATTTGAGTGTGGTCGTCATGGCTAACAATAAAAATGTTTTCATGACGAATATGAGTTGATAAATAGAGTTTTATCATCATTGAGTGACATGGATAAACAATTCGATTACTCAAAGAGTAAGAGTGAATCTGTCACAAAAGAGTGAAATGAGGAAATTAAAGATTCGTCTTAACTTTTAACGTAGTCATGGTGGATTTTCGAAATTCAAGGAATTTAAGGAAATCTTCTAATCAGAAAGAAAATGTAATAGCACGATTTACTAGCAGACTGTTGGAATTACGGAAGAACAGAAATATCAAGGAAATATTTCCGTGATATGCTTAGAGATTAAATAGAATGAAAGAGTCGTGTGACATGGCACATGATGAGGGTAAGATCTGTGAACCATCATCACATTCCATTAGAAATTTAGCATGACTTACTGTAATATAATCACGTTGGCCTGACATCATTATATTATACTAACTCATGCTTCAATTCCCTACACTTCTCTAGGAAATCATTCATATTTTATACTTAGATTTTACAGAAGTTTTCAATATAATGGAATACTGAAAACACGAAGAGGTAGATAATTCCGGACAGGAATATTTATGAAAATATCCTCAAAATATCGAAGATATTTATGATGATATTTTGGAATTTCTAAGTTCGAGAGTTGATGAAGAAAGGTTTTCGCAAGATTTTAATCTGACTTCGGAGCAAGATATTTTCTAAAGATTTCAGCGGATCCAGAATTACCTGGATTCTTTGAATACAGGGTTTGGTTCTTGTATTCGTCCTTGATCTCCTTCATGATTAACTTAATCCATTTTTCAGTTCCAAATTTTCTATCGAGCATTCCCAACACTCCATTCTTTTATCAAGTTTTGGCCATTAAGACCGTCTACAACATGCTGATTCGTCAGCATTTTCAAAGTTAACAGATATGGATCATTGGTTATCAAATCGAGGTGTTTTCAGGAGAATTGCGTTTTGAGATGATTAAATGCTGATGATAGTATGGTGGAATATAAAAGGTTCTCTGGTAACAATAACAATGGCAAGCGTATATATCCAAGTTATAATAAGGTTGATTCGAACGAAAAGTCGAAGTTGACTTGCTGGAGCTGTGACAAAATTTGCTAATTTGAAGAAGAACTGCAAAGTTATTTGGGTAATAATAACACTAAAGGAATTAGCACATCTACGTGTTAAACGTTTACTCAGTTTCCGAGGGTTTTTCAGGTGTATAACTATATGCATCAATCTTTTCTTCCGTAGATGAAGTGCGGCTGGTTCATTCTCTCGATCGAGGTGTTTTCAAGAATCATGAAAGATTTAAACATGGATTGGAATCGTCAAGATTCAAATGATGTTTAAGATGAAATCAAGTGGCAAACTTGAAGAAATGTTTAGTTTCATATGTTATAATCAATATTTTAATTCATTTTAATTGTCCAATATTATTAGTCCAATAATTCATATATAGTTTAATATATAATATTCGAATTAATTAATACGTTTCGTGACCCGTATACGTCTCAGACTCGATCACAACTCAAAGTATATATATTATTATAGAATCAACCTCAACCCTGTATAGAGAACTCGATCATTACTGCATATAGAGTGTCTATGGTGATTCCAAATAATATATATAGATGCATCGATATGATATGTCAAAACCTTGTATACGTGTCCCGATATTTAAAGTGCGTAAAATAAATACAGAAATTAAATGACGATAAATAAAATGCGTAAAGTAAATAACAGAAATTAAATGACGATAAATAAAATTGCGAGAATGTAAATTGCGATAATTAAATTGCGATAAATAAAGTGTAATCAGTTAGCTGGGAACAATTAGCTAGGAACAGTTAGTGTGGATTCTTAACAAAATTTCTCATTGTTAATTTGTTTGTTTCTAACAAATTTTATTTTGTCAAATGTTTCCTTCATTAAGCCACTTGATTTTTGATAAATCAAAATCCAAATATGAAATTGGATGAATATGATTATTCTGCGGTGAATGGATACGTATATCTGTAGATGTAAACAGGATAGTAAATGACTGTTGAATCAGATTTGAAAGAATGTACAGTGTAACTTATTAATTTGAAATCTAAATATTCCTCGAGTATTACCTACCCGTTAAAATATTTTCACCATTAACAATTTGTACAAAAGAATTATTAATTACATTCTTTATGAAAACATATATACATATATATTTTCTTCAGATGTAATCATAGATTTAATGAGTCAATAAGATATTAAACTCATTTGATTTATCGCTAATACTAGATTACATAATCTCTAAAACTTTAGAAATTACGTAATCGCCATGTCGAGCGAAGATAATCGATGTAGAACGATATGTAGAACGAAGATCATACTCGAAGTACAGATGGTGATATTGAAGCGTGTGAGATTGATATCCGAGGTACAGTTTATGATGTTGAGGTTTATGACGCGATTGTGGTTGGGAGTGATAAGGGTACTGTTGGCGTTGATGATGGTGGTACTGATTATGCTGCTGATGCTGCTGCTGGTGTTTGCAACCTCCGCACTATGTTCTCCAAGGCCGTCACGCGAGCGCGGAGTTCGTTAACTTATGCTAGTACACCGGGATGATTGGTGGTTGGAGCGAGCGAATGAACAAGATCTGACATATGGGATATTATGTAATCGTGACGAGATACTCTAGAAATGAGAGAGAAAATGGTTTCTCGAACAGGTTCGCCGGTAAGTGCTTCAGGTTCATCGCCAAGAGGGCAATTTGGTAGATGGAATGGATTACTTTCTTCTTGTCTCCAGTAATTTAGTATATTACAGACCCATCCCCAATTCATCCAGAATAGATGATGGGAAATTGGTTGATCCATTCCGGTCACACTGTTGTCGGAGCTCGAGTGAGAATCCATATCGGAATAGTTGTCGGGATCGGAGGAATTTGAACTAGATGCGGAATCCATCTTGTATAATCGGGGAAATGAATTTTTGGTATGGAATAGATTATAGAAGTTAGATTTGGTACTATTCAATACATAATTTACATATGTATATATAATACCAAAATCCCGTAAATTACGGAGAATCTTTGAAAAGATGTCAGCCAAAGTCCAAAGTAACAGATATGCTAAGATATGAATTTTTTTCTATACACTATCAATGCACTAAATGCAGTAAGACGTGTCTAGACTTATGAATGGTAAGCAGGCAATTCCCTAAGAATGATAAGATGTTTTCCGACTAATTATGATAAGCAAAACTTTTGACATGCAGACACGGTCAAAGTCCAGACCCGCTAATGCATCTAAACAACTATCAGCTAGACACACTAATGCAAGACCTGGTTCGCTAAGACCAAGGCTCTGATACCAACTGAAACAACCCGTCCTTACCCCCTGGACGAAGTCATCAATATTTAGTCCCATTGCGATGATCGACTCCAAGTAATGTCCTTAAATTGAGCAAATGCACAGCGGAAGGCTTAATTCGTACCTGAGAATAAACATGCTAAAAGTGTCAACCAAAAGGTTGGTGAGTTCATAGGTTTATCGTAACAACAGTTATCAATAGTTTCAATAGACCACAAGATTTCATAATCATAAACATAATACACTCGCAAGTGTATGTAAAGCATTCTAAGTGGTTGAGCACTTGGTAACCATACTTAACATTTAATCAACGTCGCATATCCCCTTTATTATGAAATCTCCCTACACTGTACCAAGTGTAGTAACGAAACGAAGTACTGTGCAACCGTTGAATACTGGTCGTCCAGTCCGGTTGGGGTTGTCAGGCCCGATAGATCTATCAACAGGATTCGCGTTTACAATACCGCATGTAAATGGTAGTTACCAAGCTACAGGGAAATATGCCAGTGGTACAACTCAACGTAGAATACATTTTTAAGTACTTGTGTCTATTTTGTAAACATTTATAAAAGCAGCGCATGTATTCTCAGCCCAAAAATATATATTGCAAAAGCAATTAAAAAGGGAGCAAATGAAACTCACCAATTGTATTTTGTACTAAAAATACATAGGATGACATTTAACAAGTATAGGGTTGGCCTCGGATTCACGAACCTATATCATGTATATATATATTAACACACATTTATTGTAATCGAACAAAGTTATATATATATATATATATATATATATTAGTTATATTATTTTTATATTATTAACCTATATGTTTAATATATTCATTAAATAAAAATATAAATTTTGTTATGCTATATATAGTAAATATATTTTTGTATATATACATATAAATATATTTTTGTATATATATATATCGTTTGTTTGTTAAAATTATAGTAATACTAAAATAATATTAGTAATTGTAAAAATAATAATAATGATAATAGGGTTAAAAATGGTACTTTTAATATAGATAATAAAAATTGATACTTTAATAAAAATGATACTTTTTTAAAAATATTAATTTTCATAATAATAAATAATAATTATTTAAAAAAATAATGATTTTACTAATAATAATAATGATGATGATAATAATAATAATAATAATAATAATAATAATAATAATAATAATAATAATAATAATAATAATAATAATAATAATAATAATAATAATAATAATAACTACCTTACAAGAAAAAGGCTCCAAAAAAAGTAATTGCCCTTGCTAGGACTCGAACCCAGGACCTCTCGCTCACAAAGACAACACCCTAACCAACCCTCCATTCTTTCGTTTCTGTTTAATATACATACCGTAAATTTATATCTATTTATTTCGGCCCAAATAGCAAAGGAAGAACTCGGCCCGACAGTTGAAGAATCACGGCCCAACAGGAACATTTATTGGACTTCGGCCCAACTTAATAATAATAGGATACAGGCCTGTTTCTTCGATCCAGTAAACATGTGGTATACTTCCATGGAACACTTCACTAGTTAAAAAAAAATAATCACACTAAAAAAAAACGTCTCCTTTATTTGCCTCCCTTTGGTCGGCCATAATTGGTCACTTTATCCCACTTGTTTTATTAAAACATCATCATATATTATTAATTCTATAATCCCACTTATTTTAATTTATAAATCCCCTTTTCTTTTGTTAAGGTACTTGACCTAAGAGTAACGAATAGCAGGCATAGCAGCTTTGCAGCAGTTAGTCGCTGCTTTGGATGTCTGTTTTCGACGGAGACAACACGCAAATGCAACAGGGTTCGAGAGAAAAGAAGTTGAAAGGTTGATCTAGGTTTACGAATAAGAAATTCAAGAAAGAGAGAAAAATGATGTAGCGACGTTTTGGGCAGCAGCAAGTTTATACATTCACGATGGGTTTGAGAGTTTTAAATTCGGTTAAAGATGCTGATGAGGGTGTCGAAGGGATTAGTGGTTGTCTAAATATTCATGGTAATGGCGGTTTGATTATATATAGAAAACCGATGCAACAAATTAAGAGAGAGAGTGATATAGTGTGAGGTTCTTGGTAATGATGGTTAGCGATGGAGGTGGTGGTAGTTCGAGATGGTTGAGTGATGGTTGTTCATGGTTGTCGAGTGAGAGAGAAAGAGTGAGATGACACTATGGTTTTTGGATGGTTCGAAGTAACAGAAGAAAACAGATAGAATATTTGTAGTAGTTTAGCAAAAATTGGTGATCAAGGTGGTGGTTTACTATGTTGTAATCGTAGCTCAATGGTGAAGAAGAAAGACAAGTAATGATGGTGTTCAAGTTGGGTTTGGAAGTGGTGTTGAAGAGTTTGGGTGTCGGGTTGTTGAAGATGAAATGGGTGTGATGATCTTCGAACAAAAACAAACAATGGTTTCGGGTGGTGTATATGGTGATTAATGGTTGTGAACCGAAAGGAAGCAGAGAAATAAGGTGTAGTGTGGTGTTCGATTTTATAACGGTTGATCGAAGATGGTTTTAGTTCTTGGTGCTGATCTTGAGTTCGGTGAAGATAGTTATCGAGCAAAACTAGGAGTGAGAGGGAGATATAGAGAGAAGGGAAAGAGATTGAGGCTGTAGAAGGTGGTGTATCATAGTTGCAATGGTTGCCAAAAACAGAAATAGATATATAATATTTCATGTGTTACGTACATATATATAGATAGTGCACTGAGATGAAGAAAAATATAATACATATAGGATAGATAGATGAGATTGGGGGTAGGTGGTAAAGGAAAGAACAAAAACGTTATCAATCATTCAATTAGACACAGTAATGTTACTTTTAATAATTCAATTCATGTGATAATTTTTAACCGTTTCTATGTCGACATATATTTAGGGGTATTATTTCGTACTCCGTTGTTACTCAGTGATGGATAAAAAAATCCCAAAATTTTAAATTAAATGTCTTTATTTATTTCAGTCATTATGGTATAAAATTCAATCATTAAATAAATAAAAAAAATTTAACTCAGTGTCCACTCCTGATCCCAAGTAAAAAAAAAATTTAAAACTTATCAAATAGTTGTTAAATACATATTTACTAAGCCTATAACTTATATAACTCATTTTCGAATCACCGTTTATTTTAGAATCATATAATTTCGAATTTAACTTGTTTATTATCAATCGAGCATATTACAATTATTTAATATTTATCTTTAATATACTTTCATTTATGTTTTTAAATACTAAATATTATAATATCATATTTCATGACAATAACGTTTAATATTTCAAACTATACCTCCAATTATTATTTATACATATACACACATATCTATTTACAATTAGTTGTTCGTGAATCGTCGAACACAGTCGAAGGTCAATTGAATATATGAAATAGTTCAAAATTTTGAGATTCAATATTATAGACTTGCTTATCGTATCGAAATCATATAAGATTATGTTTAAATTTGGTCGAAAATTTCCGGATCGTCACATATGTGATTAATTATACATATATCAAATTAAAAGTATAAGTGTAATGTGTTTAACAAGTCGTCACTTAGTTAATTAATTACCATACCCATTCATAGTTAAAATCCCAATTTTCCTTAAGGTCGTTCTTTATTTAAATATTAACCGTTGTACAAATTTAGATTAACCCATTTCCTATTTTTAGTCAAACATCACAACTACTTGGGTTAAATAAGCATAATATTAATTTAGCTACTAAACATGGTAGAAAAGTAAATAATACTTACAAAAAAGTTCTTAGCTTCCATTAATTCGATGCGGTAGAAACTTGATAGAAATAACCCGTTCGATAATAAATTATAATACCCAAACTACTAATTTAATATAAGTGAAATGGAACTTGAAACTGAAAATAAAAGTACTCTGTAACTGTGTAACACTGTGAAAACTCTCTGTGTATCCCTCTGAATGTAACTGAATATTTTCTGTGACCAGTCTCCGAATTGTGAACTGAATTGTGAATTATATCTCTCACTTCTAACAGTGTATGACAGCACACCTAAATTAATTGTAACTTGTGTGCGTAACTTTCTTCTTCTCAAATGTTAGAATATATAATTTAGAAAAGTTGCATCTCTTTCCTACTTGTCTGCCATTACTCTTGAATCCTTTGTCTCATTGCATTTGGTTTGAAATGAAAAGCATCCAACTCATTTCAATTATTCTATGCATATGTTTTCTCTCTTGGCTGCTAGTGTTTGTTTTAGTATTATTTTAAACGTCCACTAACTCGAGAGGCTGCAACAAACTTTCTTTGGTCAGACACCCCATGCGATCGCATGGGGTTATAGAGGAAAATCCATGCGATCGTATGGATCCAAATTCCAGCTCATTTGATTTTTGTACACTAGCTTGTAGGCATATTATTTAAATATATATAATATATATAATTTATATTAATTATATATATATATATATATATTATATTATATTCTTGTGCATAGTTGACTTGTAATTTTAGCTCTGTTGTCTCGTACATTTACGCCTGGTTTATATCTTTGTTCCGAATTTTCGAACGTCTTTTCGTACGTTTAGATATCTTGTACTTTGCATTCCGCGGCTTGTACTCTTATCAATATTTAGACGTTATTCATCAATAAATTGAACCACTTGGATTGTAACTTGTACATTTGAGCTTTTTGGTCATTTGCGTCTTCAAATCTTCGTTTTCTTCTTTTGTCTTCGCACTTATTTATTTAAACGATTATTACATAAAAATAGAACAATAGTAACTAAAAGCTTTACATATTGGAAGGATATTGCGCCTAAATATATGTTCATTTGGAGCACTATCAAATATCCCCACACTTGAATGTTGCTTGTCCTCAAGCAATACAGAACTTGAAATAAAACAAACTTCACTCGAATCACTTTTTTATTCTCACACTTTATACATCAGTGATTTTGATACAGCGGTATAAACAATGATAGTAACGATGTGGTTTACAGTCCCACATGACTATGAAAATTTAGATCCTTTAAGGAAATTGGATCTTATGAAAACATTTGATCTTTTGAAAATTCATTCTAGCTTTTAACCTAGATAAGTTTTCCGGAATAACCCTTCACCGGTGTTTGCAAAGTATTTTTGTGGGTTTATTTTGGGTTTCAGATTTTAAAATTTTAGCTCAAAACTTGTGGTTTTGTGTCACCCACTTGCTAACCTTGTATTAGGAAAGCACACGTCCAGTTTACTTGCTCCGTATATTACCTTTCGGTAAACTACCGTCCGGTTGTAAAGGAAATCGTTAAACAAGCAACCGTTAAGGCAATGTCTAATGACATGCTTTTGTTCATGGTCCACAACGTGTCGGATGCAATTACTATCCTTTGTAGGAGAAATAGTAAAGATCACCCTATAGTTTTTCGGTCTGGCACAAGGTCCTGTCTTCAACCATGCTATGCAACCACCGTTCTTACTGTTGACACCCGATTTGGTTTAGGTGACCTAATGAATTCTGATGAATTCTCAGGATTTTACGTTCAATGGTAATGAACGCATTGAAAATAGGTTTTCAGAAAACAAATCGGTTTTAATTTAATCAAAATATTTTCTCGTTCAAGCTCGAGTTTAGATATCATCGAATTCCATGAGTTTGTAATTCTCAATCTTTAAGGTCAATCTCAACGATTGAGTAATATCAGGCTTAAAAGTTGATTTTTAATCTTTTAAGGAGATTATCCTTTCTGGGGGTCTGATTCATTAGTCTTATCAAGCTAATTTGCACGGCGCCCTCCCCATTTTACGAGACAGATCCTCTCATGGTTAGGATAAGTCTGACCACATGGCGACCCTGTTTGATGCTGAGGTCCGTGGATTTCCAGCTGATTTTCGAGAAAACTTTTCAAGATTTTTCGTAGACTCTACAACTGGTCTGGATGACAACTTCTTAACCTAAATCAAGAAGCGCATTTCTTTTTTTTAAGACTTTACTTCATTTTAATGATGGAATTGATTCATCGTGTAGATCCATCTTTTCTTTCATCTTTATTAAAATATTACGGGTAAAGCAGTTAATTTAGTCCAAAACAAAAGCATCTATAATAACTTTATAGAAACATGTGATAGACAATTTTTAATTGAATAACTTGGTACATTCTCCACACTTAGCTTTTTTTATGCGTCTTTTTATTTTTAATAAATAAATTCAAGCGTTTTAGTTGTTTCTCAATTTATGTCCTCTTTTTAGGGTAACAATAATTTCGGTATTAACACCTAGTTTTATCGTTCATAAATATATATAAACAAGATTTTGAATTCATTTAGTTGAATTTTTTTTTTTAAAATTCTCATAAAATTTAGAAAATAAGCCAAGTATAAACCCGAGAGAATTTATAACCCTTTCCCACACTTGAGATCATGCAATGCCCTCATTTGCATGAAATCAGACTATAATTATAAATTCATGAGGGTGATTAGTGTAGAAAAGTAATTAAAAATACCCAGTTTGTAATTACAAAGCTCGTCGAATGATGGATGGCGCTCCTCTTTGTTCATTACTTTTGTTGTTTTATCACACATGTTTTTCTTCAAAAACGGTTGCTTTTCTGAACTGTTTGCTAATTTTTGAAAATGCGTATTTTACCCTAACTTATCATGCGTTTTTATTAATGATTTATGCACTAATCCGAACCCCGTATTTAACGTTAAGTGGGGTTAGACTTCCCCACACTTAGTTGACGACATGTGAAGTCGATAGAATAAGTTCCACGAATTAAAATAGTGAGCCAGTTATTTATATCTCGGGTGGTGTATAATATATCAATGGGTTTAAAGTTTAGACCCACCCGATCGTCAATTCTTAATTCTTTTTTAAGTGTAGCTTTTAGTAAATGGATATGTCTCTTTTCTGGTTCTTGATCAAATGGATCGTTATACACTGACATAAATATTTCTTTAGGGTGGACAATTCCTAACATTTCCTTCCGTCTATTTTCGGGATCAAAGTTTTCACCTCTATTACCCAATTGGGTGAAATCCGAGGTGTCAATATCTATTACAGCTCGTAGTTCATCTTTGGTAGATGACTCGTCTATTGATAATATTGGGTTGGAAGGTTGTGGGATGGTGAATTTCGGGATCGAAGCAAATTCTTCTTCTTTAACGGTCCTTATTGGTCCCACCACTTTGGTCTCGGGGGTAAAATTTTTAACGTTATCGTTTTTCCAAGAGTACCAATTTGTCACCCTTACTTCTTCTTCATCCATTGATGGATTGATGATTTCGTCGGTAGAGGCTAATGTGTCGATATGTTGTGAAATTGGTAAAACTGAATAAAAAGTATCATCGGGATAATTGGTGATTTCGGAGCTCTCGAATTCATCAAAATTCGATGATATGAGATTTTTTTGCACAATACTCCTCAGATCAACGGGTGTATAGTCTGATAGAGTTTCAGTTTGCCTAGTTGCAAACTCTCTCATTTGTTCATTTTGAGCATTAAGTTCTTCGAGTTTGATTTTCATATAATCTAAAAAAATTTCAGACACATAATTTTCCTCGTCCTCTAGTTGTTGAGTTTGGATATATTCTTGAGAATAATCCCAATTTGAATTGTATTCCTCATAATCATTCCATTCAGGTTCCCTAGGTGCATAATTTTCTATAGGAACGTAATAATAACATTCCCATGTTGAATGATAATCTCCACAGATTTCACAACCAGTTATTGTTTCGTCATTCGTGATCCAATATTGACTGAACGAATTGTCATCAACACCCGTTTGAGAGTATTGATGTAATTGATTTTGTATTTCAAAAAGAGTTTCCAAGGTCTTTTCTTCAAAAATTTTCATTATATTGTTATGACCAAATTTTTAGCTACAAACTTAATGTCTAAAAATTATTAACTTTTATTAAAATCTATATTTCTATATCTATCTAATTAAGTATTAAGTAAAATTAATATTAAAATTCCTATTCCTAATAAAATAAAACTAATAATAAAAAGACAGTGCAGTAGATTAGAGTAGGTACTCGAATAGTGTAAATTTTGATAGGAATCTCATTTTCTCTATCTACACCTCATTTCAACTACAGTATCTTTCTGTCTCTATTTTCAATATTTTGTACGAAGCATTTTAAATAAGCTTAGAGATTTGAATTGTAGTTAATTTTTGGGTGTAATTTTTATGTCCTATATATTACCTCAAATTTTTTTTTTTTTTTTTTTTGAGTTGGGAGTTGCGATTGCAGCAGCCGTGTGCCTTTACCTTTAACAAAAATCAAGGTTAGCAATAGTAAAGTAATTAACTAATCAAAATATTATATCCCATGAAAATGAAAGCTTGTCGTAATTTTGTGGGTATTATGACTTTTTGCATGGATTCTTGAAAAAATAGAGAAAATATATAAGAAAGAAAAAAAAATACAAATATTTATATATTCAAACTATGTAGAAAGTGGGATTTCACTTTGGTCAAAGCAACAATAAAAGAGAAAAAGAGTTGGTGGTTGCAACGATTGGGACCCCCATCTTGTGAGGGTAGTTCTTGTTTGTGTCTTTGGCCACGAAAACCAACAGAGTACAATAGGCAAAATTATTTTGGGCAATTGGTGCAAGTCAAATAACTGGGTCCACCTTGATGTGAACCCGCGTGTATAGATCAAGGAAAGAAGGCAAAATAAATTAATTGTTTATGTCGGTCTTGGGGTCATGAACAGAAGCACATGAAGCCAAAATATGTGTATCTATATTCGTACCTATTGATAAGTATGTCTAACCACAAAGTACAAACTAAATGTAAAACAAAAGAAATAATGTGATTAATAAGTTGAATGGTCAACTTAATACACCTACGGGCTAAAATTGATCATTATGCAAAACAAAAGGAGTTGTAAGGCTAGGTGGTTTGGAATGGTTAACTAGAAATTACTTTCGAATTAAAAAGTCATTATACCCATTTCTAAGACTAAATAATTATACACATTTACAACTCATTTGTCCACTAATTTATACTAATAATCAAACGCATTTATCCACTATGATTAAATAATTGTCCACTAAGATTAAATTATTTGTCCACTAATTACACAAAAACTAGTTAGTAGAAATGGTTATTATTGACATAAACTAATTACAAGTGTTTACAGTGAGTTTTCTTGTGGAAATAGAAATGACGATAATACACAAAAACTTGATGTTAAAAATGAAAAAACTAGATGTTAAATATGTCCAGACACTTGATGTTAATTAAATAGCACTTGTGTAAAATTAATTTTTTTTTTCAAATATAATTCAATCTATACTTATCTAAAATTTATGTATTTTACAAATTCTAACTTAACTAAGTTAAATATCTAAAATAACCCGTAAAGACACAAAAAGTGTCCCCGGCAGCGGCGCCAAAAATACTTGATGTGGTAGCGGAGTGTATATAAAATAGCTATTAAATTTTACAAGAAAATACTATTAAATATGATACAATTTTACACAAGATATTTATTTATTTTGAGAATAGATATACTTAAACCTTGCTACAACACTTATAGGCAGTGTACCTAATCGTAGAGTAGTGTAGTTTTTTAGTAAGTCCGGTTCGTTCCACAGGGAATCTTTTTAAACAAAGCTTAACGCTATATTAGTTTACTTTTATAAAAATACAAATATATATATAAGTAATATTATTATTATAAAGGGAGGTTTTTACCGTTTATTGACCGGTTTGTCGATTTTAAAACTTTAGTCGCAGTTAAAACCAAATTAAAAATAAATACAAGACTTAAATTAAAGCGTAAAGTAAATAACGATAATGAAATTGCGAATAATAAAAGTGCGATAAAATAAACTTGCGATAATTAAAAAGTACGATAATTAAAAGTGCAATTAAATAAAATAACAATAAAAATGCGATAATTAGAAGTGTAATTAAATATAAAATAAAGGAAATTAAATATGAAATAAAAGAATTATGCTTATTTAAACTTCCGTAATCATGATGTTTGACGTGTTGATTTTAGTTTTATGCCCAAGGGTTAATTGTCCTTTGTCCTGGATTATTTAATATGTCCGTCTGGTTTTTGTCCATAACAGTCCATCAATCATAAATATAAAGTGCGAGTATCCTCGTCAAATTATCCTTATACCCGAAGTTAAATATTCTAACTAATTGGGGACTTAAACTGTAACAAGATTTTAATACTTTGTTTAATAATTACACCAGGATGTCGACTGAGTGTAACCCAAGGTTTTAATATTTTGTTATCAATTATATCAAGTGTCCTTGTACATAATTTTACCCCTGTTTTAATTATTCTAGTGGCTATTAATCCATTCCCGTGTCCGGTTAAATGAACGATTATTTGTACATATAAATACCCCGCCCATCGTGTCCGATCGAGTGTATATGGTAATTTATAGGGACGTCCAATTGTAAATCTTTATATTAACATTAACAAACTATCATTTAGTTAAACAAATATAAAGCCCATTAATAGCCCATAGTCTAATTTCCACAAGTGTCATTCTTTTGTCCAAACCCCAATTATGGTACAAAGCCCAATTACCCAATTTTAATAATTAGCCCAACATCATGATTACTTTGTTTTAAATAAGAATAATAATAACTTAGCTACGAGACATTAAATTAAAAAGGTTGAACATAACTTACAATGATTAAAAATAGCGTAGCGTTACACGGACAGAATTTCAACTTACACCCTTACAATATTCGCTAACATACCCTTATTATTAGGATTAAAATTAAAATTAAAATTAAAATTAAAATATAAATATAAATATATACGATATAGATAGAGAGATGGATATATGAGTTATGAAAAATGATCAGAATTCGGTTGGCTTTATAGGGACTTTCAAACTTTGGGGCTCCGCGACTCGCGGCATTTTTTGCCTTCAAACTCCGCGAGTCGCGGAGTTTGTAAATACAGCTCACTCCATTTTGGAGTCTTTCTTGCCGACGGTTTATTTTATTTATATAATATATAAATAATTATAAGAATTATTTAAATATTATATTATATTTATGTGCATAGTTGACTTGTAATTTTTAGTCCGTTGCGTCGAGCGTTGAGAGTTGACTCTGGTCCCGGTTCCGGATTTTTGAACGTCCTTGCGTACAATTTTATATTTTGTACTTTGCGTTTTGAATCTTGTACTCTTGTAATTTCGAGACGTTTCTTATCAATAATTGGAACCTCTTTGATTGTCTTTTGTACTTTTGAGCTTTTTGGTCGTCTGCGTCTTCAATTCGTCGAATCTGTCTTTTATCTTCACCTTTTATTATTTAAACGAATATCACTTGTAAATAGAACAATTGCAACTAAAAGCTTGTCTTTCTTGAGGAATAATGCTATGAAATATATGCTCGTTTTTAGCATTATCAAATATTCCCACACTTAAGCATTGTTTGTCCTCAAGCAATATCGTCTTGAAATACTAGAATCACTTCTTTATTCTTCACACTTTGTACATCAGTGATTTCTATACGGTGGTATAAACAATGGTAGTAACGATATGGTTTACAGTCCCACATGACTATAAAAATTTAGATCCATTAAGGAAATTGGATCTTTATGAAAACATTTGATCTTTTGAAAATTGAATCTAGTTTTTACCCTAGATAAGTTTTCCGGAATAACCCTTCACCGGTGTTTGCAAAATATTTTTGTGGGTTTGGTGGGTTTCAGATTTGAAAATTTTAGCTCAAAACTTATGGTTTTGTGTCACCCACTTGCTAACCTTGTATTTGGAAAGCAACACATTCAGTTTACTTGTCCCGTATATTACCTTTCGGTAAACTACCGTCCGGTTGTAAAGGAAAGCGTTGAACAAGCAACTGTTAAGGCAATGTCCCCTGACATGCTTTTAATTATGGTCTATAACATGTCAGACGCAATTACTATCCTTGGTAGGAGCAATAGTAAAGCTCACCCTTATAATTTTTCGGTCTGGCACAAGGTCCTGTCTTTGACCACTATGCAACCACCGTTCTTACGGTTGACACCCGATTTGGTTCAGGTGACCTAATGAATTCCAGGTGAATTCTTAGGATTTTACGTTCAATGGTAATGAACGCATTGAAAATAGGGTTTTCAGAAAACAAATCGGTTTGTAATTTTGATCAAAATATTTTCCCGTTCAAGCTCGAGTTTAGATATCATTGAATTCCATGAGTTTGTAATTCTCAATCTTTAAGGTCAATCTCAAGGATTGAGTAATATCAGGCTTAAAAGCTGATTTTTGATCTTTTAAGGAGATTATCCTTTTTGGGGATCTGATTCATTAGTCTTATCCAGCTAATTTGCATGGTGCCCCCCCATTTTACGAGATAAATCCTTCTCATGGTTAGGATAAATCTGACCACTTGGCGACCCTGTTTAATTGCTAGTAATGATTATTTTGACATGTTATTTGAGTTGAATGCTTATGAACTTGGCGAACATTTTAGTATATGCTTATTTGAAAAAGTGTAGATTTGATAAAAATGTGAAAATGAGCTTAAGTTTGATATAAATTGATCATGTCATTGTAATTATTTTGATTGATGATTTTTCTGACACTAATGCATATTTGGATGCACAAAAATTGTGTTTGATGTGTTTTGCAGACTGAAAGGGGTGAATGTTCATCCCAAGCTCGCAATGCTCCTGCTGAGAATGCGGAACAACAGGAGGTGGATAACTACTACAAGCAAGATATACCTCATCCAGTCATGACATTTTCTGATATGCACTTGGAAGATTTGCACCCGAACCTGAGATTTGACAGACTTTGGATAGATTATCCAAAATACCAAAGGGGTTTACATACTCTTCATTCTAAAGTTGTTGAGGTACCTAGGGTCATAGAATGGGGAACATTAGAAGCTGTAGAATTGGCCGAGCCAATTAGGGAATTACTTGTACAGAGGTATGGTAATTCTACTTTTAACGACTGGGTACGTTTATTTACCATGCGTAGACCTGTATATAAAGTATGGTGTGAAGAATTGTTGTGTAGTATAGAATTAAATGATCGGGTAGCTAGTTTAACCGATCGATCTTTTATTAGATTTTTGTTAGGAGGTTCGATGCGCCACATGTCTTTACTAGACATGGCTCAGGCTTTACGTATATATACGCCTGAGGAGTTAGCATCTGCCGATTGTAGAGGGTTGATACTAAATGGTAGAAAGATAGATGAAAATTTTGATACACATGGTGTATGGAGTCAAATGACAAGCCATCACCGATTCAAAGGGGAAAATTACTCTTATTTAGATATAGATAGAGCTGAATTAAGAGTGATTCATAGGTTTTTAGCTAATTCGATTACACAAAGAGGTAAGAACAAGGAAAAGGTAAATGAACATGATTTGTTTTACCATATGTGTATTCGAGACCCACAAAGCGCTGTAAGTATACCTTATTGTGTGGGTTATTATTTATCAGCTATGGTTAGGGGTATGAGACCGCATAGCATAATAGGAGGTGGTATTTTTATTACTTTGATTGATGAATATCTCGGTGTGGATATAAGTCGGGGGGGATTATTAGTCGAAGAACCAGAACCCCGCGATACAATAGGTTTAAATGTATACCATGGTGCGAAAGTTTTGAAGAGGCGAAATAACGCCGCAGTACAATACCATGGTAGACATCCACAGGTTGAGAGAAACCAACAGCAAGGTAATGTAGGAGGGGGAAATGAAATGCAAGAAATGCAAAGGTTTATAGCTTCACAGGAGTACGAAAATGCTAGACAGAGAGCATTTGAAGATTGGCAAGTTCATCAAAATCAAATCATAGCTCATTGCCAACATATAGGTAGAAACTATATTCCTACACCAAAACCCATATTCCCTCCCTGGTCTATAGAGATGCAACCACCGTATCCTACGTATAACCCTGCCGAAGCATTTTATAGCACCTATGGTTATGCTTGGAACCCCTATTGGTATCAATATCATCCCTAGTCTACTTAGTTTTATTTATTTTGTAATTTGTAATGTTGATACGTTTAATACTATTGTTAATATTGTAATAGTTTTTATAATTTTCTAACTTTTATTCTTAGATTTTAATAATTTTTGAATGTGGGGTAATATACCAAACTTCAAAAATATGTATATATGTTTGCAGTTTATCTTATGTACACAACAGGGCAAAACAACGCATTTTCAAAGACTGGCATTAAGTTCAGCAAAAGCAACTAATTTTGACGACAAGATGTAAAATATATGTGAAATAACAACAAGACGGAATGAACAAATGATGTGCACCATTTATCATTCAGCAAACAAACGCCAATATGTTTGGAAACTTTGGTAAAATTTAATCATTTTCGCACTTTTATTTACTCTTCATCAATTGGTTCATTACCTTCTCCTAAAGAACATCCTAATGACCGGTTTGTCGATTTTAAAACTTTAGTCGCAGTTAAAACCAAATGTAAAATATTAAAATTAAATACAAGACTTAAATTAAAGCGTAAAGTAAATAACGATAATGAAATTGCGAATAATAAAAGTGCGATAAAATAAACTTGCGATAATTAAAAAGTACGATAATTAAAAAGTGCAATTAAATACAATAACAATAAAAATGCGATAATTAGAAGTGCAATTAAATATAAAATAAAGGAAATTAAATATGAAATAAAGGAATTATGCTTATTTAAACTTCCGTAATCATGATGTTTGACGTGTTGATTTTAGTTTTATGCCCATGGGTTAATTGTCCTTTGTCCTGGATTATTTAATATGTCCGTCTGGTTTTTTTCCATAACAGTCCATCAGTCATAAATATAAAGTGCGAGTATCCTCGTCAAATTATCCTTATACCCGAAGTTAAATATTCCAACTAATTGGGGACTTAAACTGTAACAAGATTTTAATACTTTGTTTAATAATTACACCAGGATGTCGACTGAGTGTAACCCAAGGTTTTAATATTTTGTTATCAATTATACCAAGTGTCCTTGTACATAATTTCACCCCTATTTTAATTATTCTAGTGGCTATTAATCCATTCCCGTGTCCGGTTAAATGAACGATTATTCGTACATATAAATACCCCGCCCATCGTGTCCGATCGAGTGTATATGGTAATTTATAGGGACGCCCAATTGTAAATCTTTATATTAACATTAACAAACTATCATTTAGTTAAACAAATATAAAGCCCATTAATAGCCCATAGTCTAATTTCCACAAGTGTCGTTCTTTTGTCCAAACCCCAATTATGGTACAAAGCCCAATTACCCAATTTTAGTAATTAGCCCAACATCATGATTACTTCGTTTTAAATAAGCATAATAATAACTTAGCTACGAGACATTAAATTAAAAAGGTTGAACATAACTTACAATGATTAAAAATAGCGTAGCGTTACACGGACAGAATTTCGACTTACACCCTTACAACATTTGCTAACATACCCTTATTATTAGGATTTAAAATTAAAATTAAAATAAAAATATAAATTATATATATATTTTTACGTATATATTGAGAGAGAGATAGATATTAGATGATGAAAAATGATCAGAATTCGGTTGGCTTTATAGGGAATTGCAGAATTTGGGGCTCCGCGACTCGCGGCCCTTTTTGCCTTCAAACTCCGCGAGTCGCGGAGTTTGTAAATACGGCTCACTCATTTTGGAGTCTTTCTTGCCGACGGATTATTATTATTTATATAATATATAAATAATTATAAGAATTATTTAAATATTATATTATATTTATATGCATAGTTGACTTGTAATTTTTAGTCCGTTGCGTCGAGCGTTGAGAGTTGACTCTGGTCCCGGTTCCGGATTTTCGAACGTCCTTGCGTACAATTTTAATATCTTGTACTTTGCGTTTTGAATCTTGTACTCTTCTAATTTCGAGACGTTTCTTATCAATAATTGGAACCTCTTTGATTGTATTTTGTACTTTTGAGCTTTTTGGTCGTTTGCGTCTTCAATTCGTCGAATCTGTCTTTTGTCTTCACCTTTTATTATTTAAATGAATATCACTTGTAAATAGAACAATTGCAACTAAAAGCTTGTCTTTCTTGAGGAATAATGCTATGAAATATATGTTCATTTTTAGCATTATTAAATATTCCCACACTTGAGCGTTGCTTGTCCTCAAGCAATATCGTCTTGAAATACTAGAATCACTTCTTTATTCTTCACACTTTGTACATCAGTGATTTCTATACGGCGGTATAAACAATGGTAGTAACGATATGGTTTACAGTCCCACATGACTATAAAAATTTAGATCCATTAAGGAAATTGGATCTTTATGAAAACATTTGATCTTTTGAAAATTAAATCTAGTTTTTACCCTAGATAAGTTTTCCGGAATAACCCTTCACCGGTGTTTGCAAAATATTTTTGTGGGTTTGGTGGGTTTCAGATTTGAAAATTTTAGCTCAAAACTTATGGTTTTGTGTCACCCATTTGCTAACCTTGTATTTGGAAAGCAACACGTCCAGTTTACTTGTCCCGTATATTACCTTTCGGTAAACTACCATCCGGTTGTAAAGGAAAGCGTTGAACAAGCAACTGTTAAGGCAATGTCCCCTGACATGCTTTTAATTATGGTCTATAACGTGTCGGACGCAATTACTATCCTTGGTAGGAGCAATAGTAAAGCTCACCCTTATAATTTTTTGGTCTGGCACAAGGTCCTGTCTTTGACCACTATGCAACCACCGTTCTTACGGTTGACACCCGATTTGGTTCAGGTGACCTAATGAATTCCAGGTGAATTCCTAGGATTTTACGTTCAATGGTAATGAACGCATTGAAAATAGGTTTTTCAGAAAACAAATCGGTTTGTAATTTTGATCAAAATATTTTCCCGTTCAAGCTCGAGTTTAGATATCATTGAATTCCATGAGTTTGTAATTCTCAATCTTTAAGGTCAATCTCAAGGATTGAGTAATATCAGGCTTAAAAGTTGATTTTTGATCTTTTAAGGAGATTATCCTTTCTGGGGATCTGATTCATTAGTCTTATCCAGCTAATTTGCATGGTGCCCCCCCATTTTACGAGATAAATCCTTCTCATGGTTAGGATAAATCTGACCACTTGGCGACCCTGTTTAATGCTGAGGTCCGTGGATTTCCTGCTGATTTTAGTGATGACTTTTCTAGATTTTTCGTCAACCTACAGCTGGTCTGGACGACAACTTCTTGACCTATATCAAGAAGCGCGTGTCTTTTTCGGAAGACTTTACTTCCTTTTAATGATGGAATTGATTCATCGTGTAGATCCATCTTTCTTACAGTAAATCAGGTAAAACTTTTTAGTTTAGTCCAAAGCAAAAGTATTTTCAGTTATTTGTACAAAAATATGTGATATATGTTTTGAATAACTTGGAGAATTTTCCCACACTTGGCTTTTATTTTCCTTTTTATCGTCGTCTATTCCATTTTAAATGAATTTTAACATTTTGGTTTGTTTCTCAATTTATGTCCTTTCTGAGGTAACAATAATTTCGGTGTTAAAACCTAGTTTTGTCGTTCATAAATATGTATAAACATGATTTTGAGTTCATTTAATTGAAAATTTTGAAAAATTTTACTAGAATTGGGTAGTCAGTATATAAGACTAGGGCTGTTCTTTATTATTAGAGAGCACTAGATTCTAATACAACTACTACTTTACTAGTATTTTTAATGGTAACCAAGTGTTTAAGATAAAAATTTTAAAATCCGAAAGAATTTAACCCCTTCCCACACTTAAGATCTTGCAATGCCCTCATTTGCAAGAAATCAGTAACAATTTAAATTATTGAGGGTGATTTGTGTGAAAATGATTAAATTTTACCAAAGTTTCCAAATATATTGGCGTTTGTTTGCTGAATGATAAATGGTGCACATCATTTGATCATTCCGTCTTGTTGTTATTTCACATATATTTTGCATCTTGTCGTCAAAATTAGTTGCTTTTGCTGAACTTAATGCCAGTCTTTGAAAATGCGTTGTTTTACCCTGTTGTGTACATAAGATAAACTGCAAACATATATACATATTTTTGAAGTTTGGTATATTACCCCACATTCAAAAATTATTAAAATCTAAGAATTAAAGTTAGAAAATTATAAAAACTATTACAATATTAACATAAGTATTAAACATATTAACATTACAAATTACAAAATAAATAAAACTAAGTAGACTAGGGATGATACTGGAACCAATAGGGGTTCCATGCATAACCATAGGTGCTATAAAATGCTTCGGCAGGGTTATACGTAGGATACGGTGGTTGCATCTCTATAGACCAGGGAGGGAATATGGGTTTTGGCGTAGGAATATAGTTTCTACCTATATGTTGGCAATGAGCTATGATTTGGTTTTGATGAACTTGCCAATCTTCAAATGCTCTCTGTCTAGCATTTTCGTACTCCTGTGAAGCTATAAACCTTTGCATTTCTTGCATTTCATTTCCCCCTCCTACATTACCTTGCTGTTGGTTTCTCTCAACCTGTGGATGTCTACCATGGTATTGTACTGCGGCGTTATTTCGCCTCTTCAAAACTTTCGCACCATGGTATACATTTAAACCTATAGTATCGTGGGGTTCTGGTTCTTCGACTAATAATCCCCCCCGACTTATATCCACACCGAGATATTCAGCAATCAAAGTAATAAAAATACCACCTCCTATTATGCTATGCGGTCTCATCCCCCTAACCATAGCTGATAAATAATAACCCACACAATAAGGTATACTTACAGCGCTTTGTGGGTCTCGAATACACATATGGTAAAACAAATCCTGTTCATTTACCTTTTCCTTGTTCTTACCTCTTTGTGTAATCGAATTAGCTAAAAACCTATGAATCACTCTTAATTCAGCTCTATCTATATCCAAATAAGAGTAATTTCCCCCTTTGAATCGGCGATGGCTTGTCATTTGACTCCATACACCATGTGTATCAAAATTTTCATCTATCTTTCTACCATTTAGTATCAACCCTCTACAATCGGCAGATGCTAACTCCTCAGGTGTATATATACGTAAAGCCTGAGCCATGTCTAGTAAAGACATGTGACTCATTGAACCTCCTAACAAAAATCTAATAAAAGATCGATCGGTTAAACTAGCTACCCGATCATTTAATTCTATACTACACAACAATTCTTCACACCATACTTTATATACAGGTCTACGCATGGTGAATAAACGTACCCGGTCATTAAAAGTAGAATTACCATACCTCTGTACAAGTAATTCCCTAATTGGCCCGACCAATTCTACAGCTTCTAATGGTCCCCATTCTATGACCCTAGGTACCTCAACAACTTTAGAATGAAGAGTATGCAAACCCTTTTGATATTTTGGATAATCTATCCAAAGTCTGTCAAATCTCAGGTTCGGGTGCAAATCTTCCAAGTGCATATCAGAAAATGTCATGACTGGATGAGGTATATCTTGCTTGTAGTAGTTATCCACCTCCTGTTGTTCCGCATTCTCAGCAGGAGCATTGCGAGCTTGGGATGAAGATTCACCCCTTTCAGTCTGCAAAACACATCAAACACAATTTTTGTGCATCCAAATATGCATTAGTGTCAGCAAAATCATCAATCAAAATAATTACAATGACATGATCAATTTATATCAAACTTAAGCTCATTTTCACATTTTTATCAAATCTACACTTTTTCAAATAAGCATATACGAAAATGTTCGCCAAGTTCATAAGCATTCAACTCAAATTACATGTCAAAATAATCATTACTAGCAATTAAACAAGTTTCAAATGGCATTATCTTTCAAAAATCAAGTTCATAAATTTTAGACTTGAAAAAGTCCATTTTAATTCTCAAAATCATGTTTAGGCTCAAAGTTTGGATCATTTAACTACCTAAACATGTTACACTACTTAATTTAGCAACAATTCATGACAAAAATCGGCCATAACCTGTTTATATCAAAAAGCTCCAAATTTGCTCAAGAACACAAACCCTAGATTACTCTAAATTTGAAGTTTAAGGCTTCTAATCATGTTAAACAGCATCAATCTAGGTTATACAAGCATAATACATAAAAAATTTAAGCCTAATTACACTAAAAAGCATCAAAATCAAATTGGGGAAAAAATTGCTCAAGAACACTAATTTTCGGATTAAATGGTGTTTAGGTGTAGAAATTTACCGTTTTTCTTGAGTAATTCCTTGATAGCATCCTTCTCAACATGATTTTAGTAAAAGATTTGATGATTAACGGTTAAAAATTGTGATTTTGGGGTGTATTTTTCAGGTTTTTGTGGAGTATTTTCGCAGTGTTTTCTGTGGGTTTTGTGTGGACTGAGCTGTTCCAGCTCTTATATTTTTTTTTCTGTAATTCGATCCCTCCGCGAGTCGCGGGGTTTAAAGCTTCAAACTCCGCGAGTCGCGGAGTTTGTTTTTTTTTATATATCTTATACTAATTAAAACAATTAAGTAATTAATTTTAAAATTTTGTTTCCCTTGTTATTTAGGACGAGGTCGTTTCGGATCGATGTCTTAGTCCGTTCCTCGACAAAATTTTAAAATTTGTCTTTTTGTAGCGATTGTTTTAAAAGCTAAGATTTTTGGGGTTTTTTTTATGTTTTTGTCATACTTTAATTCAATAAGATTAAAAATAATGATAATAAAAGTTCTCGTCCCTCCCTTGGGTAAAGCAATTTCGGTTCAAAGACCTAGTCTTCAACTTACGACGAATTTTAAAAATCATATTTTTAACTTAATGAGATAAAGTAAATTTTTTTTTTTAAATTCACACAATTTAAATATAAAATTCAAAATTAATATTAAAAATTCACACCAAACTTAAAATTTGAAATGCATAAAATTAAAAATTCATATTTTAAAAATAAATAAAAAATTCACACCAAACTTAATTTAAAAATTCCTATTATAAATTCACACCAAACTTATATTAATTTTTCAAATATTTACAATTTTAAATATATTATTTTTACAAAGTTTACAAAAACATGGTAAAAATAAAATTAAAAATCTTTTTGGCTTTTTATCCCACTTTTATCAATCAAATATTATCAAAAATATGCGCCCCTCTTTTCGGTAAAGTAATTTCGGTTTCAAGACCTAATTTAACTCATGACGAATTTTAAAAATCATATTTTTAACTTAATGAGATAAAGTAAATTTTTGTTTTTAAATTCACACAATTTAAATATAAAATTCAAAATTAATATTAAAAATTCACACCAAACTTTAAAATTTGAAATGCATAAAATTAAAAATTCATATTTTTAAAAATTAAAAATTCACACCAAACTTAATTTAAAAATTCATATTATAAATTCACACCAAACTTATATTAATTTTTCAAATATTTACAATTTTAAAAATATTGTTTTTACAAAGTTTACAATATTAATTTAAGATTTATATATTAATTTTAAAAACATGGTAAAAATAAAATTAAAAATCTTTTTGGCATTTTATCCCACTTTAATCAATCAAATATTATCAAAAATATGCGCCCCTCTTTTCGGTAAAGTAATTTCGGTTCCAAGACCTAATTTAACTCATGACGAATTTTTGAAATATTTTGGGTTGATTGATTAAAGATATTTATACCTTAAGAATAAACGTTAAATTTCGCAGTGATGTAATAAATTTTTGTATGATATCAACAATTTCGGTCGCCAAACCTAATTTTATTCAATACCAATTTAATACTTTATAGCGAACAAATTAGCGTTTATTATCAAAAGGTTAAAAATAAAAATAAATAAATAAAAAAACTGTACAAACATACCTGTGAAATAGATTTCTTAGTTATATGATCTATCCCATTCATAAGATAGTCGGTTTAATTGGTTTTCCATAGCTACATAGGCGTAACCTCGAGCATTCAGTGTTTTTTCTTCTAAACATATGAACGGTCCGTCTCTGCATAAAGTAACAAATTCGGTATTTGAATAGGTTTGATTATTTGAACATTTACCTCCATGTGACCATTTTCCGCATTTGTTACATCTTTCTAGGTGTCGTGCTCTTCTTTTTGCTGCGGATTTTGATTTTCCTTTACCAAATTGTAACTTATTATCTTCGCATCTGGATTCTTTTCTAACTCCGTCCATTCTTTCTCTGATTACTGATACTATTTCACTCGGAAGTGTGTCATTATTACGTTTAGTGATCAAAGCGTGTAGCATTAGACCATGGTTTAGTTCACAGGCAGTCTTCATTTTGTAAAAACCTAAAAAAATTAAAAATTCAGAATGGGGGGGAGAAGACTAGTTCTTTAGGGTCTGCTAGGGAAAGACCATTCGGGTTCCATTTTCGAGAACTACACGAAAACAGACAATCTAACTCTAACAGAAATACATATTATCCTTTAAAGACTTGATTCTCCCCACACTTAGTTAGCTGTGGTGTCGAAATTGTGATTAACTTCGTTGTCAACTTCCATCGGACTATCTATGTAGTGTTTAACTCTGTGACCATTAACTTTAAATTCAATCCCATTTGAATTTATTAATTCTATCGTTCCGTATGGAAAAACTCTTTTAACTATGAATGGTCCAGACCATCTTGATTTCAATTTTCCAGAAAATAGCTTGAATCGTGAATTGAAAAGAAGAACTCTGTCTCCTTCTTTAAATTCTTTTAAACTTCTGATTCTTTTATCATGCCATTTCTTCGTTCTTTCTTTATAGATTAACGAATTTTCGTATGCTTTATGTCTTAATTCTTCTAATTCGTTTAGTTGTGTCATAACCCGTCCTTAACCATAAGAACGAGTTAGATAACGTATGATTTCATTGCGAGGTATTGACCTCTATATGCGACATTTTTAAAAGAACAACTGCATTTATTTTACATTACAAACCATAACTCTTATTTTAATACAAGCTTTAGACAATAAAAAGATGATTATCGTTTAGCGATAATCTTAGACTTACAAACTTTACATGTGATGATAACAATACGATTTCTAGCATATTTTACATTACAAATCCTCCGATATGCAGTTTTATTTTTGACACAAATATGCATACTCAAGATCTTGTTTAAATTCAACATGTTGCAGCGGAAGCTTCTAATTATCACCTGAGAATAGACATGTTTAAAACGTCAACATAAAGTTGGTGTGATATAGGTTTAATGCCGGCAGCAATATATATATAGACCACAAGATTTCATATATAAACGTTTTAATAAAAATATTCTAAGTGGTTGAGCACTTGGTAACCATACTTAACATTTAATCACGTCGCATATTCCCTTTATTATGAAATCTTACTACACCGTACCAAGTGTAGTCACAAAACGAAGTACTGTGCAACCGTTGAATACTGGTCGTCCAGTCCGGTTGGGGTTGTCAGGCCCGATAGATCTATCAACAGGATTCGCGTTTACAATACCGCTGTAAATAATAGTTACCAAGCTACAGGGAAGTATGCCAGTGGTACAACTCAACGTAGAATATATTTTCCAGTTACTTGTGTCCATAACGTAAAACATAAAATACATGTATTCTCATCCCGAAATATTTAGAGTTTAAAAGTGGGACTATATACTCACTTTTGTCTTGAAGATATGTAATTTCGACTTGGTCTCAGATTGATATCACGAACCTATCCATATATAATATATCAATACCTTTTCTTTTTAAAACAATCGTCACATATATATACTTATTATACTTTTAATACTTTTAATAATTTCTTAGTCCGTAGTTAGCAGTCCGATGTTAGTAATTCAATTTTAATGGTTCATTTTTAGGTGTTTAATAAACCCCCAATGAAATAAATAAAACCCCCATCCTATATGTATTGGTCGAGATTAATCTTGACCCACGGTACCGGTGTTGTCAAATGACGTGTTGCGTACATAAAGTACCGGTGTTGTCAAATGACGTGTTGCGTACAATCATGGGATCTTATGATTAATCTTTTCGTATTGTTTACGGGTGATCCTGAACCATATAAAATTAAATTATGAGTACATATATATAAAATATCATGTTATTTTAAAAAGATGTGATTTATTTAATTTTCTCCAATTATTTTCGTAGCTAAACTAGTCTTGGATATCCGATTTTGTTTTGGTCGTAGTTTCTTCGTTACAACTCCGTTTTCGTTGGTTCAACTTGCCACTTCCTTGGATCGAGTCCCTCTTTAAGACTATGAACTGTAAATACCTTAGTTTGTATTCGAAATCACAGGTCATAGGTCAAACTTTAGTGAAACTTATGAAGTTAATCATTTTCCATCATGTAAACAACCTTAAATGATTATTTTTCTAAAAATACTTATACTTTGAGTTAAATCATGAAATTTTTATGTGTTATCATATTCATAGTAAAAATCTTTTTTCCAGAAAATAAACCTCCAATTCAAAGTTTAAGATTGTTTTTAATTATCCAACCCAAAACAGCCCCCGGTTGCACTCCGACGTCGTAAAAACAGTTTTTAAGATGTTCTTTGAAAAACCAAGTTATACCTTGTTAAATTAGCATATATTTAAGTTATATTACAGGTCTTTAAGTATTTTAAAAGTTAAGTTAGAAGGATCTATTTAGTTTGCAAACAAGTTTGAAAACATTCAAACTATGTTCTTGTTGTTAAAATTTTATATCACAAAATAAGATAGCTATATATATATGAATCGAATAAGGTTATGAACAAAGTTACTACCTCAAGTTACTTGGACAAGATTGCTGTAAAAGAGGAGTAAGAACCTAGAACCAAAAGGGTGATGGAATTGGATGAAAGATTGGAAGTAAACTTGTGTTCTTGGAAGGATTCTTGAAGTGTTTTTGTAAGAGTTTTCTTATGGTGATTAAGTGATGTTTTTATGGCTAGATCTTCATGGATATTAGCTGAATGGTTATGGAGGTTAAGGCTCTTAAAAGTGTGTGTGTTTTAGTTAAAGGAAATGTGTAGTAAAATGAAAATGGAATGGAGTATAAATGGTGGTGTAAAAGGTGTATAAGTTTGTAATTTTGTGAAAAAATCTTTTAATCATGTGAAATTGTCATACTAGATAACAAAAGTAGTTACCTTATACATAAGGCATTGAACAAGGGCTGGTTGGTGGTGATTTGATGTGTATATACCAATAGTAAATACGTATAGAGGTTAGGTATGATACGAGTACATGTACTCTAGATATACGTATAGAAATCTTGTGAAAAATGGAATGAGAATTCAAATATAGCTATCTTTTGTGAATATACTTATATTGTTTTATGTATTTAAGTCCTTAAAAGTGATTAAATACATTACTTATACGATATATGTATAAACATTATAGGTCATAAGTATTTATGTCAAATAACGTTACGTATGGTTATCGTTTTGAAAACTTAGGTTAGTAGTTTCAAAATATACTTGTAACTTATTGTTATTAATACAAAATGAGGTATTAAAACATTCTTAGATCATGTTAAATATGTATATATACATATATATATACAAACGTATAATTATCATATGTTATATAGTTCGTGATATCATCGGTCAAACTAGACGGTCAAACGTTGTGTAAAACTCTTTTCAAAAACATAAATCTCAACAATTTAGATTGCTTATCATGTTGGTAAGGTTTAATTTATGTAAATATTAATCTTATAAGTATAGAACGATCGAAAAAGTGCGGGTCATTACAGTACCTACCCGTTAAATAAATTTCGTCCCGAAATTTTAAAATTGTACCTATTTTGCGTCATCGGGAAACAAGTGTGGATACTTTTGTTTCATTTGATCCTCTCGTTCCCAAGTAAACTCGGGACCCCTTCGAGCATTCCAACGAACCTTAACGATCGGTATGTTGCTCTGCTTGATCCGTTTAACTTCACGATCCATGATTTCGATTGGTTATTCGATGAATTGTAGTTTCTCGTCGACATGGATTTCTTCAAGAGGAATGGTGAGGTCTTCCTTTGCAAGACACTTCTTAAGGTTTGAGACGTGAAAGGTATTATGTACTCCGGCGAGTTTTTGCGGTAACTCGAGTCGATAAGCTACCGGTCCAATGCGTTCGATGATCTTGAACGGGCCTACATATCTTGGGTTCAGTTTACCCCTTTTTTCGAAGCGTATTACACCTTTCCATGGTGACACCTTTAACATAACCATGTCACCGATCTGAAACTCTAATGGTTTCCTTCGAACATCGGCGTAGCTCTTTTGGCGACTACGGGCTGTTTTCAATCTCTCCTTAATTTGTACTATCTTCTCAGTCGTTTCGTTTATGATCTCGGGACCAGTTAATTGTCGATCTCCTACTTCATTAAAACAAATAGGAGATCTACACTTCCTTCCATACAGTGCTTCGAATGGTGCAGCTTTAATGCTCGCATGATAACTATTATTATACGAGAATTCTGCTAACGGTAAATACTTATCCCATCCGTTTCCAAAATCGATCACACATGCCCTGAGCATGTCTTCAAGAGTCTGAATTGTTCTTTCACTCTGCCCGTCAGTTTGCGGATGATATGCGGTACTCATATCCAAACGAGTTCCTAGTGCCTCCTGTAGTGATTGCCAGAACTTTGAGGTAAATCTACTATCACGATCGGATATAATGGAAATAGGTATTCCATGCCTTGAAACAATTTCCTTTATATACAATCGTAATAATTTCTCCATTCTATCTGTTTCATTTATAGGCAAGAAATGTGCAGATTTGGTAAGACGATCAACAATCACCCAAATGGTGTCGTATCCCCAGGCAGTCTTTGGTAACTTCGTGATGAAATCCATGGTAATACCATCCCATTTCCATTCTGGGATTTCTGGTTGTTGAAGTAACCCTGACGGCTTTTGGTGTTCTGCTTTGACTTTGGAACAAGTTAAACACTCCCCAACATATGTTGCAACGTCTGTCTTTAAATTAGGCCACCAATAATGCGTCTTAAGATCTTGATACATCTTTCCAACTCCAGGATGTATCGAGTATCTTGTCTTATGTGCCTCATTCAATATTAACTTCCTTAATCCACCCAACTTTGGTACCCAAATACGGTTTGCAAAATATCGAATTCCATCTTCCCGCATAATGAGTTGTTTCCCATACTTCTTCATTATTTCATTTCCTATGTTTTCTTTAGTAAGAGCTTCTCGTTGAGCCTCTTTGATTTGTGAGTTGAGATTCATGCGAATTTTTATGTTCATTGCTCGTACTCGAATTGGTTCTCGTTCCTTTCTGCTTAAAGCGTCGGCCACTACATTCGCTTTCCCGGGATGATAGCGAATCTCACAATCGTAGTCGTTTATCAGCTCGACCCACCTACGTTGCCTCATGTTCAGCTGTTTCTGATCAAAAATATGTTGAAGGCTTTTATGATCAGTAAACACAGTGCATTTAACCCCATACAAGTAGTGTCTCCATATCTTCAATGCAAACACGACTGCTCCCAATTCTAGATCATGCGTCGTATAATTCCGCTCATGAATCTTCAATTGTCGGGATGCGTATGCAATAACTTTCTTCCGTTGCATAAGAACGCAACCAAAACCTTGTCGTGAAGCGTCACAATATATTTCAAAATCATCGTTCCCTTCTGGTAACGATAAAATAGGCGCCGTAGTCAACTTCTTTTTCAGTAATTGAAATGCACTCTCCTGCTCAAAAGTCCATTCATATTTCTTCCCTTTTTGCGTTAACGCTGTCAACGGCTTAGCTATTCGGGAAAAATCTTGAATAAACCTTCTATAATAACCGGCTAAACCCAAAAATTGGCGTATCTGCGTTGGTGTCTTAGGAGTCTCCCATTTTTCAATGGCTTCAATTTTTGCTGGATCAACCTGAATTCCTTTGCTACTAACAACGTGGCCAAGAAATTGCACTTCTTTCAACCAGAAAGCACACTTAGAAAATTTAGCGTATAGCTGTTCTTTTCTCAACAACTCTAATATTAAACTTAAATGCTGCTCATGCTCTTGCTCACTCTTGGAATAGATAAGAATGTCATCAATGAAAACAATAACAAACTTATCTAAATATGGACTACAAACTCGATTCATGAGGTCCATGAATACAGCTGGCGCATTCGTCAATCCAAACGGCATGACCAAAAATTCGTAATGACCATAACGTGTCCGAAAAGCAGTTTTCGGTATATCTTCTTCTTTGACGCGTAATTGATGATAGCCCGATCTTAGGTCAATTTTCGAGTACACACATGATCCTTGGAGTTGATCAAATAAGTCGTCAATTCTCGGTAGTGGATACCGATTCTTGATAGTTAACTTATTTAATTCACGATAATCTATACACATCCTAAAAGATCCATCTTTCTTTTTAACAAACAAAATTGGAGCTCCCCACGGTGAAGTACTTGGTCGTATGAATCCACGGTCTAGTAATTCTTTTAACTGACTTTGAAGTTCTTTTAATTCGGACGGTGCAAGTCTATATGGCGCACGAGCCACTGGTGCAGCTCCTGGTACTAAATCTATTTGAAATTCTACAGATCTAAATGGAGGTAATCCTGGCAACTCTTCCGGAAAAACTTCAGGATAATCTCTTGCCACAGGCACGTCGTTGATGCACTTCTCTTTTTTTTTCGACTTTATTAACATGTGCTAGAATAGCATAACATCCCTTTTCTAAACACTTCTTGGCTTTCAAACAGCTAATGAGTTTTAACTTTGAGTTACCCTTCTCTTCATAAATCATCACCGGCATTTTATCCTTACAAGGAATGCGAATTGCCTTCTTGGCACACACAACTTCAGCTCCTACTTTGGACATCCAGTCCATGCCGACTATTACATCAAAACTTCCTAATTCTACGGTTATCAAGTCAATTTTAAACATTTCTCCGGCTAAATTTATTTTACAATCACGACAAATTTTATCGGCTTTAATTAGTTTACCATTAGCTAACTCAATCATGTACTTAGCATCTAGAGGTAATGATGAACAATTCAATTTAGCGTAAAAGCCTCTACTCACGTAACTTCTATCGGCACCAGTATCAAATATAATAGATGCGGATAAGTTATTAACGGTAAACGTACCCGTAACAAGCTCCGGGTCTTCACACGCCTCTCTAGCATTAATAACAAATGCTCTTCCACGTGCAGATCCATTATTCTTCTCTGGATTCGGACACTGGCTCTTATAGTGACCTTGTTTTCCACACCCATAACAAGTAATGGTAGCCAAATCAGTTCTATTTGCATTGGTGGCAGGAGTCTTGGTACCATTTGTATTTGTAACGAGAGCCCTACAATCTTTAGCAAGATGACCCTTTCGATTACATTTGTTGCATACCACATTACAGTAACCAGAGTGATGTTTGTGGCATCGGTTGCATAAAGGATTTTGTCCTTTATAACCAAAGCTTAAACCACTACCCGCACCTTGCGTGATTTCTTGTTTCTTAAAAGATTGTTGTTGGTTACCTCGATCATAATTTCCATTCCACTTTCTTTTGTTACCTGATACCTTCACATCAGTATTGGATACTTTCTTATCCATGATGACCTGATCCATTAGCTCGTTTGCCATGGTTATAGCTTCATGAATTGTCTTAGGTTTCGATGCTGTAACATTTGCCTTGACCTTTTTGGGCAAACCATCTTTGTACATTTTAATTTTCCGTTCTTCGGTTGGAACCAATTCAGGACATAGCAAAACTAATTCCATGAATCGCTGATTGTAGTTGGTGATTTCAGTACCAATAACCTTCAGACTTCGTAATTCATCTTCCAACTTCCTAACCTCGTTCCTTGGACAATATTCGTTGATTAACATTGTTTTGAATTCTTCCCAAGGAGTATCATAAGCTACATCTCCTCCTACAGCCTTCACAAAATTTTTCCACCACGTGAGTGCACTATCTTGTAAAGTGCACGATGCATACTTGGTCATGTCCTTTTCAACACAACCACTGATTTTAAACACAGTCTCCATCTTTTCTATCCACCGGGTTAAACCGATCGGTCCTTCTGTTCCACTGAATGATGAGGGCTTGCAAGCTTGAAAAGTTTTGTAAGTGCACCCCACACGAGGATTTGGGTTAACTGCAGCACCTCTTGCAGCCTCGACCCATAACATTCTGTCATTCACTCGCTGATTGATGAGTTCCTGGATTTCTTGTTCCGTCATTCGGTTCAATCGCGCCATAATCTTCAATAAGAATGAAAAAAAAAAATAATTATTCACATGGAATATTATAGATGTAGTATGTATTTACAGTACATCGTAGCTTATTAATAATATGAACCAGTTATTATTATAAAAGCCTTTTCTTCTTATTAGCATTTTATAATTATATCTAGGGTAGTACCTACCCGTTAAAGTTCATACTTAATAGCTTAGTACGAAAATCATTTACTACCACCCAAATAATACTTAACCATGGAAAATTATTGCATTTCACACTTCACTATTTTTCATATGCTTATCTTACATCGAACATTAAGCAAACCACACTAATAATATTATACAAAACATTATATGATCCCATGGTTTAATACGGCAGCGCATCGTTTGGTCTATTTTCTAAGACGTTTAGGTTCAATGAATCGCCTAACGCTTATCCTAGCTGTCTGCCTATATTTTGGCTGTGGGACTGAAGAACTGGATGCTGGGATAGAACGAATAGGAATAGCGGGAATAGGGGTGGTAGTGTCTAGTGGAGTTGGTGCCACATCATCCTTACTAAACTCGGGATTTGAATTTTCTAATTCATTAGCCTTTCGTTTCTTTCCTAGTTCGAACTTGTCTTTTGTAATTTCCTGTATTTCTTCCTCGGGTTCACTTTCCTCCTCGGGTTCACTTTCCTCCTCGGGTTCACTTTTCTCCTCGGGTTCACTTTCCTCCTCGGGTTCACTTTCCGGGTTCTCTATAGTCGGTTCATCCGGAATTTGTGAGTCTTCCCCAAAGATATTATTTTCGTCATCGGATAGGTTAATGACTGGAACACCATCTGAAGATTCTGGTTCGGAGTCGCTGAATGTGATAACAAGTTTTGAGCCCGACATCTATCACACAACAACTAACCCATTAGTACTACATAATATTTACATATAAATTTTAACCAACAATGATAAGCAATGGTTTTTAAATCAGTCCCGGTCAAAGTCCAGACTTACTAATGTATCCTAACGACTTATCAGTTAGACACACTAATGCAAACCTGGTTCGCTAAGACCACCGCTCTGATACCACATGTCATAACCCGTCCTTAACCATAAGAACGAGTTAGATAACGTATGATTTCATTGCGAGGTATTGACCTCTATATGCGACATTTTTAAAAGAACAACTGCATTTATTTTACATTACAAACCATAACTCTTATTTTAATACAAGCTTTAGACAATAAAAAGATGATTATCGTTTAGCGATAATCTTAGACTTACAAACTTTACATGTGATGATAACAATACGATTTCTAGCATATTTTACATTACAAATCCTCCGATATGCAGTTTTATTTTTGACACAAATATGCATACTCAAGATCTTGTTTAAATTCAACATGTTGCAGCGGAAGCTTCTAATTATCACCTGAGAATAGACATGTTTAAAACGTCAACATAAAGTTGGTGAGATATAGGTTTAATGCCGGCAGCAATATATATATAGACCACAAGATTTCATATATAAACGTTTTAATAAAAATATTCTAAGTGGTTGAGCACTTGGTAACCATACTTAACATTTAATCACGTCGCATATTCCCTTTATTATGAAATCTTACTACACCGTACCAAGTGTAGTCACAAAACGAAGTACTGTGCAACCGTTGAATACTGGTCGTCCAGTCCGGTTGGGGTTGTCAGGCCCGATAGATCTATCAACAGGATTCGCGTTTACAATACCGCTGTAAATAATAGTTACCAAGCTACAGGGAAGTATGCCAGTGGTACAACTCAACGTAGAATATATTTTCCAGTTACTTGTGTCCATAACGTAAAACATAAAATACATGTATTCTCATCCCGAAATATTTAGAGTTTAAAAGTGGGACTATATACTCACTTTTGTCTTGAAGATATGTAATTTCGACTTGGTCTCCGATTGATATCACGAACCTATCCATATATAATATATCAATACCTTTTCTTTTTAAAACAATCGTCACATATATATACTTATTATACTTTTAATACTTTTAATAATTTCTTAGTCCGTAGTTAGCAGTCCGATGTTAGTAATTCAATTTTAATGGTTCATTTTTAGGTGTTTAATAAACCCCCAATGAAATAAATAAAACCCCCATCGTATATGTATTGGTCGAGATTAATCTTGACCCACGGTACCGGTGTTGTCAAATGACGTGTTGCGTACATAAAGTACCGGTGTTGTCAAATGACGTGTTGCGTACAATCATGGGATCTTATGATTAATCTTCTCGTATTGTTTACGGGTGATCCTGAACCATATAAAATTAAATTATGAGTACATATATATAAAATATCATGTTATTTTAAAAAGATGTGATTTATTTAATTTTCTCCAATTATTTTCGTAGCTAAACTAGTCTTGGATATCCGATTTTGTTTTGGTCGTAGTTTCTTCGTTACAACTCCGTTTTCGTTGGTTCAACTTGCCACTTCCTTGGATCGAGTCCCTCTTTAAGACTATGAACTGTAAATACCTTAGTTTGTATTCGAAATCACAGGTCATAGGTCAAACTTTAGTGAAACTTATGAAGTTAATCATTTTCCATCATGTAAACAACCTTAAATGATTATTTTTCTAAAAATACTTATACTTTGAGTTAAATCATAAAATTTTTATGTGTTATCATATTCATAGTAAAAAATTTTTTTCCAGAAAATAAACCTCCAATTCAAAGTTTAAGATGGTTTTTAATTATCCAACCCAAAACAGCCCCCGGTTGCACTCCGACGTCGTAAAAACAGTTTTTAAGATGTTCTTTGAAAAACCAAGTTATACCTTGTTAAATTAGCATATATTTAAGTTATATTACAGGTCTTGAAGTATTTTAAAAGTTAAGTTAGAAGGATCTATTTAGTTTGCAAACAAGTTTGAAAACATTCAAACTATGTTCTTGTTGTTAAAATTTTATATCACAAAATAAGATAGCTATATATATATGAATCGAATAAGGTTATGAACAAAGTTACTACCTCAAGTTACTTGGACAAGATTGCTGTAAAAGAGGAGTAAGAACCTAGAACCAAAAGGGTGATGGAATTGGATGAAAGATTGGAAGTAAACTTGTGTTCTTGGAAGGATTCTTGAAGTGTTTTTGTAAGAGTTTTCTTATGGTGATTAAGTGATGTTTTTATGGCTAGATCTTCATGGATATTAGCTGAATGGTTATGGAGGTTAAGGCTCTTAAAAGTGTGTGTGTTTTAGTTAAAGGAAATGTGTAGTAAAATGAAAATGGAATGGAGTATAAATGGTGGTGTAAAAGGTGTATAAGTTTGTAATTTTGTGAAAAAATCTTTTAATCATGTGAAATTGTCATACTAGATAACAAAAGTAGTTACCTTATACATAAGGCATTGAACAAGGGCTGGTTGGTGGTGATTTGATGTGTATATACCAATAGTAAATACGTATAGAGGTTAGGTATGATACGAGTACATGTACTCTAGATATACGTATAGAAATCTTGTGAAAAATGGAATGAGAATTCAAATATAGCTATCTTTTGTGAATATACTTATATTGTTTTATGTATTTAAGTCCTTAAAAGTGATTAAATACATTACTTATACGATATATGTATAAATATTATAGGTCATAAGTATTTATGTCAAATAACGTTACGTATGGTTATCGTTTTGAAAACTTAGGTTAGTAGTTTCAAAATATACTTGTAACTTATTGTTATTAATACAAAATGAGGTATTAAAACATTCTTAGATCATGTTAAATATGTATATATACATATATATACACAAACGTATAATTATCATATGTTATATAGTTCGTGATATCATCGGTCAAACTAGACGGTCAAACGTTGTGTAAAACTCTTTTCAAAAACATAAATCTCAACAATTTGGATTGCTTATCATGTTGGTAAGGTTTAATTTATGTAAATATTAATCTTATAAGTATAGAACGATCGAAAAAGTGCGGGTCATTACAAGTTGACTTAATCGTAGACGTCCAGCTTCATGTAAATCAAGATTACATGTCTTCAAAGCCCAAAATGCTTTGTGTTCAATTTCTACTGGAAGATGACATGCTTTTCCATAAACAAGTCTAAAAGGTGTGGTTCCAATTGGAGTTTTGTAGGCTGTTCTAAAAGCCCAGAGTGCATCCTCCAATTTAATGGACCATTCCTTCGGATTTGATCCTACGGTTTTCTCTAGAATACGTTTTAAAGCTCGGTTGGTATTTTCAGCTTGTCCACTTGTTTGTGGATGATATGCGGTGGAGATTTTATGAGTTACTCCATATCTTTTAAGAACTTTCTCAAGTAGATTATTACAGAAATGAGTACCCCGATCACTTATTAAAGCTTTCGGTGTTCCAAACCTTGCAAAAAGACGTTTTAAAAAGTTGACTACAACTCGTGCATTGTTAGTTGGGAGACCTTGTGCTTCCGCCCATTTAGATACATAATCAATGGCTACGAGAATATAGAGATTATTATGAGATTTTGGAAATGGACCCATAAAGTCAATACCCCAAATGTCAAATACTTCACATACTTGGATAACATTGTGTGGCATTTCATCACGTTGACTTATTTTTCCGGCCCTTTGACAAGCATCACAGGATTTGCAAAGAAGGTGTGCGTCTTTGTAAATTGTAGGCCAATAGAATCCAGCATCATAAACTTTTCTTGCTGTTAGTTGAGGCCCATAATGCCCTCCTGTTGGTCCTGTGTGACAATGGTTTAAAATTTTACTAGCTTCATCTCCAAATACACATCGGCGTATTATTCTATCTGGACAACTTTTAAACAGGTGTGGATCTTCCCAAAAATAGTGTTTTATACCACTGAAGAATTTCTTTCGTCTTTGGTACGATTCCAATTTGGTGTTATCATGATCGATGCATTAGTGAGTTTCTCTTTAAGAATATTAAAAGATTTGATACACTCATCTGAAAAGATGAATGGAGCATCCTTTTCTAGGAGTTTATTCATAGGAGTGGCAATTTTAGAAAAATCTTTTATGAAACGTCGGTAAAAACCGGCATGCCCTAGAAAACTCCTAACTCCTCTAACATTGGTGGGATGTGGAAGTTTAGCAATTACATATACTTTAGCTCTATCCACTTCAATTCCTTCTTTTGAAATTTTATGTCCAAGAACGATGCCTTCTTTAACCATGAAATGGCATTTCTCCCAAATAAGTACTAGATTTGATTGTTCGCATCTAATAAGCATTCGTTCCAGATTAACTAGACATGATTCAAATGTATCACCGAAGACTGAAAAGTCATCCATGAATACTTCCATGCATTCTTCTATCATGTCGTGAAAAATCGCCATCATACACCTTTGAAAGGTTGCAGGGGCGTTGCAAAGTCCAAATGGCATGCGTTTGTAAGCAAAAGTACCATAAGGGCACGTGAATGTGGTTTTCTCTTGATCTTCGGGTGCTATTGGAATTTGAAAATATCCGAAAAATCCATCTAGAAAACAATAGTAACTATTCTCGGCTAATCTTTCCAACATTTGATCTATGAAAGGTAAGAGAAAGTGATCTTTTCTGGTGGCGTCATTTAATTTTCTATAATCAATACACACACGCCATCCTGTTACAGTCCTAGTAGGAATAAGCTCATTTTTTCATTTGTAATGACAGTCATGCCACCCTTCTTAGGTACGCATTGGACTGGGCTTACCCATGGACTATCAGAAATTGGATAAATTAGACCTGCATCTAGCAGTTTAATAATCTCTTTCTTAACTACATCTTGCATATTAGGATTTAGTCTTCGTTGGCGTTGCACATACGTTTTATGACCTTCTTCCATAAGGATTTTATGTGTGCAATACGAAGGACTTATTCCTTTAATATCATGAATCTTCCATGCAATGGCTGGTTTATGGGCTTTCAACACAGAAATGAGTTGTGATTTCTCATTTTCAGTAAGAGAAGACGATATTATTACAGGTAATTCAGATTCACCATGTAAATAAGCGTATTCCAAATGGTTTGGAAGTGGCTTTAACTCTAATTTCGGAGGTTCTTCTATCGATGATTTGTATCGATATCTGTCTTCTTCTTTTAGCATTTGAATTTCTTCTGTTGTTGGTTCATATCCATTAGCTATAAGTGTAGCTAACATTTCAGCTTCATCAATTGGTTCATTACCTTCTCCTAAAGAACATTCTCCTGTTCCTTGTAATTCTGGAAATTCTTCTAATAATTCTGCATGTGCATCTATAGTTTGAATATAATAACATGTATCATCTGCAGATTGTGGTTGTTGCATTGCTCTATCAACTGAAAAGGTAACACTCTCGTCCTCTATACTTAAGGTCAGTTTCTTACCGAACACGTCTATCATTGCTTTAGCCGTATTTAAGAATGGTCTTCCTAATATGAGAGGAACTTGAGAATCTTCTTCCATGTCCAGAACAATAAAATCTACTGGAAATACTAAAGTACCAACTTTAACTAGCATGTTCTCCATTATCCCTCTAGGATATTTTATTGATCTATCGGCTAGTTGTATGCTTATTCTGGTTAGTTTCAATTCTCCAAGGTCTAGTTTAGCGTATAGTGAATATGGTATTAGATTTATACTAGCACCTAAGTCTGACAATGCTTCTATTGAACTAAGACTACCCAGAAAACATGGAATTGTGAAACTTCCTGGATCAGATAATTTTTCTGGTATCTTATTCAACAGCACTGCTGAACAATTAGCATTCATAGTAACAGCAGAGAGTTCTTCCATTTTCTTTCTATTTGAGATTACATCTTTCAAGAATTTAGCATATCTAGGCATTCCTGAAATCACATCAATGAAAGGAAGATTTACATTTATCTGTTTAAACATATCCAAGAATTTGGATTGCTCGGCTTCAATTTTCTCTTTCTTCATTTTACTCGGGTAAGGAAGTGGTGGTTGGTATGGTTTAACATAAGGTTTAGCCTTAGCTGTGTTATCTTCATTAACCTTTTCAACTACCGGTTCTTTTTCCTTATCTTGATCAGGTTGTGGTTCTTGTGGAGTAGGAATAGCTTCATCAGAAGTTACATGTATTTCAGGTGGTTTAAGTGTTGTACCACTTCTTGTGGTAATGGCTTTAGCTGTTTCATTCCGGGGGTTAGCATTTGTATCACTAGGTAGACTTCCCGGTTTTCTTTCACCTATTAACCTTGCTAGGTTACTTACTTCTTGTTCCAGATTTTGAATAGAAGCTTGTTGATTTCTAAATGCTTGAGCATTTTGTTCATTGGTTTGTTTCTGAGATGTGAAAAACTGCGTTTGAGTTTCAACTAGCTTCGTCATCATATCTTCTAAATTCGGTATATATATATATATATATATATATATATATATATATATATATATATATATATATATATATATATATATATATAAGTATTATTGGATACTTGTTGATTGCTAGGACCTTGTTGGTTGTTGTATGGAATATTTCTGTTATAATTCTGGTTTTGATTGTAAATAGGTCTTGGCGGTTGATAATTATTCTGATAATTATTTTCAGGCCTTTGGTTTATGTATGAAATATTCTCTCTTTGTTCCATTGTTAATTCAATACTGAGACAATCTTTTGTCAAATGTGGTCCTCCACACTGCTCACAACTAATTCGTATTGAGTGAATATCTTTAGTCATCTTTTCCATTCGTCTCTCGACAGCATCTATCTTTGCGGAAATGGAATCTAAGTCATGGCTAGAATCGGCTCTAGCTGCTTTAGATGATCTAACGATATCTTTTTCTTGGTGCCACTCATGTGAGTGGGAAGCAGTGTTATCAATAATTTTGTAAGCATCAGTTTCGATTTTCTTCATAATAGAACCACCAGCTGCTATATCTATGTCTTTCCTTATAGTGATGTCGCATCCTTGGTAGAATATTTGTACTATTTGACAGGTGTCTAAACCATGTTGCGGACATCCTCTTAATAACTTTCCAAATCTTGTCCACGCCTCATATAGAGTTTCATTCGGCTTCTGTGTAAACGTAACAATTTCTGCTTGAAGTCTTACGGCTTTAGATGCAGGAAAGAATTGTTTAAGAAATTTTTCAACTAAAACATCCCATGTCTCAATCGCCCCTTCAGGTAACGATTCCAACCAATCTTTGGCTTCTCCCTTTAAAGTCCAGGGAAATAACATGAGATATATCTGTTCATCCTCCACTTCTCGGATTTTAAATAGTGTGCAGATCCTATTAAAGGTACGTACTTAGCTCTCATTCGGTCTTCCATACTTAAAGGTTCCAGATTCTCCATAATTGAATTTGTTGAATCGGAATCACTAGAGGATTCTGATTTAATGGTTCGTTCCTCAACAATCTCTGTTTGAATGATTGGTGGTTCCGGAGGAAAGTTTAGTGGTTCAGGATCTACGAATCGTTCCTGAATATTCTCCGGATTCTCAATTGTGAGGTCGGGTTCAAAAAATGGATTATCGGAAATTTGAACTGGAGTACTTGGTCGACTGGATGACGATTCTAAAGAAAAATCAACGGCAGTAATATTTGCTAAATGTCTTGATCTAGTTACAGGTGGTGAACGTACAAAAGGTGGTGAACGTCTTGCTCGGTGCATTCACTGAATATCCTATTAGTTTTTAAAAGGAAAGAAAAATTATAATAAGTTATCCAATCAATAGACTTTTCTGATTTTGCCCACGTTTCGAATAGCCAAAAGATGCAGCAGCGGGGCAAGATTCGTTTGGTCTCAATATAATTGAGGACTGTTTGGCTCCAATAACCTGGTCCACGTACAAATCCAACCATTACTACGAACCAGAAAATTTTGATGTCTATTAATTTAACCACTTAAAATAAATTTTCGTAATTTTAAGAAATTTAGATAAGAAGTAGAATAAAAATCTATGTCCTAAAACTAGAATAGCGAGAAATAAGAAAGAAAAAGAGTTCGTCGGAAAAAGGTCGAAAAAGAAAAATGGTTGAAAAATAAAAGGTGACGGAAAAATAAAAGAAACTTATAAAACTTAAAAATACTTGACTAACCTAACCTTATTACTACAACTAACTTAAAATTATAATCGCAAATTGAGATTACTAATTGGAATGATAATTGATACATAGGTAAAAGTCGTCTAAAAATATTAAAGCTTACAGGAAAAACTAAATCCCAAATGGAAATAACTTAAAAAGAAACTAAAACTTAAAAAGGCGTCGCAAAATTCTAGAGTACCTAAATCTTAGTCTAAAGAAAAAAGCACTTAAGGAATTCTACGGCAAAGCCTAAAAATCTAGAAATAAAAATAACTATGGCAAAAACTAAGTTTAAAACTAAATATGAGCTAAAAATACAAATATTACGCTAAAACGATTAAAAAGGGACAAAATATAAAAATATACAAAAAGTTGTAAAGTACAATTTTTATAAAAATATTATTTTTATATTAATTATTTATTAAAACTATTAATTTTTATATATTAATAAAACTAAATAAACTTAATATTACAAATTAAATAAATAAAACTAAATTAATTAATATTAATTAACTAAACAATCCCTAATTAGGGTGTTAATAATAAAAATTAAAATATACTCCGTAATTAATGCGATATTAGGGTTCTGGTCTGGCCTGTCAGGGCGGCTCCGCGAGTTGCGGTGCCCGAAGCAGAAAACTCCGCGACTCGCGGGGTTCAAATTTTCAGATGACAGGTTAAATAAATTCGACGCGATTTTTTTTTCTGTTTTTATATTTTCTGTTTATATCAAAATATTTGTATAATAAAAACTTATATTTAAAAACTTAAATAAAAATAGAACTACTTTATAATTTTAAAAATATCTTAAAAATAGATTTATAAATTTTTTTTTTTCAGTTTTTTATATTTATAAAATATATTTATAAAATAAATTAAATAAAACTTATATTTTTACAAACTAAAGAAACTTTATAAAACTTAAATATTTATCAAACTCCTAAAAATATTTATATTTTTGTTTTTCTTTTTATATTTTCGAATATTTAAAACGTATTTTTATAAAAACGAATTTTAATAAAAGTAAACTAAAAATCTTTTTTTTTTATATTAGCATTGCGCTTCCGGCTTTTAAACGAATCTTCGGCAGTGGCGCCAAAAATAACTTGATGTCGTGCGAGGTGTATATAAAATAGCTTATATTTTTACAGGAAAAACTATTAAATACGATACAATTTTACACAAGATATTTATTTATTCATAGAATGGATATACTTAAACCTTGCTACAACACTTATAGGCAGTGTACCTAATCGTATAGTAGTGTAGTTTTTAGTAAGTCCGGTTCGTTCCACAGGGAATCTTTTAATCAAAGCTTAACGCTATATTAGTTTACTTTTATAAAAATACAAATATATATATATAAGTAATATTATTATTATAAAGGGGAGTTTTTACCGTTTAATGACCGGTTTGTCGATTTTAAAACTTTAGTCGCAGTTAAAACCAAATGTAAAATATTAAAATTAAATACAAGACTTAAATTAAAGCGTAAATTAAATAACGATAATGAAATTGCGAATAATAAAAGTGCGATAAAATAAACTTGCGACAATTAAAAAGTACGATAATTAAAAAGTGCAATTAAATACAATAACAATAAAAATGCGATAATTAGAAGTGCAATTAAATATAAAATAAAGGAAATTAAATATGAAATAAAGGAATTATGCTTATTTAAACTTCCGTAATCATGATGTTTGACGTGTTGATTTTAGTTTTATGCCCATGGGTTAATTGTCCTTTGTCCTGGATTATTTAATATGTCCGTCTGGTTTTTGTCCATAACAGTCCATCAGTCATAAATATAAAGTGCGAGTATCCTCGTCAAATTATCCTTATACCCGAAGTTAAATATTCCAACTAATTGGGGACTTAAACTGTAACAAGATTTTAATACTTTGTTTAATAATTACACCAGGATGTCGACTGAGTGTAACCCAAGGTTTTAATATTTTGTTATCAATTATACCAAGTGTCCTTGTACATAATTTCACCCCTGTTTTAATTATTCTAGTGGCTATTAATCCATTCCCGTGTCCGGTTAAATGAACGATTATTTGTACATATAAATACCCTGCCCATCGTGTCCGATCGAGTGTATATGGTAATTTATAGGGACGCCCAATTGTAAATCTTTATATTAACATTAACAAACTATCATTTAGTTAAACAAATATAAAGCCCATTAATAGCCCATAGTCTAATTTCCACAAGTGTCGTTCTTTTGTCTAAACCCCAATTATGGTACAAAGCCCAATTACCCAATTTTAGTAATTAGCCCAACATCATGATTACTTCGTTTTAAATAAGCATAATAATAACTTAGCTACGAGACATTAAATTAAAAAGGTTGAACATAACTTACAATGATTAAAAATAGCGTAGCGTTACACGGACAGAATTTCGACTTACACCCTTACAACATTTGCTAACATACCCTTATTATTAGGATTTAAAATTAAAATTAAAATAAAAATATAAATTATATATATATTTTTACGTATATATTGAGAGAGAGATAGATATTAGATGATGAAAAATGATCAGAATTCGGTTGGCTTTATAGGGAATTGCAGAATTTGGGGCTCCGCGACTCGCGGCCCTTTTTGCCTTCAAACTCCGCGAGTCGCGGAGTTTGTAAATACAGCTCACTCATTTTGGAGTCTTTCTTGCCGACGGATCATTATTATTTATATAATATATAAATAATTATAAGAATTATTTAAATATTATATTATATTTATATGCATAGTTGACTTGTAATTTTTAGTCCGTTGCGTCGAGCGTTGAGAGTTGACTCTGGTCCCGGTTCCGGATTTTCGAACATCCTTGCGTACAATTTTAATATCTTGTACTTTGCGTTTTGAATCTTGTACTCTTCTAATTTCGAGACGTTTCTTATCAATAATTGGAACCTCTTTGATTGTATTTTGTACTTTTGAGCTTTTTGGTCGTTTGCGTCTTCAATTCGTCGAATCTGTCTTTTGTCTTCACCTTTTATTATTTAAACGAATATCACTTGTAAATAGAACAATTGCAACTAAAAGCTTGTCATTCTTGAGGAATAATGCTATGAAATATATGTTCGTTTTTAGCATTATCACCATATACCATGATCATCATAATCATAATCATAATCATCATCATCAAAACATTACGATTATTATTATCATGATCCTAATCATCCTTCATCAAATATCATAACCAATAATATAATCATTACCATCGTGATTCCTATCATTATCTATCATATTCATCTTGGATTCCTTTTATCATTACTATTAATTTCGTTTGGCTGTAATCGGATTGGGAACAAGAGGAGAAACAGAAAAAGGAAATGACACTTAGCTTATGTACTCATCATTTGATTCGTTCGGCCCACCAGAAAGATAAAGTATTTGGTCCAAATAACCACCTCAGTCTAGCTAGCAAAACAGTCCACGGCTCAAAACAAATTCGTTGGCCCAAAAGATGTCCGAAGATTTTTGCAGTTTACAAACAATCTTACATTTATTTGAATTGATTTTAACGACTTGAATCTATCTCTTGTCCCACCCTTCACCTAATATTCCATTACTTTAATCATTCAAGTGGATATATGCATTGATTATGTTGGCCAATTAGCTCCACTAGACTAGTTAATAAACGCTATATGTTTTTTCTATTAATATAAACAAGTTGGCCAGAATCTTAAATCACGCCATGTTCTCACATTGATCCATTTTGATTCGTACATTCACAGAAGATTAGCAGTCTTTTTGAGCCTGGTTCACGAAGAGAAAAAAAGGGTGTAGCAGGTGCAGTTTAGTTTCGTGGGTGTTTGATGTTATGGCAAAAACAGAAATGAATAAGGTGGTTTACATGGTTTAGGAGAGAGAGAAGAGATAGGGTGGTGTTCTTGAAGATGATCGTATGATGATGATGGTTGTATAAGTGGTGGTAAGGTGAAGAAAAATGATGATAGGTGACGTAGATGGTGGTTGATCATGGTTGTTCCCGTTAGTCTATTGGTCTAGGATAATGTAGGTGCAAGGTGGTTACAAGTGGTGTGTTGTGGTGGTCGATGACAAGTTGTAGCAGGTTAGTATTCGTAGTGATGGCGAGTGGATAGATGGTTTAAAACGAAACATAAATTAAAGAGCAGGTGCATTGTGGGTTTTGTTGATCGAAGGTGTGTTAGTATTTGAAGATCATGGTGTTGTTGATGATGTGGTGTTTCTTGATGGCTCGATGACGGATGAAGATAGATATCATTGATAATTTATGTGGATATTGAAAAGAAGTTGGAATGAATGATTTATAACTCGAATTGATCAAGCATTATGTAATAATTCATTCGACAAGAATTATTCTTATCGGGTACAGAAATATAAAAAAATAGAATGAGAAATCGATGGTTAACAGATTTTGTCTGTGTTCTTGTGTTTGAATCTCTAATTGGTACGATCAGAAGACAGGAAAATCAATTTACATAAAGTTTGAAAAGGATTGCAAACTGAATTTGACTTTCTTAAGTATAATTACGTATTTATCAATATTTATATATATATTTTTATTGTAGTTATATATATATATATATATATATACATGTAATTGAACATGTACGTACTGTATTCAGTATATGTATATGTATATGTATCTGAATACGACCTGTATTAATAAATATATCCTTGTATTAATAATAATATTAATACTAATAATAAGTTTATAAATAATAATCATAAAATTAATAATAATGATAATAATATCATTAATTCTAGTAATTAATAATTAATAATTAGATAATTTAATAATAATACCAATAATAATATTAACAAGAGTAATAACAATAATAATCATAAAACTATGATAATAATAATATTTGTGGTGATACTAAATAATATAAGTTACATTAATATTATTTATGATAATAATAATATCAATAACAATGATATAATAACTTATACATATCATATTATATATAGATATATATACTACATATTAATTACACACCATTGTTCGTGAATCATCGAGTATTGCCAAAGGTTAACTGAATCCATGTAAACTATTCAAAAATTTTGAAACACGGTTTAACAGACTTTGCTCATCATGTCGAAATCATATAAAGATTAAAGTTTAAATTTGATCGGAAATTTCCGGGTCGTCACAGTACCTACCCGTTAAAGAAATTTTGTCCCGAAATTTGAGTGAGGTGGTCATGGCTAACAATAAAAATGTTTTCATGACAAATATGAGTTGATAAATAGAGTTTTATCACTGTTGAGTAATGTGAATAAGACAATTCGATTACTCGAAGCGTACGAGTGAAGCTATCACAAAAGAGTGAAATGAGAGAAATAAAGTTTCGTCATATCTTTTGACGCAGATAGGGTTGATTTCCGGAGTTTAAGGGATTTAGAGAAAATCTTCGAAATCTAAAAGATTTGATTCTTCGGCGAATAAAGAAGTTATGATCTCTATAATTAAATACGGTGATCTGCCTCGATTACTCTGTATGATATTTTCATTATAAATTAAACTTTTTCCATTCCATTATTTTCACCATTCCTATACTTTCTTTCTTAGTTCATACATCCAAAAGATTGTGAAAATGCTTAATCCAGTTCTAATCCTTGATATTTTCCTCATTATCATTTCTGTTATCCTTCTTTTCAATCTTCCACCAGAAAAATCTGTTTACTTCTACTATTACCTTGGGGTGATACTATTCTTAATTCTACTGTGTCTTTATATTGCTATTCTGATAATGCTAAAAATGAACATATATTTCATAGCATTATCCTTCAAGAAAGACAAGCTTTTAGTTGCTATTGTTCTATTTACAAGTGATATTCGTTTAAATAATAAAAGGTGAAGACAAAAGACATATTCGATGATTTGAAGATGCAAATGACCAAAAAGCTAAAAAGTACAAAGTACAATCAAAGTGGTTTAATTTATTGATGAGAAATGTATCAAAATTACAAGAGTACAAGCCGCAAAACGCAAAGTACAAGATATTAAATAGTACGAAAGGACGTTCTAAAATCCGGAACCGGGACCTGAGCCGAGAAGAAACGCGCAACGCAACGGACCTAAAAGTACAATTCAACTATGCATAAGAATATAATATAATATATATATATAATTATATAAAATTATATATATTATATTATATAATATATTGATACGAGCAGCCCATGTTTAAGTTGTATTGTGAGCAGGGAATGGCGGCCATGCGATCGCATGGCCTGGAGGAACAAACTCCATGTGATCGCATGGAGTGAAAAGTCTGGCCACATCTATAAATAGCCAGCGAATTCGACGTAATTTTTACACCTTTTTCTAATCTATCATCATACTCTCAATATATATATTTATATTTTAATTTTAATTTTAATTTTAAGTTAATAATAATAAGGTTATAGTGGCGAATGTTTTAAGTTTGTAAGTTGAAATTCTGTCCGTGTAATACTACGTGATTAATACTCATTGTAAGTTATGTTCAACCTTTTTAAATTAATGTCTCGTAGCTAAGTTATTATTATGGTTATTTAAATCGAAGTAATCGTGATGTTGGGCTAAATATTAAGATTGGGTAATTGGGCTTTGTACCATAATTGGGGTTTGGACAAAAGAACGACACTTGTGGAAATTAGACTATGGGCTATTAATGAGTTTTATATTAACTAAACGATACCTCATTAATTTACTATTAAATGTTACAATTCGACGTATCTATAAATAACCACATACGCTTAATCGGGTACGGTGGGCGGGATATCTATAAATACCAATAATTATTCATTTTACCGGACACGGGGATGGATTAATAGTCAATGGACTCGTTGAAACAGGGGTGGATTACATTCAAGGGTAATTGGTGTAATTGTTAACAAAATATTAAAAACCTTGGACTACACGCAGTCGATAACCTGGTGTATTCATTAAACAAAGTATTAAGACCTTGTTACAGTTCGAATCCCCAATTAGTTGGAATATTTGACTTCGGGTATAAGGATAATTTGACGAAGACTCTCGCACTTTATAATTATGACTGATGGACTATTATGGACAAACCCGTATGGACATATCGAATAATTCAGGACAAAGGACAATTAACCCATGGCAATAAACTAAAATCAACACGTCAAACATCATGATTACGGAAGTTTAAATAAGCATAATTCCTTTATTTTATATCTCATCGCACTTTTTTTAATGTCATTTTATTTATCGCACTTTTAATTATCGTACTTTTTAATTATCGCAATTTTATTTATCGTCATTTTATTTATCGCACTTTTAATTATCGCAATTTTATTATCGTCATTTACTTTACGCTTTAAATTAAGTTATATTTATTTTTAATATTTTACATTAGGTTTTAATTGTGACTTAAGACATAAAATCGACAAACCGGTCATTAAACGGTAAAACCCCCTGTTTATAATAATAATAATACTACTTATATATATATATATATATATATATATATATATATATATATATATATATATATATATATATATATATATATATATATATATATATATATATATATATATATATATATATATATATTGTAGTGACCCGTCCTAATCCACCTGGACGAATACATCAACATCTGGTCCCAGTGCGAGGTATTTGACCTCTATGTGATACGTATTGTAACATTGCATTCGTTTGAAAAGGTATTTCATAAATGAATATATAAATTCCAGGTTTTTAACATCTGATAATTCCTACGTATAGATAATCACCATTTAAATGGTTTACAATAATACATCTGTTGACAATACAGTCAAAATAAGGTACATGGTAATGGTTTGGTGAATGCAAGTTTCTTGTATATTGCATGTATGACTCCCAGCACATAACTTGTATCACGTATAAGCAAACAGCGGAAGACTTCTAGAAACCTGAGAATAAACATGCTAACAAGTGTCAACACAAAGGTTGGTGAGTTCATAGTTTTAATATTACACATAATCCGTATATCAATGTGGATTACAAAAGTTCAGTTGTTTCATTCAAAACGTTTATCAATATGTTTTAAATAAAAGGTGGACCACAAGATTTCAGTTGTTTCATCCGAAACGTTTATCAATCGGTTCTACAAAGTTGAGCACCCTGGTAACTAAACTTTAACGTATAATAAGTACCCCTCGTTTAACATGCAACCAACATGTACAATACACGCAAACCAACGTGTACTAAACTCAAATAGCATACGTCTGTTTAATAGTTCAGGCTAGGGTTTCTATACCTGGAACAGACGGGGATGTCAAGCCCTATGGATCCATACACTACTACACGCGCCCACCAGTTCTTATAACTGGCAGTTACTAGTTACCAAAGCTAAGGGATTTTCGGTTCAAACTCGGTGTAGAATTTAGTATGTACTTGTATCCATTGCGTTTAAAATAAAGTGCATGTATTCTCAGCCCAAAAATATAGATTGCAAAAGCAATTAAAAAAGGGAGCAAATGAAACTCACACATATAAATATTGTATATCGGTTAATAAAGCATTTGCATGTATTCTCAGCCCAAAAATGTAGAGAGTAAAAGGGATCTTATGAAACTCACAGTTAAATATTGATATACAATATTGTAGGAAAGCACGTAGACGCATCGGAGATGATAAACACGAGGTTTGCTTCACAAAAATACCCCCGAACATTACCCATAACCTCCTTGGTAATAACCCATATTTTCCTTAGCTCTAGCTCGCTCGGAAACTCGTTTTGAAAGTGACACGCTCAAGACCTCGTCGTAGTATTTTATGTATAATATTAATACTACTAATAATAATAATAAGATTAATAATAATATTAATCTTAATAATAATAATAATAATAATAATAATAATAATAATAATAATAATAATAATAATAATAATAATAATAATAATAATAATAATAATAATAATAATAATAATAATAATAATAATAATAATAATAATAATAATAATAATATAAATACGGAGTAATATATGTGTTAAAAATGGAAGAATTCGACTGAATTTATAGAGGTTGCCTGTCCAGCCTTCCCATGCGATCGCATGGGTCTGAGGCACAATGGCCATGCGATCGCATGGCCTCTTTTTCCAGCTCACAATCGTTTTGTATTTTAGTTTGTCGACATATTTAAATATAATATATATTATATTTAATTTATATAATTATTTATATATTATATTATATTTACGTGCATAGTTAACTTGTAACTTTTGTTCCGATAAGTCGTACGTTGTTACTTGACTTATGTCCCGGTTCCGGTTTCTCGAATGTCCTTTCGTACGCTGAGAAAACTTGCATTTTACATTTCGTGACTCGTACCTTTGTTAAAATATAGCCTTAAATTATTCCTAAACTATACCACTCAAAGTATATCTTAAACTTTCGAGTATTTTGGTCATTTACTTCTATAAATCATCGTCTCACTATTTGTTAAAATACATTTTTAAAATAGTGTTTTACTGTAGCAATTCACTGTAGCAAAGTCAATTTTACTGTAGCAAATAGTGATTTTCGAAAACACTGTAGCATTTTGGGTACTGTAGCAATTTAAAAATACTTTATCAAATTAGTGTTTTACTGGTTCATCTTAAACGTTTTAGTTAACTTATCTAAATATCAATCAAATCAATAATCGAATGTTACTATCGTTTACTAAATAACTTGAAATCATATATATTCAATTAGATATATAAACCAATAAGTTTAATGTACGGTATTATGCAATTAAAACTTTGTTACGTTTTCAAGTTATAGTATATATATGTATCTATTTACATATAATTGTTCGCGAATCGTTGAGAAAATCGAAGGGTACTTGAATAGTTCAAAAATTTTGAGATTCAGTTTTACAGACTTTGTTTATCGTGTCAAAATCATTAATCCTTTAAAGATTAAGTTTAAATTTAGTCGCAAATTTTCGGGTCATTACATATATATATATATATATATATATATATATATATATATATATATATATATATATATATATATATATACAAATATAGTTTTAAAAATATAGCGTTAAACTCAGCGAGCTCCCTGTGGAACGAACCAGACTTACTAAAAACTACACTACTCTACGATTAGGTACACTGTCTATAAGTGTTGTAGCAAGGTTTAGGTATATTCCATTCAATAAATAAATAAATAACTTATGTAAAATTGTATCGTATTTAATAGTATTTCGCAATAAAAAAAATAACTATTTCGTATACACCTCGCATAACATAAAGTATTTTTGGCACCGATGCCGGGGATCACTCAAACGCCGAAGCAAAATACTATTTTTCTAAAAAAAATATATTTATTTATAATCTATTTTTGTAAAAATATAGTAAGTTTTAAATATAAAAACATAAAAAAAAGAAAAATAAATTTATATATATTACTATATTTTTACGTTTTAAAATTAAAAAGTTTGTATTTTTTTAGTTACAAAAACTAATAGGTAATTTTTAAAATATAAGTTTTTATTTATATAAATATTTTATATAAGTTAAAAAAAATAAAAAGTAATCGGGCCGAACACTGTAGCAGCCCAATTTCTTTCCTGGATCCACAGTCCATGCGATCGCATGGCCATATCAAAGAAACCTCATGCGGTCGCATGAGGTGACTTGACAGGCCTGAAACCTTTGACTGTCGATTAGGGTTAAGTTTTAATAATAATTATAATTAATTAAATGTAGATTAGCGTTTTATATTTAATAATAATTTGTTTTAGTTTTATTTAATTTGTAATTTTAGTTTTAATTAGTTTTATTAAATATAAAGCTAATACTTTTATATAAATAATATAAAAATAATATTTTTATAAAAATTGTATTTTTATAACTTTAAGTTTTATTTTTATATTTTTGTATCTTTTTATTATTTAGTACGTAATTGTAGATTTATCGTTCGTAACTAGTTTTAAGATATAGTTTTTGCCGTAGTTATTTTTATTTCTAGATTTTTAGGCTTTGCCGTAAAATCCCTTAAGTGCTTTTTCTTTAAACTAAGATTTAGGTGCTTTAGAATTTTGTGACGCCGTTTTAAGATTTTAGTACTTTTTAAGTTATTGTTGTTTTGGATATAGAATTCCTTTTAAGCTTTAATACCTTTAGACGTAATTTTTAATATTTAGTTTTTAGACTTTTAAGTTTCGACGCTTTACTTTCTTTTTATTATTTTTCGACTTTTATTTTTCGACGCTTATTTTTCTACCTTTTATTTTTCGTTGTTTTTTGACGCACTCTTTTTCTTTCTTATTTCTCGACGCTCTAGTTTTTAGGACATAGAATTTTTTTTATTTTCTTTAAATTTCGTCGAAAAATTATTTTAAGCGATTAAATTGATAGACATCCAAAATTTTCTGGTTCGTAGTAATAGTTGGATTTGTTAGTGGCGAGTTGTGGGCATTCGATTTAAAGGGTCCTAGCTACCTGCTGCATCTATTGGCTATTCGAAACGTGGGCAAAATCAGAAAAGTCTATTAATTTGATAACTTATATAATTTTTATTTTTATAACTTATAGGATATTCAGTGAATGCACCGAGCAAAACGTTCTCCACCTTTCATACGTTCACCACCTGTAACTCGATCAAGACATCTAGCCAATATTGTCGCCGTTGATTTTTCTTTAGAATCGTCATCTAGTCGACCAAGTACTCCAATTCAAATTTTTGATAATCCATTTTTTGAACCCGACCTCACAATTGAGAATCCGGAGGATATTCAGGGACAATTCAGAGATCCTGAACCACTAATCATTCCTCCTGAACCACAGATTACTCATTCAGAGGTTGTCGAGGAAGAAACCATTAAGTCAGAATCCTCTAGTGATTCAGATTCAACAAATTCAATCATGAAAAATCTGGAACCTCTAAGTATGAAAGACCGAATGAGGGCTAAACGCACTGGCCAAGGTCATGCAATTACTCAACCAGACATTAATGGGCCAGATTATGAAATCAAAGGACAAATCCTACACATGGTAACTAATCAATGCCAATTTAGTGGTGCGCCGAAGGAAGATCCAAACGAACATCTTAGAACCTTTAATAGGATCTGTACACTATTCAAAATCAGAGAAGTTGAGGATGAACAGATCTATCTTATGTTATTTCCCTGGACTTTAAAGGGAGAAGCCAAAGATTGGTTAGAATCGTTACCTGAAGGGGCGATTGATACATGGGATGTTTTAGTTGAAAAATTTCTTAAACAATTTTTTCAGGCATACAAAGCCGTAAGACTTCAAGAAGAAATTGTTACGTTTACGCAAAAGCCAAATGAAACATTATATGAGGCGTGGACAAGATTTGGAAAGTTGTTAAGAGGATGTCCGCAACATGGTTTAGACACTTATCAAATAGTACAAATATTCTACCAAGGATGCGATATTACTACACGAAAAGACATCGACATAGCAGCTGGTGGTTCCATTATGAAGAAAACATCAACTGAAGCTTACAAAATTATTGATAACACTGCTTCCCACTCACATAAGTGGTATCAAGAAAAAGACATCGTTAGATCATCTAAAGCAGCTAGAGCCGATTCTAGCCATGACTTTGATTCCATTTCCGCAAAGATAGATGCTTTCGAAAGACGAATGGAAAAGATGACTAAAGATATTCACGCAATACGAATTAGTTGTGAGCAGTGTGGAGGACCACATTTGACAAAAGATTGTCTCAGTATTGAACAAACAATGGAACAAAGAGAGAATGTTTCATACATGAACCAAAGGCCTGGAAATAATTATCAGAATAATTATCAACCGCCAAGATCAAACTACAATCAAAATCAGAATTATAACCGAAATGTTCCATACAACAATCAACAAGGTCCTAGCAATCAGCAAGTATCCAATAATACTTACAATCAGCAAAGACCTATTTTTCCAATTAAACCACCACAAACCGATGATAAAAAGCCAAATTTAGAAGACATGATGTCGAAGCTAGTTGAATCTCAAACGCAGTTTTTCACATATCAGAAACAAACTAATGAACAAAATGCTCAAGCATTTAGAAATCAACAAGCTTCTATTTAAAATCTGGAACAAGAAGTGAGTAACCTAGCAAGGTTGATAGGTGAAAGAAAACCGGGAAGTCTACCTAGCGATACAAATGCTAACCTCCGGAATGAAACAGCTAAAGCCATTACCACGAGAAGTGGTATTACACTTAAACCACCTGAAATACCTGAAATTTCTGATGACTCTATTCCTACTCCACAAGAACCACAATCTGAGCAAGATAAGGAAACAAAACCGGTTGTTGAAAAGGTTAATGAAGATAACACTGTTAAAGCTAAACCTTATGTTAAACCATACCAACCACCACTTCCTTACCCGAGTAAAATGAGAAAAGAAAGACTTGAAGCCGAGCAATCCAAATTCTTGGATATGTTTAAATAAATAAATGTAAATCTTCCTTTCATTGATGTGATTTCAGGAATGCCAAGATATGCTAAATTCCTGAAAGATCTAATCACAAATAGAAAGAAAATGGAAGAACTTTCGGCTGTTACTATGAATGCTAATTGTTCTGCAGTGCTATTGAATAAACTACCAGAAAAACTCTCAAATCCATGAAGTTTCACAACTCCATGTTTTCTGGGTAGTCTTAGTTCAATAGAAGCATTGGCAGACTTAGGTACTAGTATAAATTTAATGCCGTATTCACTATACGCTAAACTAGACCTTGGAGAATTGAAACCAACACGAATAAGCATACAACTAGCAGATCGATCAGTAAAATATCCTAGAGGGATAATGGAGAACATTCTAGTTAAAGTTGGAACTTTAGTATTTCCAGTAGATTTTGTAATTCTGAACATGGAAGAAGATTCTCGAGTTCCTCTCATATTAGGAAGACCATTCTTAAACACGGATAAAGCAATAATAGACGTGTTCGGTAAGAAACTGACCCTTAGTATAGAGGACGGGAGTGTTACCTTTTCTGTTGATAGAGCCATGCAACAACTGCAATCTGCAGATGATACATGTTATTATATTCAAACTATAGATTCACATGCATAATTGTTAGAAGAATTTCCAGAATTACAAGGAACAGGAGAATGTTCATTAGGAGAAGGAATTGAACCAATTGATGAAGTTGAAATGTTAGCCGCACTCATGGCTAATTGTGACGATCGCTCCAAATCCATATGGACGAACACGTCATTCATTGATTTCATTGCGAGGTATTTGACCTCTATATGATACATTTTGTAAACATTGCATTCTTTTGAAAAGGCACACCATAAATGAATATTTAAATCAAAGGTTTTCGACATCTGATGATTTCTACATATAGACAATCACCATAAATAATAGTTTACAACAGTATTTCCGTTGACAATGCAGTCAAAATAAGATACATGGTGATGATTTGGTGAATGCAACGTCTCCTTGAAAAATATGTCATGTAAGACTCCATGCACATAGTTTGTTTAACATCTAAGCAAATAGCGGAAGACTTCTAGGAAACCTGAGAATAAACATGCTAACAAGTGTCAACACAAAGGTTGGTGAGTTCATAGTTTTAATGTTGCGCATAATCTGTATATAAAGGTGGATTACAAGATTTCAGTTGTTCAATCCAGAAACGTTTATCAAAATATTCTATGAAATTGAGCACCCTGATAACTAAACTTAACGTATATATAATTTGTACCCTTTGTATAATCATCTTAATAATAAACGCAAACCAACGTGTACGCTTCTCAAATAGCGTACGTCCGTTAAAAGGCTAGTGCTCTAGCTCGGACGGGGATATCAAGCCCTATGGATCCATATACTACTACTCGCGCCCACCAGTTCTTATAACTGGCAGTTAACAGTTACCAAAGCTAAGGGATTTTCGGTTCAAACTCAGTGTAGAATTTAGTATGTACTTGTATCCATTGCGTTTAAAATAAAATGCATGTATTCTCAGCCCAAAAATATAGATTGCAAAGGCAATTAAAAAGGGATCAATGAAACTCACCTTAGCAGCATATAAAGTCGTTCACCAAAATGTGATCGAAACACGGATTACCAAATAACCGTAGATCTCAACCTAGAGAACATATGTTGGTCAATAAATGTATATCAAGCTAGGTCAGGTCATAGTGTATCACAATCCTAATGCTCGATATTGACATACAAAAGTTATCCAATGTTGTTTCAAAAAGTCAATTTTGACAATAGTTTAACAAAACGAGACGTACCTTATATAAGGATTCATTTACTCGGTTGGTAATATTCAAAAATCTAATTTATCAATCTCGTAAACAAGTTGTTTAAATCTTAATTGTAGATTTAAAAGCAATTTCAATTAACTTCAATCATAATTCAGTTGCTCATATCTTTTAATCCGTTCATCGAAATTATTCGATATCTAAATGAAAAGTTATTAATTTTTCGCCAGCTTTCCAAAAACATGTATATCATATACCTTTTACTAGTAATATATGTATTTAATTCGTGGTACATCATAAACTGTTTAACAAGGAAATTTAGCATACAAGCATGTATAAATATATATACTCGAGCACTAGACATGGATACACAATTATTATATAAAAGATAAAATATAAGTACTTACATATCAATATTGAGATTCAATATTGTAGAAAAGTACGTAGACGTAACGGAGATGATAACACTAGGTTTGACTTGCAAATAATACCCATGAATATTACCCATAACCTCCTTGGAAATAACCCATAATTTCCTTAGCTTTATCCCGCTCATAAAACTATTTTGAAAGTGACACGCTCATGACCTCGTCGTAGTATTTTATGTATAATACTAATAATAATACAAATACTACTAATAATAATAAGATTAGTAATAATATTAATCTTAATAATAATAATAATAATAATAATAATAATAATAATAATAATAATAATAATAATAATAATAATAATAATAATAATAATAATAATAATAATAATAATAATAATATAATTAATAAATATAATACGGAGTAATTTTTAAATTAAAACAGAGGCAGATATCTCGAGCTTTATAGGTGTGGCCTGTCCAGGACTGCCATGCGATCGCATGGCCTCCAAGACCATTTCCCATGCGATCGCATGGGATGGATTTCCAGCTCATGATCTTTTAACTTCTAGTTTGTCGACATATTTTTTAATTATTAATATAATATATTTAATTTATATAATTAATTATATATTATATTAAATTCACATGCATAGTTGACTTGTAATTTTCGTTCCGATAAGTCGTACGTCGTCACTCGACTTATGTCCCGGTTTCGGTTTTTCGAACGTCCTATCGTATACTGAGAAAACTTGTACTTTACGTTTCGTGAATCGTACCTTTGTCAAAATATAGTCTTAAATCATCCATAAACTATACCACTGTAGCAATTCACTGTAGCAAGTCAATTTTTTACTGTAGCAATTCACTGTAGCAAAGTCAATTTCATTGTAGCAAATAGTGATTTTCAAAAACACTGTAGCATTTTGGGTACTGTAGCAATTTGAAAATGTTACTATCGTTTACTAAATAACTTGAAATTATATATATGTATATATCTTTTTAATATATATAAATCAGTTTTTAAATACACATTGGAAGTTATTTATAAATAAATTTTAATAATAAATATTTCAACTTATCATATATATTCAAATAGATATTTAAACCAATAAGTTTAATGTACGGTATCAAATAATTAATACATTGTTACCTTTTCAAGTTATAGTATATATGTATCTATTTACATATAATTGTTCGTGAATCGTCGAAAACAACCGAAGAGTATTTAAATATATAAAAGTAGTTCAAAAATTTTGAGATTCAGTTTTACAGACTTTGCTTATCGTGTCGAAAATGTTAATCATACAAAGATTAAGTTTAAATTTGGTCAGAAATTTTTGGGTCATCACACTAATGAATACGAACCAATAATAGAAGAACTTTAAATGCTAAAAGAGGAAGACAGATATCGATACAAATCATCGATAGAAGAACCACCGACATTAGAATTAAAGCCACTTCCAACCCATTTGGAATACGCTTATTTACATGGTGAATCTGAATTACCTGTAATAATATCGTCTTCTCTTACTGAAATTGAAAAATCTTAACTCATTTCTGTGCTAAAAGCTCATAAACCAGCTATTGCATGGAAGAATCATGACATTAAAGGCATAAGTCCTTCGTATTGCACACATAAAATCCTTATGGAAGAAGGTCATAAAACGTATGTGCAACGCCAACGAAGACTAAATCCTAATATGCAAGATGTTGTTAATAAAGAAATTATTAAACTGCTAGATGCATGTTTAATTTATCCAATCTCTGATAGTTCATGGGTAAGCCCAGTTCAATGCGTACCTAAGAAGGGTGGCATGACCGTCATCACAGATGAAAAAAATGAGCTTATTCCTACTAGGACTGTAACATGATGGCGTGTTTGTATTGGTTATAAAAAATTAAATGACGCCACCAGAAAAGATCACTTTCCCTTACCTTTCATTGATCAAATGTTGGAAAGGTTAGCTGGGAACAGTTACTATTGTTTTCTTGACGGTTTCTCCGGATATTTTCAAATTCCAATAGCATCCGAGGACCAAGAGAAAACCATGTTCACGTGCCCTTATGGTACTTTTGCTTATAAACGCATGCCATTTGGACTTTGCAATGCCCCTGCAACCTTTCAAAGATGCATGATGGCGATTTTTCATGACATGATAGAAGAATGCATGGAAGTTTTCATGGATGATTTTCAGTCTTCGGTGATACTTTTGAATCATGTCTAGTTAATCTTGAACGAATGCTTATTAGATGCAAGCAATCAAATCTAGTTCTCAATTGGGAGAAATACCATTTCATGGTTAAAGAAGGCATCGTTCTTGGTCATAAAATTTCAAAGGAAGGAATTGAAGTGGATAGAGCTAAAGTAGATGTAATTGCTAAACTTCCACATCCCACCAATGTTAGAGAAATTAGGAGTTTTCTAGGGCATGTCGGTTTTTACCGACGTTTCATAAAAGACTTTTCTAAAATTGCCACTCCTATGAATAAACTCCTAGAAAAGGATGCTCCATTCATCTTTTCGGATGAATGCATCAAATCTTTTAATATTCTTAAAGAAAAACTCACTAATGCGCCGATCATGATAACTCCAAATTGGAATCTACCATTTGAACTCATGTGCGATGCAAGTGATTTTGCAATGGGAGCCGTTTTAGGACAAAGGATTGAAAAACGATTTCAACATATCTATTATGCTAGTAAGACATTACAAGGAGCACAAACGAATTGCACAACTACTGAAAAAGAACTCCTTGCTATTGTCTTTGCTTTTGACAAATTTCGTTCATATCTCGTTCTAGCTAAAACGGTGGTCTATACTGACCATTCTGCACTTAGATACCTATTTTCAAAACAAGATGCCAAACCACGATTAATTCGTCGGATCTTACTCTTACAAGAGTTCGATATTGAGATCCGAGACAAAAAGGGAGCAGAAAATCTCGCCGCTGATCTTCTTTCTCGTCTTGAAAATCCCGAATTAGAAGTTCTAAATGAATCGGCTATACAAGATAACTTTCCTGATGAATATCTTTTGAAGATAGATTATAATGAAATTCCATGGTTTGCAGACTATGCAAACTATTTAGTATGTGGATTCCTTGAAAAAAGGTTGTCGTACCAAAAACGAAAGAAATTCTTTAGTGATATAAAACACTATTTTTGGGAAGATCCACATTTGTTTAAAAGTTGTCCCGGTTGAATAATACGCCGATGTGTATTCGGAGATGAAGCTAGTCAAATCTTAAACCATTGTCACACAGGACCAACAGGAGGGCATTATGGGCCTCAACTCACAGCAAGAAAAGTCTACAACGCTGGATTCTATTGGCCTACAATTTTCAAAGACGCACACCTTCTTTGTAAATCCTGTGATGCTTGTCAAAGGGCCGAAAAAATAAGTCAACGCGATGAAATGCCACAAAATGTCATTTAAGTATGTGAAGTATTTGACGTTTGGGGTATTAACTTTATGGGTCCATTTCTAAAATCTCATAATAATCTCTACATTCTCGTTGCTATTGATTATGTATCTAAATGGGCGGAAGCACAAGCTATCCCAACTAACGATGCACGAGTTGTAGTCAACTTCTTAAAACGTCTTTTTGCTAGGTTCGGAACACCGAAAGCTTTAATAAGTGATCGGGGTACTCATTTTTGTAATAATCAACTTGAGAAAGTTCTCAAAAGATATGGAGCAACTCATAAAATCTCAACCGCTTATCATCCACAAACAAGTGGACAAGTTGAAAATACCAATCGAGCTTTAAAACGTATTCTAGAGAAAACCGTAGGATCAAATCTGAAGGAATGGTCCATGAAATTGGAGGATGCACTCTGTGCTTTTAGAACAGCCTACAAAACTCCAATTGGAACCACACCTTTTAAACTCGTATACGAAAAAGCATGTCACCTTCCAGTAGAAATTGAGCATAAAGCATTTTGGGCTTTGAAGACATGTAATCTTGATTTTCATGAAGCTGGACGTCTACGGTTAAGTTAATTAAACGAATTAGAAGAGTTAAGACATGAAGCATATGAAAATTCGTTAATCTATAAGGAAAGAACAAAGAAATGGCATGATAAAAGAATCAGAAATTCAAAAGAATTTAAAGAAGGAGACAGAGTTCTTCTTTTCAATTCACGATTCAAGCTATTTCCTAGAAAATTGAAATCAAGATGGTCTGGACCATTCATAGTCAAAAGAGTTTTCCCATACGGAACAATAGAGTTAATAAATTCAAATGGGATTGAATTTAAAGTTAATGGTCACAAAGTTAAACATTACATACATGGTCCAATGGAAGTTGACAATGAAGTCAATCATAATTTCAACACCCAAGAAAACCCTCAGAATGAAAACATAAATATATTATCAACAACATATGAAAAACCAAAATTAGAAGACGGGGAAGCTTTAAATTGGAGTGATGAAGAAGAATTCCTATACAAACCTCCCATTCCAAGAAATGAAGAAAAATGTGAACAAGAAGTTCAAGTAGAAGTGAAAGAACCAAGAAAAGATCACCCGAAAAAGGTTAACAAACCAACTCTACTTACTAAAGTAGGAGACCTAGGTGAATTTATCATTTCTTGCTTGCTTAATGATGGTGCTATATATAAAGGACTAGCAGATTTAGGAGCAAGTGCAAATGTTATGCCTCTTTCCTTATACAAAAGATTAGGTGTGGGTAAATTAAGACCAACCAAAATAGGTGTTCAATTATTCGACCAAACCATTAAACACCCAATTGGAATAGCCAATAATTTACTTGTTAAAGTGGGAAGTTTGACCTTTGTTGCAAACTTTATAGTTATTAATATAGAGGAAGACCTTGATATTCCTCTAATTTTAGGTCGCCCGTTTTTAGCAACCACCGAGGCATTCATTGATGTAAGAGAAGGTAGAATGATACTTAGGGATGGTAACAAATCGGTTACCTTTGTGAACCGAAAGTTTAGATCTCCGCCAACCAAAACTGTTGAACCAATAAAAACTCCTAAGTGTAGGGAAGATGAAGAAACACCTAATGATAACCCGATAACAAAGAACCCCATTATTGATACGAAATTAGATGAACCTATTTTCAACTGTTCAACGAAGAAACCTTATAAACGGATTCAAGATGCTGGGATTAAGGGGAACTTTAAGTTATGTAACCGATTAGTATCCAATTTGTCGCCTAAAGAAAAGGCAATGTTAGTTGAATTTGTGAAAGTTACAGAGGAAATCAACAATTGGCTTGAAGCAAAAGTCAGAGATATACAAGTTGTTGATAGTCCGATTGAAAACGAAGTTAATCACAATTTCGACACCACAGCTAACTAAGTGTGGGGAGAATCAAGTCTTTTTAAGGATAATATATATTTCTGTTAGAGTAAGATTTTCTGTTCTAGTGTAGTTTTCGAAAATGGAATCCGAATGGTCTTTCCCTAGCAGACCCTAAAGAACTAGTCTTCTCCCTCCATTCTGAATTTTTATTTTTTTTTAGGTTTTACGAGATGAAGAATTCCTTTGATCTGAACCATGGTCTACTACTACACGCTATGATTACTAAACATAATAATAACATCTTTCCGAGTGAACTAGTATCATTTATAAGAGGCAAAATGGACGAAGTAAGGAGAGAACTCAGGAAAGATCATCATAAGACACATTTTGGTAAAGGAAAATCAAAATCCGCAACAAAAAGAAGAGCACGACACCTTGAAAGATGTCATAAATGCAGAAAATGGTCACATGAAGGTAAATGTTCAAACAATCAAACATATTCAAATACCGAATTTGTTACTCTATGCAAAGAAGGACCGTTCATATGTTTAGAAAAAAAGTTATTGAAGAATTGAGGTTACGCTTATGTAGCTATGGAAAACCAAATCACACAACTCTCCTATGTGTCGGCTAAAGCAGGTCTCTGAGAATTCTATCTCACAGGTAAGTATGTACAGTTTTTATTTTTTTTATGTTATTTTTATTGCTTTTAACCTTTTGATAATAAACGCTGAATCGTTCGCTATAAAGTATTAAATTGATATTCAATAAAATTAGGTATGCGAAACCGAAATTATTGATATCATACAAAAATTTATTACATCACTGCTAAATTTACCGTTTATTCATAAGGTATAAATATCTTAAATCAATCAATTCAAAATATTTCAGAAATTCGTCAGGAGTAAAACTAGGTAAAATAGCCGAAATTACTTTACCCAAAAGAGGGACGTATATTTTTGATAATATTTGATTGATTAAAGTGGGATAAAAGACCAAAAAGATTTTTAATTTTAATTTTAACCTTGTTTTTAAATTAATATTAAATTATTATTGTAAAATTTTAAAATCAATATATTTAAGTTTTTTTTTAAATATTTTAAAAATTAATATTTTCAATATAAGTTTGTAAAATTAATGTATAAAAATATTAATAATATTAATATGAATTTTTAATTTTATGCATTTTAAATTTAAGTTTGGTGTGAATTTAAAAACAAAATTTACTTTATTTCATTAAGTTAAAAATATGATTTCTAAAATTCGTCTTGAGTTGAAGACTAGGTCGTTGAACCGAAATTGCTTTACCCGAAGGCGGGATGAGAAATTTTATTATCATTATTTTTTCTTATTGATTTAAAGTACGCAAAAAAAAAAAGAAAAAAAAAGGAAAATACACCCCATGCGATCGCATGGGGTTTGTGCTTCAATACCATGCGGTCGCATGGGGACCAAATGCTGGTCAGGAACAAAAAGAGCAGCGAGCTGCTTCTGTCCACACACATCACACACACAAACATACGCAAATACACACAAAACCCTCTCAAAAATCATCATTTTTCAACCAAATTACTCGAAAATTTCTTGCAATAATCCGCTATAATCATGCCTTTCTTCAGATGGGGATGCAAAAAGGTAAAAATTTCACCCCTAAACTCTTAAATTTCTCAGTTTTAGTGATAATTACAACTATTTTACCTAATTTAATTTTGTTAATTTCTAGTGTAATTAGAGTTAAATTGTTAGTATATTATGCATATATAACCTAGATTGATGCTATTTGTCATAATTTGAAGCCTTAAACTTCAAAATTTTTAGAAATCTTGGGTTTGTGTTCTTGAGCAATTTGGGGCTTTTTGATATAAAAAGGTTATGGCCAATTTTTGTCATGAATTATTGCTAAATTAAGTAGTGTAACATGTTTAGGTAGCTAAATGATCCAAACATTGATCCTAAACATGATTTTTGAGAATTAAAGTAGACTTTTTAAGTCTAAAATTCATGAACTTGATTAATTTGATATAAATGCCATTTGAACTTGTTTAATTGCTAGTAATGATTATTTTGACATGTTATTAGAGATACAAGCTTATGAACTTTGTAAACATTTTCATATATGATTATTTGAAAATGTGTAGAATTGATAAAAATATGAAAATGAGTATAAGTTTAATATGGATTAAACATGTTATTATAATTATTTTAATTTGTTATTTTGCTAACACTAATGCATATTTGGATGCACAAATTTTGTGTTTAATGTGTTTTGCAGAGAAATACCGATACAGACGGTGCGTCATCGTCTAGGCAACCTGATCCGGAACCACAGCCAGAGATGCAATATCACGAACCGAAACAACAACCTGAACAACAACAACATTATGATCAACACGTACCATACTATGAACCAGAATCACAATTTTTTATTACCTACGTAGTATTTCCCGTTCATCATATAATAGAACACCCAACAATTCATGAAGAACAGTTGCATCCTAATTTAAGGATTGATAGAAGTTGGAGAAATTACCCGACGTACCAAAGTAACAAATTTAAGCTTTGGACCAAAAATGTAGAAGTACCAAGGGTAATCGATTGGAAACCTTTGGAAAGGGTCCACCTAGCTAACCCAGTTAGGCAGCATCTAATCCAAAGGTATGGCAGCTCTTCTTTTACTGATTGGGAACATTTATTTACCACTCGTAGGCCTGTATATAAAGAGTAGTGTGTTTAGCTAATGAGTACTATAGCTTTTAATAAAGATGTAGATAGGTTAGACGATAAGAGTTTTCTTAGATTCTTACTTGACCGTAGGATGTACAGGATTTCCATGCTGGACATGGCCAGGGCTTTACAGATTTACACTCCCGCTAAATTACTATCACCTGATTGTGCAAATTTGATTTATCATGGTGAGTGGGTAGATAGAAATTTTGACGCTAACTCCATCTGGAGGCGTATGTCAAATTATAATGTGTTTACGCAGGGAGGAAGACACTCCTATTTAGATATTAATAAAGCCGAGCTTCGTATAGTACATAGATTCTTAGCAAACTCGATTACACAAAGAGGTAACAACAAGGAGAAAATGACCTTACACGATTTATTTTACCTTAAGTGCATTCGAGACACTAGAAGCTTTGTTAATATTCCCTACTATGTTGGTTTTTATCTGTCCAAAATGGTGGAAGGTATACAGGAAGGGGGAATAATAGGAGGAGGTATTTTTGTTACTCTCATTGGAGAGTATTTAGGTATAGATAGGGATCAAGGGGGTCCAATGATGGTGGTTAGGGAACAAGACGAGACTTTAGGTTTGCAAGTCTATCAAGGTGCAAAGGTATTGACTAGGAGATGCAATCAGGCAATACCATATCAGGGCCGCCATCCACAGGTAGAGAGGGGTTAGGATGATGAGATGGAGGAAGCGGATGACATTAGGGATGTCATTAGAGATAGTGTTACTGACGTTTTCCAGTTTATAGATGAGGTAGAAATGACTAATGAGGATAGGCATCGTCAGTATGAGTAGTGGCAAGTTCATCAGCACCAAATCATGAGCCAGCTATCATATCAGGTACCAAATAACTACATCCCGACTCAACCTGCTTACTATCCACCACATCAGCCCGACATGCGACCACCCTATGACCTGTACGACCCCAATCAAGCATACTAGAACACCTATCACCAACCATGGAACCCGAACGACGATATGAACTGGAACCCCTATCCAAATCAATAGTGTTCCATTGGTGATGTCTTCTCTTTTATTATTTTTATCTATTTTAACATTTTGATACTTTAATGTAATGTTTAATATTTTTATTATTTTGTACTAATATTTCATTTTTGTAATTTGAAAGTGGGATATTAAGTCCCATTTTGAATTATCATGCATGTTTATATTTGTATTGTATTTATTTTACCTCATGTACACAACAGGGTAAAACAGCGCATTTTCAAAGACTGGCATTAAGTTCAGCAAAAGCAACTAATTTTGACGACAAGATGCAAAATATATGTGAGATAACAACTGCAGAAATGAACAAATGATGTACACCATTTATCATTCAACATAAACAACAATATGTTTGGAAACTTTAGTAAAATTTAATCATTTTTCTACGCTAATCACCCTCAATAATTTAAATTGTTACTGATTTCTTGCAAATGAAGGCATTGCAAGATCTTAAGTGTGGGAAGGGATTAAATTCTTTCGGTTTTAAAATTTTAATTTAAACACTTGGTTACCATTAAAAATACTAGTAACGCAGTAGTTGTATTAGAATCTAGTGCTCTCTGATAATAAAGAACAGCGCTAGTCTTATATACTGACTACCCAATTCTAGTAAAAATTTTCAAAATTTTCAACTAAATGAACCCAAAATCATGTTTATACATATTTATGAACGATAAAACTAGGTGTTAACACCGAAATTATTGTTACCTCGGAAAGGACATAAAATGAGAAACAACCCAAAACGCTTGAATTCATTTAAAATAGAATAGAGGAGAATAAAAAGGCAAAGAAAGGAAAATAAAAGCCAAGTGTGGAAAAAATTTACCAAGTTATTTAGAACATATATCACATATTTTTGTACAAATAATTGAAGATACTTTTGTTTTGAACGATATTAATCATTTTTACCCAGTTTATTGTAATATAAATATAATTTATAAGAAAGTACAGTCTTCCGAGAAAAAGACACGTGCTTCTTGATTTAGGTCAGGAAGTTGTCGTCCAGACCAGTTGTAGAGTCTACGAAAAACCTTGAAAAGTTTTCTCGAAAATCAGCTGGAAATCCACGGACCTCAGCATCAAACAGGGTCGCCAAGTGGTCAGACTTATCCTAACCATGAGAGGATCTGTCTCGTACAATGGGGGGCACCGTGCAAATTAGCTTATAAGACTAATGAATCAGATCCCCAGAAAGGATAATCTCCTTAAAGTTCAAAAATCAGCTTTTAAGCCTAATATCACTCAATCCTTGAGATTGACCTTAAAGATTGAGAATTCAAACTCATGCAATTCGATGATATCTAAACTCGAGCTTGAACGAGAAAATATTTTGATCAAATTACAAACCGATTTGTTTTCTGAAAACCCATTTTCAATGCGTTCATTACCATTGAACGTAAAATCCTAAGAATTCACCGTAATTCATTAGGTCACCTGAACCAAATCAGGTGTCAACCGTAAGAACAGTGGTTGCATAGCATGGTCGAAGACAGGACATTATGCCAGACCGAAAAACTATAGGGTGATCTTTACTATTGCTCCTACAAAGGATGGTAATTGTATCCGACACGATATAGACCATAATCAAAAGCATGTCACGGGACATTGCCTTAACAGTTGCTTGTTCAACGCTTTCCTTTACAACCGGACGGTAGTTTACCGAAAGGTAATATACGGAGCAAGTATACTGGATGTGTTACTTTCCTAATACAAGGTTAGCAAGTGGGTGACACAAAACCATAAGTTTTGAGCTAAAATTTTTAAATCTGAAACCCACAAAAACATTTTGCAAACACCGATGAAGGGTTATTCCGAAAAACTTATCTAGGGTAAAAGCTAGATTGAATTTTCAAAAGATCAAATGTTTTCATAAAGATCCAATTTCCTAAAGGATCTAAATTTTTATAGTCATGTGGGACTGTAAACCACATCGTTACTACCATTGTTCATACCGCCGTATTAAAATCACTGATGTACAAAGTGTGAGGAATAATAAAGTGATTCTAGTAAAGTTATATTCAAGTTTTATATTGCTTGAGGACAAGTAATGCTCAAGTGTGGGAATATTTTATAATGCTAAAAACGAACATATATTTCATAGCATTATCCTTCAAGAAAGACAAGCTTTTAGTTGCTATTGTTCTATTTACAAGTGATATTCGTTTAAATAATAAAAGGTGAAGACAAAAGACATATTCGACGATTTGAAGACGCAAACGACCAAAAAGCTAAAAAGTACAAAGTACAATCCAAGTGGTTCAATTTATTGATGAGAAACGTCTCAAAATTACAAGAGTACAAGCCGGAAAACGCAAAGTACAAGATATTAAATAGTACGAAAGGACGTTCGAAAATCCGGAACCGGAACCTGAGCCGAGAAGAAACGCGCAACGCAACGGACCTAAAAGTACAATTCAACTATTCATAAGAATATAATATAATATATATATATAATTATATAAAATTATATATATTATATTATATAATATATTAATACGAGCAGCCCACGTTTAAGTTGCATTGTGAGCAGGGAATGGCGGCCATGCGATTGCATGGCCTGGAGGAATAAACTCCATCCGATCGAATGGAGTGAAAAGTCTGGCCACATCTATAAATAGCCAGCGAATTCGACGTAATTTTTACACCTTTTTCTAATCTATCATCATACTCTCAATATATATATATATATATATATATATATATATATATATATATATATATATATATATATATATATATATATATATATATATATATATATATATATATATATATTTTAATTTTAATTTTAAGTTAATAATAATAAGGTTATAGTGGCGAATGTTTTAAGTTTGTAAGTCAAAATTATGTCCGTGTAATACTACGCGATTAATACTCATTGTAAGTTATGTTCAACCTTTTTAAATTAATGTCTCGTAGCTAAGTTATTATTATGCTTATTTAAATCGAAGTAATCGTGATGTTGGGCTAAATATTAAGATTGGGTAATTGGGCTTTGTACCATAATTGGGGTTTGGACAAAAGAACGACACTTGTGGAAATTAGACTATGGGCTATTAATGGGTTTTATATTAACTAAACAATACCTCGTTAATTTAATATTAAAGGTTACAATTCGACGTATCTATAAATAACCACATACGCTTAATCGGGTACGGTGGGCGAGATATCTATAAATACCAATAATTGTTCATTTTACCGGACACGGGGATGGATTAATAGTCAATGAACTCGTTGAAACAGGGGTGGATTACATTCAAGGGTAATTGGTGTAATTGTTAACAAAGTATTAAAACCTTGGACTACACGCAGTCGATAACCTAGTGTATTCATTAAACAAAGTATTAAGACCTTGTTACAGTTCGAATCCCCAATTAGTTGGAATATTTGACTTCGGGTATAAGGATAATTTGACGAAGACTCTCGCACTTTATAATTATGACTGATGGACTATTATGGACAAAACCGTATGGACATATCGAATAATCCAGGACAAAGGACAATTAACCCATGGCAATAAACTAAAATCAACACGTCAAACATCATGATTACGGAAGTTTAAATAAGCATAATTCCTTTATTTTATATCTCATCGCACTTTTATTTACTGTCATTTTATTTATCGCACTTTTAATTATCGTACTTTTTAATTATCACAATTTTATTTATCGTCATTTTATTTATCGCACTTTTAATTATCGCAATTTTATTATCGTCATTTACTTTACGCTTTAAATTAAGTTATATTAATTTTTAATATTTTACATTAGGTTTTAATTGTGACATAAGACATAAAATCGACAAACCGGTCATTAAACGGTAAAACCCACTTTTTATAATAATAATAATACTACTTATATATATATATATATATATATATATATATATATATATATATATATATATATATATATATATATATATATATATATATATATATATATTTATACAAATATAGTTTTAAAAATATAGCGTTAAACTCAGCGAGCTCCCTGTGGAACGAACCGGACTTACTAAAAGCTACACTACTCTACGATTAGGTACACTACCTATAAGTGTTGTAGCAAGGTTTAGGTATATTCCATTCAATAAATAAATAAATAACTTGTGTAAAATTGTATCGTATTTAATAGTATTTCGCAATAAAAATATAACTATTTCGTATACACCTCGCATAACATCATATTCGTATATCCACGATTTGTAACTTCCGTGTTGTTATTGAGCTTTATATTTTCTCTTATATTTTAGAGCTCTTTGCCTTTTTGTTATCTTCTCGATCTCTAGTAAAGCGAGTAATGGTCCAGAATTCATAAGTATGGAACTTCGAATGAACTTAATGTTCTAAATAAGAAAGAACGTAATCACACGATTTGATTTGTCAAATTACCAGAATACCTCGGAAAAGACTGAATCGTCAAGAAAAATATTTTATTGATATTTTTAGAGGTTAAATAGAATGCAAGAGTCGTGTAACATGGCACATGATGACGTTATGATCCGTGAATCATCATGTTCAATTTAGAAACTCAGCATGACTTACTGTAATATAATGACGTTGATCAAGTGTCATTATATTATACTAACTCATGCATCAGTTCCCAACACTACTTCAAAAACATTCATAATTTAAATTCAAAGATTTATAGAATATAGAAACTAAAACAGTTTCCTTTTATGAGATAACACCGATAGCGCGGAGAGATAATTAATATCGGACGAGAATATTTATGAAGATATCTTCAAAAATATTGAGGATATTTACAATGAAAGATACGATAATATCTTGGAATGTTAGAACCAAATTGTGATGAAGAAATTCATCCACGATGATTTAGAGCGGTTAAGGAGTAAGGTATTCGCTAAAGATTTTATCAGAAACAGAATCATCAGGATTCTTTAAATACAGGGTTTGGTCCTTGTATTTGTCCTTGGTCTCCTTCATGGTTTGCTCGATTCATTTTTCAGAACTCAGAGATCTGATTCGTAAGCTAGAGTGCTTTTCAGAATTTCAGAATGAAAGTTCATAATACTATGAGATAAATGTTATATGTATACATATAACTGTTGATGTAGAAATGCTACGAGATTCAAAATACTGATTGCTGATTTCCTGTAATTGGTATGGCAATTCTTGTTACGGGATGCGGATGAGTATATGATAAGACTTCAATAGAAAAATATAGTGATTTGTCGGAGAGATTTAAGCCAAGGAGCAACGAGGTTGCTGGTACGTCTACTGATAATATGGTGGGATATAAAAGCTTCCCCGGTAACAACAAAAGAACACGCATATATATCAAGATTATAATAAGGCTAATCCGAATGAAAATCGAAGTTGACTTGCTGGAGCTGTGACAAAATTTGCTACTTTGAAAGGGATCGCAAAGTTATTTTCGGTAATAACAATGCCAAAGGAGCTAGCACAGATACGTGTTAAACGTTTACTTAAGTTCCGAGTGTTTTCAGATGCATAACTATATGCGTCAATCTCTTCTTCCGTAGATGAAGTGCGGTTGGTTCATCCTCTCAGTTGAGGTATTTTCAAGAATCATGAAAGGTTCGAACGCATATTGTAATTGTCAAGATATAAATGAGGTTTAAGATGAAATCAAGTGGCAAACTTGAAGAAATGTTTAGTTTCATATGTTATAATCAATATTCTAATTCATTTTAATTGTTCAATGTTATTAGTCCACAATTTGTAATTCAACAATTCATATATAGTTTAATATATTATATTCAAATTAATTAACACATGTCATGACCCGTTATATACATGTCTCAGACTCGATCACAACTCAAGGTATATATATTATTTTAGAACCAACCTCAACCCTGTATAGAGAACTCGATCATTACTGCATATAGAGTGTCTATGGTTGTTCCAAATAATATATATAGATGGGTCGATATGATATGTCAAAACATTGTATACGTGTCCTGATATTTAAAGTGGGTAAAATAAATAAAAGAAATTAAATTACGATAAATAAAATTGCGAGAATTTAAATTGCGATAAATAAATTGCGATAATTAAACTGCAATAAATAAATTGCGATAAATAAAATGTAATACGGAATTAACAGTTAGCTAGGAACACTTAGCTAGGAACAGTTAGCGTAGATTCTTAACAAAATTTCTCATAATTAATTTGTTTGTTTCTAACAAATTTTATTTTGTCCAATGTTTTCTTCATTATGCCACTTGTTGGATTCTGATAGGTCAAAATTCAATTATGAAATTGAATGAAAATGATTATTCTGCGGTGAACGGATACGTATATCTGTGGATGTAAGTAGGATAGTAAATGACTGTTGAATCAGATTGGAAGAATGTACAGTGTAATTTATTAATGTGAAATCTAAATATTCCTCGGGTATTACCTACCCGTTAAAATATTTTCACCATTAACAGTTTGTACAAAATAATTTTTTAATTACAATCTTTATGAAAACATATATACATATATATTTTCTTCAGATGTAATCATGGATTTAATGAGTTAATATAGTATTAAACTTATTTGGTTTACCGTCAAAACTAGAATACATAATCTCTAAAACATTAGAGATTACATAATCGCCATGAAGAACGAAGATAATTGATGTAGAACGATACGTTGAATGATGATTATACTCGAGGTACGGAATGAGATGTTGAGGCATGGATTGTTGATGGTACTTTTGGTGCCGATGATGTTGCTGAAGCTGGTACGTTTTGCACCATATTTTCCAAGGCTATAACTCAGGCGCGAAGCTCGTTGACTTCTGCTATTACTCCGGGATGATTGTCGGTTCGGACGAGTGTATGAATAAGATTTAGAATTTTAGATAGAATATAATCGTGGCGAGATATTCGGGAAATGAGAGAGCAAATGGTGTCTCGAACAGGTTCGCCGGTAAGTGCTTCAGGTTCTTCGCCAAGAGGGCAATGTGGTGGATGGAAAGGATCGCCTTCTTCTTGTCTCCAATGATTAAGGAGACTACGAACCCATCAGATGAATTGGGGATGGCTGATTCATTCTGGTGACGTTGCTTCTGGAGCTTAGGTGAACATCCATCTCGGAATAGCTGTCGGGTTCCGAAGAACTTAAACTACTGACGAGCTCCATTTCGTACGATTTAGTAAAGGATTTTTCGATAAGAATTATATTATAGGATGTAGATTAGTACCCTGCAATACATAATTTACATATGCATATATAATACTAAATCCCATAAGTTACGGAGGAATCTACGGAAGCTGTCAGGCAAAGGTAACAGTAATAGATATGCTAAGATATGAATTTATCTATATACTGTCTATGCAATAGAGGCAGTAAAAAGTGTCTAGACTTTAAGGATGATAAGCAAATAATTTTCGACACTAAATGATAAGCAAAACTTTTTACATGCAGACACGGTCGAAGTCCAGACTCATTAATGTATCCTAATGACTATCAGTTAGACACACTAATGCAGACCTGGTTCGCTAAGACCACCGCTCTGATACCACATGTAAAGACCCGTCCTAATCCATAAGAACGAATACAATAACATATGATTACATCGCGACGTATTTGACCTCTATATGATACATTTTACAAACATTGCATTCGTTTTAAAAGACAAACTTTCATTACATCGAAAGTTGACAGGCATGCATACCATTTCATAATATCCATCTATAAATGATCTAATATGTCATTTACTTAATCATAATCTTTACTGAACTCAACGACTTGAATGCAACATCTTTTGAAATATGCCATGAATGACTCCAAGTAATATCTTTAAAATGAGTAAATGCACAGCGGAAGATTTCTTTAACACCTGAGAATAAACATGCTTTAAAGTGTCAACCAAAAGATTGGTGAGTTCATTAGTTTATCATAAACGATCATTTTCATCATTTTAATAGGCCAAAAGATTTTCATTTCCATTTCTCATAAATATACGTCCCATGCATAGAGACAAAAATCATTCATATGGATTGAACACCTGGTAACCGACATTAACAAGATGCATATAAGAATATCCCCATCATTCTGGGACATCCATCGAACATGATATAAAAACTCGGAGTACTAAAGCATCCGGTACTTTGGATGGGGTATGTTAGGCCCAATAGATCTATCTTTAGGATTCGCGTCAATTAGGGGTGCACTAATTCTCAAAATTAGTGATGTTCCCTAATTCTTAGGCTACCAAGCAAAAAGGGGCATATTCGGCTTCGATCATTCACCCATATAATGTAGTTTTGATTTCTTGTATCTATTTCGTAAAACATTTATAAAACTTCATGTATTCTCATCCCAAAAATATTAAATTTTTAAAAGTGGGACTATAACTCACATAATTGTAATCGAACAAATTTATATATATAAATTTATTAATTATATCATTTTTATATTAATAACCTATTTGATTCATATAGTCATTTTATATATTTAAAATAAATATAAATATACATTATATTATGTTATATGTTTTAAATATATTTTTGTATATATATATATATATATATATATATATATATATATATATATCGTTTGTTTGTTAAAATTATAATAATACTAAGATAATATTAGTAATGATAAAAATAATAATAATGATAATAGAGTTAAAAATGATACTCTTAATATAAATGATAAAGATGATAACTTTAATAAAAATGATAATTTTTAATAAAAATGTTAATGATAATGAATACTAATAATAATAACTATAAAAATAATGATTTTACTAATAATAATAACTATGATAGTAATAATAATGCTTATAATACTTATATAAATGATACTAATGTAAACTATGTTAATAATAATAATAATAATCATGATATCAATAACATAATAATAATAATAATAATAATAATAATAATAATAATAATAATAATAATAATAATAATAATAATAATAATAATAATAATAATACTTATACTCCTAATGATAATAATGTTAATGGTAATAATAATTCTTATCTTTAATAATAATAATGATGTGATAATAATAATATCAATAATAATAATAATAATATTAATAAAAACTACCTTCAATGCTTTCCTAAAAATAAAATGCCTTAGACAGGACTCGAACCCGCGACCTCCAGCTCACTCGTAAACACCTCTAAACCATCCATCTATTTCGTGCTTTCTGATTTAATTCAGATATTAATTATATATAACCCGTATACAATTAATTTCCTTTTCTTCTTGCAAACACCATTAATCATCATCATTATCGTTATATTAACAAACCCGTTGAGCAGATTAATGGCCCAGGACTACGGCCCAACAACACACCAATCTAGTAGTCCATTAACCATGGCTAATTTAAATTGAACGATGGGTTTAGGTTTTAAAAGGTATACTTTCTCTATCCCAGCAGCCACGGTTGCTATCCCTATCACTTTTTAAAACGTCATCATCATTCTTTATAAAAAAAAACTCAATCATCCTCATAATCTAACGTTTATCATCACCATGATTAATCTTAAACTATCGTCATCAAACTACATCATGTCAATTGTTACCATATACCATGATCATCATAATCATAATCATAATCATCATCATCAAAACATTACGATTATTATTATCATGATCCTAATCATCCTTCATCAAATATCATAACCATTAACATAATCATTACCATCGTGATTCCTATCATTATCTATCATATTCATCTTGGATTCCTTTTATCATTACTATTAATTTCGTTTGGCTGTAATCGAATTGGGAACAAGAAGAGAAACAGAAAAAGGAAACGACACTTAGCTTATGTACTCATCATTTGATTCGTTCGGCCCACCAGAAAGATAAAGTATTCGGCCCAAATAACCACCTCAGTCCAGCTAGCAAAACAGTCCACGGCTCAAAACAAATTCGTTGGCCCAAAAGATGTCCGAAGATTTTTGCAGTTTACAAACAATCATACATTTATTTGAATTGATTTTAACGACTTGATTCTATCTCTTGTCCCACCCTTCACCCAATATTCCATTACTTTAATCATTCAAGTGGATATATGCATTGATTGTGTCGGCCAATTAGCTCCACTAGACTAGTTAATAAATGCCATATGTTGTTTCTATTAATATAAACAAGTTGGCCAGAATCTTAAATCACGCCATGTTCTCACATTGTCCCATTTTGATTCGTACATTCACAGAAGATTAGCAGTCTTTTTGAGCCTGGTTCACGAAGAGAAAAAAAAAGGGGTGTAGCAGGTGCAGTTTAGTTTCGTGGGTGTTTGATGTTATACATGGTTTAGGAGAGAGAGAAGAGATAGGGTGGTGTTCTTGAAGATGATCGTGTGATGATGATGGTTGTATAAGTGGTGGTAGGGTGAAGAAAAATGATGATAGGTGACGTAGATGGTGGTTGATCATGGTTGTTCCCGGTAGTCGATTGGTCTAGGATAATGTAGGTGCAAGGTGGTTACAAGTGGTGTGTTGTGGTGGCCGATGACAAGTTGTAGCAGGTTAGTATTCGTAGTGATGGCGAGTGGATAGATGGTTTACAACGAAACAGAAATTAAAGAGCAGGTGCATTGTGGGTTTTGTTGATCGAAGGTGTGTTGGTATTTGAAGATCATGGTGTTGTTGATGATGTGGTGTTTCTTGGTGGCTCGATGACGGATGAAGAAAGATATCATTGATAATTTATGTAGATATTGAAAAGAAGTTGGAATGAATGATTTATAACTCGAATTGATCAAGCATTATGTAATAATTCAGTCGACAAGAATTATTCTTATCGGGTACAGAAATATTAAAAAAAAATAGAATGAGAAATCGATGGTTAACAGATTTTATCTGTGTTCTTGTGTTTGAATCTCTAATTGGTACGATCAGAAGACAGGAAAATCAATTTACATAAAGTTTGAAAAGGATTGCAAACTGAATTTGACTTTCTTCAGTATAATTACATATTTATCAATATTTATATATATTTTTATTGTAGTTATATATATATCTATACATGTAATTGAACATGTACATACTGTATTCAGTATATGTATATGTATATGTATCTGAATACGACCTGTATTAATAAATATATCCTTGTATTAATAATAATATTAATACTAATAATAAGTTTATAAATAATAATCATAAAATTAAATAATAATGATAATAATATCATTAATTCTAGTAATTAATAATTAATAATTAGATAATTTAATAATAATACCAATAATAATATTAACAAGAGTAATAACAATAATAATCATAAAACTATGATAATAATAATATTTGTGGTGATACTAAATAATATTAGTTACATTAATATTATTTATGATAATAATAATATCAATAACAATGATATAATAACTTATACATATCATATTATATATAGATATATATACTACATATTAATTACACACCATTGTTCATGAATCGTCGGGTATTGCCAAAGGTTAACTGAATCCATGTAAACTATTCAAAAATTTTGAAACACGGTTTAACAGACTTTGCTCATCATGTCGAAATCATATAAAGATTAAAGTTTAAATTTGATCGAAAATTTCCGGGTCGTCACAATTTTGATGTTAGGTGGTGGTTGTTGCATGTATCTAGTTGGGTTCCCATTTGCAAACGAGTTTTGAAAGTCTGAGCAACAAGTAAAGCCTTACGGCTTTTTATATGAAAACATCTTGGGTGATCACTAAGACGTACCATTTTAAAAAATGAGTTAAGCTCGAGCCTTATTAACTTCATGCTCAATCTGGTTCATTTACGCGATTGCTAAAAAAGTTATAATAGTTTCAAGTTAAAATACTGTAGTTTATCTCTTTAATTATCAGGGACTGAACATAAAAACAAACTATTGGTAACATGGCGGGTATCTCAGTTAATTGCTTTCAAATTCATTTTCTAGCAATCCAAGCAGGGCCGGTCCTGAGAATTAAGAGGCCTAGAGCGAGGCGGAAAAAAGGCCCCTAAGCCCTAACAAATAATATAAGCTATTTAAAAAACGACAACTTACGTCATATCATTAAACTTAAAGAATATAGCATTAGAATTACATACCGTTAATATAACAAATCTTATAATTTTATCTTAATATTTTTTTTAAAACAAAGTTAATGTAACAGATCTAAAAAAAAAAAAAACATACAATAATATGTTACATAATACAAGTTAAAAAAACGTACAATAATATGTTACAATAATACAAGTTACAACAACCATATAATAAATTATAAATCATAAAAGTAAATATTAAATCAATAAGATAATAAACTGTTACATAAAGATAGAAAAAATTGAAACCAATTGAAGTAGACAAGTAGTCAAGGAGATAGCAGTAGGTGACAATTGAAATTTTGGAGTTTTGTAAATTGTATTTGTAATTGAGGAGATGTATCGACAGTTCCAAAAAATTGAGGAAACGTAATACGACGTATCAGATAATAATCACAGACGGAACAAGGGGAATATTTGTGCTTCTTTTTTTTTTTTTTTTTTTTTTTTTTTTAAAAGCAACAATTATATTAATAGAAACTCAAAGGTTACAATGTGTTACACGCAATGTCTTCTCAAATACAAGCATAAATCTCACAAGATAACTAACAAGTCGTTAATCTAGCAAGAAACTACACTAAGAAAATATGAGGATTGTGGACCCATTTATGCCAATCGATCTTCTTTTCTCGGCATCTCTTCGCGACTCAATCAAATGATTTAACTTGTATCTCACATAGCGCGATCGGAGCGGACCACACTTTATTATTGAAGATTTTTTGGTTTCGATTATGCCATATAAGATACCCGGTAGCCCAAGTAATCACTTGCCATAGTTTGGAACCAAACTCCGACATCCCAATAGACGACAAACCATGGAATAATTCATTGATACTAATCGAAGACAACAAATTAACTCCCCACCAATCGAACACCTTTTCCCAAATCTCAAACGCATGTTTGCAAAACACTAACGCATGATCCACCGATTCAATGTCATCATCACAGAGTTGACACCGAACACTATTCAAATCAATACCTCGTTTGTCTAGCTCGGATAAAGTCGGTAATCTCTTTTTTCTCGCCCTCCAAATGAACACCTCCACTTTTTTAGGAACAAAATTGTTACGGAAACTTTCAACACAATTAGTACCTGGGACAAGTACCTTCGAGTCGATAAGCTTAGAAAGCTTGTTTGTAGAAAAAAGACCATTGCCCGATAGCTCCCATTTCCATGAGTCTGACTTCGAATGATCCATGGATACGGAAGTAATCAAAGCAATTATCTGCTGTAACTCGGATAGAGTTCGACCCGTCGGCTCGCATGTCCAATCCCATGCACTAATAGTGGAATTCCCGTCCCGAAACACCCTATCACTGACCCGTGCAGCTCGATTTTTCTCCAGCCGAAATAACCTGTTAAAGGATTGCTCAAAGGGAATAGAAGAAGCCCATGCATCGCTCCAAAACAATGTGTTGCCTCCGTCTCCAATAGTTTTAGTAAATGACTTGGAGAAGGAGATCCCCGAATCATCAATGTGACCACCTGTTAGGATGATATTTGACCAAGTAGAGTTATAAGTGAAAGCTTTTTTGTTATTAAAAGACTCAAATCCCCCCGAAGACCCATAGGTGCTCGAAATAACTTTGACCCACAAAGCGTTGGGCTCGGTTTTAAACCTCCACCACCACTTGCCGATCAAAGCTAGATTTTTGCTTTTAAGGGAACCCAAATTTAACCCCCCCCCCCCCCTCCCCCCCCCCGACCCATAAGGTAGTAATACTTCCTCCCATTTAACCCAAGCAATTTTTGAATCACACCTCGTCCCGCCCCAAAAAAAAGAACGTCTCACACACTCAAGTTTTTTTAACACCCATAAGGTAGTAATACTTCCTCCCATTTAACCCAAGCAATTTTTGAATCACACCTCGTCCCGCCCCAAAAAAAAGAACGTCTCACACACTCAAGTTTTTTTAACACACATGGCGGGGCACGGAAGAGCGAGAAGAAATACAACGGAAGACTATTTAGCACCGACTTGACAAGTGTTAATCGACCCCCAAAAGACACCGAACGAGCCTTCCAATCCGAAAGTCGTTTCTCAAATTTGGGCCCTAGCTTCTTTTTTGTTTGATCCATAAAACTTGTTCAATTGTATGGGGCTAAGCATATACCATTAACTATGTTTTTTTTTTTTAGGATTATCACCAAAAAACTCATTTTTTTGAACTTGTTTGCGTGAGAGCCCATAAAAAAAAGTTTGACAATTTACCCTCGCAAGGAGCAAGATGCCTCTTGCTCCCTTGCGCCTTGCGTCCTTGCGACCTTAGTCACACTTGAGAGCAAGGAGCAAGGAGCAAGGTGCCTCTTGCTCCCTTACTCCCAAGTCGAAGCAAGGACGCAAGGTGCCTCTTGCTCCCTTGCTCCCAGGTGGAAGCAAGGTGCATCTTGCTCCCTTGCTCCCAGGTGGAAGCAAGGACGCAAGGTGCATCTTTCTCCCTTGCTCCCAGGTGGAAGCAAGGATCTTTCTCCCTTGCTCCCAGGTGGAAGCAAGGAAGCAAGGTGCCTCTTGCTCCCTTGCTCCCAGGTGGAAGCAAGGACGCAAGAGGCACCTTGCTCCCGGGTGGAAGCAAGGGAGCAAGATGCACCTTGCGTCCTTGCTTCCACCTGGGAGCAAGGGAGCAAGAGGCACCTTGCTCCTTGCTCTCAAGTGTGACTAAGGTCGCAAGGACGCAAGGCGCAAGGGAGCAAGATGCATCTTGCTCCTTGCGAGGGCAAATTGTCAAACTTTTTTTTATGGGCTCTCACGCAAATAAGTTCAAAAAAATGGGCTTTTTGGTGATAATCCCTTTTTTCCCCCTAATTTGGATGGGCCCTGTGCAGTTGAACAGCCTGCACAGGCATTGGGCCGGGCCTGAATCCAAGAAACAATGGTTAAAGTAGTCTCACAGCCCGTTCTAATCGAAACATCTAAAGTTTAAATTTTGCGTCGTTGGTACCTAAATGTTCCGTGACTTTCGTGTTTAATATCAACTCCAAATGTCCGTTTACATTTAACAATTACCACCTCACATGTGTCACACATGTGAGGGTATAATCGTCCTTTTCATTATTTTAATCCATAAAAAACGCATGTAAAAGGGCTGGATGTGATCTGGCATGTAAATGGACAGTGACTTAAACTCCGGAACATGGTAGAAGTCTTTGGCTGCTCTTAACTTTCAGCCAAATCGCTTGTGTGTAGGGATGACAATGGATCGGATATGGATCGGGTGGTGCCGTATCCATATCCATATCCATTTAATTTTTGTTCATCCATATTTATATCCATTTAATTTCATTTCAACCATCCATATCCACTGGATTAAGCGGGTTAATGGATATCCGTTGAATATTCAAAAACTCGTATAATATTTCCGAATATCTACAAAAACGTGTACTTTTTGTCAAAAATAGAACACAATTTGTTGAATTTACCATCAAACATAGATTATGACAAATTAAATGTGTAATTTATATGTTTATCTTGTTAGATATAGGTGTTTTATTATAAAATATCATAGTTAATTTATTATATGGTTGCAAACAAAATGTATGTGTAACAGTAAATGCATTTTTAATAGTAGACGTGTATACATATATCTATATTTATGTATTAATATATGTATTTCGAGTTTTAATGGATATATCCATGGATGATACTTTTTCATCCATATCCGTATCCATATCCATTTAGGTTCATCCATATCCGTATCCATATCCATTTAGATTCATCCATATCCATTAAAGTTGGGTGGATCGGGTGGATATCCACTGGATCGAGTGACCATTGCCATCCCTACTTGTGTGGCGGTGTTTAATAACAAAGTCGGTCTTTTTCTTTCTTTATATGAAAGTTCTTCATCTGATTTTTGATTTTGTTACAAAATTAGGGTTCTTTAAAATTTTAATCTTTTCAATTCTGTACTTCTTTCTTGTTTATAAGGGTTTTTTTTTTTTTTAAGTTATATCATAGAGATTAAGGTGTTCTTTCTTATGTTGTTAAAATTTTCGAAAACTATGGTTTTTTGTTTTTTATATTGTGGAAATTAGGGCTTTTCCCGATAATGAAAGCACAAATTCTCCCTCATTAGCTGCTGATATCATCTGAACCTCAATCGCCAGTTGTTATTCACAAGGTCTATCTTTTTCATTCCTTTTCTTATTTAATTTCTTTTTATGTCTTTTGAACTGAATCTTCCATTTGATTTTGTTATGATGTTAGGAGTCTTCCATATAACCCTCACATACACATGTGAGGGGTTAAGGGTTAAATGCTAACGGCAGTTATCTTCAGGTATCAACCAGGTAATGAAATGAAACCACAGGTACCAAGTACGCAAAAAAATAGTTCAGGTGTTGTAATGAAAAAGTGAAGAAACCACAACTACCAACGGCGTAATTTTTTCGTGATAATATATGTACAACCCTATATCTATTCAAGATTCACAAATTGACGATATTGTAAATTTAGAGGTTATTAAAGTATGCTATTGTACTTTTGTGGTTATTTAATTTTTATTTAAATTTTTTTTTTTTGAAAGGCAAACCTACATTCAATACACAAAAATACGAATATTTACATCTCACTGACTCAAGTGAGGCTTGAACTCACAACCACTTGGTTAGAAGGTTCCTCTCATACCGCTAGGCTAAAAGCCCTTTGGTGGTTATTTAATCTCTATAGTTTTCTGTATACCAAAATCGTAAAAATGTAACACACATAATGATCATATATTTAAAAAAAAAACCTAAAATAATACCCCTTCCGTCTCATTCCAATAGTTCAGTTTTGACTTTTAAGGTCTTTTTTACTCAACTTTGACCTAAAATAACTTTATTTGTGTTATGTATTATTTGATGAAAATTATATCAATGAAAACACATTTGAACATTAATTCATTCATATAAATTTTATCGAATAATATATAACACAAACAAAAATATTTTGAATCAAAGTTTAATACAAAACACTTTGAAAAATAAAAGTGGACTATTTGAATGAGACGGAAGGAGTATAAATCTTAACAAAACAGAACTTCATCATATCTATTATTATTATTACTATTTATTTATTATTTATTATTTATATCAAACCACCTCAAATAAATATTTTTACAATACGTAAGAGCAAAAAGTCCCTAAGTTGGGTCAAAACGTGTATATTGGCAGAGACACGCTAACTCTGTGTGCCGTAACACCCACTAATCCCACCCCGAAAAAGACCGGTGCCGGACACCTCCCTAAGTAACCCAAATCTGTTGCGGAGATAAAAGGGTGATCCGATTAGCTTGCATGTGAATTGTGGATTCTGTCTTAATTATCGGGAACATAGCTTTCCTTTTTGTCTCTTCATAAAATAATTATCTTTGACTTGATTTAACCATTGATTTGTTTAATTATTAAAAACTTATATTAGACTTTATTAGTCTATGTACTCATCAATCAATATATAATTTCAAGATGTTACTCATCCCCATTGATTGGTCTAATTGTACAATCATTACACTTAGATACACCTAAACTTGACATTATCAAAAACATCACTTCTCAAGACTTCATCATCAAAGGTACATCAAAGGTACAACGGGGCTTAAAAATGCTACATAAATATAATCAGGAAGCTACAATGCAATATCCACAAGAATTAAGCTAATGGAAAATTTGGCAAAATAAACAAAACAAAGATCAAAAGTTTCAATTAAAACATCCAAATCCAAATCTCCATTCATTTGACATAGTTTAGAAACAACCTAGTTAAATGGTGTGCAAAATTAATTACTACTAACTTTTAAATCTTCAAGAACACCAACTCATCACTTATCAGCATTACCAGTTCCAAGTGTAAGTTCAAGATCATCCAATCCCATATCATGAATCTTTTCGCCTACCCACGCGTTAAGTCCCCCGTTCCCAAATCCTAATTCCACCCCTTTTCCTTTATCCAAAATCGCACTGTCAGCATCCATCGGTTTCACTAGTTGAAATGTGGGTGAATTAGGGCCCGTAATCGTATGTTCGTGGTTCTGAAACGTGATCCATTGACAAGAATCAATGGTTGAGTAACCAGACTCATCACACTCCGGTATTGTCACGGGTTTAACCCGTGGATATCTAGTTGGGCTTGTGGGTGCAGAAGACGAAATCATGAAATTTGGTAAGTTGAAAGATGACATTGCTTGATTGGTTAATGATTCCCAAATTAGATTGTTGGTTTGGGGGGCCTTTGATGTAGGTGACGAAACGGGTGGAGTTACTGGGGCGCTGTTCGATATTCGAAGTGGAGGGAGTGATGATGGAATCGAATCGTGAAAAAAGGTGAACCGATGATTCAATGGGCTCGGATATGATGAAGAAGGCGGGCTCGGGCTCGGTTTTCGGGATGAACATGGTGTTGTGTTTGTTGATGTGCTTCCAAACTCAATTGAAGGTGGCGGTGGCTTACATCCCTAAAGATTCAAATCATCAACATATTAAACATAAAACAAATAACAACATAAATACAACTTCTTATATGATTTCATTAGAGCTAAATCCCTCAATCATTTCGCCATTTTTTTTATAAAAATCATTGGTTTTTTAAAAAACAAATAACCCATAAAGTTTGTGCCTTTTTAAAGTATTTCACCTTTGAAAATACTCAATGACACTAAAATACTTACACTTTAGATCCACAAATTAAAATTCTCAAACCCTCAACTATAGACAAAATTGTACATACTAAATTAACTTAATCAGTTAATCACATACTAAAAAACTCAAAGCATTTTAACAAATAAAAAAAAAAAAAAAAAAAAAAAAAAAAGAAGAAGAAAAAAAAGATTGTACCTTTCTAAAAGTAGTGCCATCAGGAAGAACAACCCAACCAGCTTCTTTACAAAGAGCTTTCAAAACTTCATTATTATCACAATGTTTAGGCAAATCATAGTTACCCTGTGCTCTCAATCCATTATATATATTTGCTGCAACTGCTCTTCTTCTTCTCTCTCTTCTTCGATTATTTTCTCTCTCTCTCCACGACGGTTTCCTCCTTCCACCTCCTCCGCCGCCGTCTTCCGCCGCTGCAGTTGGTCTACCATCTTCCCAGATCATCTTGATCTGTTTTACTTACTTAATACCAAATGTAGGTTCAACAAGTGAAAAAAACAATGTTTGTGAAGTGAGTGAGTGTAGTTAGTTAATTACTAAAAACAAGGTATTTGATTTGATCTGATTTGGGTGTGAATATGTTGACGAAAAAGCAGTGTAAGTACTGAAAAGAATGAGAGAATCATGTGTGTGTAGAAACACGAGGACACTTTATTGTCTCCCCAATAATTAAAATTGATCAGTGATAAAATAACATTATTTAATTATTTTTAATAGAATTATTAGACTGGTTTTATTTATTTTTTTTTTCAAAAATAACGAAAAGTTGAACAAAAACGAAAACGTTTTTGAAAATGAAAATGCTCTCGAACAAAAGACAAACAAATAGCATAGATGTTGGAACCTAGAAAGTGTGAAAAGAATAAAGCTATAACTATCTATCACCCAGCTTCAAACTATGCATCAAACATAACAACGTAAGGAATTAACAACCACCTGAACCATAATAACCTAATAATACGAACCAACGAAACAAAACAAAAACAAACAAATATGGGTGCATTAGGGAACCGCTTTCTTCTTCTTTCCGTTAATGGTCACTTGATTAATTTTTTCCAGTTCTGATGAACAGTCTTGTAAGTTAAAAGTCAAAATGTTTGATGATCCATCCCCAACTAAGATAGTCTTGGACAGAGCAATAATATCACAATCTTCTAAATCTTCGAAAAAGCCTTTCTCAACCGGTTTGTTCCCCGGATCTAGCCCCTCGATTGAACACTCACCAATCTCCTCGATGTGTTAGAAGGTCCAGTTTAAACCCATTTTCAACCAATTATATGGAAAAAAAAGATAAAAAACTTAGAAAAATAGAAAAATAAAAAAGTAAAAGTATATAAAAACAAAAAAAAAGTTATTAAAAACTAAACTTTTTTAAAAATTTAATAAAAAGAAAAAAATGAAATATAAAATTAAGATTATTAAAAAAAAATTATTTTGAGGCCCGTTTGAATCATGATCCGTTTTGACAAAAATTCATTTTGATATCGACCCAACCTGACCTGTTTACCAGGCTTAAATAATATGTATAACAAGAATAAAATTACGAAAAAAAAGAAACTTAACTTTCTCAGAATTAGGTTGGCTCAACTAAATCGTCAAGAAAGTATTCAATATGTGTAATTGAGTTTTAAAATAATTAATAACTTGCTAGAATAGAAGTTCAGTAAACAAAATATGAACAAAGAATGTACAAACTTGAAGTGTATTGTAAATGGTTTTCCTTGTTTTCAAATGTTACATACTACCTCTTTAAATACAAGAGAAATATTAAATGCATAATAAATGCAAACCAACTATACCTAAGAAATATTAAATGCTAGATATAAAAGAGATATCCTATAATCTCTATATTAAATGCAAGATATCTTAGAGATATGCAAAATCTCTATATTAAATGCAAGATATCTTAGAGATATGCAAAAATCTCTACAAGATATATCTTGTGACAATAGAATCCATTTAATTAGATTGCACTAATATTTTAACACTCCCCTTAGTGCAAACTCTCGATCAATAATCCCCAACGTTTCTCGAAATTCCATGAACTTGGTTTTCATTAGAGCTTTAGTAAAGATGTCGGCTACTTGAGCATTTGTCCTTACGTTTGCTAGCTCGATTTCTCCGCTAAGAACCTTTTCACGAATAAAATGATATCTCATTTCTATATGCTTAGTACGGGCATGAAACACGGGATTCGAAGCAAGCTTGATTGCACTTTCGTTGTCACATTTTAATTTGACAACATAATCTACTTTTTCAAGTATGTCACCAATCAATCTTCTTAACCAAATACATTCTTGAGCCGCCATTGTTGCAGCTATGTATTCTGCTTCCGTGCTAGACAAAGCAACAACATCTTGCTTCTTGCTACACCATGAAATAACCGCGGAACCCATGTTAAAACGGTAACCCGAAGTTGAATGGCGATCATTTGCGTCTCCCATCCAATCTGCATCCACGAAACCATTTAACAAAACATCATCACACTTCTTGTACCACAAACCGTGACCCATTGATCCTTTCACATAACGAATGATCCTTTTTGCTGCATCAAGATGAACATTAGTTGGACATTGCATAAATTGAGAAACAATGCCAACCGAGTAAGAAATTTTCGGCCTTGTGATGGTTAGATAGATCAAACTCCCAACCATTTGTCGGAACAACTTCACATCCTTGAGCTCTTTTCCTTGATCTTTCTTCATTTTGAGGTTTGGTTCCATTGGAGTAGCCATAGGCTTTGACTCCCCCATGTTGAAACGTTCCAAGAGACTTCTTGCATAACCCCTTTGAGAGATAAAGTACCCGTTTATCGACTTCCAAGCCAAGAAAACATCCAATCTCCCCCAGATTCTTCATTTCAAAACGAACCGAAAGATCATCACTTAAACGAGAGATTTCTGACTCGTTTCCTCCGGTGATAATCATGTCATCAACATATAATAATACCAAAACATGGAAACCTGGTTCTTTCTTTACAAATAAACTAGAATCCGCATCAGAAATCTTAAAACCACAAAAGACAAGGTATTGTGCAACCTTACCGTACCAAGCTCTCGGAGCTTGTTTCAAGCCATAAAGAGCTTTCTTCAACCGGCACACATATTCTGAAAATTGATTTGAAATGAACCCAATAGGTTGTTCCATGAACACCTCACGATCAAGCTCTCCATATAGAAAAGCATTCTTCACATCAAGTTGCCACAATTTCCACCCTTTGTAAGCCGCTAATGAGATTATTGTTCTCACCGTTACCATTTTAGCCACGGGGCTAAAAGTTTCCTCATAATCAAGCCCATAACTTTGACAAAAGCCACGAGCCACCAACCGAGCCTTGAACCTATTAATGGTTCCATCCGAGTTCTTCTTCAAACGGTAGACCCATTTGCAAGTAACTGGTTTACATGCTTTCGGTTTCTTGACAAGCTCCCAAGTTTCATTCTTTTCCAATGCATCAATCTCCTCTTGCATTGCTTCTCTCCAATTCGGAGAATCTTTAGCTTCTTCATAACATGTTGTTTCTTCAGTTAAGCCACCTGAAAAGAAACAAGTTGTGACCGTGTTCACCTCATAGTCACTCAGATGTTTTGGCTGTCTTTTTTCTCTTGTTGACCTTCTAACTTGAGTTGGTACTTCTTCAATAGGCGTCTCTTATTGATTTTGAGAAACACCATCATTCTCACTTTCTTCTTGAGTGTCGAAGCTAGGAAACATAAATTTGTAATCTCTATTTTCTTCACCATTTTTGCTTGATTCAGAAAATTGAGAAGACACTTCATCAAATACCACATCTCTTGAAGTGGTAAACTTCTTTGTTTCTTGATCCATACACCTCCAACCTTTCCTGTGAGAATCATAACCAACAAAAATACACTTTCGAGCTTTTGGGTCAAGTTTGGTTCGGTTAGATTTTGGAACATGAACATAACAAATAGAACCAAACACCCTAAAATAGCTTACATTAGGCTTTTCAACATAAGCTAGCTCAAAAGATAATTTTTGTGTACCTAGCCAAGATGGTAACCGATTAGACACATGACAAGCACATTGAAGTGCTTCCGCTCATAGCTCCCTAGGCAGCCCCTTGTCATGTAACCAAGATAAGCATATTGAAATAAGGTAAGCAATCTTTCTTTCTGAAATCCCATTTTGTTGTGGAGTATCCGGACAAGTCATTTGGCGAGAAATACCATTTGTTTTACAATAAGTAAAGAAATCATTTGACATGAATTCTCCACCATTATCACTCCTAAGAGCTTTTGCCTTTCTCTCAAATTCTGATTCTACCGCTTCTTTGAACTCTATGAACTTTGATAAGGCTTCACTTTTCTCCTTTAGAAATTTCACCCAAGTAAACCGAGAATAGTCATCAATTAACACCATGACATAGCAATGACCGCCATAACTTGGTGTTTTTGTTGGCCCCATCAAGTCCGTATGAATCAAGTCAAGCAAACCTTGTTTTCGATTTGTTGACTTCTTATATGGAAGTCGGTGTGACTTTCCATATTGACATCCTTGGTATATTACTTCCTCACGAACATTCTTTAATTGAGGAATTCCATCAACTAGTTTATGTGAGAATATCTTTTGCAACATTTGATATCCCACATGGCCTAGTCTAGCATGCCAAATAGCTCCGTTGTCGGTTTGACTTATTTTCTTCACATAAGCCTCACCTGCGAACAACACAAACAAAGAACCTTTCTTTTCTCCCGTGAAAAGAACATCACCCACAATCTCCTTGACATTCTCAAGGACCTTCACATCCGTTGGACCAAAAAGAACATATTTTCCAGATTCGGTAATTTGAGGTACCGAAACTAGATTCTTGGTCAATTCAGGAATAAGATAAACATCTTCCAAAGTAAAAGTATTATTATTAACATCAATAATAGCATTACCTTCCTTTTTAACCGGATGAGTTGAGTTGTCGGCCGTGATTACAACTCGATTTTGATTGTGATCTCTAACGTCATGAAGAAGAGTTCCATCACCGGTCACATGATGAGAGCAACCCGAATCAATAATCCATTGATTCTTCTTAACAACCGTATCAACGGTAAAACATTGCTCCCATTTGACTTCATCATCATCGTTGCTTGAACAAGCCACGTTTGCTTTTGTGACTTTAGAATGACAATATTTCTTGATGTGACCAACCTTCCCGCACTTGTAACATGTGGGAGGTTTCTTTTCATAGTTACTTTTGTAACTAGTTTGCTCTTCTTCTTTTTCTTTGCTAGAAGAACCTTTCTTGAAGTTCTTCCCTTTTGAAAACAATACCGCATCATTTTCAAATCCTTTAGCCATTTGCTTGGCCAAAGCTTCTTGATTAGAGAGCAAATTCTCTAATTCTTCAACCGAAGGTTGAGTAGAACACCCCTGTATAGAGATTATGAATGGAACATACTCTTTCTTCAAACCACGAATTAAATATCTTCGCAACCGAGATTTACTAATTTTCTCGTTTGTATCAATCTCTGAAATTTCAGAACAAAGAGTTTTCACCCGTAAGAAATATTCAGAAACTGACATACCTTCTTGTCTTGAGATTGCTAACTCATTTTCCATGAATTGCAACCGTGCGGTATTCTTCTTGGTAAAGAGTTTCTCAAGAGTATCCCAAACCTCCTTTGGCGAGTTAAGATCACGAACGTGTTCTATGAACTCTTTGCTAATTGATGTCCTCAACACAAAGAGAGCCTTCCCACACTTAATCTTCCATTTTCTTCGTGACTCGCCTTGCTCAAGAGTTTCTACGGGAATTATGGCATCGCTTCCGGCCACAAGTTCCCATAGGTCTTGACCTTGGAGATAAGCTTTGATAATGCTAAAAACGAACATATATTTCATAGCATTATTCCTCAAGAAAGACAAGCTTTTAGTTGCAATTGTTCTATTTACAAGTGATATTCGTTTAAATAATAAAAGGTGAAGACAAAAGACAGATTCGACGAATTGAAGACGCAAACGACCAAAAAGCTCAAAAGTACAAAAGACAATCAAAGAGGTTCCAATTATTGATAAGAAACGTCTCGAAATTTCAAGAGTACAAGATTCAAAACGCAAAGTACAAGATATTAAATTGTACGCAAGGACGTTCGAAAATTCGAAACCAGGACCAGAGTCAACTCTCAACGCTCGACGTAACGGACTAAAAATTACAAGTCAACTATGCACATAAATATAATATAATATTTAAATAATTCTTATAATTATTTATATATTATATAATATATTATAAACCGTCGGCAAGAAAGGCTCCAAACTTGTGTGAGCTGTATTTACAAACTCCGCGACTCGCGGAGTTTGAAGGCAAAAAGGGCCGCGAGTCGCGGAGGCCCAAATTCTGAAAGTCCCTATAAAGCCAACCGAATTCTGATCATTTTTCATAACATATATCTATCTCTCTCTCAATATATACGTAATTATATATATATATATATATATATATATAATTTATATTTTAATTTTAATTTTAATTTTAAATCCTAATAATAAGGGTATGTTAGCGAATATTGTAAGGGTGTAAGTCGAAATTCTGTCCGTGTAATGCTACGCTATTTTTAATCATTGTAAGTTATGTTCAACCTTTTTAATTTAATGTCTCGTAGCTAAGTTATTATTTTGCTTATTTAATCTGAAGTAATCATGATGTTGGGCTAATTACTAAAATTGGGTAATTGGGATTTGTACCATAATTGGGGTTTGGACAAAAGAACGACACTTGTGGAAATTAGACTATGGGCTATTAATGGGCTTTATATTTGTTTAACTAAATGATAGTTTGTTAATGTTAATATAAAGATTTACAATTGGGCGTCCCTGTAAATTACCATATACACTCGATCGGACACGATGGGCGGGGTATTTATATGTACGAATAATCGTTCATTTAACCGGACACGGGAATGGATTAATAGCCACTAGAATAATTAAAACAGGGGTGAAATTATGTAAAAGGACACTTGGCATAATTGATAACAAAATATTAAAACCTTGGGTTACACTCAGTTGACATCCTGGTGTAATTATTAAACAAAGTATTAAAATCTTGTTACAGTTTAAGTCCCCAATTAGTTGGAATATTTAACTTCGGGTATAAGAATAATTTGACGAGGACACTCGCACTTTATATTTATGACTGATGGACTGTTATGGACAAAAACCAGACGGACATATTAAATAATCCAGGACAAAGGACAATTAACCCATGGGCATAAAACTAAAATCAACACGTCAAACATCATGATTACGGAAGTTTAAATAAGCATAATTCTTTTATTTCATATTTAATCTCCTTTATTTTATATTTAATTGCACTTCTAATTATCGCATTTTTATTGTTATTGTATTTAATTGCACTTTTAATTATCGTACTTTTTAATTATCGCAAGTTTATTTTATCTCACTTTTATTATTCGCAATTTCATTATCGTTATTTACTTTACGCTTTAAATTAAGTCTTGTATTTATTTATTATTTTTACATTTGGTTTTAACTGCGACTAAAGTTTTAAAATCGACAAACCGGTCATTAAACGGTAAAAACCCCCCTTTATAATAATAATATTACTTATATATATATTTGTATTTTTATAAAAGTAAACTAATATAGCGTTAAGCTTTGTTTAAAGATTTCCCTGTGGAACGAACCGGACTTACTAAAAACTACACTACTCTACGATTAGGTACACTGCCTATAGTGTTGTAGCAAGGTTTAGGTATATCTCATTTGTAAATAAATAATTAAAACTTGTGTAATTTGTAACGTATTTCGTAGTAAAATATAGTACTATCACGTACCCCCACGCTACGACATCACGTTTTTGGCGCCGCTGCCGGGGAACTCTTAAACGCCGGAAGCGCAACGCTACAAAAAAAAAAACGTCAAGTTTTAAACTGTTCCAGAGTTGAATTTTGGAACCCCGCGACTCGCGGGGTTTGCTTCTTGGAATACCGCAACTCGCTGAGCTTTTCTGACACGCGACAGAACCCTAATTCAGCATTAATTACGGGTAATTATTAATTATTATTATTATTAACCCTAAATTATTATTATTATTATTATTAGTTTTATTTTTAAGTTACTTTTTATTTAATTTATATTTTAGTTAAATTAGTTTAATTAAATTGTAAAATTAATAGTTTTAATAAATAATTAATATAAAAAATAATATTTTTATAAAATTTGTACTTTTTACAACTTTTTGTATATTTTTATATTTTGTCCCTTTTTAATCGTTTTAGCGTAATATTTGTATTTTTAGCTCATATTTAGTTTTAAACTTAGTTTTTGCCATAGTTATTTTTACTTCTAGATTTTTAGGCTTAGCCATAGAATTTCTTAAGTGCTTTTTCTTTAGACTAAGATTTAGGTACTTTAGAATTTTGAGACGCCTTTTTAAGTTTTAGTTTCTTTTTAAGTTATTTCCATTTGGGATTTAGTTTTTCTTGTAAGCTTTAATATTTTTAGACACCTTTTACCTATGTATCAATTATCATTCCAATTAGTAATCTCAATTTGCGATTATAATTTTAAGTTAGTTGTAGTAATAAGGTTAGGTTAGTCAAGTGTTTTTAAGTTTTATAAGTTTCTTTTATTTTTCCGTCACCTTTTATTTTTCAACCATTTTTCTTTTTCGACCTTTTTCGACGAACACTTTTTCTTTCTTATTTCTCGCTATTCTAGTTTTAGGACATAGTTTTTTTTTTTTTAAATCTACTTCTTATCTAAATTTCTTAAAATTACGAAAATTTATTTTAAGTGGTTAAATTAATAGACATCAAAATTTTCTGGTTCGTAGTAATAGTTGGATTTGTACGTGGACCGGGTTATTGGAGCCAAACAGTCCTCAATTATATTGAGACCAAACGAATCCTGCCCCTCTGCTGCATCTTTTGGCTATTCGAAACGTGGGCAAAATCAGAAAAGCCTATTGATTGGATAACTTATTATAATTTTTCTTTCCTTTTAAAAACTAATAGGATATTCAGTGAATGCACTGAGCAAGACGTTCACCACCTTTTGTACGTTCACCACCTGTAACTAGATACCGTTGATTTTTCTTTAGAATCGTCATCCAGTCGACCAAGTACTCCAGTTCAAATTTCCGATAATCCATTTTTTGAACCCGACCTCACAATTGAGAATCCGAAGAATATTCAGGGACGATTCATAGATCCTGAACCACTAAACTTTCCTCCGGAACCACCAATCATTCAAACAGAGATTGTTGAGGAACGAACCATTAAATCAGAATCCTCTAGTGATTCCGATTCAACAAATTCAATTATGGAGAATCTGGAACCTTTAAGTATGAAAGACCGAATGAGAGCTAAACGCACTGACCAAGGTTACGCAATTACTCATCCAGACATTAATGCGCCAGATTATGAAATCAAAGGACAAATTCTACACATGGTGACTAATCAATGCCAATTTAGTGGTGCGCCGAAAGAAGATCCAAATGAACATCTACGTACCTTTAATAGGATCTGCACACTATTTAAAATCCGAGAAGTGGAGGATGAACAGATATATCTCATGTTATTTCCCTGGACTTTAAAGGGAGAAGCCAAAGATTGGTTGGAATCGTTACCTGAAGGGGCGATTGATACATGGGACGTTTTAGTTGAAAAATTTCTTAAACAATTCTTTCCTGCATCTAAAGCAGTAAGACTTCAAGCAGAAATTGTTACGTTTACACATAAGCCAAATGAAACTCTATATGAGGCGTGGACAAGATTTGGAAAGTTGTTAAGAGGATGTCCGCAACATGGTTTAGAAACCTGTCAAATAGTACAAATATTCTACCAAGGATGCGACATCACTACAAGAAAAGACATAGATATAGCAGCTGGTGGTTCTATTATGAAGAAAACCGAAACTGATGCTCACATGAGTGGCACCAAGAAAAAGATATCGTTAGATCATCTAAAGCAGCTAGAGCCGATTCTAGCCATGACTTAGATTCCATTTCCGCAAAGATAGATGCTGTCGAGAGACGAATGGAAAAGATGACTAAGGATATTCACTCAATACGAATTAGTTGTGAGCAGTGTGGAGGACCACATTTGACAAAAGATTGTCTCAGTATTGAATTAACAATGGAACAAAGAGAGAATATTTCATACATAAACCAAAGGCCTGGAAATAATTATCAGAATAATTATCAACCGCCAAGACCGATTTACAATCAAAACCAGAATTATAACTGAAATATTCCATACAACAACCAACAAGGTCCTAGCAATCAACAAGTATCCAATAATACTTACAATCAGCAAAGACCTAATTTTCAAAACAAACCACCACAACAAACCGATGATAAAAAGCCGAATTTAGAAGATATGATGACGAAGCTAGTTGAAACTCAAACGCAGTTTTTCACATCTCAGAAACAAACTAATGAACAAAATGCTCAAGCATTTAGAAATCAACAAGCTTCTATTCAAAACTTGGAACAAGAAGTAAGTAACCTAGCAAGGTTAATAGGTGAAAGAAAACCCGGAAGTCTACCTAGTGATACAAATGCTAACCCCCAGAATGAAACAGCTAAAGCTATTACCACAAGAAGTGGTACAACACTTAAACCACCTGAAATACCTGTAACTTCTGATGAAGCTATTCCTACTCCACAAGAACTACAACCTAATCAAGATAAGGAAAAAGAACCGGTAGTTGAAAATGTTAATGAAGATAACACAGTTAAGGCTAAACCTTATGTTAAACCATACCAACCACCACTTCCTTACCCGAGTAAAATGAAGAAAGAGAAACTTGAAGCCGAGCAATCCAAATTCTTGGATATGTTTAAACAGATAAATGTAAATCTTCCTTTCATTGATGTGATTTCAGGAATGCCTAGATATGCTAAATTCTTGAAAGATCTAATCTCAAATGGAAAGAAAATGGAAGAACTCTCGGCTGTTACTATGAATGCTAATTGTTCAGCAGTGCTGTTGAATAAGATACCAGAAAAACTATCTGATCCAGGAAGTTTCACAATTCCATGTTTTCTGGGTAGTCTTAGTTCAATAGAAGCATTGGCAGACTTAGGTGCTAGTATAAATCTAATGCCGTATTCACTATACGCTAAACTAGACCTTGGAGAATTGAAACCAACCAGAATAAGCATACAACTAGCCGATAGATCAATAAAATATCCTAGAGGGATAATGGAGAACATGCTAGTTAAAGTTGGTACTTTAGTATTTCCAGTAGATTTTGTTGTTTTGGACATGGAAGAAGATTCTCAAGTTCCTATCATATTAGGAAGACCATTCTTAAACACGGCTAAAGCAATGATAGACGTGTTCGGTAAGAAATTGACCCTAAGTATAGAGGATGAAAGTGTTACCTTTTCAGTTGATAGAGCAATGCAACAACCACAATCTGCAGATGATACATGTTATTATATTCAAACTATAGATGCACATGCAGAATTATTAGAAGAATTTCCAGAATTACAAGGAACAGGAGAATGTTCTTTAGGAGAAGGTAATGAACCAATTGATGAAGCTGAAATGTTAGCTACACTTATAGCTAATGGATATGAACCAACAACAGAAGAAATTCAAATGCTAAAAGAAGAAGACAGATATCAATACAAATCATCGATAGAAGAACCTCCGAAATTAGAGTTAAAGCCACTTCTAAACCATTTAGAATACGCTTATTTACATGGTGAATCTGAATTACCTGTAATAATATCGTCTTCTCTTACTGAAAATGAGAAATCACAACTCATTTCTGTGTTGAAAGCTCATAAACCAGCCATTGCATGGAAGATTCATGATATTAAAGGAATAAGTCCTTCGTATTGCACACATAAAATCCTTATGGAAGAAGGTCATAAAACGTATGTGCAACGCCAACGAAGACTAAATCCTAATATGCAAGATGTAGTTAAGAAAGAGATTATTAAACTGCTAGATGCAGGTTTAATTTATCCAATTTCTGATAGTCCATGGGTAAGCCCAGTTCAATGCGTGCCTAAGAAGGGGGGCATGACTGTCATTACAAATGAGAAAAATGAGCTTATTCCTACTAGGACTGTAACAGGATGGCGTGTGTGTATTGATTATAGAAAATTAAATGACGCCACCAGAAAAGATCACTTTCCCTTACCTTTCATTGATCAAATGTTGGAAAGATTAGCCGGAAATAGTTACTATTGTTTCCTAGATGGATTTTCCGGATATTTTCAAATTCCAATAGCACCCGAAGATCAAGAGAAAACCACATTCACGTGCCCTTATGGTACTTTTGCTTACAAACGCATGCCATTTGGACTTTGTAACGCCCCTGCAACCTTTCAAAGGTGTATTATGGCGATTTTTCATGACATGATAGAAGAATGCATGGAAGTTTTCATGGATGACTTTTCAGTCTTCGGTGATACATTTGAATCATGTCTAGTTAATCTGGAACGAATGCTTATTAGATGCGAACAGTCAAATCTAGTACTTAATTGGGAGAAATGCCATTTCATGGTTAAAGAAGGCATCGTTCTTGGTCATAAAATTTCAAAATAAGGAATTGAAGTGGATAGAGCTAAAGTAGATGTAATTGCTAAACTTCCACATCCCACCAATGTTAGAGGAGTTAGGAGTTTTCTAGGGCATGCCGGTTTTTACCGACGTTTCATAAAAGATTTTTCTAAAATTGCTACTCCTATGAATAAACTCCTAGAAAAGGATGCTCCATTCATCTTTTCAGATGAGTGTATCAAATCTTTTAATATTCTTAAAGAGAAACTCACTAATGCGCCGATCATGATAACACCAAATTGGAATCTACCATTTGAACTAATGTGCGATGCAAGTGATTTTGCAATGGGAGCCGTTTTAGGACAAAGGATTGAAAAACGATTTCAACCTATATATTATGCTAGTAAGACGTTACAAGGAGCACAAACGAACTATACCACTACTGAAAAAGAACTCCTTGCTTTTGACAAATTTCGATCATATCTCGTTCTAGCAAAAACGGTGGTTTATACCGACCATTCTGCTCTTAGATACCTATTTTCAAAACAAGATGCTAAACCAAGATTAATCCGTTGGATCTTACTCTTACAAGAGTTTGATATTGAAATCCGAGATAAAAGAGGAGCAGAAAATCTCGCCGCTGATCATCTTTCTCGTCTTGAAAATCCCGAATTAGAAGTTCTAAATGAATCGGCCATACAAGACAACTTTCCTGATGAATATCTATTGAAGATAGATTATAATAAAATCCCATGGTTTGCAGACTATGCAAACTACTTAGTTTGTGGATTCCTTGAAAAAGGATTATCGTACCAAAAACGAAAGAAATTCTTCAGTGATATAAAACACTATTTTTGGGAAGATCCACATCTGTTTAAAAGTTGCCCCGATGGAATAATACGCCGATGTGTATTTGGAGATGAAGCTAGTAAAATATTAAACCATTGTCACACATGACCAACAGGAGGGCATTATGGGCCTCAACTAACAGCAAGAAAAGTTTATGATGCTGGATTCTATTGGCCTACAATTTGCAAAGACGCACACCTTCTTTGCAAATCCTGTGATGCTTGTCAAAGGACCGGAAAAATAAGTCAACGTGATGAAATGCCACAAAATGTCATCCAAGTATGTGAAGTATTTGACATTTGGGGTATTGACTTTATGGGTCCATTTCCAAAATCTCATAATAATCTATATATACTCGTAGCCATTGATTATGTATCTAAATGGGCGGAAGCACAAGCTCTCCCAACTAACGATGCACGAGTTGTAGTGAACTTTTTAAAACGTCTTTTTGCAAGGTTTGGAACACCGAAAGCTTTAATAAGTGATCGGGGTACTCATTTCTGTAATAATCAACTTGAGAAAGTTCTTAAAAGATATGGAGTAACTCATAAAATCTCCACCGCATATCATCCACAAACAAGTGGACAAGTTGAAAATACAAACCGAGCTTTAAAATGTATTCTAGAGTGATAATGCTAAAAACGAACATATATTTCATAGCATTATTCCTCAAAAAAGACAAGCTTTTAGTTGCAATTGTTCTATTTACAAGTGATATTCGTTTAAATAATAAAAGGTGAAGACAAAAGACAGATTCGACGAATTGAAGACGCAAACGACCAAAAAGCTCAAAAGAATAAAAGATAATCAAAAAGGTTCCAATTATTGATAAGAAACGTCTCGAAATTACAAGAGTACAAGATTCAAAACGCAAAGTACAAAATATAAAATTGTACGCAAGGACGTTCGAAAATCCGGAACCGGGACCAGAGTTAACTCTTAACGCTCGACGCAACGGACTAAAAATTACAAGTTAACTAGGCATATAAATATAATATAATATATAATTAATTATATTAATTATATATATATTATATATATATTATAAAATCGTCGGCAGAGAAAGACTCCAAGGGTGTGAGCTGTAAATTCATTCTCCGCGACTCGCGGAGTTTGAAGAGGATTTTGCCGCGAGTCGCGGAGCCCCAAAATTCGACTTTTCCTATAAAAGCAACCGAATTCTGATAATTCATAATCTTTTTCTTCTCTTATCATACGTAAACGATATATATATATATAATTTATATTTTAATTTTAATTATAATTCTAATAATAAGGGTATGTTAGCGAATATTGTAAGGGTGTAAGTCGAAATTCTGTCCGTGTAACGCTACGCTATTTTTAATCATTGTAAGTTATGTTCAACCTTTTTACATTAATGTCTCGTAGCTAAGTTATTATTATGCTTATTTAAAACGAAGTAATCATGATGTTGGGCTAATTACTAAAATTGGGTAATTGGGCTTTGTACCATAATTGGGGTTTAGACAAAAGAACGACACTTGTGGAAATTAGACTATGGGCTATTAATGGGCTTTATATTTGTTTAACTAAATGATAGTTTGTTAATGTTAATATAAAGATTTACAATTGGGCGTCCCTATAAATTACCATATACACTCGATCGGACACGATGGGCGGGGTATTTATATGTACGAATAATCGTTCATTTAACCGGACACGGGAATGGATTAATAGCCACTAGAATAATTAAAACAGGGGTGAAATTACATTCAAGGGTAATTGGTGTAATTGTTAACAAAGTAGTAAAACCTTGGGTTACACTCAGTCGACATCCTGGTGTAATTATTAAACAAAGTATTAAAATCTTGTTACAGTTTAAGTCCCCAATTAGTTGGAATATTTAACTTCGGGTATAAGAATAATTTGACGAGGACACTCGCACTTTATATTTATGACTGATGGACTGTTATGGACAAAAACCAGACGGACATATTAAATAATCCAGGACAAAGGACAATTAACCCATGGGCATAAAACTAAAATCAACACGTCAAACATCATGATTACGGAAGTTTAAATAAGCATAATTCTTTTATTTCATATTTAATTTCCTTTATTTTATATTTAATTGCACTTCTAATTATCGCACTTTTATTTATTGTTATTTAATCGCACTTTTAATTATCGTACTTTTTAATTATCGCAATTTTATTTTCGTTATTTACTTTACGCTTTAATTTAAGTCTTGTATTTATTTTATATTTTACAATAGGTTTTAACTGCGACTAAAGTCTTAAAATCGACAAACCGGTCATTAAACGGTAAAAACCCCCCTTTATAATAATAATATTACTTATATATATATTTGTATTTTTATAAAAGTAAACTAATATAGCGTTGAGCTTTGTTTAAAGATTTCCCTGTGGAACGAACCGGACTTACTAAAAACTACACTACTGTACGATTAGGTACACTGCCTATAAGTGTTGTAGCAAGGTTTAAGTATATCCATTCTATAAATAAATAAATATCTTGTGTAAAATTGTATCGTATTTAATAGTGTTTTCTGCTAAAATTAATAACTATTTTATATACACCTCGCATAACATCATAGAGAAAACCGTAGGATCAAATCCGAAGGAATGGTCCATTAAATTGGAGGATGCACTCTGGGCTTTTAGAACAGCCTACAAAACTCCAATTGGAACCACACCTTTTAGACTTGTTTATGGAAAAGCATGTCATCTTCCAGTAGAAATTGAACACAAAGCATTTTGGGCTTTGAAGACATGTAATCTTGATTTACATGAAGCCAGACGTCTACGGTTAAGTCAACTAAACGAATTAGAAGAATTAAGACATGAAGCATACGATAATTCGTTAATCTATAAAGAAAGAACGAAGAAATGGCATGATAAAAGAATCAGAAGTTCAAAAGAATTTAAGGAAGGAGACAGAGTTCTTCTTTTCAATTCACGATTCAAGCTATTTTCTGGAAAATTGAAATCAAGATGGTCTGGACCATTCATAGTCAAAAGAGTTTTCCCATACGGAACAGTAGAATTGATAAATTCAAATGGGATTGAATTTAAAGTTAATGGTCACAGAGTTAAACACTACATAGATAGTCCGATGGAAGTCGACAACGAAGTCAATCACAATTTCGACACCACAGCTAACTAAGTGTGGGGAGAATCAAGTCATTTAAAGGATAATATGTATTTCTGTTAGACTTAGATTGTCTGTTTTCGTGTAGTTCTCGAAAATGGAACCCGAATGGTCTTTCCCTAGCAGACCCTAAAGAACTAGTCTTCTCCCCCCATTCTGAATTTTTATTTTTTTTAGGTTTTTACAAAATGAAGACTGCTTGTGAACTAAACCATGGTCTAATGCTACACGCTTGGATCACTAAACGTAATAATGACACACTACTAAGTGAAATAGTATCAGTAATCAGAGAAAGAATGGACGGAGTTAGAAAAGAATCCAGATGCGAAGATAATAAGTTACAATTTGGTAAAGGAAAATCAAAATCCGCAGCGAAAAGAAGAGCACGACACCTAGAAAGATGTCACAAATGCGGAAAATGGTCACATGGAGGTAAATGTTCAAATAATCAAACCTATTCAAACACCGAATTTGTTACTTTATGCAGAGACGGACCGTTCATATGTTTAGAAGAAAAGACACTGAATGCTCGAGGTTACGCCTATGTAGCCATGGAAAACCAATTAAACCGACTATCTTATGAATGGGATAGATCATATAACTAAGAAATCTATTTCACAGGTATGTTTGTACAGTTTTTATTTTTATTTTTAACCTTTTGATAATAAACGCTAATTTGTTCGCTATAAAGTATTAAATTGGTATTGAATAAAATTAGGTTTGGCGACCGAAATTATTGATATCATTCAAAAATTTATTACATCACTGCGAAATTTAACGTTTATTCTTAAGGTATAAATATCTTTAATCAATCAACCCAAAATATTTCAAAAATTCGTCATGAGTTAAATTAGGTCTTGGAACCGAAATTACTTTACCGAAAAGAGGGGCGCATATTTTTGATAATATTTGATTGATTAAAGTGGGATAAAAAGCCAAAAAGATTTTTAATTTTATTTTTACCATGTTTTTAAAATTAATATTTAAATCTTAAATTAATATTGTAAACTTTGTAAAAACAATATTTTTAAAATTGTAAATATTTGAAAAATTAAATTAAGTTTGGTGTGAATTTGTAATATGAATTTTTAAATTAAGTTTGGTGTGAATTTATAATATGAATTTTTAAATTAAGTTTGGTGTGAATTTTTAATATTAATTTTGAATTTTATATTTAAATTGTGTGAATTTAAAAATAAAAATTTACTTTATCTCATTAAGTTAAAAATATGACTTTTAAAATTCGTCGTAAGTTGAAGACTAGGTCTTTAAACCGAAATTGCTTTACCCAAGGGAGGGACGAGAACTTTTATTATCATTATTTTTAATCTTATTGAATTAAAGTATGCCAAAAACATTAAAAAACTCAAAAATCTTAGCTTTTAAAACAATCGCTACAAAAAGACAAATTTTAAAATTTTGTCGAAGGACGGACTAGGACATCAATCCGAAACGACCTCGTCCTAAATAACAAGGGAAACAAAATTTTAAAAATTAATTACTTAATTGTTTTATAAGTTAAAGATTATATAAAAAAAAAATAACAAACTCCGCGACTCGCGGAGTTTGAAGGCCCAAACACCGCGACTCGCGGAGGGACCGAAATACAGAAAAAAAATAAAATGCAAAGAACTGATCAGTCCACACCACAACTCAAAAACACTGCGAAAAACTGCCGAAAAAAATCGCAAAAACACCCCCAAAATCACAATTTTTAACCGTTAATCATCAAATCTTTTACTAAAATCATGTTGAGAAGGATGCTATCAAGGAATTACTCAAGAAAAACGGTAAATTTCTACACCTAAACACCATTTAATCCGAAAATTAGTGTTCTTGTGCAATTTTTTTCCCAATTTGATTTTGATGCTTTTTTGTGTAATTATGCTTAAATTGTTTATTATTTAACCCTAATTATTATTATTATTATTATTAGTTTTATTTTAAGATTTACTTTTTATTTAATTTGTTTTATTTAGTATTAATTAGTTTACTTAAATTGTAAAATTAGTAGTTTTATAAAATAAATAATATAAAAATAATATTTTTATAAAATTGTACTTTTTACAACTTTTTGTATATTTTTATATTTTGTCCCTTTTTAATCGTTTTAGCGTAATATTTGTATTTTTAGCTCATATTTAATTTTAAACATAGTTTTTGCTATAGTCATTTTTACTCCTAGATTTTTAGGCTTTGCCGTAGAATTCCTTAAGTGTTTTTTCTTTAGACTAAGACTTAGGTACTCTAGAATTTTGCGACGCCTTTTTAAGTTTTAGTTTCTTTTTAAGTTATTTCCATTTGGGATTTAGTTTTTCCTGTAAGCTTTAATATTTTTAGACGACTTTTACTATGTACCAATTATCATTCCAATTAGTAATTTCAATTTGCGATTATAATTTTAAGTTAGTTGTAGTAATAAGATTAGGTTAGTTAAGTATTTTTAAGTTTTGATAAGTTTCTTTTATTTTTTTCCGTCACTTTTTTTCCAACCATTTTTTTCTTTTTCTACCTTTTGCGACGAACTCTTTTTCTCTCTTATTTCTCGCTATTCTAGTTTTAGGACATAAATTTTTATTCTACTTCTTATCTAAATTTTTATTAAAATTACGAAAATTTATTTTGAGTGGTTAAATTGATAGACATCAAAATTTTCTGGTTCGTAGTAATAGTTGGATTTGTACGTGGACCGGGTTATTGGAGCCAAACAGTCCTCAATTATATTGACCAAACGAATCCTGCCCCTCTGCTGCATCTTTTGGCTATTCGAAACGTGGGCAAAATCAGAAAAGTCTATTGATTGGATAACTTATTATAATTTTTCTTTCCTTTTTAAAAACTAATAAGATATTCAGTGAATGCACCGAGCAAGACGTTCATCACCTTTTGTACGTTCACCACCTGTAACTAGATCAAGACATTTAGCAAATATAACCGCCGTTAATTTTTCTTTAGAATCGTCATCCAGTCAACCAAGTACTTCAGTTCAAATTTCCGATAATCCATTTTTTGAACCCAACCTCACAATTGAGAATCCGGAGAATATTCGGGAACGGTTCGTAGATCCTGAACCATTAAACTTTCCTCCGGAACCACCAATCATTCAAACAGAGATTGTTGAGGAACGAACCATTAAATCAGAATCATCTAGTGATACCGATTCAACAAATTCAATTATGGAGAATCTGGAACCTTTAAGTATGGAAGACCGAATGAGAGCTAAACGCACTGGCCAAGGTCACGCAATTACTCATCCAGACATTAATGCGCCAGATTATGAAATCAAAGGACAAATTCTACACATGGTGACTAATCAATGCCAATTTAGTGGTGCGCCGAAGGAAGATCCAAATGAACATCTACGTACCTTTAATAGGATCTGCACACTATTTAAAATCCGAGAAGTGGAGGATGAACAGATATATCTCATGTTATTTCCCTGGACTTTAAAGGGAGAAGCCAAAGATTGGTTGGAATCGTTACCTGAAGGGGCGATCGATACATGGGACGTTTTAGTTGACAAATTTCTTAAACAATTCTTTCCTGCATCTAAAGCCGTAAGACTTCAAGCAGAAATTGTTACGTTCACACAGAAACCAAATGAAACTCTATATGAGGAGTGGACAAGATATGGAAAGTTATTAAGAGGATGTCCGCAACATGGTTTAGACACCTGTCAAATAGTACAAATATTCTACCAAGGATGCGACATCACTACAAGAAAAGACATAGATATAGCAGCTGGTGGTTCTATTATGAAGAAAACCGAAACTGATGCTTACAAAATTATTGATAATACTGCTTTCCACTCACATGAGTGGCACCAAGAAAAAGACATCATTAGATCATCTAAAGCAGCTAGAGCCGATTCTAGCCATGACTTAGATTCCATTTCCGCAAAGATAGATGCTGTGGAGAGACGAATGGAAAAGATGACTAAAGATATTCACTCAATACGAATTAGTTGTGAGCAGTGTGGAGGACCACATTTGACAAAAGATTGTCTCAGTATTGAATTAACAATGGAACAAAGAGATAATATTTCATACATAAACCAAAGGCCTGGAAATAATTATCAGAATAATTATCAACCGCCAAGACCGATTTACAATCAAAACCAGAATTATAACCGAAATATTCCATACAACAACCAACAAGGTCCTAGCAATCAACAAGTATCCAATAATACTTACAATCAGCAAAGACCGAATTTTCAAAACAAACCACCACAACAAACCGATGATAAAAAACCGAATTTAGAAGATATGATGACGAAGCTAGTTGAAACTCAAACGCAGTTTTTCACATCTCAAAAACAAACTAATGAACAAAATGCTCAAGCATTTAGAAATCAACAAGCTTCTATTCAAAATCTGGAACAAGAAGTAAGTAACCTAGCAAGGTTAATAGGTGAAAGAAAACCGGGAAGTTTACCGAGCGATACAAATACTAACCCCCGGAATGAAACAGCTAAAGCTATTACCACAAGAAGTGGTACAACACTTAAACCACCTGAAATACCTGTAACTTCTGATGAAACTATTCCTACTCCACAAGAACCACAACCTGATCAAGATAAGGAAAAAGAACCGGTAGTTGAAAAAGTTAATGAAGATAACACAGTTAAGGATAAACCTTATGTTAAACCATACCAACCACCACTTCCTTACCCGAGTAAAATGAAGAAAGAGAAACTTGAATCCGAGCAATCCAAATTCTTGGATATGTTTAAACAGATAAATGTAAATCTTCCTTTCATTGATGTGATTTCAGGAATGCCAAGATATGCTAAATTCTTGAAAGATCTAATCTCAAATAGAAAGAAAATGGAAGAACTCTCGGCTGTTACTATGAATGCTAATTGTTCAGCAGTGCTGTTGAATAAGATACCAGAAAAATTATCCGATCCAGGAAGTTTCAAAATTCCATATTTTCTGGGTAGTCTTAGTTCAATAGAAGCATTGGCAGACTTAGGTGCTAGTATAAATCTAATGCCGTATTCACTATACACTAAACTAGACCTTGGAGAATTAAAACCAACCAGAATAAGCATACAACTAGCCGATAGATCAATAAAATATCCTAGAGGGATAATGGAGAACATGCTAGTTAAAGTTGGTAATTTAGTATTTCCAGTAGATTTTGTTATTTTGGACATGGAAGAAGATTCTCAAGTTCCTCTCATATTAGGAAGACCATTCTTAAACACGGCTAAAGCAATGATAGACGTGTTAGGTAAGAAATTGACCCTAAGTATAGAGGATGAGAGTGTTACCTTTTCAGTTGATAGAGCAATGCAACAACCACAATCTGCAGATGATACATGTTATTATATTCAAACTATAGATGCACATGCAGAATTATTAGAAGAATTTCCAGAATTACAAGGAACATGAGAATGTTCTTTAGGAGAAGGTAATGAACCAATTGATGAAGCTGAAATGTTAGCTACACTTATAGCTAATGGATATGAACCAACAACAGAAGAAATTCAAATGCTAAAAGAAGAAGACAGATATCGATATAAATCATCGATAGAAGAACCTCCGAAATTAGAGTTAAAGCCACTTCCAAACCATTTGGAATACGCTTATTTACATGGTGAATCTGAATTACCTGTAATAATATCGTCTTCTCTTACTGAAAATGAGAAATCACAACTCATTTCTGTGTTGAAAGCTCATAAACCAGCCATTGCATGGAAGATTCATGATATTAAAGGAATAAGTCCTTCGTATTGCACACATAAAATCCTTATGGAAGAAGGTCATAAAACGTATGTGCAACGCCAACGAAGACTAAATCCTAATATGCAAGATGTAGTTAAGAAAGAGATTATTAAACTGCTAGATGCAGGTTTAATTTATCCAATCTCTGATAGTCCATGGGTAAGCCCAGTTCAATGCGTGCCTAAGAAGGGTGGCATGACTGTCATCACAAATGAGAAAAATGAGCTTATTCCTACTAGGACTGTAACAGGATGGCGTGTATTGATGTTATGCGAGGTGTATATAAAATAGTTTATATTTTACTAGGAAAAACTATTAAATACGATACAATTTTACACAAGATATTTATTTATTTATAGAATGGATATACTTAAACCTTGCTACAACACTTATAGGCAGTGTACCTAATCGTACAGTAGTGTAGTTTTTAGTAAGTCCGGTTCGTTCCACAGGGAAATCTTTAAACAAAGCTCAACGCTATATTAGTTTACTTTTATAAAAATACAAATATATATATAAGTAATATTATTATTATAAAGGGGGGTTTTTACCGTTTAATGACCGGTTTGTCGATTTTAAGACTTTAGTCGCAGTTAAAACCAAATATAAAATATTAAATAAATACAAGACTTAAATTAAAGCGTAAAGTAAATAACGATAATGAAATTGCGAATAATAAAAGTACGATAAAATAAACTTGCGATAATTAAAAAGTACGATAATTAAAAGTGCGATTAAATAACAATAAATAAAAGTGCGATAATTAGAAGTGCAATTAAATATAAAATAAAGGAAATTAAATATGAAATAAAAGAATTATGCTTATTTAAACTTCCGTAATCATGATGTTTGACGTGTTGATTTTAGTTTTATGCTCATGGGTTAATTGTCCTTTGTCCTGGATTATTTAATATGTCCGTCTGGTTTTCGTCCATAACAGTCCATCAGTCATAAATATAAATTGCGAGTGTCCTCATCAAATTATTATTATACCCGAAGTTAAATATTCTAACTAATTGGGGATTCGAATTGTAACAAGGTTTTAATACTTTGTTTAATGAATACACCAGGTTATCGACTGCGTGTAAACCAAGGTTTTACTACTTTGTTAACAATTACACCAATTACCCTTGAATGTAATTTCACCCCTGTTTTAATTATTCTAGTGGCTATTAATCCATTCCCGTGTCCGGTTAAATGAACGATTATTCGTACATATAAATACCCCGCCCATCGTGTCCGAATGAGTGTATATGGTAATTTATAGGGACGCCCAATTGTAAATCTTTATATTAACATTAACAAACTTTCATTTAGTTAAACAAATATAAAGCCCATTAATAGCCCATAGTCTAATTTCCACAAGTGTCGTTCTTTTGTCCAAACCCCAATTATGGTACAAAGCCCAATTACCCAATTTTAGTAATTAGCCCAACATCATGATTACTTCGTTTTAAATAAGCATAATAATAACTTAGCTACGAGACATTAATGTAAAAAGGTTGAACATAACTTACAATGATTAAAAATAGCGTAGCGTTACACGGACAGAATTTCGACTTACACCCTTACAACATTCGCTAACATACCCTTATTATTAGAATTAAAATTAAAATTAAAATTAAAATATAAATTATATATATATATATATATATCGTATAGATAGAGAGATGGATATATTTGGTGGTTTTTTCGATCAGAATTCGTTTGCTTTTATAGGAAGTTTCTGAAATTGGGGCTCCGCGACTCGCGGCCTTTTTGGCCTTCAAACTCCGCGAGTCGCGGAGATTGAAATTACAGCTCACATCTTTTGGAGTCTTTCTTGCCGACGGATTTTATATATAAATATAAAATATAAATAATTAATATAATTATTTATATATTATATTATATTCTTGTGCATAGTAGACTTGTAATTTTTAGTCCGTTGCGTCGAGCGTTGAGAGTTGACTCTGGTCCCGGTTCCGGATTTTCGAACGTCCATGCGTACAATTTTATATTTTGTACTTTGCGTTTTGAATCTTGTACTCTTGTGATTTCGAGACGTTTCTTATCAATAATTGGAACCTTTTTGATTGTCTTTTGTACTTTTGAGCTTTTTGGTCGTTTGCGTCTTCAATTCGTCGAATCTGTCTTTTGTCTTCACCTTTTATTATTTAAACGAATATCACTTGTAAATAGAACAATTGCAACTAAAAGCTTGTCTTTCTTGAGGAATAATGCTATGAAATATATGTTCGTTTTTAGCATTATCAAATATTCCCACACTTGAGCGTTGCTTGTCCTCAAGCAATATCGTCTTGAAATACTAGAATCACTTCTTTATTCTTCACACTTTGTACATCAGTGATTTCTATACGGCGGTATAAACAATGGTAGTAACGATATGGTTTACAGTCCCACATGACTATAAAAATTTAGATCCATTAAGGAAATTGGATCTTTATGAAAACATTTGATCTTTTGAAAATTAAATCTAGTTTTTACCCTAGATAAGTTTTCCGGGATAACCCTTTACCGGTGTTTGCAAAATATTTTTGTGGGTTTGGTGGGCTTCAGAATTGAAAATTTTAGCTCAAAACTTGCTGTTTTGTGTCACCCACTTGCTAACCTTGTATTAGGAAAGCAACACGTCCAGTTTACTTGTTCCGTATATTACCTTTCGGCAAACTACCGTCCGGTTGTAAAGGAAAGCGTTGAACAAGCAACTGTTAAGGCAATGTCCCGTGACATGCTTTTGATTATGGTCTATAACGTGTCGGACACAATTACTATCCTTGGTAGGAGCAATAGTAAAGCTCACCCTTATAATTTTTCGGTCTGGCACAAGGTCCTGTCTTTGACCACTATGCAACCACCGTTCTTACGGTTGACACCCGATTTAGTTCAGGTGACCTAATGAATTCCAAGTGAATTCCTAGGATTTTACGTTCAATGGTAATGAACGTATTGAAAATGGGTTTTCAGAAAACAAATCGGTTTGTAATTTTGATCAAAATATTTTCTCGTTTAAGCTCGAGTTTAGATATCATCGAATTCCATGAGTTTGTAATTCTCAATCTTTAAGGTCAATCTCTAGGATTGAGTAATATCAGTCTTAAAAGCTGTTTTTTAATCTTTAAGGAGATTATCCTTTCTGGGGATCTGATTCATTAGTCTTATCCAGCTAATTTGCATGGTGCCCCCCATTGTACGAGATAAATCCTTCTCATGGTTAGGATAAATCTGACCACTTGGCGACCCTGTTTAATGCTGAGGTCCGTGGATTTCCTGCTGATTTTAGTGATGACTTTTCTAGATTTTTCGTCAACCTATAGCTGGTCTGGACAACAACTTCATGACCTAAATCAAGAAGCGCGTTTCTTTTTCGGAAGACTTTACTTCCTTTTAATGATGGAATTGATTCATCATGTAGATCCGTCTCTTCTTTTCTTTCATCGGGTAAAACAGTTTAGTTTAGTCCAAAGCAAAAGTATTTTCAGTTATTTGTTACAGATATATGTGACATATGTTTAAGATAACTTGGTAAATTTTCCCACACTTAGCTTTTATTTTTCTTTTTTTTATCGTCCTCTATTCCATTTTAAATGAATTTTAACATTTTGGTTTGTTTCTCAATTTATGTCCTTTCCGAGGTAACAATAATTTCGGTGTTAAAACCTAGTTTTACCGTTCATAAATATGTATAAACATGATTTTGAATTCATTTAATTGAAAATTTTGAAAAATTTTACTAGAATTGGGTAGTCAGTATATAAGACTAGGGCTGTTCTTTTTTATCAGAGAGCACTAGATTCTAATACAACTACTGCTTTACTAGTATTTTTAATGGTAACCAAGTGTATAAAGTAAAAATTTTTAAAATCCGAAAGAATTTAACCCCTTTCCACACTTAAGATCTTGCAATGCCCTCATTTGCAAGAAATCAGTAACAATTTAAATTATTGAGGGTGATTAGTGTGAAAATGATTAAATTTTACCAAAGTTTCCAAATATATTGGCGTTTGTTTGCTGAATGATAAATGGTGCACATCATTTGTTCATTCCGTCTTGTTGTTATTTCACATATATTTTGCATCTTGTCGTCAAAATTAGTTGCTTTTGCTGAACTTAATGCCAGTCTTTGAAAATGCGTTGTTTTACCCTGTTGTGTACATAAGATAAACTGCAAACATATATACATATTTTTGAAGTTTGGTATATTACCCCACATTCAAAAATTATTAAAATCTAAGAATAAAAGTTAGATAATTATAAAAATAATTACAATATTAACAAAAGTATTAAACGTATCAATAATTACAAATTACAAAATAAAAAAAATAAAAAGTAAACTAAGGATGATATTGGTACCAATAGGGGTTCCAGGCATAACCATAGGTGCTATAGAATGTTTCGGCAGGGTCATACGTAGGATATGGTGGCTGCATCTCTATAGACCAAGGAGGGAAGATGGGTTTCGGTGTAGGAATATAGTTTCTACCTATATGTTGGCAATGAGCTATGATCTGATTCTGATGAACTTGCCAATCTTCAAATGCTCTCTGTCTAGCATTTTCGTATTCCTGAGAAGCTATAAACCTATGCATTTCTTGCATCTCATTCCCCCCTCCTACATTACCTTGTTGCTGGTTTCTCTCCACCTGTGGATGTCTACCATGGTATCGTACTGCGGCGTTATTTTGCCTCTTCAAAACTTTCGCACCATGGTATACATTTAAACCTATAGTATCGCGGGGTTCCGGCTCTTCTAGTAATAATCCCCCCCGACTTATATCCACACCGAGATATTCACCAATCAAAGTAATAAAAATACCACCTCCTATTATGCTATGTGGTCGCATCCCCCGAACCATAGCTGATAAATAATAACCCACACAATATGGTATACTTACAGCGCTTTGTGGGTCTCGAATACACATATGGTAAAACAAATCCTGTTCATTTACTTTTTCCTTGTTTTTACCCCTTTGTGTAATCGAATTAGCTAAAAACCTATGTATCACTCTTAATTCGGCTCTATCTATATCCAAATAAGAGTAATTTCCCCCTTTGAAACGGTGATGGCTTGTCATTTGACTCCACACACCGTGTGTATCAAAATTTTCATCTATCTTTCTACCGTTTAGTATCAATCCTCTACAATCGGCAGACGCTAACTCCTCAGGCGTATATATACGTAAAGCCTGAGCCATGTCCAGTAAAGACATGTGGCGCATCGAACCGCCTAACAAAAATCTAATAAAAGAACGATCGGTTAAACTAGCTACCCGATCATTCAACTCTATACTACATAACAATTCTTCACACCATACTTTATATACAGGTCTACGTATGGTGAATAAACATATCAAGTCATTAAAAGAAGAATTACCATACCTCTGTACAAGTAATTCCCTAATTGGCCCGGCCAATTCTACAGCTTCTAAGGGTCCCCATTCTATGACCCTCGGTACCTCAACAACCTTAGAATGAAGAGTATGCAAACCCCGTTGATATTTTGGATAATCTATCCAAAGTCTGTCAAATCTCAGGTTCGGGTGCAACTCTTCCAAGTGCATATCGGAAAAGGTCATGACTGGATGAGGTATATCCTGCTTGTAGTAGTTATCCACCTCCTGTTGTTCCAAATTCTCAGCAGGAGCATTGCGGGCTTGGGATGAAGATTCACCCCTTTCATTCTGCAAAACACATCAAACACAATTTTTGTGCATCCAAATATGCATTAGTGTCAGCAAAATCATCAATCAAAATAATTACAATGACATTATCAATTTATATTAAACTTAAGCTCATTTTCACATTTTTATCAAATCTACACTTTTTCAAATAAGCATATACGAAAATGTTCACCAAGTTCATAAACATTCAACTCAAATAACATGTCAAAATAATCATTACTAGCAATTAAACAAGTCTCAAATGGCATTATCTTTCAAAAATCAAGTTCATGAATTTTAGACTTGAAAAAGTCCACTTTAATTCTCAAAATCATGTTTAGGCTCAAAGTTTGGATCATTTAACTACCTAGACATGTTACACTACTCAATTTAGCAACAATTCATGACAAAAATCGGCCATAACCTGTTTATATCAAAAAGCCCCAAATTTGCTCAAGAACACAAACCCTAGATTACTCAAAATTTGAAGTTTAAGGCTTCTAATCATGTTAAACAGCATCAATCTAGGTTATACAAGCATAATACATAAACAATTTAAGCCTAATTACACTAAAAAACATCAAAATCAAATTGGGGAAAAAATTGCTCAAGAACATCAAATTTCGAATTAAATGGTGTTTAGGTGTAGAAATTTACCGTTTTTCTTGAGTAATTCTTAGATAGCATCCTTCTCAACATGATTTTAGCAAAAATTTTGGTGATTAACGGTTAAAAATTGGGATTTTTGGGGGTGTTTTTCGTGTATTTTCGGGGTTTTTTCGCTGTGTTCTTCGCAGTGTGTTTTTGTGGGGAGTAAACTGATCTGTTTTTACGTTTTATTTTTTTTCTGTAAATTGGTCCCTCCGCAAGTCGCGGAGATTTAGGCTCCAAACTCCGCGAGTCGCGGAGTTTGGTATTTTTTTTTTTTTTTTTTTTATAATCATTAACTTATTAAAACAATTAAGTAATTAATTTTTAAAATTTTGTTTCCCTTGTTATTTAGGACGAGGTCGTTTCGGATCGATGTCCTAGTCCGTCCTTCGACAAAATTTTAAAATTTGTCTTTTTGTAGCGATTGTTTTAAAAGCTAAGATTTTTGGGTTTTTTTTTTTTGTTTTTGGCATACTTTAATTTAATAAGATTAAAAATAATGATAATAAAAGTTCTCGTCCCTTCCTCGGGTAAAGCAATTTCGGTTCAAAGACCTAGTCTTCAACTTACGACGAATTTTAAAAATCATATTTTTAACTTAATGAGATAAAGTAAATTTTTGTTTTTAAATTCACACAACTTAAATATAAAATTCAAAATTAATATTAAAAATTCACACCAAACTTAAAATTTGAAATGCATAAAATTAAAAATTCATATTTTAAAAATTAAAAGTTCACACCAAATTTAATTTAAAAATTCATATTATAAATTCACACCAAATTTATTGTTTTTACAAAGTTTACAATATTAATTTAAGATTTAAATATTAATTTTAAAAACATGGTAAAAATAAAATCTTTTTGTCTTTTTATCCCACTTTAATCAATCAAATATTATCAAAAATATGCGCCCCTCTTTTCGGTAAAGTAATTTCAGTTCCAAGACCTAATTTAACTCATGACGAATTTTTGAAATATTTTGGTTTGATTGATTAAAGATATTTATACCTTAAGAATAAACGTTAAATTTCGCAGTGATGTAATAAATTTTTGAATGATATCAATAATTTCGGTCGCCAAACCTAATTTTATTTAATACCAATTTAATACTTTTTAGCGAACAAATTAGCGTTTATTATCAAAAGGTTAAAAATAAAAATAAAAATAAAAACTGTACAGACATACCTGTGAAATAGATTTCTTAGTTATATGATCTATCCCATTCATAAGATAGTCGGTTCAATTGGTTTTCCATGGCTGCATAGGCGTAACCTCGAGCATTCAGTGTCTTTTCTTCTAAACATATGAACGGTCCGTCTCTGCATAAAGTAACAAATTCGGTATTTGAATAGGTTTGATTATTTGAACATTTACCTCCATGTGACCATTTTCCGTATTTGTGACATCGTTCTAGGTGTCGTGCTCTTCTTTTCGCTGCGGATTTTGATTTTCCTTTACCAAATTGTAACTTATTATCTTCGCATCTGGATTCTTTTCTAACTCCGTCCATTCTTTCTCTGATTACTGATACTATTTCACTCGGTAGTATGTCATTATTACGTTTAGTGATCAAAGCGTGTAGCATTAGACCATGGTTTAGTTCACAGGCAGTCTTCATTTTGTAAAAACCTAAAAAAAATAAAAATTCAGAATGGGGGGAGAAGACTAGTTCTTTAGGGTCTGCTAGGGAAAGACCATTCGGGTTCCATTTTCGAGAACTACACGAAAACAGACAATCTAACTCTAACAGAAATACATATTATCCTTTAAAGACTTGATTCTCCCCACACTTAGTTAGCTGTGGTGTCGAAATTGTGATTAACTTCGCTGTCGACTTCCATCGGACCATGTATGTAATGTTTAACTCTGTGACCATTAACTTTAAATTCAATCCCATTTGAATTTATCAATTCTATCGTTCCGTATGGGAAAACTCTTTTGACTATGAATGGTCCAGACCATCTTGATTTCAATTTTCCAGGAAATAGCTTGAATCGTGAATTGAAAAGAAGAACTCTGTCTCCTTCTTTAAATTCTTTTGAACTTCTGATTCTTTTATCATGCCATTTCTTCGTTCTTTCTTTATAGATTAACGAATTTTCGTATGCTTCATGTCTTAATTCTTCTAATTCGTTTAGTTGACTTAATCGTAGACGTCCAGCTTCATGTAAATCAAGATTACATGTTTTCAAAGCCCAAAATGCTTTGTGTTCAATTTCTACTGGAAGATGACATGCTTTTCCATAAACAAGTCTAAAAGGTGTGGTTCCAATTGGAGTTTTGTAGACTGTTCTAAAAGCCCAGAGTGCATCCTCCAATTTAATGGACCATTCCTTCGGATTTGATCCTACGGTTTTCTCTAAAATACGTTTTAAAGCTCGGTTGGTATTTTCAACTTGTCCACTTGTTTGTGGATGATATGCGGTGGAGATTTTATGAGTTACTCCATATCTTTTAAGAACTTTCTCAAGTTGATTATTACAGAAATGAGTACCCCGATCACTTATAAAAGCTTTCGGTGTTCCAAACCTTGCAAAAAGACGTTTTAAAAAATTGACTACAACTCGTGCATCGTTAGTTGGGAGAGCTTGTGCTTCCGCCCATTTAGATACATAATCAATGGCTACGAGTATATATAGATTATTATGAGATTTTGGAAATGGACCCATAAAGTCAATACCCCAAATGTCAAATACTTCACATACTTGGATGACATTTTGTGGCATTTCATCACGTTGACTGATTTTTCCGGCCCTTTGACAAGCATCACAGGATTTGCAAAGAAGGTGTGCGTCTTTGTAAATTGTAGGCCAATAGAATCCAGCTTCATAAACTTTTCTAGCTGTTAGTTGAGGTCCATAATGCCCTCCTGTTGGTCCTGTGTGACAATGGTTTAAAATTTTACTAGCTTCATCTCCAAATACACATCGGCGTATTATTCCATCGGGACAACTTTTAAACAGGTGTGGATCTTCCCAAAAATAGTGTTTTATATCACTGAAGAATTTCTTTCGTCTTTGGTACGATAATCCTTTTTCAAGGAATCCACAAACTAAGTAGTTTGCATAGTCTGCAAACCATGGGATTTCTTTATAATCTATCTTCAATAGATATTCATCAGGAAAGTTGTCTTGTATGGCTGATTCATTTAGAACTTCTAATTCGGGATTTTCAAGACGAGAAAGATGATCAGCGGCGAGATTTTCTGCTCCTCTTTTATCTCGGATTTCAATATCAAATTCTTGTAAGAGTAAGATCCAACGAATTAATCGTGGTTTAGCATCTTGTTTTGAAAATAGGTATCTAAGAGCAGAATGGTCGGTATAGACCACCGTTTTTGCTAGAACGAGATATGATCGAAATTTGTCAAAAGCAAAGACAATAGCAAGGAGTTCTTTTTCAGTAGTTGTATAGTTCGTTTGTGCTCCTTGTAACGTCTTACTAGCATAATATATAGGTTGAAATCGTTTTTCAATCCTTTGTCCTAAAACGGCTCCCATTGCAAAATCACTTGCATCGCACATTAGTTCAAATGGTAGATTCCAATTTGGTGTTATCATGATCGGCGCATTAGTGAGTTTCTCTTTAAGAATATTAAAAGATTTGATACACTCATCTGAAAAGATGAATGGAGCATCCTTTTCTAGGAGTTTATTCATAGGAGTGGCAATTTTAGAAAAATCTTTTATGAAACGTCGGTAAAAACCGGCATGCCCTAGAAAACTCCTAACTCCTCTAACATTGGTGGGATGTGGAAGTTTAGCAATTACATCTACTTTAGCTCTATCCACTTCAATTCCTTCTTTTGAAATTTTATGTCCAAGAACGATGCCTTCTTTAACCATGAAATGGCATTTCTCCCAATTAAGTACTAGATTTGATTGTTCGCATCTAATTAGCATTCGTTCCAGATTAACTAGACATGATTTAAATGTATCACCGAAGACTGAAAAGTCATCCATGAATACTTCCATGCATTCTTCTATCATGTCGTGAAAAATCGCCATCATACACCTTTGAAAGGTTGCAGGGGCGTTGCAAAGTCCAAATGGCATGCGTTTGTAAGCAAAAGTACCATAAGGGCACGTGAATGTGGTTTTCTCTTGATCTTCGGGTGCTATTGGAATTTGAAAATATCCGGAAAATCCATCTAGAAAACAATAGTAACTATTTCCGGCTAATCTTTCCAACATTTGATCTATGAAAGGTAAGGGAAAGTGATCTTTTCTGGTGGCGTCATTTAATTTTCTATAATCAATACATACACGCCATCCTGTTACAGTCCTAGTAGGAATAAGCTCATTTTTCTCATTTGTAATGACAGTCATGCCACCCTTCTTAGGTACGCATTGAACTGGGCTTACCCATGGACTATCAGAGATTGGATATATCAAACCTGCATCTAGCAGTTTAATAATCTCTTTCTTAACTACATCTTGCATATTCGGATTTAGTCTTCGTTGGCGTTGCACATACGTTTTATGACCTTCTTCCATAAGGATTTTATGTGTGCAATACGAAGGACTTATTCCTTTAATATCATGAATCTTCCATGCAATGGCTGGTTTATGAGCTTTCAACACAGAAATGAGTTGTGATTTTTCATTTTCAGTAAGAGAAGACGATATTATTACAGGTAATTCAGATTCACCATGTAAATAAGCGTATTCCAAATGGTTTGGAAGTGGCTTTAACTCTAATTTCGGAGGTTCTTCTATCGATGATTTATATCGATATCTGTCTTCTTCTTTTAGCATTTGAATTTCTTCTGTTGTTGGTTCATATCCATTAGCTATAAGTGTAGCTAACATTTCAGCTTCATCAATTGGTTCATTACCTTCTCCGAAAGAACATTCTCCTGTTCCTTGTAATTCTGGAAATTCTTCTAATAATTCTGCATGTGCATCTATAGTTTGAATATAATAACATGTATCATCTGCAGATTGTGGTTGTTGCATTGCTCTATCAACTGAAAAGGTAACACTCTCATCCTCTATACTTAGGGTCAGTTTCTTACCGAACACGTCTATCATTGCTTTAGCCGTGTTTAAGAATGGTCTTCCTAATATGAGAGGAACTTGAGAATCTTCTTCCATGTCCAAAACAACAAAATCTACTGGAAATACTAAAGTACCAACTTTAACTAGCATGTTCTCCATTATCCCTCTAGGATATTTTATTGATCTATCGGCTAGTTGTATGCTTATTCTGGTTGGTTTCAATTCTCCAAGGTCTAGTTTAGCGTATAGTGAATACGGCATTAGATTTATACTAGCACCTAAGTCTGCCAATGCTTCTATTGAACTAAGACTACCCAGAAAACATGGAATTGTGAAACTTCCTGGATCAGATAATTTTTCTGGTATCTTATTCAACAGCACTGCTGAACAATTAGCATTCATAGTAACAGCCGAGAGTTCTTCCATTTTCTTTCTATTTGAGATTAGATCTTTCAAGAATTTAGCATATCTTGGCATTCCTGAAATCACATCAATGAAAGGAAGATTTACATTTATCTGTTTAAACATATCCAAGAATTTGGATTGCTCGGCTTTTAGTTTTTCTTTCTTCATTTTACTCGGGTAAGGAAGTGGTGGTTGGTATGGTTTAACATAAGGTTTATCCTTAACTGTGTTATCTTCATTAACCTTTTCAACTACCGGTTCTTTTTTCTTATCTTGATCAGGTTGTGGTTCTTGTGGAGTAGGAATGGCTTCATCAGAAGTTACAGGTATTTCAGGTGGTTTAAGTGTTGTACCACTTCTTGTGGTAATAGCTTTAGCTGTTTCATTTCGGGGGTTAGCATTTGTATCACTAGGTAGACTTCCCGGTTTTCTTTCACCTATTAACCTTGCTAGGTTACTTACTTCTTGTTCCAGATTTTGAATAGAAGCTTGTTGATTTCTAAATGCTTGAGCATTTTGTTCATTAGTTTGTTTCTGAGATGTGAAAAACTGCGTTTGAGTTTCAACTAGCTTCGTCATCATATCTTCTAAATTCGGCTTTTTATCATCGGTTTGATGTGGTGGTTTGCTTTGAAAATTAGGTCTTTGCTGATTGTAATTATTATTGGATACTTGTTGATTGCTAGGACCTTGTTGGTTGTTGTATGGAATATTTTGGTTATAATTCTGGTTTTGATTGTAAATCGGTCTTGGCGGTTGATAATTATTCTGATAATTATTTCCAGGCCTTTGGTTTATGTATGAAATATTCTCTCTTTGTTCCATTGTTAATTCAATACTGAGACAATCTTTTTTCAAATGTGGTCCTCCACACTGCTCACAACTAATTCGTATTGAGTGAATATCTTTAGTCATCTTTTCCATTCGTCTCTCCACAGCATCTATCTTTGCGGAAATGGAATCTAAGTCATGGCTAGAATCGGCTCTAGCTGCTTTAGATGATCTAATGATATCTTTTTCTTGGTGCCACTCATGTGAGTGGGAAGCAGTGTTATCAATAATTTTGTAAGCATCAGTTTCGGTTTTCTTCATAATAGAACCACCAGCTGCTATATCTATGTCTTTCCTTGTAGTGATGTCGCATCCTTGGTAGAATATTTGTACTATTTGACAGGTGTCTAAACCATGTTGCGGACATCCTCTTAATAACTTTCCATATCTTGTCCACGCCTCATATAGAGTTTCATTTGGTTTCTGTGTGAACGTAACAATTTCTGCTTGAAGTCTTACGGCTTTAGATGCAGGAAAGAATTGTTTAAGAAATTTGTCAACTAAAACGTCCCATGTATCAATCGCCCCTTCAGGTAATGATTCCAACCAATCTTTGGCTTCTCCCTTTAAAGTCCAGGGAAATAACATGAGATATATCTGTTCATCCTCCACTTCTCGTATTTTAAATAGTGTGCAGATCCTATTAAAGGTACGTAGATGTTCATTTGGATCTTCCTTCGGCGCACCACTAAATTGGCATTGATTAGTCACCATGTGTAGAATTTGTCCTTTGATTTCATAATCTGGCACATTAATGTCTGGATGAGTAATTGCGTGACCTTGGCCAGTGCGTTTAGCTCTCATTCGGTCTTCCATACTTAAAGGTTCCAGATTCTCCATAATTGAATTTGTTGAATCGGTATCACTAGATGATTCTGATTTAATGGTTCGTTCCTCAACAATCTCTGTTTGAATGATTGGTGGCTCCGGAGGAAAGTTTAATGGTTCAGGATCTATGAACCGTTCCTGAATATTCTCTGGATTCTCAATTGTGAGGTCGGGTTCAAAAAATGGATTATCGGAGATTTGAACTGAAGTACTTGGTCGACTTGATGACGATTCTAAAGAAAAATCAACGGCGGTTATATTTGCTGAATGTCTTGATCTAGTTACAGGTGGTGAACGTACAAAAGGTGATGAACGTCTTGCTCGGTGCATTCACTGAATATCCTATTAGTTTTAAAAAGGAAAGAAAAATTATAATAAGTTATCCAACCAATAGACTTTTCTGATTTTGTCCACGTTTTGAATAGCCAAAAGATGCAGCAGAGGGGCAGGATTCGTTTGGTCTCAATATAATTGAGGACTGTTTGGCTCCAATAACCCGGTCCACGTACAAATCCAACTATTACTACGAACCAGAAAATTTTGATGTCTATTAATTTAACCACTTAAAATAAATTTTCGTAATTTTAAGAAATTTAGATAAGAAGTAGAAAAAATTCTAAGTCCTAAAAACTAGAATGGCGAGAAATAAGAGAGAAAAAGAGTTCGTCGCAAAAGGTCGAAAAAGAAAAAATGGTTGAAAAATAAAAGGTGACGGAAAAATAAAAGAAACTTATCAAAACTTAAAAATACTTAACTAACCTAACCTTATTACTACAACTAACTTAAAATTATAATCGCAAATTGAAATTACTAATTGGAATGATAATTGGTACATAGTAAAAGTCGTCTAAAAATATTAAAGCTTACAGGAAAAACTAAATCCCAAATGGAAATAACTTAAAAAGAAACTAAAACTTAAAAAGGCGTCGCAAAATTCTAAAGCACCTAAATCTTAGTCTAAAGAAAAAGCACTTAAGGAATTCTACGGCAAAGCCTAAAAATCTAGGAGTAAAAATGACTATGGCAAAAACTAAGTTTAAAATTAAATATGAGAGAAAAATACAAATATTATGCTACAATGATTAAAAAGGGACAAAATATAAAAATATACAAAAAGTTGTAAAAATTATAATTTTTATAAAAATATTATTTTTATATTATTTATTTAATAAAACTACTAATTTTACAATTTAATAAAACTAATTAATACTAAATACATAAATTAAATAAAAAGTAAAAGTAAAAATAAAACTAATAATAATAATAATAATAATTAGGGTTAAATAATAATTATAATTAATAATAAACCGTAATTAATGCTGAATTAGGGCTTCTGTCCGTGTGTCAGAGAAGCTCCGCGAGTCGCGGTAATTAATGCTTCAAACCCCGCGAGTCGCGGGGTTCCAGAAATCAGATGACAGCTTTAAATTCGACGCGTTTTTTCTTTATTTATTTATTTTTTATTTTCTGTTTTTAATTTTTTTCTATAAATAAAAGATAGTTAATAAAACTTATATTTTTATAAACTAAAATAGAAATAAAGAAACTTATAAAACTTAAATATTTAATAAAATCTAAAAAAAAAAATACTTATATTTTTGTTTTTCTTTTTATATTTTTGAATAATTAAAACGTATTTTTACAAAAACGAATTTTAATAAAAGTAAACAAAAAAAATCTTTTTTTTTTATATTAGCGTTCCGCTTCCGGCTTTTAAGAGATGTTATTTCCCCGGCAGCGGCGCCAAAAATACTTGATGTTATGCGAGGTGTATATAAAATAGTTTATATTTTACTAGGAAAAACTATTAAATTCGATACAATTTTACACAAGATATTTATTTATTTATAGAATGGATATACTTAAACCTTGCTACAACACTTATAGGCAGTGTACCTAATCGTACAGTAGTGTAGTTTTTAGTAAGTCCGGTTCGTTCCACAGGGAAATCTTTAAACAAAGCTCAACGCTATATTAGTTTACTTTTATAAAAATACAAATATATATATAAGTAATATTATTATTATAAAGGGGGGTTTTTACCGTTTAATGACCGGTTTGGCGATTTTAAGACTTTAGTCGCAGTTAAAACCAAATATAAAATATTAAATAAATACAAGACTTAAATTAAAGCGTAAAGTAAATAACGATAATGAAATTGCGAATAATAAAAGTGCGATAAAATAAACTTGCGATAATTAAAAAGTACGATAATTAAAAGTGCGATTAAATAACAATAAATAAAAGTGCGATAATTAGAAGTGCAATTAAATATAAAATAAAGGAAATTAAATATGAAATAAAAGAATTATGCTTATTTAAACTTCCGTAATCATGATGTTTGACGTGTTGATTTTAGTTTTATGCTCATGGGTTAATTGTCCTTTGTCCTGGATTATTTAATATGTCCGTCTGGTTTTCGTCCATAACAGTCCATCAGTCATAAATATAAATTGCGAGTGTCCTCATCAAATTATTATTATACCCGAAGTTAAATATTCCAACTAATTGGGGATTCGAATTGTAACAAGGTTTTAATACTTTGTTTAATGAATACACCAGGTTATCGACTGCGTGTAAACCAAGGTTTTACTACTTTGTTAACAATTACACCAATTACCCTTGAATGTAATTTCACCCCTGTTTTAATTATTCTAGTGGCTATTAATCCATTCCTGTGTCCGGTTAAATGAACGATTATTCGTACATATAAATACCCCGCCCATCGTGTCCGATTGAGTGTATATGGTAATTTATAGGGACGCCCAATTGTAAATCTTTATATTAACATTAACAAACTTTCATTTAGTTAAACAAATATAAAGCCCATTAATAGCCCATAGTCTAATTTCCACAAGTGTCGTTCTTTTGTCCAAACCCCAATAATGGTACAAAGCCCAATTACCCAATTTTAGTAATTAGCCCAACATCATGATTACTTCGTTTTAAATAAGCATAATAATAACTTAGCTACGAGACATTAATGTAAAAAGGTTGAACATAACTTACAATGATTAAAAATAGCGTAGCGTTACACGGACAGAATTTCGACTTACACCCTTACAACATTCGCTAACATACCCTTATTATTAGAATTAAAATTAAAATTAAAATTAAAATATAAATTATATATATATATATATATATATATATATATATATATATATATATATATATCGTATAGATAGAGAGATGGATATATTTGGTGGTTTTTTCGATCAGAATTCGTTTGCTTTTATAGGAAGTTTCTGAAATTGGGGCTCCGCGACTCGCGGCCTTTTTGGCCTTCAAACTCCGCGAGTCGCGGAGATTGAAATTACAGCTCACATCTTTTGGAGTCTTTCTTGCCGACGGATTTTATATATAAATATAAAATATAAATAATTAATATAATTATTTATATATTATATTATATTCTTGTGCATAGTAGACTTGTAATTTTTAGTCCGTTGCGTCGAGCGTTGAGAGTTGACTCTGGTCCCGGTTCCAGATTTTCGAACATCCTTGCGTACAATTTTATATTTTGTACTTTGCGTTTTGAATCTTGTACTCTTGTGATTTCGAGACGTTTCTTATCAATAATTGGAACCTTTTTGATTGTCTTTTGTACTTTTGAGCTTTTTGGTCGTTTGCGTCTTCAATTCGTCGAATCTGTCTTTTGTCTTCACCTTTTATTATTTAAACGAATATCACTTGTAAATAGAACAATTGCAACTAAAAGCTTGTCTTTCTTGAGGAATAATGCTATGAAATATATGTTCGTTTTTAGCATTATCATGTATGTATTGATTATAGAAAATTAAATGACGCCACCAGAAAAGATCACTTTCCCTTACCTTTCATAGATCAAATGTTGGAAAGATTAGACGGAAATAGTTACTATTGTTTTCTAGATGGATTTTCCGGATATTTTCAAATTCCAATAGCACCCGAAGATCAAGAGAAAACCACATTCACGTGCCCTTATGGTACTTTTGCTTACAAACGCATGCCATTTGGACTTTGTAACGCCCCTGCAACCTTTCAAAGGTGTATGATGGCGATTTTTCACGACATGATAGAAGAATGCATGGAAGTATTCATGGATGACTTTTCAGTCTTCGGTGATACATTTAAATCATGTCTAGTTAATCTAGAACGAATGCTAATTAGATGCGAAAAATCAAATCTAGTACTTAATTGGGAGAAATGCCATTTCATGGTTAAAGAAGGCATCGTTCTTGGACATAAAATTTCAAAAGAAGGAATTGAAGTGGATAGAGCTAAAGTAGATGTAATTGCTAAACTTCCACATCCCACAAATGTTAGAGGAGTTAGGAGTTTTCTAGGGCATGCCGGTTTTTACCGACGTTTCATAAAAGATTTTTCTAAAATTGCCACTCCTATGAATAAACTCCTAGAAAAGGATGCGCCATTCATCTTTTCAGATGAGTGTATCAAATCTTTTAATATTCTTAAAGAGAAACTCACTAATGCACCGATCATGATAACACCAAATTGGAATCTATCATTTGAACTAATGTGCGATGCAAGTGATTTTGCAATGGGAGCCGTTTTAGGACAAAGGATTGAAAAACGATTTCAACCTATATATTATGCTAGTAAGACGTTACAAGGAGCACAAACAAACTATACAACTACTGAAAAAGAACTCCTTGCTATTGTCTTTGCTTTTGACAAATTTCGATCATATCTCGTTCTAGCAAAAACGGTGGTCTATACCGACCATTCTGCTCTTAGATACCTATTTTCAAAACAAGATGCTAAACCACGATTAATTCGTTGGATCTTACTCTTACAAGAATTTGATATTGAAATCCGAGATAAAAGAGGAGCAGAAAATCTCGCCGCTGATCATCTTTCTCGTCTTGAAAATCCCGAATTAGAAGTTCTAAATGAATCAGCCATACAAGACAACTTTCCTGATGAATATCTATTGAAGATAGATTATAAAGAAATCCCATGGTTTGCAGACTATGCAAACTACTTAGTTTGTGGATTCCTTGAAAAAGGATTATCGTACCAAAGACGAAAGAAATTCTTCAGTGATATAAAACACTATTTCTGGGAAGATCCACACCTGTTTAAAAGTTGTCCCGATGGAATAATACGCCGATGTGTATTTGGAGATGAAGCTAGTAAAATTTTAAACCATTGTCACACAGGACCAACAGGAGGGAATTATGGACCTCAACTAACAGCTAGAAAAGTTTATGAAGCTGGATTCTATTGGCCTACAATTTACAAAGACGCACACCTTCTTTGCAAATCCTGTGATGCTTGTCAAAGGGCCGGAAAAATCAGTCAACGTGATGAAATGCCACAAAATGTCATCCAAGTATGTGAAGTATTTGACATTTGGGGTATTGACTTTATGGGTCCATTTCCAAAATCTCATAATAATCTATATATACTCGTAACCATTGATTATGTATCTAAATGGGCGGAAGCACAAGCTCTCCCAACTAACGATGCACGAGTTGTAGTCAATTTTTTAAAACGTCTTTTTGCAAGGTTTGGAACACCGAAAGCTTTTATAAGTGATCGGGGTACTCATTTCTGTAATAATCAACTTGAGAAAGTTCTTAAAAGATATGGAGTAACTCATAAAATCTCCACCGCATATCATCCACAAACAAGTGGACAAGTTGAAAATACCAACCGAGCTTTAAAACGTATTCTAGAGAAAACCGTAGGATTAAATCCGAAGGAATGGTCCATTAAATTGGAGGATGCACTCTGGGCTTTTAGAACAGCCTACAAAACTCCAATTGGAACCACACCTTTTAGACTTGTTTATGGAAAAGCATGTCATCTTCCAGTAGAAATTGAACACAAAGCATTTTGGTCTTTGAAGACATGTAATCTTGATTTAAATGAAGCCGGACGTCTACGATTAAGTCAACTAAACGAATTAGAAGAATTAAGACATGAAGCATACGAAAATTCGTTAATCTATAAAGAAAGAACGAAGAAATGGCATGATAAAAGAATAAGAAGTTCAAAAGAATTTAAAGAAGGAGACAGAGTTCTTCTTTTCAATTCACGATTCAAGCTATTTCCTGGAAAATTGAAATCAAGATGGTCTGGACCATTCATAGTCAAAAGAGTTTTCCCATACGGAACGATAGAATTAATAAATTCAAATGGGATTGAATTTAAAGTTAACGGTCACAGAGTTAAACATTACATACATGGTCCGATGGAAGTCGACAACGAAGTTAATCACAATTTCGACACCACAGCTAACTAAGTGTGGGGAGAATCAAGTCTTTAAAGGATAATATGTATTTCTGTTAGAGTTAGATTGTCTATTTTCGTGTACTTCTCGAAAATGGAACCCGAATGGTCTTTCCCTAGCAGACCCTAAAGAACTAGTCTTCTCCCCCCATTCTGAATTTTTATTTTTTTTAGGTTTATACAAAATGAAGACTGCCTGTGAACTAAACCATGGTCTAATGCTACACGCTTTGATCACTAAACGTAATAATGACATACTCCCGAGTGAAATAGTATCAGTAATCAGAGAAAGAATGGACGGAGTTAGAAAAGAATCCAGATGCGAAGATAATAAGTTACAATTTGGTAAAGGAAAATCAAAATCCGCAGCGAAAAGAAGAGCACGACACCTAGAACGATGTCACAAATGCGGAAAATGGTCACATGGAGGTAAATGTTCAAATAATCAAACCTATTCAAATACCGAATTTGTTACTTTATGCAGAGACGGACCGTTCATATGTTTAGAAGAAAAGACACTGAATGCTCGAGGTTACGCCTATGTAGCCATGGAAAATCAATTAAACCGACTATCTTATGAATGGGATAGATCATATAACTAAGAAATCTATTTCACAGGTATGTCTGTACAGTTTTTATTTTTATTTTTATTTTTAACCTTTTGATAATAAACGCTAATTTGTTCGCTAAAAAGTATTAAATTGGTATTGAATAAAATTAGGTTTGGCGACCGAAATTATTGATATCATTCAAAAATTTATTACATCACTGCGAAATTTAACGTTTATTCTTAAGGTATAAATATCTTTAAACAATCAACCCAAAATATTTCAAAAATTCGTCATGAGTTAAATTAGGTCTTGGAACCGAAATTACTTTACCGAAAAGAGGGGCGCATATTTTTGATAATATTTGATTGATTAAAGTGGGATAAAAAGACAAAAAGATTTTTAATTTTATTTTTACCATGTTTTTAAAATTAATATTTAAATCTTAAATTAATATTGTAAACTTTATAAAAACAATATATTTAAAATTGTAAATATTTGAAAAATTAATATAAGTTTGATATGAATTTTTAAATTTTTAAATTAAGTTTGGTGTGAACTTTTAATTTTTAAAATATAAATTCTTAATTTTATGCATTTTAAATTTTAAGTTTGGTGTGAATTTTTAATAATAATTTTGAATTTTATATTTAAGTTGTGTGAATTTAAAAACAAAAATTTACTTTATCTCATTAAGTTAAGAATATGAGTTTTAAAATTCGTGGTAAGTTGAAGACTAGGTCTTTGAACCGAAATTGCTTTACCCGAGGGAGGGACGAGAACTTTTATTATCATTATTTTTAATCTTATTGAATTAAAGTATGCCAAAAACATTGAAAAAACCCAAAAATCTTAGCTTTTAAAACAATCGCTACAAAAAGACAAATTTTAAAATTTTGTCGAAGGACGGACTAGGACATCGATCCGAAATGACCTCGTCCTAAATAACAAGGGAAACAAAATTTTAAAATTAATTACTTAATTGTTTTAATAAGTTAATGATTATAAAAAAAAAATATATATATATATACCAAACTCCGCGACTCGCGGAGTTTGGAGGGTAAATCCCCGCGACTCGCGGAGGAGTCGGATTACAGAAAAAAAAATAAGAGCTGCAACAGCTCAGTTTCACACTCCACAAACTCAAAAACTGCTGCGAAAAAACTCCGAAAAACCACCCAAAAACACCCCAAAAATCACAATTTTTAATCGTTAATCACCAAATCTTTTGTTAAAATCATGTTGAGAAGGATGCTATCTAAGAATTACTCAAGAAAAACGGTAAATTTCTACACCTAAACACCATTTAATCCGAAATTTGGTGTTCTTGAGCAAATTTTTCCCCAATTTGATTTTGATGCTTTTTAGTGTAATTAAGCTTAAATTGTTTATGTATTATGCTTGTATAACCTAGATTGATGCTGTTTAACATGATTAGAAGCCTTAAACTTCAAATTTTGAGTAATCTAGGGTTTGTGTTCTTGAGCAAATTTGGGGCTTTTTGATATAAACAGGTTATGGCCGATTTTTGTCATGAATTGTTGCTAAAATAAGTAGTGTAACATATCTAGGTAGTTAAATGATCCAAACTTTGAGCCTAAACATGATTTTGAGAATTAAAGTGGACTTTTTAAAGTCTAAAATTCATGAACTTGATTTTTGAAAGATAATGCCATTTGAGACTTGTTTGATTGCTAGTAATGATTATTTTGACATGTTATTTGAGTTGAATGCTTATGAACTTGGCGAAAATTTTCGTATATGCTTATTTGAAAAAGTGTAGATTTGATAAAAATGTGAAAATAAGCTTAAGTTTGATATAAATTGATAATGTCATTGTAATTATTTTGATTGATGATTTTGCTGACACTAATGCATATTTGGATGCACAAAAATTGTGTTTGATGTGTTTTGCAGAATGAAAGGGGTGAATCTTCATCCCAAGCCCGCAATGCTCCTGCTGAGAATTTGGAACAACAGGAGGTGGATAACTACTACAAGCAGGATATACCTCATCCAGTCATGACCTTTTCCGATATGCACTTGGAAGAGTTGCACCCGAACCTGAGATTTGACAGACTTTGGATAGATTATCCAAAATATCAAAGGGGTTTGCATACTCTTCATTCTAAGGTTGTTGAGGTACCGAGGGTCATAGAATGGGGACCCTTAGAAGCTGTAGAATTGGCCGGGCCAATTAGGGAATTACTTGTACAGAGGTATGGTAATTCTTCTTTTAATGACTTGGTACATTTATTCACCATACGTAGACCTGTATATAAAGTATGGTGTGAAGAATTGTTATGTAGTATAGAGTTGAATGATCGGGTAGCTAGTTTAACCGATCGTTCTTTTATTAGATTTTTGTTAGGCGGTTCGATGCGCCACATGTCTTTACTGGACATGGCTCAGGCTTTACGTATATATACGCCTGAGGAGTTAGCGTCTGCCGATTGTAGAGGATTGATACTAAACGGTAGAAAGATAGATGAAAATTTTGATACACACTGTGTGTGGAGTCAAATGACAAGCCATCACCGTTTCAAAGGGGGAAATTACTCTTATTTGGATATAGATAGAGCCGAATTAAGAGTGATACATAGGTTTTTAGCTAATTCGATTACACAAAGGGGTAAGAACAAGGAAAAAGTAAATGAACAGGATTTGTTTTACCATATGTGTATTCGAGACCCATAAAGCGCTGTAAGTATACCATATTGTGTGGGTTATTATTTATCAGCTATGGTTCAGGGGATGCGACCACATAGCATAATAGGAGGTGGAATTTTTATTACTTTGATTGGTGAATATCTCGGTGTGGATATAAGTCGGGGGGGATTATTAGTAGAAGAACCAGAACCCCGCGATACTATAGGTTTAAATGTATACCATGGTGCGAAAGTTTTGAAGAGGCGAAATAACGCCGCAGTACGATACCATGGTAGACATCCACAGGTGGAGAGAAACCAGCAGCAAGGTAATGTAGGAGGGGGGAATGAGATGCAAGAAATGCATAGGTTTATAGCTTCTCAGGAATACGAAAATGCTAGACAGAGAGCATTTGAAGATTGGCAAGTTCATCAGAACCAGATCATAGCTCATTGCCAACATATAGGTAGAAACTATATTCCTACACCGAAACCCATCTTCCTTCCTTGGTCTATAGAGATGCAGCCACCATATCCTACGTATGACCCTGCCGAAGCATTCTATAGCACTTATGGTTATGCCTGGAACCCCTATTGGTACCAATATCATCCTTAGTTTACTTATTATTATTTTTTTATTTTGTAATTTGTAATTATTGATACGTTTAATACTTTTGTTAATATTGTAATCATTTTTATAATTGTCTAACTTTTATTCTTAGATTTTAATAATTTTTGAATGTGGGGTAATATACCAAACTTCAAAAATATGTATATATGTTTGCAGTTTATCTTATGTACACAACAGGGTAAAACAACGCATTTTCAAAGACTGGCATTAAGTTCAGCAAAAGCAACTAATTTTGACGACAAGATGCAAAATATATGTGAAATAACAACAAGACGGAATGAACAAATGATGTGCACCATTTATCATTCAGCAAACAAACGCCAATATATTTGGAAACTTTGGTAAAATTTAATCATTTTCACACTAATCACCCTCAATAATTTAAATTGTTACTGATTTTTCTTGCAAATGAGGGCATTGCAAGATCTTAAGTGTGGGAAGGGGTTAAATTCTTTCGGATTTTAAAATTTTTTACTTTATACACTTGGTTACCATTAAAAATACTAGTAAAGCAGTAGTTGTATTAGAATCTAGTGCTCTCTGATAAAAAAGAACAGCCCTAGTCTTATATACTGACTACCCAATTCTAGTAAAATTTTTCAAAATTTTCAATTAAATGAATTCAAAATCATGTTTATACATATTTATGAACGATAAAACTAGGTTTTAACACCGAAATTATTGTTACCTCGGAAAGGACATAAATTAAGAAACAAACTAAAATGTCAAAATTCATTTAAAATGGAATAGAGGACGATAAAAAGAAAAATAAAAAGCCAAGTGTGGGAAAATTTACCAAGTTATTTTAAACATATGTCACATATATCTGTAACAAATAACTGAAAATACTTTTGCTTTGAACTAAACTAAACTGTTTTACCCGATGAAAGAAAAGAAGAGATGGATCTACATGATAAATCAATTCCATCATTAAAAGGAAGTAAAGTCTTCCGAAAAAGAAACGCGCTTCTTGATTTAGGTCATGAAGTTGTCGTCCAGACCAGCTGTAGGTTGACGAAAAATCTAGAAAAGTCATCACTAAAATCAGCAGGAAATCCACGGACCTCAGCATTAAACAGGGTCGCCATGTGGTCAGATTTATCCTAACCATGAGAAGGATTTATCTCGTACAATGGGGGGGCACCATGCAAATTAGCTGGATAAGACTAATGAATCAGATCCCCAGAAAGGATAATCTCCTTAAAGATTAAAAATCAGCTTTTAAGACTGATATTACTCAATCCTAGAGATTGACCTTAAAGATTGAGAATTACAAACTCATGGAATTCGATGATATCTAAACTCGAGCTTAAACGAGAAAATATTTTGATCAAAATTACAAACCGATTTGTTTTCTGAAAACCCTATTTTCAATGCGTTCATTACCATTGAACGTAAAATCCTAGGAATTCACCTGGAATTCATTAGGTCACCTGAACTAAATCGGGTGTCAACCGTAAGAACGGTGGTTGCATAGCATGGTCAAAGACAGGACCTTGTGCCAGACCGAAAAATTATAAGGGTGAGCTTTACTATTGCTCCTACCAAGGATAGTAATTGCGTCCGACACGTTATAGACCATAATCAAAAGCATGTCAGGGGACATTGCCTTAACAGTTGCTTGTTCAACGCTTTCCTTTCAACCGGACGGTAGTTTACCGAAAGGTAATATACGGGACAAGTAAACTGGACGTGTTGCTTTCCAAATACAAGGTTAGCAAGTGGGTGACACAAAACCGCAAGTTTTGAGCTAAAATTTTCAAATCTGAAACCCACCAAACCCACAAAAATATTTTGCAAACACCGGTAAAGGGTTATTCCGGAAAACTTATCTAGGGTAAAAAACTAGATTTAATTTTCAAAAGATCAAATGTTTTCATAAAGATCCAATTTCCTTAATGGATCTAAATTTTTTATAGTCATGTGGGACTGTAAACCATATCGTTACTACCATTGTTTATACCGCCGTATAGAAGTCACTGATGTACAAAGTGTGAAGAATAAAGAAGTGATTCTAGTATTTCAAGACAATATTGCTTGAGGACAAGCAACGCTCAAGTGTGGGAATATTTGATAATGCTAAAAACGAACATATATTTCATAGCATTATTCCTCAAAAAAGACAAGCTTTTAGTTGCAATTGTTCTATTTACAAGTGATATTCGTTTAAATAATAAAAGGTGAAGACAAAAGACAGATTCGACGAATTGAAGACGCAAACGACCAAAAAGCTCAAAAGAACAAAAGACAATCAAAAAGGTTCCAATTATTGATAAGAAACGTCTCGAAATTACAAGAGTACAAGATTCAAAACGCAAAGTACAAAATATAAAATTGTACGCAAGGACGTTCGAAAATCCGGAACCGGGACCAGAGTCAACTCTTAACGCTCGACGCAACGGACTAAAAATTACAAGTTAACTAGGCATATAAATATAATATAATATATAATTAATTATATTAATTATATATATATTATATATATATTATAAAACCGTCGGCAGAGAAAGACTCCAAGGGTGTGAGCTGTAAATTCATTCTCCGCGACTCGCGGAGTTTGAAGAGGATTTTGCCGCGAGTCGCGGAGCCCCAAAATTCGACTTTTCCTATAAAAGCAACCGAATTCTGATCGCAATTCATAATCTTTTTCTTCTCTTATCATACGTAAACGATATATATATATATATATAATTTATATTTTAATTTTAATTATAATTCTAATAATAAGGGTATGTTAGCGAATATTGTAAGGGTGTAAGTCGAAATTCTGTCCGTGTAACGCTACGCTATTTTTAATCATTGTAAGTTATGTTCAACCTTTTTACATTAATGTCTCGTAGCTAAGTTATTATTATGCTTATTTAAAACGAAGTAATCATGATGTTGGGCTAATTACTAAAATTGGGTAATTGGGCTTTGTACCATAATTGGGGTTTGGACAAAAGAACGACACTTGTGGAAATTAGACTATGGGCTATTAATGGGCTTTATATTTGTTTAACTAAATGATAGTTTGTTAATGTTAATATAAAGATTTACAATTGGGCGTCCCTATAAATTACCATATACACTCGATTGGACACGATGGGCGGGGTATTTATATGTACGAATAATCGTTCATTTAACCGGACACGGGAATGGATTAATAGCCACTAGAATAATTAAAACAGGGGTGAAATTACATTCAAGGGTAATTGGTGTAATTGTTAACAAAGTAGTAAAACCTTGGTTTACACGCAGTCGATAACCTGGTGTATTCATTAAACAAAGTATTAAAACCTTGTTACAATTCGAATCCCCAATTAGTTGGAATATTTAACTTCGGGTATAATAATAATTTGACGAGGACACTCGCACTTTATATTTATGACTGATGGACTGTTATGGACAAAAACCAGACGGACATATTAAATAATCCAGGACAAAGGACAATTAACCCATGGGCATAAAACTAAAATCAACACGTCAAACATTATGATTACGGAAGTTTAAATAAGCATAATTCTTTTATTTCATATTTAATTTCCTTTATTTTATATTTAATTGCACTTCTAATTATCGCACTTTTATTTATTGTTATTTAATCGTACTTTTAATTATCGTACTTTTTAATTATCGCAATTTTATTTTCGTTATTTACTTTACGCTTTAATTTAAGTCTTGTATTTATTTTATATTTTACAATAGGTTTTAACTGCGACTAAAGTCTTAAAATCGACAAACCGGTCATTAAACGGTAAAAACCCCCCTTTATAATAATAATATTACTTATATATATATTTGTATTTTTATAAAAGTAAACTAATATAGCGTTGAGCTTTGTTTAAAGATTTTCCTGTGGAACGAACCGGACTTACTAAAAACTACACTACTGTACGATTAGGTACACTGCCTATAAGTGTTGTAGCAAGGTTTAAGTATATCCATTCTATAAATAAATAAATATCTTGTGTAAAATTGTATCGTATTTAATAGTGTTTTCTGCTAAAATTAATAACTATTTTATATACACCTCGCATAACATCATAGAGAAAACCGTAGGATCAAATCCGAAGGAATGGTCCATTAAATTGGAGGATGCACTCTGGGCTTTTAGAACAGCCTACAAAACTCCAATTGGAACCACACCTTTTAGACTTGTTTATGGAAAAGCATGTCATCTTCCAGTAGAAATTGAACACAAAGCATTTTGGGCTTTGAAGACATGTAATCTTGATTTACATGAAGCCGGACGTCTACGATTAAGTCAACTAAACGAATTAGAAGAATTAAGACATGAAGCATACGATAATTCGTTAATCTATAAAGAAAGAACGAAGAAATGGCATGATAAAAGAATCAGAAGTTCAAAAGAATTTAAGGAAGGAGACAGAGTTCTTCTTTTCAATTCACGATTCAAGCTATTTTCTGGAAAATTGAAATCAAGATGGTCTGGACCATTCATAGTCAAAAGAGTTTTCCCATACGGAACAGTAGAATTGATAAATTCAAATGGGATTGAATTTAAAGTTAATGGTCACAGAGTTAAACACTACATAGATAGTCCGATGGAAGTCAACAACGAAGTCAATCACAATTTCGACACCACAGCTAACTAAGTGTGGGGAGAATCAAGTCATTTAAAGGATAATATGTATTTCTGTTAGAGTTAGATTGTCTGTTTTCGTGTAGTTCTCGAAAATAGAACCCGAATGGTCTTTCCCTATCAGACCCTAAAGAACTAGTCTTCTCCCCCCATTCTGAATTTTTATTTTTTTTAGGTTTTTACAAAATGAAGACTGCTTGTGAACTAAACCATGGTCTAATGCTACACGCTTGGATCACTAAACGTAATAATGACACACTACTAAGTGAAATAGTATCAGTAATCAGAGAAAGAATGGACGGAGTTAGAAAAGAATCCAGATGCGAAGATAATAAGTTACAATTTGGTAAAGGAAAATCAAAATCCGCAGCGAAAAGAAGAGCACGACACCTAGAAAGATGTCACAAATGCGGAAAATGGTCACATGGAGGTAAATGTTCAAATAATCAAACCTATTCAAACACCGAATTTGTTACTTTATGCAGAGACGGACCGTTCATATGTTTAGAAGAAAAGACACTGAATGCTCGAGGTTACGCCTATGTAGCCATGGAAAACCAATTAAACCGACTATCTTATGAATGGGATAGATCATATAACTAAGAAATCTATTTCACAGGTATGTTTGTACAGTTTTTATTTTTATTTTTAACCTTTTGATAATAAACGCTAATTTGTTCGCTATAAAGTATTAAATTGGTATTGAATAAAATTAGGTTTGGCGACCGAAATTATTGATATCATTCAAAAATTTATTACATCACTGCGAAATTTAACGTTTATTCTTAAGGTATAAATATCTTTAATCAATCAACCCAAAATATTTCAAAAATTCGTCATGAGTTAAATTAGGTCTTGGAACCGAAATTACTTTACCGAAAAGAGGGGCGCATATTTTTGATAATATTTGATTGATTAAAGTGGGATAAAAAGCCAAAAAGATTTTTAATTTTATTTTTACCATGTTTTTAAAATTAATATTTAAATCTTAAATTAATATTGTAAACTTTGTAAAAACAATATTTTTAAAATTGTAAATATTTGAAAAATTAAATTAAGTTTGGTGTGAATTTGTAATATGAATTTTTAAATTAAGTTTGGTGTGAATTTATAATATGAATTTTTAAATTAAGTTTGGTGTGAATTTTTAATATTAATTTTGAATTTTATATTTAAATTGTGTGAATTTAAAAATAAAAATTTACTTTATCTCATTAAGTTAAAAATATGACTTTTAAAATTCGTCGTAAGTTGAAGACTAGGTCTTTAAACCGAAATTGCTTTACCCAAGGGAGGGACGAGAACTTTTATTATCATTATTTTTAATCTTATTGAATTAAAGTATGCCAAAAACATTAAAAAACCCAAAAATCTTAGCTTTTAAAACAATCGCTACAAAAAGACAAATTTTAAAATTTTGTCGAAGGACGGACTAGGACATCAATCCGAAACGACCTCGTCCTAAATAACAAGGGAAACAAAATTTTAAAAATTAATTACTTAATTGTTTTATAAGTTAAAGATTATATAAAAAAAAAATAACAAACTCCGCGACTCGCGGAGTTTGAAGGCCCAAACACCGCGACTCGCGGAGGGACCGAAATACAGAAAAAAAATAAAACGCAAAGAACTGATCAGTCCACACCACAACTCAAAAACACTGCGAAAAACTGCCGAAAAAAATCGCAAAAACACCCCAAAAATCACAATTTTTAACCGTTAATCATCAAATCTTTTACTAAAATCATGTTAAGAAGGATGCTATCAAGGAATTACTCAAGAAAAATGGTAAATTTCTACACCTAAACACCATTTAATCCGAAAATTAGTGTTCTTGAGCAATTTTTTTCCCAATTTGATTTTGATGCTTTTTTGTGTAATTATGCTTAAATTGTTTATGTATTATGCTTGTATAACCTAGATTGATGCTATTTAACATGATTAGAAGCCTTAAACTTCAAATTTTGAGTAATCTAGGGTTTGTGTTCTTGAGCAAATTTGGGGCTTTTTGATATAAACAGGTTATGACCGATTTTTGTCATGAATTGTTGCTAAATTAAGTAGTGTAACATGTTTAGGTAGTTAAATGATCCAAACTTTGAGCCTAAACACGATTTTGAGAATTAAAGTGGACTTTTTCAAGTCTAAAATTCATGAACTTGATTTTTGAGAGATAATGCCATTTGAAACTTGTTTAATTGCTAGTAATGATTATTTTGACATGTTATTTGAGTTGAATGCTTATGAACTTGGCGAACATTTTCGTATATGCGTATTTGAAAAAGTGTAGATTTGATAAAAATGTGAAAATGAGCTTAAGTTTGATATAAATTGATCATTTCATTGTAATTATTTTGATTGATGATTTTGCTGACACTAATGCATATTTGGATGCACAAAAATTGTGTTTGATGTGTTTTGCAGACTGAAAGGGGTGAATCTTCATCCCAAGCTCGCAATGCTCCTGCTGAGAATGCGGAACAACAGGAGGTGGATAACTACTACAAGCAAGATATACCTCATCCAGTCATGACATTTTCTGATATGCACTTGGAAGATTTGCACCCGAACCTGAGATTTGACAGACTTTGGATAGATTATCCAAAGTATCAAAGGGGTTTGCATACTCTTCATTCTAAAGTTGTTGAGGTACCTAGGGTCATAGAATGGGGACCCTTAGAAGCTGTAGAATTGGCCGGGCCAATTAGGGAATTACTTGCACAGAGGTATGGTAATTCTACTTTTAACGACTGGGTACGTTTATTCACCATGCGTAGACCTGTATATAAAGTATGGTGTGAAGAATTGTTGTGTAGTATAGAATTAAATGATCGGGTAGCTAGTTTAACCGATCGATCTTTTATTAGATTTTTGTTAGGAGGTTCGATGCGCCACATGTCTTTACTGGACATGGCTCAGGCTTTACGTATATATACGCCTGAGGAGTTAGCATCTGCTGATTGTAGAGGGTTGATACTAAATGGTAGAAAGATAGATGAAAATTTTGATACACATGGTGTATGGAGTCAAATGACAAGCCATCACCGATTCAAAGGGGGAAATTACTCTTATTTGGATATAGATAGAGCTGAATTAAGAGTAATTCATAGGTTTTTAGCTAATTCGATTACACAAAGAGGTAAGAACAAGGAAAAGGTAAATGAACAGGATTTGTTTTACCATATGTGTATTCGAGACCCACAAAGCGCTGTAAGTATACCTTATTATGTGGGTTATTATTTATCAGCTATGGTTAGGGGAATGAGACCACATAGCATAATAGAAGGTGGTATTTTTATTACTTTGATTGCTGAATATTTCGGTGTGGATATAAGTCGGGGGGGATTATTAGTCGAAGAACCAGAACCCCGCGATACAATAGGTTTAAATGTATACCATGGTGCGAAAGTTTTGAAGAGGCGAAATAACGCCGCAGTACAATACCATGGTAGACATCCACAGGTTGAGAGAAACCAACAGCAAGGTAATGTAGGAGGGGGAAATGAAATGCAAGAAATGCAAAGGTTTATAGCTTCACAGGAGTACGAAAATGCTAGACAGAGAGCATTTGAAGATTGGCAAGTTCATCAAAACCAAATCATAGCTCATTGCCAACATATAGGTAGAAACTATATTCCTACTCCAAAACCCATATTCCCTCCCTGGTCTATAGAGATGCAACCACCGTATCATACGTATAACCTTGTCGAAGCATTCTATAGCACCTATGGTTATGCATGGAACCCCTATTGGTATCAGTATCATCCCTAGTCTACTTAGTTTTATTTATTTTGTAATTTGTAATGTTGATACGTTTAATACTTATGTTAATATTGTAATAGTTTTTATAATTTTCTAACTTTTATTCTTAGATTTTAATAATTTTTAAATGTGAGGTAATATACCAAACTTCAAAAATATGTATATATGTTTGCAGTTTATCTTATGTACACAACAAGGTAAAACAACGCATTTTTAAAGACTGGCATTAAGTTCAGCAAAAGCAACTAATTTTGACGACAAGATGAAAAATATATGTGAAATAACAACAAGACGGAATGAACAAATGATGTGCACCATTTATCATTCAGCAAACAAACGCCAATATATTTGGAAACTTTGGTAAAAATTTAATCATTTTCACACAAATCACCCTCAATAATTTAAATTGTTACTGATTTCTTGCAAATGAGGGCATTGCAAGATCTTAAGTATGGGAAGGGGTTAAATTCTTTCGGATTTTAAAATTTTTACTTTATACACTTGGTTACCATTAAAAATACTAGTAAAGCAGTAGTTGTATTAGAATCTAGTGCTCTCTGATAATAAAGAACAGCCCTAGTCTTATATACTGACTACCCAATTCTAGTAAAATTTTTCAAAATTTTCAATTAAATGAACTCAAAATCATGTTTATACATATTTATGAACGATAAAACTAGGTTTTAACACCGAAATTATTGTAACCTCGGAAAGGACATAAATTGAGAAACAAACCAAAATGTTAAAATTCATTTAAAATGGAATAGAGGACAATAAAAAGGAAAATAAAAGCCAAGTGTGGGAAAATTCTCCAAGTTATTCAAAACATATATCACATATTTTTGTACAAATAACTGAAAATACTTTTGCTTTGGACTAAACTAAAAAGTTTTACCTGATTTACTGTAAGAAAGATGGATCTACACGATGAATCAATTCCATCATTAAAAGGAAGTAAAGTCTTCCGAAAAAGAAACGCGCTTCTTGATTTAGGTCATGAAGTTGTCGTCCAGACCAGCTGTAGGTTGACGAAAAATCTAGAAAAGTCATCACTAAAATCAGCAGGAAATCCACGGACCTCGGCATTAAACAGGGTCGCCAAGTGGTCAGATTTATCCTAACCATGAGAATGATTTATCTCGTAAAATGGGGGGGGCACCATGCAAATTAGCTGGATAAGACTAATGAATCAGATCCCCAGAAAGGATAATCTCCTTAAAAGATCAAAAATCAGCTTTTAAGCCTGATATTACTCAATCCTAGAGATTGACCTTAAAGATTGAGAATTCAAACTCATGGAATTCGATGATATCTAAACTCGAGCTTGAACGAGAAAATATTTTGATCAAAATTACAAACCGATTTGTTTTCTAAAAACCCATTTTCAATGCGTTCATTACCATTGAACGTAAAATCCTAGGAATTCACCTGGAATTCATTAGGTCACCTGAACTAAATCGGGTGTCAACCGTAAGAACGGTGGTTGCTGATGTTAAAGCTAAGGGGTATAAAATACTGTTAAATTTTAGCAGAAAACACTATTAAATACGATACAATTTTACACAAGATATTTATTTATTTATAGAATGGATATACTTAAACCTTGCTACAACACTTATAGGCAGTGTACCTAATCGTACAGTAGTGTAGTTTTTAGTAAGTCCGGTTCGTTCCACAGGGAAATCTTTAAACAAAGCTCAACGCTATATTAGTTTACTTTTATAAAAATACAAATATATATATAAGTAATATTATTATTATAAAGGGGGGTTTTTACCGTTTAATGACCGGTTTGTCGATTTTAAGATTTTAGTCGCAGTTAAAACCTAATGTAAAATATAAAATAAATACAAGACTTAAATTAAAGCGTAAAGTAAATAACGATAATGAAATTGCGAATAATAAAAGTGCGATAAAATAAAATTGCGATAATTAAAAAGTGCGATAATTAGAAGTGCAATTAAATATAAAATAAAGGAAATTAAATATGAAATAAAAGAATTATGCTTATTTAAACTTCCGTAATCATGATGTTTGACGTGTTGATTTTAGTTTTATGCCCATGGGTTAATTGTCCTTTGTCCTGGATTATTTAATATGTCCGTCTGGTTTTTGTCCATAACAGTCCATCAGTCATAAATATAAATTGCAAGTGTCCTTGTCAAATTATTATTATACCCGAAGTTAAATATTCCAACTAATTGGGGATTCGAATTGTAACAAGGTTTTAATACTTTGTTTAATGAATACACCAGGTTATCGACTGTGTGTAAACCAAGGTTTTACTACTTTGTTAACAATTACACCAATTACCCTTGAATGTAATTTCACCCCTGTTTTAATTATTCTAGTGGCTATTAATCCATTCCCGTGTCCGGTTAAATGAACGATTATTCGTACATATAAATACCCCGCCCATCGTGTCCGATCGAGTGTATATGGTAATTTATAGGGACGCCCAATTGTAAATCTTTATATTAACATTAACAAACTTTCATTTAGTTAAACAAATATAAAGCCCATTAATAGCCCATAGTCTAATTTCCACAAGTGTCGTTCTTTTGTCCAAACCCCAATTATGGTACAAAGCCCAATTACCCAATTTTAGTAATTAGCCCAACATCATGATTACTTCGTTTTAAATAAGCATAATAATAACTTAGCTACGAGACATTAATGTAAAAAGGTTGAACATAACTTACAATGATTAAAAATAGCGTAGCGTTACACGGACAGAATTTCGACTTACACCCTTACAACATTCGCTAACATACCCTTATTATTAGGATTTAAAATTAAAATTAAAATATAAATTATATATATATATTACGTATATATTGAGAGAGAGATGAAAATAATATATGAAATTTGATCAGAATTCGGTTTGCTTTATAGCCATAGTTGAATTTTGGGGCTCCGCGACTCGCGGCAAAAACCCCTTTAAACTCCGCGAGTCGCGGAGATAGTATTTACAGCTCAGTCCTTGGAGTTTTCTCTGCCGACGGTTTTTTATATATATATATAATATATATATAATTAATATAATTAATTATATATTATATTATATTTATATACATAGTTAACTTGTAATTTTTAGTCCGTTGCGTCGAGCGTTAAGAGTTGACTCTGGTCCCTGTTCCGGATTTTCGAACGTCCTTGCGTACAATTTTATATTTTGTACTTTGCGTTTTGAATCTTGTACTCTTGTAATTTCAAGACGTTTCTTATCAATAATTGGAACCTTTTTGATTGTCTTTTGTACTTTTGAGCTTTTTGGTCATTTGCGTCTTCAATTCGTCGAATCTGTCTTTTGTCTTCACCTTTTATTATTTAAACGAATATCACTTGTAAATAGAACAATTGCAACTAAAAGCTTGTCTTTCTTGAGGAATAATGCTATAAAATATATGTTCGTTTTTAGCATTATCAAATATTCCCACACTTGAGCGTTGCTTGTCCTCAAGCAATATTGTCTTGAAATACTAGAATCACTTCTTTATTCTTCACACTTTGTACATCAGTGATTTCTATACGGCGGTATAAACAATGGTAGTAACGATATGGTTTACAGTCCCACATGACTATAAAAATTTAGATCCATTAAGGAAATTGGATCTTTATGAAAACATTTGATCTTTTGAAAATTAAATCTAGTTTTTACCCTAGATAAGTTTTCCGGAATAACCCTTTACCGGTGTTTGCAAAATATTTTTGTGGGTTTGGTGGGTTTCAGATTTGAAAATTTTAGCTCAAAACTTGCGGTTTTGTGTCACCCACTTGCTAACCTTGTATTTGGAAAGCAACACGTCCAGTTTACTTATCCCGTATATTACCTTTCGGTAAACTACCGTCCGGTTGTAAAGGAAAGCGTTGAACAAGCAACTGTTAAGGCAATGTCCCGTGACATGCTTTTGATTATGGTCTATAACGTGTCGGACGCAATTACTATCCTTGGTAGGAGCAATAGTAAAGCTCACCCTTATAATTTGTCGGTTTGACACAAGGTCCTGTCTTTGACCATGCTATGCAACCACCGTTCTTAAGGTTGACGCCTGATTTAGTTCAGGTGACCTAATGAATTCCAGGTGAATTCCTAGGATTTTACGTTCAATGGTAATGAACGCATTGAAAATAGGGTTTTCAGAAAACAAATCGGTTTATAATTTTGATCAAAATATTTTCTCGTTTAAGCTTGAGTTTAGATATCATTGAATTCCATGAGTTTGAATTCTCAATCTTTAAGGTCAATCTCTAGGATTGAGTAATATCAGTCTTAAAAGCTGATTTTTAATCTTTAAGGAGATTATCCTTTCTGGGGATCTGATTCATTAGTCTTATCCAGCTAATTTGCATGGTGCCCCCCCATTGTACGAGATAAATCCTTCTCATGGTTAGGATAAATCTGACCACTTGGCGACCCTGTTTAATGCTGAGGTCCGTGGATTTCCTGCTGATTTTAGTGATGACTTTTCTAGATTTTTCGTCAACCTACAGCTGGTCTGAACGACAACTTCATGACCTAAATCAAAAAGCGCGTTTCTTTTTCGGAAGACTTTACTTCCTTTTAATGATGGAATTGATTCATCGTGTAGATCCATCTCTTCTTTTCTTTCATTGGGTAAAACAGTTTAGTTTAGTCCAAAGCAAAAGTATTTTCAGTTATTTGTTACAGATATATGTGACATATGTTTAAAATAATTTGGTAAATTTTCCCACACTTGGCTTTTATTTTCCTTTTTATCGTCCTCTATTCCATTTTAAATGAATTTTAACATTTTGGTTTGTTTCTCAATTTATGTCCTTTCCGAGGTAACAATAATTTCGGTGTTAAAACCTAGTTTTATCGTTCATAAATATGTATAAACATGATTTTGAATTCATTTAATTGAAAATTTTTAAAAATTTTACTAGAATTGGGTAGTCAGTATATAAGACTAGGGCTGTTCTTTTTTATCAGAGAGCACTAGATTCTAATACAACTACTGCTTTACTAGTATTTTTAATGGTAACCAAGTGTATAAAGTAAAAAATGTTAAAATCCGAAAGAATTTAACCCCTTCCCACACTTAAGATCTTGCAATGCCCTCATTTGCAAGAAATCAGTAACAATTTAAATTATTGAGGGTGATTTGTGTGAAAATGATTAAATTTTTACCAAAGTTTCCAAATATATTGGCGTTTGTTTGCTGAATGATAAATGGTGCACATCATTTGTTCATTCCGTCTTGTTGTTATTTCACATATATTTTGCATCTTGTCGTCAAAATTAGTTGCTTTTGCTGAACTTAATGTCAGTCTTTGAAAATGCGTTGTTTTACCCTGTTGTGTACATAAGATAAACTGCAAACATATATACATATTTTTGAAGTTTGGTATATTACCCCACATTCAAAAATTATTAAAATCTAAGAATAAAAGTTAGAAATTATAAAAATGATTACAATATTAACAAAAATATTAAATGTATCAATAATTACAAATTACAAAATAAAAAAAAATAATAAGTAAACTAAGGATGATATTGGTACCAATAGGGGTTCCAGGCATAACCATAAGTGCTATAGAATGCTTCGGCAGGGTCATACGTAGGATATGGTGGCTGCATCTCTATCGACCAAGGAGGGAAGACGGGTTTCGGTGTAGGAATATAGTTTCTACCTATATGTTGGCAATGCGCTATGATCTGGTTCTGATGAACTTGCCAATCTTCAAATGCTCTCTGTCTAGCATTTTCGTATTCCTGAGAAGCTATAAACCTATGCATTTCTTGCATCTCATTCCCCCCTCCTACATTACCTTGTTGCTGGTTTCTCTCCACCTGTGGATGTCTACCATGGTATCGTACTGCGGCGTTATTTCGCCTCTTCAAAACTTTCGCACCATGGTATACATTTAAACCTATAGTATCGCGGGGTTCCGGCTCTTCTAGTAATAATCCCCCCCGACTTATATCCACACCGAGATATTCACCAATCAAAGTAATAAAAATACCACCTCCTATTATGCTATGTGGTCGCATCCCCCGAACCATAGCTGTTAAATAATAACCCACACAATATGGTATACTTACAGCGCTCTGTGGGTCTCGAATACACATATGGTAAAACAAATCTTGTTCATTTACTTTTTCTTTGTTCTTACCCCTTTGTGTAATCGAATTAGCTAAAAACCTATGTATCACTCTTAATTCGGCTCTATCTATATCCAAATAAGAGTAGTTTCCCCCTTTGAAACGGTGATGGCTTGTCATTTAACTCCACACACCGTGTGTATCAAAATTCTCATCTATCTTTCTACCGTTTAGTATCAATCCTCTACAATCGGCAGACGCTAACTCCTCAGGCGTATATATACGTAAAGCCTGAGCCATGTCCAGTAAAGACATGTGGCGCATCGAACCGCCTAACAAAAATCTAATAAAAGAACGATCGGTTAAACTAGCTACCCGATCATTCAACTCTATACTACATAACAACTCTTCACACCATACTTTATATACAGGTCTGCGTATGGTGAATAAACATATCCAGCCATTAAAAGAAGAATTACCATACCTCTGTACAAGTAATTCCCTAATTGGCCCGGCCAATTCTACAGCTTCTAAGGGTCCCCATTCTATGACCCTCGGTACCTCAACAACCTTGGAATGAAGAGTATGCAAACCCCGTTGATATTTTGGATAATCTATCCAAAGTCTGTCAAATCTCAGGTTCGGGTGCAACTCTTCCAAATGCATATCGGAAAAGGTCATGACTGGATGAGGTACATCCTGCTTGTAGTAGTTATCTACCTCCTGTTGTTCCAAATTCTCGGCAGGAGCATTGCGGGCTTGGGATGAAGATTCACCCCTTTCATTCTGCAAAACACATCAAACACAAATTTTGTGCATCCAAATATGCATTAGTGTCAGCAAAATCATCAATCAAAATAATTACAATGACATTATCAATTTATATCAAACTTAAGCTTATTTTCACATTTTTATCAAATCTACACTTTTTCAAATAAGCATATACGAAAATTTTCGCCAAGTTCATAAGCATTCAACTCAAATAACATGTCAAAATAATCATTACTAGCAATTAAACAAGTCTCAAATGGCATTATCTTTCAAAAATCAAGTTCATGAATTTTAGACTTGAAAAAGTCCACTTTAATTCTCAAAATCATGTTTAGGCTCAAAGTTTGGATCATTTAACTACCTAGACATGTTACACTACTCATTTTAGCAATAATTCATGACAAAAATCGGCCATAACCTGTTTATATCAAAAAACCCCAAATTGCTCAAGAACACAAACCCTAGATTATTCAAAATTTGAAGTTTAAGGCTTCTAATCATGTTAAACAGCATCAATCTAGGTTATACAAGCATAATACATAAACAATTTAAGTCTAATTACACTAAAAAGCATCAAAATCAAATTGGGGAAAAAATAGCTCAAGAACACCAAAATTCGGATTAAATGGTGTTTAGGTGTAGAAATTTACCGTTTTTCTTGAGTAATTCTTAGATAGCATCCTTCTCAACATGATTTTAGCAAAAGATTTGGTGATTAACGGTTAAAAATTGGTATTTTTGGGGTGTTTTTGGGTGGTTTTTCGGGGTTTTTCGCAGCAGAATTCGAGTTGTTTTTGTGTGGTGGAGTGTACTGATCGTTCAGCTCTTTTTATTTTTTTTTCTGATTTTCGGTCCCTCCGCGAGTCGCGGAGGTTTTGTACTTCAAACTCCGCGAGTCGCGGAGTTTGCTCTTTTTTTTTTTTTTTTTTTTTTTTTATAATCATTAACTTATTAAAACAATTAAGTAATTAATTTTAAAATTTTGTTTCCCTTGTTATTTAGGATGAGGTCGTTTCGGATCGATGTCCTAGTCCGTCCCTCGACAAAATTTTAAAATTTGCCTTTTTGTAGCGATTGTTTTAAAAGCTAAGATTTTTGGGTTTTTTCAATGTTTTTGGCATACTTTAATTCAATAAGATTAAAAATAATGATAATAAAAGTTCTCGTCCCTCCCTCGGGTAAAGCAATTTCGGTTCAAAGACCTAGTCTTCAACTTACGACGAATTTTAAAAATCATATTCTTAACTTAATGAGATAAAGTAAATTTTTGTTTTTAAATTCACACAATTTAAATATAAAATTCAAAATTAATATTTAAAAATTCACACCAAACTTAAAATTTGAAATGCATAAAATTAAAAATTCATATTTTAAAAATTAAAAATTCACACCAACTTAATAAATTCATATCAAACTTATATTAATTTTTCAAATATTTACAATTTTAAATATATTGTTTTTACAAAGTTTACAATATTAATTTAAGATTTAAATATTAATTTTAAAAACATGGTAAAAATAAAATTAAAAATCTTTTTGTCTTTTTATCCCACTTTAATCAATCAAATATTATCAAAAATATGCGCCCCTCTTTTCGGTAAAGTAATTTCGGTTCCAAGACCTAATTTAACTCATGACTAATTTTTGAAATATTTTGGGTTGATTGATTAAAGATATTTATACCTTAAGAATAAACGTTAAATTTCGCAGTGATGTAATAAATTTTTGAACGATATCAATAATTTCGGTTGCCAAACATAATTTTATTCAATACCAATTTAATACTTTTAAGCGAACAAATTAGCGTTTATTATCAAAAAGTTAAAAATAAAAAAAAATAACTAAAAACTGTACAGACATACCTGTGAAATAGATTTCTTAGTTATATGATCTATTCCATTCATACGATAGTCGGTTTAATTGATTTTCCATGGCTACATAGGCGTAACCTCGAGCATTCAGTGTCTTTTCTTCTAAACATATGAACGGTCCGTCTCTGCATAAAGTAACAAATTCGGTATTTGAATAGGTTTGATTATTTGAACATTTACCTCCATGTGACCATTTTCCGCATTTGTGACATCGTTCTAGGTGTCGTGCTCTTCTTTTCGCTGCGGATTTTGATTTTCCTTTACCAAATTGTAACTTATTATCTTCGCATCTGGATCCTTTTCTAACTCCGTCCATTCTTTCTCTGATTACTGATACTAATTCACTCGGTAGTATGTCATTATTTCTTTTAGTGATCAAAGCGTGTAGCATTAGACCATGGTTTAATTCACAGGAAGTCTTCATTTTGTAAAAACCTAAAAAAATAAAAATTCAGAATGGGGGGAGAAGACTAGTTCTTTAGGGTCTGCTAGGGAAAGACCATACGTGTTCCATTTTCGAGAACTACAGGAAAACAGACAATCTAACTCTAACAGAAATACATATTATCCTTTAAAGACTTGATTCTCCCTACACTTAGTTAGCTGTGGTGTCGAAATTGTGATTAACTTCGTTGTCGACTTCCATCGGACCATGTATGTAATGTTTAACTCTGTGACCATTAACTTTAAATTCAATCCCATTTGAATTTATCAATTCTATCGTTCCGTATGGGAAAACTCTTTTGACTATGAATGGTCCAGACCATCTTGATTTCAATTTTCCAGGAAATAGCTTGAATCGTGAATTGAAAAGAAGAACTCTGTCTCCTTCTTTAAATTCTTTTGAACTTCTGATTCTTTTATCATGCCATTTCTTCGTTCTTTCTTTATAGATTAACGAATTTTCGTATGCTTCATGTCTTAATTCTTCTAATTCGTTTAATTGGCTTAATCGTAGACGTCCGGCTTCATGTAAATCAAGATTACATGTCTTCAAAGCCCAAAATGCTTTGTGTTCAATTTCTACTGGAAGATGACATGCTTTTCCATAAACAAGTCTAAAAGGTGTGGTTCCAATTGGAGTTTTGTAGGCTGTTCTAAAAGCCCAGAGTGCATCCTCCAATTTAATGGACCATTCCTTCGGATTTGATCCTACGGTTTTCTCTAGAATACGTTTTAAAGCTCGGTTGGTATTTTCAACTTGTCCACTTGTTTGTGGATGATATGCTGTGGAGATTTTATGAGTTACTCCATATCTTTTAAGAACTTTCTCAAGTTGATTATTACAGAAATGAGTACCCCGATCACTTATTAAAGCTTTCGGTGTTCCAAACCTTGCAAAAAGACGTTTTAAAAAGTTGACTACAACTCGTGCATCATTAGTTGGGAGAGTTTGTGCTTCCGCCCATTTAGATACATAATCAATGGCTACGAGTATATATAGATTATTATGAGATTTTGGAAATGGACCCATAAAGTCAATACCCCAAATGTCAAATACTTCACATACTTGGATGACATTTTGTGGCATTTCATCACGTTGACTTATTTTTCCGGCCCTTTGACATGCATCACAGGATTTGCAAAGAAGGTGTGCGTCTTTGTAAATTATAGGCCAATAGAATCCAGCTTCATAAACTTTTCTTGCTGTTAGTTGAGGCCCATAATGCCCTCCTGTTGGTCCTGTGTGACAATGGTTTAAAATTTTACTAGCTTCATCTCCAAATACACATCGGCGTATTATTCCATCGGGACAACTTTTAAACAGATGTGGATCTTCCCAGAAATAGTGTTTTATATCACTGAAGAATTTCTTTCGTCTTTGGTACGATAATCCTTTTTCAAGGAATCCACAAACTAAGTAGTTTGCATAGTCTGCAAACCATGGGATTTCTTTATAATCTATCTTCAATAGATATTCATCAGGAAAGTTGTCTTGTATGACCGATTCATTTAGAACTTCTAATTCGGGATTTTCAAGACGAGAAAGATGATCAGCGGCGAGATTTTCTGCTCCTCTTTTATCTCGGATTTCAATATCAAACTCTTGTAAGAGTAAGATCTAACGGATTAATCTTGGTTTAGCATCTTGTTTTGAAAATAGGTATCTAAGAGCAGAATGGTCGGTATAGACCACCGTTTTTGCTAGAACGAGATATGATCGAAATTTGTCAAAAGCAAAGACAATAGCAAGGAGTTCTTTTTCAGTAGTTGTATAGTTTGTTTGTGCTCCTTGTAACGTCTTACTAGCATAATATATAGGTTGAAATCGTTTTTCAATCCTTTGTCCTAAAACGGCTCCCATTGCAAAATCACTTGCATCGCACATTAGTTCAAATGGTAGATTCCAATTTGGTGTTATCATGATTGGTGCATTAGTGAGTTTTTCTTTAAGAATATTAAAAGATTTGATACACTCATCTGAAAAGATGAATGGCGCATCCTTTTCTAGGAGTTTATTCATAGGAGTGGCAATTTTAGAAAAATCTTTTATAAAACGTCGGTAAAAACCGGCATGCCCTAGAAAACTCCTAACTCCTCTAACATTGGTGGGATGTGGAAGTTTAGCAATTACATCTACTTTAGCTCTATCCACTTCAATTCCTTCTTTTGAAATTTTATGTCCAAGAACGATGCCTTCTTTAACCATGAAATGGCATTTCTCCCAATTAAGTACTAGATTTGATTGTTCGCATCTAATTAGCATTCGTTCCAGATTAACTAGACATGATTTAAATGTATCACCGAAGACTGAAAAATCATCCATGAAAACTTCCATGCATTCTTCTATCATGTCATGAAAAATCGCCATCATGCACCTTTGAAAGGTTGCAGGGGTGTTGCAAAGTCCAAATGGCATGCGTTTGTAAGCAAAAGTACCATAAGGGCACGTGAATGTGGTTTTCTCTTGGTCCTCGGGTGCTATTGGAATTTGAAAATATCCGGAAAATCCATCTAGAAAACAATAGTAACTATTTCCGGCTAATCTTTCCAACATTTGATCTATGAAAGGTAAGGGAAAGTGATCTTTTCTGGTGGCGTCATTTAATTTTCTATAATCAATACATACACGCCATCCTGTTACAGTCCTAGTAGGAATAAGCTCATTTTTCTCATTTGTAATGACAGTCATGCCACCCTTCTTAGGTACGCATTGAACTGGGCTTACCCATGGACTATCAGAGATTGGATATATCAAACCTGCATCTAGCAGTTTAATAATCTCTTTCTTAACTACATCTTGCATATTAGGATTTAGTCTTCGTTGACGTTGCACATACGTTTTATGACCTTCTTCCATAAGGATTTTATGTGTGCAATACGAAGGACTTATTCCTTTAATATCATGAATCTTCCATGCAATGGCTGGTTTATGAGCTTTCAACACAGAAATGAGCTGTGATTTCTCATTTTCAGTAAGAGAAGACGATATTATTACAGGTAATTCAGATTCACCATGTAAATAAGCGTATTCCAAATGGTTTGGAAGTGGCTTTAACTCTAATTTCGGAGGTTCTTCTATCGATGATTTATATCGATATCTGTCTTCTTCTTTTAGCATTTGAATTTCTTCTGTTGTTGGTTCATATCCATTAGCTATAAGTGTAGCTAACATTTCAGCTTCATCAATTGGTTCATTACCTTCTCCTAAAGAACATTCTCCTGTTCCTTGTAATTCTGGAAATTCTTCTAATAATTCCGCATGTGCATCTATAGTTTGAATATAATAACATGTATCATCTGCAGATTGTGGTTGTTGCATTGCTCTATCAACTGAAAAGGTAACACTCTCATCCTCTATACTTAGGGTCAGTTTCTTACCGAACACGTCTATCATTGCTTTAGCCGTGTTTAAGAATGGTCTTCCTAATATGAGAGGAACTTGAGAATCTTCTTCCATGTCCAAAACAACAAAATCTACTGGAAATACTAAAGTACCAACTTTAACTAGCATGTTCTCCATTATCCCTCTAGGATATTTTATTGATCTATCGGCTAGTTGTATGCTTATTCTAGTTGGTTTCAATTCTCCAAGGTCTAGTTTAGCGTATAGTGAATACGGCATTAGATTTATACTAGCACCTAAGTCTGCCAATGCTTCTATTGAACTAAGACTACCCAGAAAACATGGAATTGTGAAACTTCCTGGATCAGATAGTTTTTCTGGTATCTTATTCAACAGCACTGCTGAACAATTAGCATTCATAGTAACAGCCGAGAGTTCTTCCATTTTCTTTCTATTTGAGATTAGATCTTTCAAGAATTTAGCATATCTTGGCATTCCTGAAATCACATCAATGAAAGGAAGATTTACATTTATCTGTTTAAACATATCCAAGAATTTGGATTGCTCGGCTTCAAGTTTCTCTTTCTTCATTTTACTCGGATAAGGAAGTGGTGGTTGGTATGGTTTAACATAAGGTTTATCCTTAACTGTGTTATCTTTATTAACCTTTTCAACTACAGGTTCTTTTTCCTTATCTTGATCAGGTTGTGGTTCTTGTGGAGTAGGAATAGTTTCATCAGAAGTTACAGGTATTTCAAGTGGTTTAAGTGTTGTACCACTTCTTGTGGTAATAGCTTTAGCTGTTTCATTCCGGGGGTTAGCGTTTGTATCACTAGGTAGACTTCCCGGTTTTCTTTCACCTATTAACCTTGCTAGGTTACTTACTTCTTGTTCCAGATTTTGAATAGAAGCTTGTTGATTCCTAAATGCTTGAGCATTTTGTTCATTGGTTTGTTTCTGAGATGTGAAAAACTGCGTTTGAGTTTCAACTAGCTTCGTCATCATATCTTCTAAATTCGGCTTTTTATCATCGGTTTGTTGTGGTGGTTTGTTTTGAAAATTCTGTCTTTGCTGATTGTAAGTATTATTGGATACTTGTTGATTGCTAGGACTTTGTTGGTTGTTGTATGGAATATTTCGGTTATAATTCTGGTTCTGATTGTAAATAGGTCTTGGCGGTTGATAATTATTTTGATAATTATTTCCAGGCCTTTGGTTTATGTATGAAATATTCTCTCTTTGTTCCATTGTTAATTCAATACTGAGACAATCTTTTGTCAAATGTGGTCCTCCACACTGCTCACAACTAATTCGTATAGCATGAATATCTTTAGTCATCTTTTTCATTCGTCTCTCGAAAGCATCTATCTTTGCGGAAATGGAATCTAAGTCATGGCTAGAATCGGCTCTAGCTGCTTTAGATGATCTAATGATATCTTTTTCTTGGTGCCACTCATGTGAGTGGGAAGCAGTGTTATCAATAATTTTGTAAGCATCAGTTTCGGTTTTCTTCATAATCGAACCACCAGCTGCTATATCTATGTCTTTTCTTGTAGTGATGTCGCATCCTCGGTAGAATATTTGTACTATTTGACAGGTGTCTAAACCATGTTGCGGACATCCTCTTAATAACTTTCCATATCTTGTCCACGCCTCATATAGAGTTTCATTTGGCTTCTGTGTGAACGTAACAATTTCTGCTTGAAGTCTTACGGCTTTAGATGCAGGAAAGAATTGTTTAAGAAATTTGTCAATTAAAACGTCCCATGTATCAATCGCCCCTTCAGGTAACGATTCCAACCAATCTTTGGCTTCTCCCTTTAAAGTCCAGGGAAATAACATGAGATATATCTGTTCATCCTCCACTTCTCGGATTTTAAATAGTATGCAGATCCTATTAAAGGTACGTAGATGTTCATTTGGATCTTCCTTCGGCGCACCACTAAATTGGCATTGATTAGTCACCATGTGTAGAATTTGTCCTTTGATTTCATAATCTGGCGCATTAATGTCTGGATGAGTAATTGCGTGTCCTTGGCCAGTGCGTTTAGCTCTCATTCGGTCTTCCATACTTAAAGGTTCCAGATTCTCCATAATTGAATTTGTTGAATCGGTATCAATAGATGATTCTGATTTAATAGTTCGTTCCTCAACAATCTCTGTTTGAATGATTGGTGGTTCCGGAGGAAAGTTTAATGGTTCAGGATCTATGAACCGTTCCTGAATATTCTCTGGATTCTCAATTGTGAGGTTGGGCTCAAAAAATGGATTATCGGAAATTTGAACTGAAGTACTTGGTCGACTGGATGACGATTCTAAAGAAAAATCAACGGCGGTTATATTTGTTAAACGATGTCTTGATCGAGTTACAGGTGGTGAACGTACAAAAGGTGATGAACGTCTTGCTCGGTGCATTCACTGAATATCCTATTAGTTTTAAAAAAATGAAGGAAAAATTATAATAAGTTATCCAATCAATAGACTTTTCTGATTTTGCCCACGTTTCGAATAGCCAAAAGATGCAGCAGAGGGGCAGGATTCGTTTGGTCTCAATATAATTGAGGACTGTTTGGCTCCAATAACCCGGTCCACGTACAAATCCAACTATTACTACGAACCAGAAAATTTTGATGTCTATCAATTTAACCACTCAAAATAAATTTTCGTAATTTTAAGAAATTTAGATAAGAAGTAGAAAAAAATTCTAAGTCCTAAAAACTAGAATAGCGAGAAATAAGAGAGAAAAAGAGTTCGTCGCAAAAGGTCGAAAAAGAAAAAAAATGGTTGAAAAATAAAAGGTGACGGAAAAATAAAAGAAACTTATAAAAACTTAAAAATACTTGACTAACCTAACCTTATTACTACAACTAACTTAAAATTATAATCGCAAATTGAAATTACTAATTGGAATGATAATTGATACATAGTAAAAGGTGTCTAAAAATATTAAAGCTTACAAGAAAAACTAAATCCCAAATGGAAATAACTTAAAAAGAAACTAAAACTTAAAAAGGCGTCGCAAAATTCTAAAGCACCTAAATCTTAGTCTAAAGAAAAAGCACTTAAGGAATTCTACGGCAAAGCCTAAAAATCTAGGAGTAAAAATGACTATAGCAAAAACTAAGTTTAAAATTAAATATGAGCTAAAAAATACAAATATTACGCTACAACGATTAAAAAGGGACAAAATATAAAAATATACAAAAAGTTGTAAAAAGTACAATTTTTATAAAAATATTATTTTTATATTATTTATTTTATAAAACTACTAATTTTACAATTTAATAAAACTAATTTAACTAAAATATATAAATAAAAAGTAAAAGTAAAAATAAAACTAATAATAATAATAATAATAATTAGGTTTAAATAATAATAATAATTAATTAAATCCCGTAATTAATGCCGATTTAGGGTTTCTGTTCGCGTGTCAGAGTAGCTCCGCGAGTCGCGGCAATTAAAGAAGAAAACCCCGCGAGTCGCGGGGTTCAGAAATTCTGTTGACAGCTTTCAATTTTTACGCGTTTTTCTTTATTTTTTTTTTTATGTTTTCTGTTTTTATATAAATAAAAGATTTTAAAACTTATATTTTTATAAACTAAAAATAAAAATAAAGAAACTTATAAAACTTAAATATTTAACAAAATCTTAAAAATACATATATTTTTGTTTTTTCTTTTTATATTTTTGAATAATTAAAACGTATTTTTATAAAAGCGACTTTTAATAAAAGTAAAATAAAAAATCTTTTTTTTTTTTTTTTTATATTAGCGTTGCGCTTCCGGCTTTTAAGATATTCCCCGGCAGCGGCGCCAAAAATACTTGATGTTAAAGCTAAGGGGTATAAAATACTGTTAAATTTTAGCAGAAAACACTATTAAATACGATACAATTTTACACAAGATATTTATTTATTTATAGAATGGATATACTTAAACCTTGCTACAACACTTATAGGAAGTGTACCTAATCGTACAGTAGTGTAGTTTTTAGTAAGTCCGGTTCGTTCCACAGGGAAATCTTTAAACAAAGCTCAACGCTATATTAGTTTACTTTTATAAAAATACAAATATATATATAAGTAATATTATTATTATAAAGGGGGGTTTTTACCGTTTAATGACCGGTTTGTCGATTTTAAGATTTTAGTCGCAGTTAAAACCTAATGTAAAATATAAAATAAATACAAGACTTAAATTAAAGCGTAAAGTAAATAACGATAATGAAATTGCGAATAATAAAAGTGCGATAAAATAAAATTGCGATAATTAAAAAGTGCGATAATTAGAAGTGCAATTAAATATAAAATAAAGGAAATTAAATATAAAATAAAGGAATTATGCTTATTTAAACTTCCGTAATCATGATGTTTGACGTGTTGATTTTAGTTTTATGCCCATGGGTTAATTGTCCTTTGTCCTGGATTATTTAATATGTCCGTCTGGTTTTTGTCCATAACAGTCCATCAGTCATAAATATAAATTGCAAGTGTCCTTGTCAAATTATTATTATACCCGAAGTTAAATATTCCAACTAATTGGGGATTCGAATTGTAACAAGGTTTTAATACTTTGTTTAATGAATACACCAGGTTATCGACTGTGTGTAAACCAAGGTTTTACTACTTTGTTAACAATTACACCAATTACCCTTGAATGTAATTTCACCCCTGTTTTAATTATTCTAGTGGCTATTAATCCATTCCCGTGTCCGGTTAAATGAACGATTATTCGTACATATAAATACCCCGCCCATCGTGTCCGATCGAGTGTATATGGTAATTTATAGGGACGCCCAATTGTAAATCTTTATATTAACATTAACAAACTTTCATTTAGTTAAACAAATATAAAGCCCATTAATAGCCCATAGTCTAATTTCCACAAGTGTCGTTCTTTTGTCCAAACCCCAATTATGGTACAAAGCCCAATTACCCAATTTTAGTAATTAGCCCAACATCATGATTACTTCGTTTTAAATAAGCATAATAATAACTTAGCTACGAGACATTAATGTAAAAAGGTTGAACATAACTTACAATGATTAAAAATAGCGTAGCGTTACACGGACAGAATTTCGACTTACACCCTTACAACATTCGCTAACATACCCTTATTATTAGGATTTAAAATTAAAATTAAAATTAAAATATAAATTATATATATATATTACGTATATATTGAGAGAGAGATGAAAATAATATATGAAATTTGATCAGAATTCGGTTTGCTTTATAGCCATAGTTGAATTTTGGGGCTCCGCGACTCGCGGCAAAAACCCCTTTAAACTCCGCGAGTCGCGGAGATAGTATTTACAGCTCAGTCCTTGGAGTTTTCTCTGCCGACGGTTTTTTATATATATATATATAATATATATATAATTAATATAATTAATTATATATTATATTATATTTATATACATAGTTAACTTGTAATTTTTAGTCCGTTGCGTCGAGCGTTAAGAGTTGACTCTGGTCCCGGTTCCGGATTTTCGAACGTCCTTGCGTACAATTTTATATTTTGTACTTTGCGTTTTGAATCTTGTACTCTTGTAATTTCGAGACGTTTCTTATCAATAATTGGAACCTTTTTTATTGTCTTTTGTACTTTTGAGCTTTTTGGTCGTTTGCGTCTTCAATTCGTCGAATCTGTCTTTTGTCTTCACCTTTTATCATTTAAACGAATATCACTTGTAAATAGAACAATTGCAACTAAAAGCTTGTCTTTCTTGAGGAATAATGCTATGAAATATATGTTCGTTTTTAGCATTATCAGTTGCATAGCATGGTCAAAGACAGGACCTTGTGCCAGACTGACAAATTATAAGGGTGAGCTTTACTATTGCTCCTACAAAGGATAGTAATTGTGTCCGACACGTTATAGACCATAATTAAAAGCATGTCAGGGGACATTGCCTTAACAGTTGCTTGTTCAACGCTTTCCTTTACAACCGGACAGTAGTTTACCGAAAGGTAATATACGGGACAAGTAAACTGGATTTGTTGCTTTCCAAATACAAGGTTAGCAAGTGGGTGACACAAAACCATAAGTTTTGAGCTAAAATTTTTAAATCTGAAACCCACCAAACCACAAAAAGAATTTGCAAACACCGGTGAAGGGTTATTCCGGAAAACTTATCTAGGGTAAAAACTAGATTTAATTTTTAAAAGATCAAATGTTTTCATAAAGATCCAATTTCCTTAATGGATCTAAATTTTTATAGTCATGTGGGACTGTAAACCATATCGTTACTACCATTGTTTATATCGCCGTATAGAAATCACTGATGTACAAAGTGTGAAGAATAAAGAAGTGATTCTAGTATTTCAAGACGATATTGCTTGAGGACAAGCAACGCTTAAGTGTGGGAATATTTGATAATGCTAAAAACGAACATATATTTCATAGCATTATTCCTCAAGAAAGACAAGCTTTTAGTTGCAATTGTTCTATTTACAAGTGATATTCGTTTAAATAATAAAAGGTGAAGACAAAAGACAGATTCGACGAATTGAAGACGCAAACGACCAAAAAGCTCAAAAGTACAAAAGACAATCAAAGAGGTTCCAATTATTGATAAGAAACGTCTCGAAATTTCAAGAGTACAAGATTCAAAACGCAAAGTACAAGATATTAAATTGTACGCAAGGACGTTCGAAAATCCGGAACCGGGACCAGAGTCAACTCTCAACGCTCGACGCAACGGACTAAAAATTACAAGTCAACTATGCACATAAATATAATATAATATTTAAATAATTCTTATAATTATTTATATATTATATAATATATTATAAACCGTCGGCAAGAAAGGCTCCAAACTTGTGTGAGCTGTATTTACAAACTCTGCGACTCGCGGAGTTTGAAGGCAAAAAGGGCCGCGAGTCGCGGAGGCCCAAATTCTGAAAGTCCCTATAAAGCCAACCGAATTCTGATCATTTTTCATAACATATATCTATCTCTCTCTCAATATATACGTAATTATATATATATAATTTATTTTTTAATTTTAATTTTAATTTTAAATCCTAATAATAAGGGTATGTTAGCGAATATTGTAAGGGTGTAAGTCGAAATTCTGTCCGTGTAACGCTACGCTATTTTTAATCATTGTAAGTTATGTTCAACCTTTTTAATTTAATGTCTCGTAGCTAAGTTATTATTATGCTTATTTAATCCGAAGTAATCATGATGTTGGGCTAATTACTAAAATTGGGTAATTGGGATTTGTACCATAATTGGGGTTTGGACAAAAGAACGACACTTGTGGAAATTAGACTATGGGCTATTAATGGGCTTTATATTTGTTTAACTAAATGATAGTTTGTTAATGTTAATATAAAGATTTACAATTGGGCGTCCCTATAAATTACCATATACACTCGATCGGACACGATGGGCGGGGTATTTATATGTACGAATAATCGTTCATTTAACCGGACACGGGAATGGATTAATAGCCACTAGAATAATTAAAACAGGGGTGAAATTATGTAAAAGGACACTTGGCATAATTGATAACAAAATATTAAAACCTTGGGTTACACTCAGTCGACATCCTGGTGTAATTATTAAACAAAGTATTAAAATCTTGTTACAGTTTAAGTCCCCAATTAGTTGGAATATTTAACTTCGGGTATAAGAATAATTTGACGAGGACACTCGCACTTTATATTTATGACTGATGGACTGTTATGGACAAAAACCAGACGGACATATTAAATAATCCAGGACAAAGGACAATTAACCCATGGGCATAAAACTAAAATCAACACGTCAAACATCATGATTACGGAAGTTTAAATAAGCATAATTCTTTTATTTCATATTTAATCTCCTTTATTTTATATTTAATTGCACTTCTAATTATCGCATTTTTATTGTTATTGTATTTAATTGCACTTTTAATTATCGTACTTTTTAATTATCGCAAGTTTATTTTATCGCACTTTTATTATTCGCAATTTCATTATCGTTATTTACTTTACGCTTTAAATTAAGTCTTGTATTTATTTATTATTTTTACATTTGGTTTTAACTGCGACTAAAGTTTTAAAATCGACAAACCGGTCATTAAACGGTAAAAACCCCCCTTTATAATAATAATATTACTTATATATATATTTGTATTTTTATAAAAGTAAACTAATATAGCGTTAAGCTTTGTTTAAAGATTTCCCTGTGGAACGAACCGGACTTACTAAAAACTACACTACTCTACGATTAGGTACACTGCCTATAGTGTTGTAGCAAGGTTTAGGTATATCCCATTTGTAAATAAATAATTAAAACTTGTGTAATTTGTAACGTATTTCGTAGTAAAATATAGTACTATCACGTACCCCCACGCTACGACATCAAGCTTCCATACACATCTTCCAATACTTGTAATTGTTGCCTACAAGTCTTTCCATACCATTGAACATACCTCCATTGTTTACATTTGAGACTTCCATTTATGATTAGCAAGAAACTAGTTTACACTTTGAGTAATTGCACACAAAGTTTAACTTAGGACTAAACTTATAATCAAGTTTATAACCAAGCTCTGATACTATAAAAAAATTAATAACTTGCTAGAATAGAAGTTTAGTAAACAAAATATGAACAAAGAATGTACAAACTTGAAGTGTATTGTAAATGGTTTTCCTTGTTTTCAAATGTTACATACTACCTCTTTAAATACAAGAGAAATATTAAATGCATAATAAATGCAAACCAACTATACATAAGAAACATTAAATGCTAGATATAAAAGAGATATCCTATAATCTCTATATTAAATGCAAGATATCTTAGAGGTATGCAAAATCTCTATATTAAATGCAAGATATCTTAGAGATATGCAAAAATCTCTACAAGATATATTTTGTGACAATAGAATCCATTTAATTAGATTGCACTAATATTTTAACAAGTTTTGGTATCATAACAAGAGGTATCATAGTTAAACTCCGCATACATGTTAGTACAAATATTCGCCTTACTCCATAACTTGACCAGATTTTTTTTTTTTTTCTTCTTCTTTTTTATCACTTTTTAGTCGAATTGTGGCCTAGATGGATCCAGTTAATGTAGAGTTGTAGCAAAATTATAAAATTCCAGGGCCTTATAAGAATGATTAGTCATTAGATTAGATAGAGTGGGATCATCAATATAATAATGGGCCACCTGGCCCGCTTAAATGGATCATATGAAGTAGTCTATAATGCTCCTTTATCGAGTTCCTACTAACGCATAAGAAACGGTGCCGTAATATAATTGCCTTGCGTATGGAAACCTCTAAATTATGTTGCTATGTCCAAATCCATTATCCATACCTCTATTTTTTATTTTTATTCATTGAAAACAGAAGTGGTGATCAGTTGCTGTTTATTATATTTACTAATCGATATATTAACTCCAATTATACGGTGATTAGTCAATCTTTAATCTCGTTTGCAAAAGAATTCTTGAATTTAGCTTAATATCACGTTGTGTTTTTGCTAGATGAAATCTAATCTAATGAGAATATGCCCATTGGTTTGTAATTGCATTTAGGTTGTCGAAATTTTTCACCATTTTTACTAATACCTTTTTGATTTATCATTGATTGAATTACATTTATATCATATAATAAAACTTATGAACCTAAGAAGATTTAACGATTTATGCTTCAAGATGTTTTGTTCTATATGTTTTTGATGATTGTTAATTGTATGATGTAAATTGTGCCCTTAATTCGAAAATTAGAGGTTTAAATGAAATAATATAGAACTTATATCAAAGTTGCTCACATGCAATTAACCAATGCATATATGAAACTCTTTTTAATCTTCTTGATTATAGTTTGATTTTATATTTTAAGACTTGTTTGTATATATGATTTTTAGGGTACTTTGAGAGTACTTGTGGTTGGAGATGACCGGTGGTTTTGGGGAAACGGCAAGCAGCCCGACCCAAAGCTCATCGTTCACGAACAACAATGGTTCCAACAACGGCGATAATGCAAATTTCGAGTGCAACATTTGCTTAGATTTAGCACATGATCCAGTTGTTACATTATGTGGTCACCTCTTTTGTTGGCCTTGCATTTACAAATGGCTTCATACGCACTCGCATTCTAACGAATGCCCAATTTGTACAGCCTTCATAGAAGATAACAATTTAGTCCCTTTATATGGTAGAGGAAAAAACTCATCAGATTCAAGGTCTACACCTAATTATGGAGGCAGTATTCCTAAACGTCCAGCCGGTCAGCGACCAGAAACTGCGACGACACAAGATCGAAATGCTTTTAATGGGTCAGGATTTATAGGAGGTTTTGGGCCTGCAATTACTGCTAGTTTTGGGAACATTACATTTTCATTTGGTGGTTTTATTCCTTCTGTTTTTAATGTTCAATTGCATACATTAAACTTTGGAGGTCATCATGGACTGCAATATGGAGATCATCATCATGAAGTGTCACCACTTTTGATAATTGGTCTTATTTTTCTTTTTGCCCTGATTTGGGAATGAGGTAAATTAAGTAACAGTGGCTACACTACTGTTGGATTTAGTTGTTTATGTACATATTGTGTATTGTCAGTTGTCAATAGCTTTAGTGCATGGATATGTAACTTGAGTCTGATAGCAAAGATGATAATTGATGAAACATGGTGGGAAGACTGTTTCATTTGTGGATAAGCATACTGTTTTTCTTAATATTATATTTGATGAGAATCATCATTTTTTAACTTTGATTTGATATCAAGTGGAGTGGCTCTATTGAGTAGACATCAATCGTCGATTTATTGGCGACTTGACTGACTCTTAGAGCCTAAATTAAATTTCAGGCAGGATTTCAAACCCATGGAAATTTGATTATACTATTTTCATGGCGTCTATTATTATTTTTATTTTAGTATTTTTTTTTTTTAACTTTTTCCTACTTAAAGGTCGGAGGTCCTCTCGGAAGCAATCTCTTTATCCGTCGAATAAAGAGAGGGATGACTTTCTCTACTCTTGAGAGTGTTTCACTTTGGGTGGAGAAATGACTTGTCTTTATTCTCGGATAGGGGTATGATTGCCTACATCTCATCTCCCCATACACCACTCATGTGGTATTGGGTTTTGTTGTTGTTGTTGTTGTTGTTGTTGTTGTTGTTGTTGTTGTTGTTGATATCAAGTGGAAAATTTGTCTTTGTGTTTGAACCATATCTGGATGGAGATTCTTATTATATACCTTGTATTAATTTTTTTTTAAACGGCGGTTAGGAGAAACTGATGGAGGTCCGAACGCGATAACTCATCCACCCTATCATTTCCTTGGACGAACCAATATAGTCCTACCGCCCCTTTTGAGGAAACCCCACGGTGAATCCATACGGGCATCGCGTGTGGTAAAACCCCCTCGGGTGAGGCTCGAACGCAAGACGTCTGATACCTCAAAGGTTAATGAAATGAGCGGGTAAACTCAAGAGAAATAATTTTGTAGCTCATAGAGTCGAATTCCGACCTCCCATATGAAAATTCAGGTCACCACCAATGAAGCAATAAGTTATACCTGTTCAGGTTATATGAATAGTGACGGTATTTTTACTTAGATGTACTCATGTTCAGATTATACGAATACTGATAGTATTTTTACTTAGATGTACTCTACCTAACTATGTTATCCGGTAACCAATTTTTACCCTTTCCCTGGATATAGATATGGATCGGAGCTAATGAACTTCTCTAACCTAATGACATCTTGTAAAATTATTAGGTATCTAATACAATTAGAGTCAAAGTTGCAAAAATCGGAAAAAATCGGGGAGTTCTGGGGGATAACTGGGATTCATTAGGCTGTCGAGTTCTCGGTCAACGGGTAACTTCTCGGTCAACGGTCGATTTCTCGACCAACTTCTCGTTCAATTTCCGATTTATTGAATTTCTCGGTTAGTTTCCTGGTCAACATAATTTTTGTAACTATATATTATATTATGTATCATAAAAATAATATATAAATGCTTGTTTGTAGCTATATATTATATTACGTATCATAAAAATTCTTTCAAAATCTAAATATTATAAATATATTCGAAAATTTATATTTATATTTATATTAAAAAATCAACGTTAATCAACGACCGATTTCTCTCGAGTTCTCCAAAAAGTCGCAAAAATTGTCCGACCGTGTTCTCTCCGAGTTCCTATTTTTGCAACCTTATTTAGAGCTAATCAACTTGTTGGTTGTCCATTATGATATGTTGAATACAAGGTCATTTGGGAATTGTATTTTGTTGGTTTTTTTGGAGGTATAGGATGTTCATTTTCAGTAATTACAAGTAGTAAGGACCATATGTATCCCCCTTGCAATAACTACAAAAACATTGAGTCTTGGTTTCATAGGAGTGCTTCAACTTCAACTTTATGTAGAGAAAAGCTGCAAATTGCAAGCTGTATCCAATTTCATACAATACTATCATGTCATTCTCCATTTATATTTTGTTCTTTTGTTAACATGACTTATTTAATAAGGTTAGCATTTTACTACTATTGGTGGGTGGATCACTGGATCTGTATATAGGCACACGTGTCTACGTACCATTTCATTCCAGATACAATAAATGTTTTTACATTCTTCTTTGTGTGTGTGTCTTCACATTCATATGCTTATGGCAATTCTAATCAGACACGTTATCAGATTTAATTCACAAATTTTTTGAACAAAGTCAATTGAAAAAGTTTGCTTTTATTTATCCATTTTTGATGAAAGAATAGTGATATTAAGTAGTAGAGTTATGGGTATAGAAATAGGTAGCCATATCTAAGTTTATGTTACATGTGCATCTACATATTGATTCTGGGCAGTTACATTGGCAATTGGCAAAGCATGGGCAAGCACGTTGACATTAATTGTGCTAGCTTGCTTAAATTTGATATGCAAGGTAATTAAGAATTAATCCAAATTCGAACAATATATGTGATATGCAAGGCAAAACCTTCTAAACTAGGAGTAAACGGGTAAACAGACAGTCTTTGTACTTAGATTACCCGAAGAGGAAACATACCTTTACTTACATTTATGCGACCTAACCAGGCTATCCCTTGCTCATTTCCGACCCTTTCCGTGATCACCAAGATGCAAGGTTTGAGCTGAATGTGGATAACATGTATAATAAATCACGATAAGGAGATCTACGTTTTTGTGACGTACATTTGTTTTATGAAATCACTAGGTGTATGCGATATTTCCTAATTGCGTCTAAGATTAAAGTTTCAGCTTAATTAGTAAATAACGTTAATTATATTAATATTAACTACCGAAAATTGTAAGAGAAAAAATGTCATGTTTGTTGGATTGCTCGTATATAGAAGTTAAAGTGTTGCTTTAGCTTAATTAGAGCGGCAGTTCATATACCATTTTCACCAAAAGTGGGATGTCAAGATTTGTGAAAAACACACAAAGTTGAAAACATGTTTCTAACCACCCAATATGAACAATATTTAGCATTGTTTTAATTAAAGAAAGGCATGGGTCAAATGCAGATACCTTACTAAAAGAACAAGATTATATATGTATCAACTTTTCTTATAAGTTATAACCATCTCAATTAACATAGTGGTGGTTGATGTCTAGATATACATCATCACCAAAGTTTTTATCATGCAAAGCATGCAAAGCAAGTAGTTGTCATGGAATTAATCAAACTCGTAAAGCGAGTAGGATACTCAGGTATACAAAAAAATAAAAATAAGAGATCTTCAAACTTTACTAGCAGCATATAATAGAGTTACGAAAAAAAGTTCGAAAATGGTTACGGGATAACCTAATTAAGCGGCATACATGCGCGTAAAAATACTCATTCATTCACCAACTGGCCTGAACAAAGAAACATTATCAGTTTACTCGTTTAATTTTCCTCTATATTTTATTGTATAAGAATATAATCCTAACAAAACATGTGAGTATGTTTGATTTGTAATCTTATTGAATACTCCCTCCGTCTCATTCCAATTTCTTCATTTCTCCACCAATAAAATATCTTCTCTCTCCAGATCCACCAATGAAATATCTTTTTTTCTTTCTATTTATGGAAGTGGACTATCAGAATGGGACAGTCCAAAATAGAATAATGGCCTATTGGAATGAGATGGAGTTAGTAATATAATTTTACTTGTAATCATATACTTAAATTCTGTCATTCCTAATATTGTGTTAAGGTACGATATATGAAATGAAAAGTGATGTAAAATACACATCATATACCCCCCCTTTTCAGATTGTACATCAAATCCAACACTAACTTAAAACTAGCCTGCCAACCAAAACTAGAGTAAAAGAACACTCAACTTCAAACCCAATCCATGTAACTCTCTTATATCTTCCTTTTAAATGCCACGTACAACACCTCTCCCACTTCACAAATACCGCCATGATTCACCTCATTTCTTTCTTCCTCCTCCTCCTCATCCACCATTCTACCGGCGCCGCCACCACCACCACCACCACATTTTCAAAACAGTTCAAAGAAGCCCCACAATTCTACAATTCTCAAGAGTGCCCATCAGTCATTCAAACCAATAATGCTTCAACCATAAAAAACGATCCCATCGTTCATGTCGCCATGACCCTTGACGCCACCTACATTCGCGGATCAATGGCGGCTATCCTTTCCATCCTTCAACACTCCACGTGTCCCGAAAATATTATTTTCCATTTTGTCACATCTTCCTCCAACACGTCCCTACCAAATAAGGGTAGAACCAGGTACAACATAGCGGGGTCTAATGACCCCACTCGACCTTTTAATTAACTTTTACATAATTATTATATGTGTAGAATTTTTTTAACGATAACTTCAGGACTGTTTTTAATTTACATAGAAGTAATGTACATAGCGGTTTTAACGATAGTGTAAGATTGTTGTTAGAAAAATTCTTGTATTTAATTTTTAACTAATTCCTTAATAATAAATTTAATGACGAGCAGGCAGGTCGCATCACCGGTGCTTCTACGCAACACAATTGCTAACTCATTTCCATATCTCAAATTCGAAGTTTACCCTTTCGAAGATTCCATAGTTTCCGGGCTAATATCAACATCTATACGAGCCGCCCTAGATTGTCCGCTAAACTACGCTAGAAGCTACCTTGCTAACATACTCCCATTACACGTCAAAAAAGTCGTATACCTCGACTCGGACTTAGTACTAGTCGACGACATTGCGAAACTCGCAGCCACTCCCCTTGGTGACTCTATTTTAGCCGCACCCGAATATTGCAATGCAAACTTCACCTTCTATTTCACACCAACTTTTTGGTCCAACCCTTCATTATCATCCACATTTAATGACCGAAAAACCGTGTTACTTTAACACCGGAGTAATGGTAATGGATTTAGACCGATGGCGAGTGGGCCAATACACGACAAAAATTGAAGAATGGATGGAGTTGCAAAAGAGAATGAGGATATATGAACTTGGTTCGTTACCACCATTTTTGTTAGTTTTTGCTGGAAATATAGCACCAGTGAACCATAGGTGGAACCAACATGGGCTAGGTGGGGACAATTTTCGTGGGTTGTGTAGGGATTTACATCCGGGTCCAGTGAGTTTGTTGCATTGGAGTGGTAAAAGTAAACCATGGGTTAGACTTGATGCAGAGAGACCATGTCCATTGGATGCACTTTGGGCACCTTATGATCTTTTGAAACCTCCATTTTCTTTTGATTTATGAAGGTGTGAGAGTTATGTATAATAATATGAAGATGGTACATAGACATTATACATGGACGGTTTAGTCCAAGTAGATGGTAATTACTATGTTTAGAAATTGTTTCAATAATGAGTTGAAAATTCTTAATTTTGTAACTAGAGAAAGAAATTTTTCTAAAATGTTTGGTAAGATTCTAAGAACATATTTATTTACAGTGAAAGACTTTTAAAGGTACATTGCATGTAACAAACTTGAATAGAATATCTATATATAATCAAACACTTGATGTGTATCTCTATAAAAGGTAAACTTTTAAAACATTATTTATTTATTTATTCTTTTATTTTTATTTTTATTTTTTGGCAAAAATAACGATAACGTAAACATAGTCTTTTCATCAATAGATGAAAAAGACGAACAAAGATACAATCGGAACAAACGCATTCTAAGGCTCGGAAGCAGCCCTATAACTAAACAAAAAGCCTAAGCTACCTAACCCGAACCTTGATCAACCGAAACACCAAAACGATCACGGGACACAATCAACTACAAGACCAATACAAAACAACCAAATCTAACAGGTCCACATAAAACACTAAAACAACAAAACCGCTCTAACACTTCTCTACAACCGCTTTACTTTTATCTTTACTTTTCCGAGTCTTTATTTATTATGGTTTCTAAAAAGTGTGTAATAAATAATTTTCCAATTTATATTCTACTACATTGAACCTAGAAATCTCAATTAAATATGGTGCAATGAAGGGGGTGCAATGCAGGGTCTGTTATGAATGAAAGTTCTCGGTCCATGATATCAGAAAGGATGTGATCTTTCTACTCAATTATTTGATAAATCCACTCATATTATTGAGAGTTGTACTATACAAACAGTTGTACTATACAAACAATTACTCACAAAAATAGTAGATATCGTATTTATGCATTGACAGTTGTACTATACAAACAATTACTTAATTTGTCCTGTCCAAAACTGCTATTACGCAAAAAGTTAAGCTTGAGTCACTAACATGAAGATATGATTCTGGTTTAAAACGGAATGATTCTAAACTTAAAGATCTTGGTTCTTGTTACAATATCTCAATATTTTCTCTTTGGGTTTGATCTTGTACAGTTGCACAACCAAATGAAAATCAAAGATTAAGCAAATACAAGTCAAATGTGGCATTAGAAAAAACATGCCTCCAAAAAAAGTGGCACATTGAATGTATGAAGATGAGATTCAGGTGCTGGTGACTATTAGTGCATGAGCAGATGAAGAGCAATGGGCAATTTATTGATTAGACCACTAATTACACTTGACAATTGGGTGTGGGGCATCCCCTAGGTGTCAACCTAGTAACGCCTGTTTTTTTTTTTTTTTTTTGTGAAAAATGAGAACTTCATAGAAAACAAGAACTTCATAGAAAACAAGAACCTTTCGTCGAAAAGACGAAGAACCTAAACAAAACGAAACAACATACCGGCACTCAACGCAACTAGAAAGCAAGAAAAAACAAACCATCCAACCTCAACTATCTAAAAGCGACCGTGCAAAAACTAAAATACAACCAAACCGCACAAGAAAAACCACACAAGTAAAACCACACAAGAAAAACCAAACAAAACAAACCACAAAAACCCTCACTCTAAACGGACCAAACAAACCAATCAAGAGAACCAAACCAACACCAAACAACTACCAAAACAATACGTCTACCCTTATGGGGCGTTGTGGGTGAAGATCAGGTAAAACAATGGACGTTGGTTTTGGTTATTTTAATCATTTTCCAAACTTTTTCATAACATTTTCAATCAAATTCCAATAATACACTCTTTCACAACCTTTCCCACAACCACCCCTTTCTCACAACTTTGGCACGTCAAAGTGATAACCCCACAACCTCTGAAATGAAATATGTAGAGAACATTTATTCAATCAAATACTCAACTACTTATACCTACATGAAGATGTAATTACAGGAACCTGCGTAGAGTCGCGAGTAAGTTTGAATGAAAAAACAGTTCATGTTCAATGCCGGAGACAAGATCCTCAATCAGACCAAGCGTTCTTGGCTAGTCGCTCCTTCGCTGCCTATACAGTGTCATTGTTAGCTAAAAAAATTGAAAATTGCAGTATACAAAATACAAAAACAAATTAAAAGAATGCGTGATTATATATTATTATGATGACAGAATCTACAGGTACCATACAAATGTAGTTTGATAGTGGTATATTATCTATGGTAATCTTTACAAAAAAAATAAAAATCAATAAGCTAACCCTTGCTATGACAAAAAAATGGAAACTGAAAAAACGATCCATATCTAAAAAGGAAACGTCCCTGTCAATCGAATGTGTTCCAATGTACTCGGAAGTCCATATTTAAGTACCGCCTGATGGCCAGCTCTGAAACCATTTCCATAAACGGGTGACATGTCAGATTCAATCTGATGTTTGAAGAACTCTGCGAGTTTCTTGTCAAATGGAGATCTTTTCCATTGCCTTGATGACGTGGCAGATGACGAGGATGGTATGTTTTGATTTGATATGAAAGATATTTGGGTTATTAGCCACATATGAGCTAAAACTTGACATATTCCTTCTTCTACATCTTGACTCAGTGTTCTATAGCCTTAAGGTAAGGAAAAAGGAAAAAAAAAAAACAAATAGGTTGTTAAAAAGTAAGTTTTTCTTATTTATACTGTCATTTAATGACGCTTTATGCATTATAGTTTTTTAATTAAAGAAAAAAGAAATGCACATTATATAATAATCTAAGGAAATAAACTTAGGTTATGCAAAATAGGTAATTGTGAGACCTTGAAGTCGCAGCCATGCATGCATCATTTCGTGAGCCAAGATTGATCCTGTCAACAACCTGTATGCAGAAAGTGACTTAGTATTATACCTGGAAAACGAGTCGGGTCAGGTCCGGTTTGGTCAAGGATCAAATGGGTTTGGGTTGAAACAGGTCAGCTTTTAAATGGGTCAATGTGACTTCTTAAGTAACTGCAGGTGTAATAGTTGGTCCTGATGTGACTTCTTAAGTAACTAATGGATCAAAAAACAGTAATGAAAAAACAGATTTTATAAATTATTTTTAGTTGCTAAACACCTAAGGTAAAAGAATGTGTGATATTAATACATGAAGATATCATTCTGATATTCCTCATCAAGTAGAAGACGTACTCACATATATTAATTGAATTGTGCGTTTACGTTTAGGTGTCTAAATTTAGTGCGCTTGAGCATATAGACCAGGAATTTTATGGCAGATAAAGAATTAAAAGAATACCTAGGAAGGCCATAAAGAATGAGGATCGCTGTAACCTCACAACGACGTGTCAGCTTATACGGTTCTGTTCTCGTGTCTGGGACCCGATTTCCCATCCCAATTCTTGGCCGTCTCAAAACCTGCGAACGCATATCATTAAAAATAAAATAAAATTGAAGAACTCATTTGAAGGATATTTGAAAAGAAAAAAAAAACCCATTAATACGTACTGTGCTAACAGTTTGTTCCTCCGAAAGGCAAAGTCCTCGTGTCTCGGGCATGTGGTAATGGCCCTGCAATTTAACATGAGAATAAGAATATTAAAAACAAGAACTTCAAGCTTTTCGTTCAGAATACACTCAAGAGACCTGTAGGTGGCAAGATGGGCGGGTCACAAATGTTAGGCAATGGCACAATTTACATTACACGTTCAAATGGGCTGGGCCAGGTTGGAGTTGACCCGTAAAAACTTTTTTATCCATTCAAAAGAGCATATAAGAACTAATGAACTAATACAGACTAGAAAAACAACATTGTTACACCAATAATCCAAATCCGAGTATAGGGACATTTGGCCCACTTTCAACCCATTTGAATTGTTCGAACAATTCCTCTTTTAGCAAATAAACTATAATTGACCCGTTAGACAAACACAACAGAACCATTAAATAAATGGGTCAAGATTCCCACCTCTAGAGAAACATAATATAAACACAAAGATGCCGAAAAGAGTTTCCTTACATTCCTCTCTCCATCCATGGCCTCATTTAGTGCTTGTCGCTCTACCAAAAGCAGAGGAATTTTCTGTTCCACCTTCATATTTAAACTTTCATAAAACGCTTGTATATCAATATATAGCGGTTGACACTCGCTCGTATCACTAACTGACGAATCAAGACACTCCAAGCAAAGTTTCCGACCATCATTAAGAGCCGCATAGCTCGTATCACGTGGCTGAAAATCGTTATCCATCACTTCTTGTATTCATATTGTTATTAAATAAATAAAATTTTTAATTAAAACAAATTACTGAAAATTGTACCTCCATTCGCTCACAGCTACAGCACCTAGGAGTCCCATCGTGCTCATGAAATGGGCAATATTTTTGGGCCCAAAAAGGATGTGCTCTATATTCAATAAGGCCAGCCGCATTTGTCGGAATCTGTTTAAAACATGTGTACATCTTAGCAATTGAAAAAAATAAAACGAGAGAAAATAAGTAATTTCATGATAAACTTTACTTACAAAGTGCTGGCAAACATCACATTTTGGATGATAGTGATTCTTGTAGCAAGACTTGTGATAAGGATGATTTCCCGACACAGAAAACTATATGAGATAAAAAAAATTCAGAATATTATAAATTCAAAATTATTGAGCCTTTGTCATTTCAATACAAAAGATAAAACAAAGGTAAACAAAGTAGAATCTGCAATATGGGCGGGTCAGGAAGATTATGTAACAGGTAAAAATGGGTTAAAGTCAGAACGAATATATATATATATATATATATATATATATATATATATATATATATATATATATATATATATATATATATATATATATATATATGACTTCAATACCTCATAATCAGCAATCGGTTGGTTACATGCATGGCATCTGAAACACTCTGGATGCCAAACTGCACCCATGCAACTTAAAAATCTTCCATGACCAATCTCATAATTACATCCGGCACATATCCTTTAACAAGAAAAGGTACAAACTTATTAATACAGAAATCGTAAAACAACTTCCGTTTATCATCGGCAAAAGAAAAACCTGTTAAGCACAGTATAAAAAGTATAGCACTATCAAAACTACATTTATATTGCTATCTGTAAAGTTAATCAACCCTTAAAATAACAGAGCATACAGGCTAGTACATGAACTACAAAAACTGAACTAAAACGATATGTTGAAACTCAAACATGAGCAGTCGGTTGATATCTGAACTAGACAACATCTAATACTAATGTTTTATATAAATTTTATAGAAAAACATTGATATATGCCACTAATAAGTATGACAAAAGATTACAGTAATAAATGCAATTACCTGAATCCAGTCGAGTACGGGAATTGTAAAGGTTGATAAAAATTTCCGTTTCCATTTGTGTTTGGGTTCGCATTTACATGTCTATGTTTGGGTGGAGACTCTATTTTTAGACTTTCTTGTAAAGCCCTTGCAAGTTGTTCATCTTCTTTAACCTGAGCATCATCAACTAACCAAATATTTCAAAAAATGGCATTTGATTAATATTACATTCGGGTTCAATTAGTAAAGTAACACAAACTATGGATTACTTATAAACAGATAATATTATCACTTACTAATTACATGTTTCCCTCTTCCTCCTTCGTCTGCAAGTGATATCGCGATTGCACGGTCAATATCTTCTATCTCTGAATGCGGATCTTGCTAAACTTTCATACAAGTAAAAAGTACACAATTAAACCTTGATAGGTTAATCAGGTACAAAACAAACATGCCAATAAACAAGACATTAATAAAGAACAACAGTATTTACCCATGTTGTAGAACTAGAAGGATGATTTGCATCTGAAACTGTATTATCTTCATATCTCCAGTTATATTCCCCTTCTGAAACTTCATGGTTGGAGCCTTTAAAAATTCTGCTAAGCCAACCCATTAAAGAAAACTACTATCTGTACAAGTTCAAATAAAAAACACTACCTGCATAAAAACATGTCTCATAGTTATCACATGGAACGAAAACGCATACAGAATATTCAAAACAATTTAAGATTGCTTAAAAACTCATTTGTCTGTAACAACATTTAGGAATAAAATGTAATGTAATGGCAATTTCACATAACAAATAGGCAAAAGTGTATGTCCCCTACAATGGCAATCATAAGCATATTTTCTACTTATAAACATTTAATGAACAGCTTTTATGGTTTGAATCATTCAATGCAGACTACAGTTTACCTAATAGAACAAAATTTAAGGTATAACATCCTCTGGCATCTGATTGTGTAACACCTTAAATTTACCAAATTGTGTACATACACAGTCAAAATATGCTAAATCATCTACACGTGTCAGGTGGACGCACAATTTAATAAGGAAGAATATACAAGAGTAATTAAATGAATCCGAAACTAATCGAATCACGAAATCAAGTAGCAGCTCAAATACAAATATAAACAAACAAAATCAAGGTGCGAATGACGTCATTGTTTATGCAATTCTGAATTCACAAACGTGTATGCATACATATATATTCACCGAAGCAGTTTATAAAATAGCAACAGTGAGTGAATTCATGATCATTAGGTAAACAATAGTGAATCATTCATTCATTGTAGCAATAATAATAAATTACAAAAATAATTAATAGAAAAAGTAAAAGTAAAAGGTAAAAAGTGTGACTTACGATTAGAATCAAAGCCGTTGATCCTTGTGTAAAGCAAAAAAGTGATAATAAGAAGGTGATGAATTATGTGTGTGGAGTTGTATTTAGAAAATGAAATAATAATAATTTTGAGGGTTTTAATTTAATTTAATTAGGGGTTTCGTGATTCAGGGGAAGATTTGATTGAGAAGAAGAAGAAGAATCACGAACCCAAACACGGCATTTGGTTTGTTTAGGCTTCTAATCTAATCTAACTAAAGGATGAAATTTCGTCAGGAAAAGTCAAAATACACGCGTTCATATCTAAAAAATTCTTTACTTCCACACCTAAACAATGGGGGATGATATATCCACTTCTCTTTTTACCTTTTTCACCCAAAATTACTAAAATGCCATTAATAATAAATTTATATGATCTTTTTAAAAAACTTTATTATAATTTATAGAGAGATATTTTAAGAAAAAGTGAAGAAATGTTGGTGGAAGAAGTAAAAAGAGAGGTGGATATATCATCTCCCCTAAAGAATAGGTTATTTTAGATTAATTAATTAAAGTATTATTATTATTTATTAATGTTGATTATGATTATGATGATTATGATTAGATCTTTAGGAGCTTTTTGGATTTTACAAGATTTGTTTTCTCGTCTTAGCAACAAGTTTAACGGTAGGAAAGATATAAGGGGGCGGGCTGTTTTGGTTTGTTAACTAGAATGAAACTAGTTGAAGTATCGGTGAATTTACGAGTTTGTGTATAGTTACATATATTGTTAAAGATATATATTATTTAACTAGTTAAAGACCCGCGATTTCGCGGGATTTTTGAAGAGTGAAATCATTTATTATTTTTTTTATATTGTATTTGTTATTTTGCTTTGAATTTAGTTATTCAAACAATTACCAATAGAAGATGATCAATATGAAATTGATATTTCCATAAGAATACTATTTGTAACATATTTATATTGGTATTTTTTTAATATACAGAATAATAAGATTATACAAACATAAGATCATACATTTTAGTTATTTAGTTGCAACTCGTGTTTAATGATAAGATCTGTAGCATATCAAAATTACCATCATTCATCGATTGACATATCATAAAGTTCAATTACATGTCAAACTATTCAATGAATACTAAGCTACCATAAGTTACATCTTAAAGTGTTTAATAGTTACATGCCTAAGCATCAAAATAGAAAGAAACTAAATTCATAGATACATCAAATACTTTTCATTGAAATTGAAATGGCTGCTTACCCAGGTATGTTCGCCAGGTACAGGAAAGACAACTTGTCGGTCGTGGAGATCATTATTGGCTTGTGTAGGTTGGTTTTCTTCATTCATTTACTCTATATCAGATTCAGGATCGAATTCTTCATCACTTTGATGTCCCAAGTAAATTAAACCTTAGCTGCTGTCATTTTCATTATTTTCATCATTAGCGATAGGATTATTCCGATACTGGTAATGGACATCAATGTTGGTTTGGCCAGTGTGATCACCCAGACTTCCCAAGTTTCTAAAACTTAGATAAAAATAGGTATAGTAATATTAACATTAACATAATATTGAACGAAACATTGTAATTAGATACGATGTGTGTAGACAAAGGAAAATACCAGTTGATGCATTTCAGTATCCGTAATGTGTTTGATGCAAGATGGAAAACGCATGTGTGGTGCCATTGAAAGTCGTTTAAGGTGCGCTGATGTATTATTGGTATGTGTTAGTTCATCTTTAAACTTGGTCAAGCACATTTCTTCATCATAAATCGTTAAATACCAATAAGCTTGTTGTATTACAGTGAAGCAAATGAAATTACTATTTTTTAAATTTATTTGATACATTATTGAAGGCCAACTAATGTTTATGAATCCTATCTCACCTTTTTTGGTAATTTTAACTTTTAATTCAACACCGTTACAGTTGATACAGTCATTCCTCTTTTTCACTGATTTCTTAAATTGTTCACGGACAAAATGTTTGGGAAGTTGCTATAGATTAATTATTCAACAAAATAACGTTGATCAATATGTAAATTTTGAAGTTGAAGCACTATAAACAAATGTATTAAGTGATAATTGTATTAAGTTTGTAGTAATACCAATTGTTCTTTTTCTTTGGGATCGATATGAACAATTAGACATGATAAATGGGTGACAGTTAGACCATATTGTCAAATTAATTGGGATTGGGTCAATTGGGTTATGTTTTTATCTAATATGGGTTGATTGGAGAAGTTTTAATCTTTAATTAGTTTAATGGGTCAATTGGACCGTATGGGTAAAAAACATGAATCAAATGGGTCAAAAGATAACCCAAATTGTACTTTAACTTTCAGCTTCATCAACATATCTCGCTCCCTAAACACTAAACCCTAAAACCTAAATCTAAACCTTAAACATACTAAACTCTAAAACCCAAACGCTAATCAATAAACCCTAAACCCTAAATCATAAATTCTAAAATCTAAACTCTAAACCCTAACCTGTAAACCATAAACCCTAAACACTACATCATAAACACTATACACTAAATTCTAAACCCTAAACCATCAACGTTATACCCTAAACTCTAAACCCTTTTACCTATATCCTATACCCTAAACCCTAAATCTTAAATTCTAAATTCTAAACCCTAAACACTAAACACTAAACCATATACCCTAAACCCTATACACTAAATCATAAACCCTATGCCTAAACCCTAAATCCTATACACTAAACCCTAAACCATATATCTATACTTTAAACCATAAATTGTAAAACAAAACCCTAAACCCGAAACCCTATATCATAAACCTTAAATCATAAATTCTAAAATCTAAACCTTGAAGTGTAAACTATAAACCCTAAACACAAAAACCCTAAACCCTATACACCAAACTCTAAACCCGAAACCCAATATCTAAACCCTAAATCAACCCTAAACCATAAACCATCAACCCTTAAACTTACACAATAAACCCTAAACCCCAAACTCCAATCTCTTTTAGAAAAAGGTGGCTTAACTAATGAAAGTAAAATTGAACCAGATACATTCTTACCTAAACTTTAAACCTTTAACCCTAAACCATATACCCTAAACCCTATACACTAAACCATAAACCCTAAATATAAACCCTGAATCCTATACACTAAACCCTAAACACTATATTTATACTCCAAACCATAAATTATATAAACCCTAAACCCTAAACCTTAAATCAACCCTAAACCCTTAACCACCAAACCTTAACCTTACACACTAAACCCTAAACCCTAAACCTTAAACACTATACCCTAAACCCTAAACCATAAATTCTAAAATCTAAACCCTAAACCCTAAACTCTAAAACATATACCGTATAAACTAAACTCTATACACTAAACCCTAAACCCTATATGTAAACCATAAACGCTAAACCCTAAATCATAAACCATAAAACACTAAACCCTATACCTTATACCCTAAACTCTATACCATAAATTCTAAAAACTATACCCTAAACTCTAAACCCTAAACCATAAACCATTAACTCTAAACCCTAAACACTAAACCGTAAATCGTAAACCCAATACACTAAATCATAAACCCTAAACACGCAATTGTGTACTTAGGGGGTCTGCCTTTCGGTTTTCGACTTTCCGAGTTTTTATTTATATCTGTTGTAGTTGATTTTTTGTGTTCCTTGTTACTTGAAATTTTCTCTATAATCTTTAGAAATTAAACATGATAAAAACTATTCTTTTATGATATAATTTAATATTATATTATTTCAAGGTTATTTACGTTATCAGTCTTAACCAGGTGATATAGTACCTTCAATACATATTTTCATAATTTCATGTGGCTTGATCTTTACAATATACATTTGTAATTAATGATAATATGAATATGGAGGGTCAAAGTTTTCGTTGTACTGCATACCTTGAATGTTCATTGTTCTCTGTTTTGAACTTGTAATGACAGTATTTTTATCAGCAACATTACTCGTTGGTGTGTTTGTAGGATGTTGTAACATCTGTAGTATTCGAAGGAAAGTTGAACAATTCATTTTTTATACGTTCTGATGTATAAATAGGTGGCCTCCCAAGTTTTGTTTTTAGAACACTGTCCGACTTGTCATTTTGGTCATCCGTTGAGTTATTATAATTGTGGCCTCCTGCATTTTATAGTTGTTGTATATAGTTAGTAAGTTACTACAATAATATTGTTTATTTGTATTGTTTGTCAACTACATGTTACCTGAATTATTATAATTGTTGACTTGAAAGTTGGAGGTCAATTTGAACGAGCTGTCATCAGGGTCAAGTTCGTACTTGGGAGGTCTTCCTTTTTTTCTTTGTTTAGAATAACTTGTTGAAGTGGTGCTTGGACCTATATTTTGATTTGTTGTAGGTTGTGCTGAAATAAAAGATACAATCTTTAGAGACTATGTTAAGGTAAATGAAGTGAAATCATGGTGAAATTGGACAGATAATCATTTTTAAATGATTGCCTTGTTGATTCGTTGTAGGTCCAATTTTTCAAATGGTCTTTGTATTTAAATTTAATTTTAGGCTAACTGAACACAAGTTTTTACCAGCTTGCAATGCAAAATTGGTTTAGTACTAATTCTTAGTTGGCCACATTGGATTTCTACTAATTTTATATCAAAATTAAAAATTATAATACTAATCACATGTAACAGTTGTTATAAAGTACAATAACTTTAAGTTGTTCACTTTCAAATGCTAATTTATCTAAAAAGTATTGTCACATTACCAGAGACTGTGAGCAGGGTTGATTCCACATTGTTACATCTTGAATATACTGTTGGAGGTGGTGTTGTAGTTTCTGAGTGGGAACCTGCAATTGTTATTAAAATTGTTATTAGTTATCTCATGAAACACTTCCTGAATAATATTAAATGATATTAGAGTTTAGAAATTTAGGGTTTAGGGTTTAGATTTAGAATTTAGATTGAGTTTTTCTAACACGAACGGTTTAGAGTTTATGATACGACCCAACCCTAAACCCTAAACTCTAAATCGGGCTAAATTTTGACAAAAAAAACTTCACAAAACATGAAGAAAAAAAACGTCCGAAGATTAACATTCTCCACGATCAATATTATCTTGAATGTTATTTTTGTCGATCGTTTTCGCGCCTAAATAATAACATTCATCACGAAGTGTCTTTTTTAAATGTTTATATTTTCGCGTGATCTTGATGCCTAAAAAAATTTTGAAAAAACCAAAATTTAAAAAAAAAAATTACTTCACCCACTTCCCCCGCTTCCCCCCAATTGGTTACTTCCCCCTTATCCTACCCCGAGTAATATATAATTTATACGTATGAAAGTCATCTGTATTTTTATCTATATATACATTCTTTTTTATTCACAATTTAGAGCCCAAATCTTATACAATTCTCTACAACACACAAACACTCAAATCACTCAAAAATGTCTACTTTACCACCGATCCTTGTTTCTTCGGACGTGTATTTCGGAAGTGATTTTGATAGTGAATATAAACTTTATGATTATTATACACGTGCATCCAAACTTTCATTTGAAAAAATTAATGTTCGAGATTTTGAATTACATGATTTGTTAGGATTTCTGAAAGAAAAGGTATATTTCGAACACACTAATGTATTGTATTATGAAGATGATTTTATTAAGGAGTTGTCCGCTAAGTATCTTAGTACGGAGGAACAATGGCGTTCAAATCAAATATCTCTTTATGTAGTCTTAGAAAACGAAGAAACGTTAGGTTGGCGTTACATTAAAGAGAATGAAGAACGTGAAGATGATGAACCATCTGGACCTTTTTACAATACTGATGGCCAGTTTTTTACGGATTCCGACTAAAAAAGTTTTTATTTTTTAAAGTTGTAATATGAATACTATTTTATGATTCCTTCAATATATATTTTTTTATATAAGTTTGAATGGAAATATTTGTAATATTTATCCCTTTTTTGTTTTATAAATTTTAATTGTTGTCAATTTCATGTAATTAGAATGATAATTATATAATTACAGAGAATGCCTAATATGATGCTTGCAGGTAAAATGATTAAATTAAAGAAAATTAAAGTGTAATTAGTGATCTTTACGCTTTACCTGCGATTATTATTATTCACAAGAGAAACGATGACTATGGTTTTAAAAACTCTCTTTTAAGGTATAGATTGATTTAATAGAAAAAAATGATCTAAATAAACTTTTTTAACAGTAAAAAATAAAAATAAAAATAAATAAATAACTAAACTTTAAATAAAAAGAATTAATAGAAATTAGATATAATTATTTAAAAAGTTAAATTATCGTACAAGATAATCTTTATATAGTTAAAAATTCAACATCATTGTGCAAAATTATACACCCCAGTTAAATAGAGGAGTTATAAAGAATCATTGGGTCCAAAAATATAGTATAGTGTTTAATATTGCTGAACTTTAAGAAATGAAAACGTAGAAATATTGTAGATTATTGCTGGAACTTTAGGAAGTGAAAACGTTATAAATATTGTAGATTATTGCTGGAACTTTAGGAAGTGAAAACGTTAGAATGAGAACTTCCTCGTGTTATCTGATTCCTCAAACATGCATAAGATTGTACTTTCCATACCTACATGCAAAATATATATATATATATATATATATATATATATATATATATATATATATATATATATATATATATATATATATATATATATATATATATACATATATATATATATATACATATATATATATATATATATACATATATATATATATATATAACTACAAATCGAATAATACTGTAAATAACTTTTGCCAAAATCTGATGATAAAAAATAGAGTGGAAATAAAATAAAATAAATCAAACAAGATCAAAGACAAAAATTGAATATAGATCAAACAAAATTGAATATAAATTGAATTTAGAAACTAAAATAGTTTCTTTTATGATGTAACATAGATAGCGCGAAAAGATGAATTATTTCAGATAAGAATAGTTATGAAAATATCTTCAGAAATATGGAGGATATTTATAATGATATATACGATGATATCTTAGAATATCTAAGATCAGAGGATGATGAAGAATATTGTCCACAAGGGTTTAGAGTAAGGAGCAAGGTATTCGCTAAAGACTTCAGCAGACACTGAATCATTTGGATTCTTTGAAGGCAGATTTAGTCCTTGTGATTTGTCCACAGTCTCCTTCAGGGTTTGCTCAATCTATTTAGTCCAAACCTTCTCTTTTTCTGTGTTTTGCTAACACAATATTCTTTATCATCAACTTTTGACTGTTACGGTTGTCTACAGTTTCTGCTGCTTCATTCAGCTTTTTCAAAACTTCATAGTACTGATTCGTAGGCTGAAGTGCTATTCCGGATTTCAGAATTATAATTCCAGGAAATAACATTATATGTATATACAGAAATGATGTGAGATTCAAGAATAATTATTGATGCTTCCTGGGCTTTGGTATGACAATTATTGTTACAAGATGTATATGGGTACATGACAAGGTTTTATAGTGATCTTTCAGAGAGATTTAAGTCAAAGAGCAATAAAGTTGCTGGTAAGCTTACTACTAATGTGGTGGAATATAAAAGGTTCCCCGGTAACGATGGCGAAAATAGAACGTATATATCAAGGTTATAATAAGGCTACTCAGGATGAAAAGTCGAAGTTGTCTTTTTGGAGCTGTGACAAAATTTGCTATTTTGAAAAGGGATTGTAAAGTTATTTTGGGTAATAATAATGCTAAAGGATCTGACACGGATACATGTTGAACCTTTTCTTAGGTTCAAGTTTCCTCCGAATGCATATCTATATGCATATATTCTTCGTATGTATCGTGTGATTGGTTCATTCTCTCGATTGTTCCTTAGTTGAGGTGTTTTCAAGAATTTTGAAGAGTTTAGACGCAGGTTGTCATCGTCAATATCCGTATAATAAATTCATCGTGAATCTTGAATGATACGAATATCTTTATGAGTTCTGTGAATGAAAGTGATGTTCTAGTATAGTTTGAATTTAAAGTATGATTTTGAAGGATGTAGGAATTTAAGATTGATGACACTTCTTAAATCTTGACTTGAATTTTGATCTGTCAAAATCAGAATATATAATTGAATTGGTATGGAAAATGGTTATCTTGAATTTTGTGAAATGATGTATATTGCTATGAAAGGAGAGAGTATAATTAACGATTGTCGAAACATCATTGAAAATGTACAGTGTAACATATTAATGTGAACTTAAGTATTTCTCGGGTATTACCTACCCGTTAAAATAAAATTTCACAAGTAATATTTTGTACAAAAGAATTTTTATTACAGGCTTTATGAAAATATATGTATGTATATTTTTTTCAGATGTAATATGGATTTAATTTAATGAGTTAATATTATATTAATCTCATTTGGTTTACGGTTGGAACTAGAAATGAATAATCCCTAAAACTTTAGAGATTACATAATTGCCGCGGAATATTTCTTCAACGTAAATGAAATAATGAATTAATACTTCATCACTCATTATTGTTGGTATCCCTCAGTGCCTGCGGTGCGTATGATGTTGATGCTCGTAATACGGCTTGCGATGTTGAGACTTGTGATGTTGTTGGTAATGCTGCTGCTGGTGCTGGTAGTGGTTTGATGTGGATATAGATGATGAAAATTTGTTTTGTTTTGTATTGTGAAAGAAGATGTTTAAAGTTTCCTGAATAAAAAGAGAGGTCAAGAGCTTTATAAAGGGAATGAAATGATGTAGGATGCACTTGCTAATGAAGTTTTGCTTTTCATGACAGTAATTTTTTTTTTACTAAATAATTCACCATGCAAGATACGGAGTAAAGGTCGGATAGCCTCAATAATATTAGTAATATTATACTCGTTGCGGCATATCCTGGAAAGGAGAGAGAAAATGGTGTTACGAACGGGTTTGCCGGTAAGTGCCTCATGTTCTTCACCAAGAGGGCAATGTGTTGGATGGAAGGGATCACCTTCTTCTTGTCTCCAATGATTAAGTATACTACGAACCCATCAGATGAATTGGGGATGGATGATTGGTTGATTCATTCTGGTGACACTGCTTTCGGAGCTTAGGTGTTTCACCAAATCGGAATAGCTGTCAGAATTCGAGGAATTCGAGCTGGTTGAGGGATTCATTTCGTACGATCAGATGAAGGATTTTCGATAAGAAATAGATTATAGGATGTAGATTAGTACCCTGCATTACATAATTTACATATGCATATATTATACTAAAATCCCATAAGTTACGGAGGAATTTACGGAAGCTGTCAGGCAAATGTAACAATAACAGATACGCTAAGATATGAATTTATCTATACACTATCTATGCAATAGAGGCAGTAAGACGTGTCTAGACTTTAAGGATGATAAGAAAATAATTTTCGACACTAAATGATAAGCAAAACTTTTGACATGCAGACACGGTCGAAGTCCAGACCCACTAATGCATCTAAACAACTATCAGTTAGACACACTAATGTAAGACCTGGTTCGCTAAGACCACCGCTCTGATGCCAACTGAAACGATCCGTCCATATTACTATAAACGCAGTACGTTCTCATTGGTCCCATAGCAAGGTATTTGACCTCTATATGATACGTTTTAGAAAATGTTGCATCCGTTTCATAAAAAGCACATCATTATTATACATAATGCATGTTTTAAACAAGTGGGCGATTATTTAAGAAATAATCCCCAAAATACATCGATTTCCAAATACTACACACGTGATGTAACAGTCAAATATAATACATGACAAAGGTTTTATTGAATGCAACACTTTATTTAAATAAAAGTATGAGACTCCATGCACAGCTTGCTCGAATAATGCAACAGCGGAAGACTTTCTTAAGGACCTGAGAATAAACATGCGTAAACAGTCAACACAAAGGTTGGTGAGATATATAGGTTTATCATCGATATAAATATAGACAACAAGATTTCATAGTTATAAATATATGTACACTCGCAAGTGTATAAAAGTATTCTATAAGTTGTTGAGCGCTTCAGTAACCATACTTAACCATTAATGTGGCATATTCCCTTTATTATGAAATCTTCCTACACTGTACCAAGTGTAGTAAAAATGAAGTACTATGCAACCGTTTACGATACTAGAGCGACTAGCCCGGTTGGGGTTGTCAAACCCGATAGATCTATCTATAGGATTCGCGCTTACATGTTCTTACAACATGTAAATATTAGTTACCAAGCTAATAGGGAAGATATGTGATGTGGTACCGTGGGGGTACGTGATAGTACTATATTTTACTACGAAATACGTTACAAATTACACAAGTTTTAATTATTTATTTACAAATGGGATATACCTAAACCTTGCTACAACACTATAGGCAGTGTACCTAATCGTAGAGTAGTATAGTTTTTAGTAAGTCCGGTTCGTTCCACAGGGAGCGGGCTTATTGCACACTATATTTTTAAACAACTATATTTGTACAAAATATATATAATTATATATAATAATATATCAAAGGGGGTTTACCGTTTAATGACCGGTTTGTCGATTTATATTTTAAGCGAAGCGTATAGTAAATGATGATATTTAAATAACAATATAAAATAAATAACAATAATTGAAATGACAATAAATAAAAGTACGAGGAAAAATGAAATAAAATATATTATGCTTATTTAAACTTCCGTAACCATGATGTTTGACGTTTTGATTTTAATTTATTGTCCTGGGCTAATTGTCCTTTGTCCTGGATGTATTTGAAACCTATCTGGTTTTTGTCCATAATAGTTCATCGGTCATAATTATAAACTGCTCGGCAAATTTAACCTTATACCCGAAGTCAAATATTCCAACTAACTGGGGATTCGAATTGTAACAAGGTCTTAATACTTTGCTTAATGAATACACCAGGTTATCGACTGTGTGTAAACCAAGGTTTTAATACTTTGTTAACAATTACACCAATTACCCTTGAATGTAATCCACCCCTGTTTTAATGAGTCCATTGACTATTAATCCATCCCCGTATCCGGTCAAATGAACAATAATTCGTACTTATAAATATCCTGCCCATCGTGTCCGATTAAGCGTATGTGGTTATATATAGATACATCAAATCATAACCTTTATATTAAATTAATGAGGTATCGTTAATTTAATATAAAGCCCATTAATAGCCCATAGTCTAATTTCCACAAGTGTCGTTCTTTTGTCCAAACCCCAATTATGGTACAAAACCCAATTACCCCATCTTTAATATTTAGCTCAACATCATGATTACTTCGGCTCAAATAAGCATAATAATAACTTAAGTACGAGACATTAATTTAAAAAGGAGAACATAGCTTACATTGATTATTTATCGCGTAGTAGTACATGGACAGAATTTCGACTTCAAAAACCCGTAAAATAACTTTTACATAACCCAAACTAATCTAATATAACACTAATCTATACTATATATATATATATATATATATATATATATATATATATATATATATATATATATATATATATATATATTATATTATATATATTATATATTTATTTATTTATTATCTTACGGAGTATTATTATTATTATTATATTTTTTTACTCGCAGAATTCGTGACCTTTTATAGGAGGTTGGATTTCTGACAGCTCCGCGAGTCGTGGAGTTTTTAGCCTTCAAACTCTGCGAGTCGCGGAGTTTGAAAATCCAGCTCAGGATCATTTGTCTCATAGCTTGTCGACATAATTTTTAAATATATATAATATATAAATAATTTATATAATTATTTAAATATTATATTATATTCTTGTGCATAGTTGACTTGTAATTTTTGGTCCGTTGCGTCGGGCGTTGATAGTTGACTCATGTCCCAGTTCCGGATTTTCGAACGTCCTTGCGTACAATTTAATATCTTGTACTTTGCGTTTTGTAACTTGTACTCTTGTCATTTTTAGACGTTTTTCATCAATAAATTGAACCTTTTGAATTGTATCTTGAACATTTGAGCTTTTTGGACGTTTGTGTCTTCAAATCTTCATTTTCGCCTTTTGTCTTCGCACTTATTTATTTAAACAATTACAATGAAAATATAATACAATTACATATGAAAACCTATTATTTAGGAGGGATATTGCTATGAAATATATGTTCCTTTTTAGCCTTATCAAACATCCCCATACTTGAGCGTTGCTTGTCCTCAAGCAATACAGAATTTGAAATAAAAACATACATGAATCACTTTTTTATTCATCACACTTTGTACATCAGTGATTTTGATATGGTGGTATAAACAATGATAGTAACGATAGAACCATGGTTAAAGGTGGGTGTGTCATCCACAGTTGCCTCGGGTTTAGGTCAACGACACTTGCAATCAAATAGCCGATTTACTTTCGGTTTCCAAAGCAAAGTGCACATTTGAAAGGCGGTTTACAGTCCCACATGACTATGAAAATTTAGATCCGTTAGGAAATTGGATCTTTATGAAAACATTTGATCTTTTGAAAATTCAATCTAGTTTTTACCCTAGATAAGTTTTCCGGAATAACCCTTCACCGGTGTTTGCAAATTATTTTTGTGGGTTGTGTGGGTTTCAGATTTGAAAATTTTAGCTCAACACTTGTGGTTTTGTGTTACCCACTTGCTAACCTTGTATTGGGAAAGCAACACGTCCAGTATACTTGCTCCGTATATTACCTTTCGGTAAACTACCGTCCGGTTGTAAAGGAAAGCGATGAACAAGAAACTGTTAAGGCAGTGTTCCATGACTTGCTTTTGATTATGGTCTATAAACGTGTCGGATGCTATTACTATCCTTTGTAGGAGCAATAGTAAAGATTATCCTATGATTTTTCGGTCTGGCACAAGGTCCTGTCTCCGACCATGCTATGCAACCACCGTTCTTACGGTTGACACCCGATTTGGTTCAGGTGACCTAATGAATTCCAGGTGAATTCCTAGGATTTTACGTTCACAAGTAATGAACGCATTGAAAATGGGTTTTCAGAAAACAAATCGGTTTTATTTTTGATCAAAATATTTTCTCGTTCAAGCTCGAGTTTAGATATCATTGAATTCCATGAGTTTGTAATTCTCAATCTTTAAGGTCAATCTCAAGGATTGAGTAATATCAGGCTTAAAAGCTGATTTTTGATCTTTAAGGAGATTATCCTTTCTGGGGATCTGATTCATTAGTCAAATCAAGCTAATTTGCACGGTGCCCCCCATTGTACGAGACAGATCCTCTCATGGTTAGGATAAGTCTGACCACTTGGCGACCCTGTTTGATGCTGAGGTCCGTGGATTTCCTGCTGATTTTAGAGATGACTTTTCTAGATTTTTCGTCAACCTACAGCTGGTCTGGACGACAACTTCATGACCTAAATCAAGAAGCGCGTGTCTTTTTCGGAAGACTTTACTTCCTTTTAATGATGGAATTGATTCATCGTGTAGATCCATCTTTTCTTTCAAATATATTACAGTAAATCGGGTAAAACAGTTAATTTAGTCCAAAACAAAAGCACCTGCAATAACTTTACAGAAGCATATGATATATAGTTTTTAATTGAATAACTTGGTACATTCTCCCCACACTTAGTTTCTTTCTTTGCCTTTTTATTCTCCTTTATTCCATTTTAAATGAATTCAATCGTTTTAGGGTGTTTCTCAATTTATGTCCTTTCCGAGGTAACGATAATTTCGGTATTAACACCTAGTTTTCACCGTTCATAAATATATATAAACATGATTTTGAATTCATTTAGTTGAAATTTTTTCAAATTTTCAGAAAATTTGGCAAATAAAACCAAGTGTAAACCCGAGAGAATTTATAACCCTTCCCCACACTTAAGATCATGCAATGCCCTCATTTGCATGAAATCAGACTATAATTATAAATTCATGAGGGTGATTAGTGTAGAAAGTAGTTAAAGATATCATAAAATTGCAGGATGATAGATGGTACACCTCATCGTTCATTCCTTCTTGTTTTATCACACATGTTTTTCTTCAAAAACGGTTGCTTTTCTGAACTGTTTACTAATATTTGAAAAAACGTCTTTTATCCTAACTTATCATGCATTTTTGTTAACGAGTTATGCACTAACCCGAACCCCTAATTTAACATTAAGTGGGGTTAAACTTCCCCACACTTAGCTGACGACATGTGAAGTCGATAGAATAAGTTCCACCAATTAAAATAGTGAGCCAGTTATTTACATCTCGGGTGGTATAAAATATATCAATGGGTTTAAAGTTTAGACTCACCCGATCGTCACTACTTAATTCTTTTTTAAGTGTAGCTTTTAGTAAATGGATATATCTCTTTTCTGGTTCTTTGTCAAATGGATCGATATACACCGACATACTTATTTCTATAGGGTGGACAATTCCTAATATTTCCTTCCTTTTATTCTCAGGATCAAAGTTTTCACCTCTATTACCCAATTGGGTGAAATTCGAGGTGTCATTATCTGTTACAGCTCGTAGTTCATTTCCGGTGGATGACTCATCTATTGAGAATATTGGATTGGAAGGTTGTGGAATGGTGAAGTTCGGTTTGGCCTTGGGGGTAAAATTTTCAACGTTATCGTATTCCCAAGAGTACCAATTTGTTACCCTTACTTCTTCTTTATCCATTGATGGATCGATGATTTCGTCGGTAGAGGCTAATGTGTTGATATGTTGTGAAATTGGTAAGACTGAATAAAAAGTATCATCAGGATAGTTGGTGATTTCGGAGCTCTCGAATTCATCAAAATTCGATGATATGAGATTTTCTTGCACACGACTCCTCAGATCAACAGGTGTGTAGTCTGATAGAGTTTCAGCTTGCCGGTTTACAAACTCTCTCATTTGTTCATTTTGAGCATTGAGTTCTTCGAGTTTGATTTTCATATTGTCTAATAAATTTTCAGACACGTAATTTTCCTCGTCTACTGGTTGTTGAGTTTGGATATATTCTTGGGAATAATCCCAATTTGAATTGTATTCTTCATAATCATTCCATTCAGGTTCCGTGGGTGCGTAATTTTCCATAGGAACGTAATAATAACATTCCCATGTTGAGTGATAATCTCCACAGATTTCACAACCAGTTATTGTTTCGTCATTCGTGATCCAAGATTGACCGAACGAATTGTCATCAACACTCGTTTGAGAGTATTGATTTAATTGATTTTGGATATCAAAAAGAGTTTCCATATCCTTGTTTTCAAAATTTTCCATTTTATTGCGATGGCCAAATTTTAGCTACAATGTGGTGCATTTACTAATTATCCTATTAGTTATAAAAATAGAAAAACTTATATAAGTTGTCCAATTAATAGACTTTTCTGCTTTTGCCCACGTTTCGAATAGCCAAAAGATGCAGCAGGGAGCCAGAACCCTTTAAATCGGAAGCTCACAACTCAGCCACTAACAAATCCAACTATTACTACGAAGCAGAAAATTGTCAACGTCCATTAATTTAACCACTTAAATAATTTTTCTTTCTGTTCGAGATATTAGATAAGAAATAGAGAAAATTTCTAAGTCCTAAAAACTAAAGCGTCGAGAAATAAGAAAGAAAAAGAATGCGCGTCGAAAAACGTCGAAAAATAAAAATAAGAAAATAGCGCGTCGTAACTTAAAAAGGAATTAAAAACTAAGAATTAAAAGTTGCGTCTAAAAATATTAAAGCTTAAAAGAAAAACTATATCCCAAATGGTAATAACTTAAAAAGGTACTAAAATATAAAAACGGCGTCGCAAAATTCTAAAGCACCTAAATCTCAGTCTAAAGAAAAAGCACTTAAGGGATTTTACGGCAAAGCCTAAAAATCTAGAAGTAAAAATAACTATGGCAAAAACTAAGTTTAAAACTAAATATGAGCTAAAAATACAAATATTACGCTAAAACGATTAAAAAGGGACAAAATATAAAAATATACAAAAAGTTGTAAAAAGTACAATTTTTATAAAAATATTATTTTTATATTATTTATTTATTAAAACTATTAATTTTACATATAATAAAACTAATTAAAATTTAAAATACAATTTAATTAAAAAAACTTAAACTAATTATAATAATTAAACTAATTAGGGTTTATTAATAATAATAATAATAAAATCCGTAATTAATGTGAAATTAGGGTTCTGTCACGTGTGTCAGAGTGTCTCCGCGAGTCGCGGTATTTCAAGCAGCAAACCCCGCGAGTCGCGGGGTTCCAAAATTCAACTCTGGTACAGTTTTTAATTCGACCTGTTTTTTTTTTTTTTTTTTTTTAATAAATTTGATATTGTTTTTCTAAAAATATATTTATACAAATATATATTAAAAATATAGCGTTTCGCCAAGTCCCCGACAGCGGCGCCAAAAACTTGATGTGGTAGCGTGGGGGTACGTGATAGTACTATATTTTACTACGAAATACGTTACAAATTACACAAGTTTTAATTATTTATTTACAAATGGGATATACCTAAACCTTGCTACAACACTATAGGCAGTGTACCTAATCGTAGAGTAGTATAGTTTTTAGTAAGTCCGGTTCGTTCCACAGGGAGCGGGCTTATTGCACACTATATTTTTAAACAACTATATTTGTACAAAATATATATAATTATATATAATAATATATCAAAGGGGGTTTACCGTTTAATGATCGATTTGTCGATTTATATTTTAAGCGAAGCGTATAGTAAATGATGATATTTAAATAACAATATAAAATAAATAACAATAATTGAAATGACAATAAATAAAAGTACGAGGAAAAATGAAATAAAATATATTATGCTTATTTAAACTTCCGTAACCATGATGTTTGACGTTTTGATTTTAATTTATTGTCCTGGGCTAATTGTCCTTTGTCCTGGATGTATTTGAAACCTATCTGGTTTTTGTCCATAATAGTTCATCGGTCATAATTATAAACTGCTCGGCAAATTTAACCTTATACCCGAAGTCAAATATTCCAACTAACTGGGGATTCGAATTGTAACAAGGTCTTAATACTTTGCTTAATGAATACACCAGGTTATCGACTGTGTGTAAACCAAGGTTTTAATACTTTGTTAACAATTACACCAATTACCCTTGAATGTAATCCACCCCTGTTTTAATGAGTCCATTGACTATTAATCCATCCCCGTGTCCGGTCAAATGAACAATAATTCGTACTTATAAATATCCCGCCCATCGTGTCCGATTAAGCGTATGTGGTTATATATAGATACATCAAATCATAACCTTTATATTAAATTAATGAGGTATCGTTAATTTAATATAAAGCCCATTAATAGCCCATAGTCTAATTTCCACAAGTGTCGTTCTTTTGTCCAAACCCCAATTATGGTACAAAACCCAATTACCCCATCTTTAATATTTAGCTCAACATCATGATTACTTCGGCTCAAATAAGCATAATAATAACTTAAGTACGAGACATTAATTTAAAAAGGAGAACATAGCTTACATTGATTATTTATCGCGTAGTAGTACATGGACAGAATTTCGACTTCAAAAACCCGTAAAATAACTTTTACATAACCCAAACTAATCTAATATAACACTAATCTATACTATATATATATATATATATATATATATATATATATATATATATATATATATATATATATATTATATATTATATATATTATATATTTATTTATTTATTATCTTACGGAGTATTATTATTATTATTATATTTTTTTACTCGCAGAATTCGTGACCTTTTATAGGAGTTTTGATTTCTGACAGCTCCGCGAGTCGTGGAGTTTTTAGCCTTCAAACTCTGCGAGTCGCGGAGTTTGAAAATCCAGCTCAGGATCATTTGTCTCATAGCTTGTCGACATAATTTTTAAATATATATAATATATAAATAATTTATATAATTATTTAAATATTATATTATATTCTTGTGCATAGTTGACTTGTAATTTTTGGTCCGTTGCGTCGGGCGTTGATAGTTGACTCATGTCCCAGTTCCGGATTTTCGAACGTCCTTGCGTACAATTTAATATCTTGTACTTTGCGTTTTGTAACTTGTACTCTTGTCATTTTTAGACGTTTTTCATCAATAAATTGAACCTTTTGAATTGTATCTTGAACATTTGAGCTTTTTGGACGTTTGTGTCTTCAAATCTTCATTTTCGCCTTTTGTCTTCGCACTTATTTATTTAAACAATTACAATGAAAATATAATACAATTACATATGAAAACCTATTATTTAGGAGGGATATTGCTATGAAATATATGTTCCTTTTTAGCCTTATCAATATGCAAGGTGGTACAACTCAACGTAGAATATATTTTAAGTACTTGTGTCCATGGTGTAAAACATAAAATGCATGTATTCTCATCCCAAAATATTTTTAGAGTTTAAAAATGGGACTATATACTCACAGTAGTAAAAGTATATTAATAATAAGTTTTCAACTTATTAAAAATATGACCGTCGTCCTTGGATTCACGAACCTATAACAATAATAACGATTCAGATGATATATGAATAAAATAAAGCAAGTTCATAGAATACTTATATAATAATTTTTAACATTTTATGTTAGTAGTCCATTGTTAGTAGTCCTTTGTTAGTAGTCCGAAAAGTCCAACAGTCCAATAATCGGTATATACATATATATATAATCTTAGAATTACCCCACGACGTATTGTATACGTATTGTATTTGCATCAACCCAGAGACGTATTGTATACGTATTGTATTAGAATTAACTAAGACGTATTGTGTACGTATTGTCTTAGGATTTATCAAAACGTATTTTATACTTATTGTGTTAGGACGTACCAAGAATATTATTATACATATATACAATCACAGAATTAACCAAGATTATAATATTTTGTTATACTACTGATAACATGTCCAAATATATATAGGATATAGGAAAAGTTAACAAGGATATGGTTAATATAGTTTTTATAATATAAATTTCGTCCATACAACGTTAATTTTAGCAGATTTTGTTTTGCTCGCCAAATATTCATTACAACTCCGTTTAAAGTGAATCAAATTGCTATGGATTCATTAAGAAGTAAATTTTACAAAACCAATTCGAAAAGTTCATCCCAAGTAGTAATTTGGAAAAATCCCGGCATCCACCCAATATATGATTTTTGATAAAATACTTCCACTTTGTCTAAAATCATGAAAAAAATACTGGAAGTATTATTTACATATATTAATATATTTCCAAAGTCTTAGCCTCGAACTCAAAGTCTAAAATAGGTTTTTAATTCCCAACCCAAAACAGTCCGCTTTTTACCGAATGGAGATTAAAGGATATATGTTAAGTTTCAAGGTGTTCTTCATATGTACAAGTTATAAGTTCTTATGTTAACTTAATATAACATCATAATACATATAAATAAGTGTTATTAGAGTTAAGTTAGAAAGATTAGATTAGTTTTTCAAACAAGCTTGGTGTTCACCAAAACAAGTTCTAGTTTTTACAAGTTTTATAAGTATAATAAGATAGCAACTATACAAGGAATTGAACAAGGATTTTGAGAAGTATTTTACCTTGATTATGAAGAGGAAAGTTTCTGAGATTAAATTATGATATGAGAGCATTCAAGTGTGTGTTTTTAGTTTAAGAAAATGTGGAGTAAAAATGAGTTAAAATGGTCCTTATTTATAACCTTATAATTTTAGCTTTTAGTGAAAATATATAAGATAAGTTAAATTGTATTAAGTCATGCATGACATATTAAATTGATTAGGTCATGGATAACATATTACACAAATAATTGCAGATTTCTATTGGTATATACCAATAGTAAATACTTCTAGAAGCTATGTATAATACGGGTAAAAATATCGTATGAATGCGAGTAGAATTCTTTGAGGAAATTGAATGAAAATACGAGTATAGCTAACCTTTACATGTATTGGTATATTATAAAGTGTATTCAATACTTGTAAGGATGTATTTACACTCGTAATACATTATATGTAAATATATTTTAACATAAGTTAATTACGTCGTTTAAATAGTAATATATATATATTGTTTGAAAACTCTTTAAATTAGTAGTATGAAAATATACATATATATATATATATATATATATATATATATATATATATATATATATATATATATATATATATATATATATATGATACTTTGTTAATATACTTAATGAGATATTTAATTATCATATTTTCAAGTTAAATATATATAAATCCATATATATACACAATAATTAAATAATTAAATAATTAAATCAAGTTATGACGTTCATGAATCGTTGGAATAAAAGGGTGACCAAAAGTTTGTGTAAAACTCTTTCTGGAGGTTCAAGATTTATTAAAATTCATTGCTTATCAAGTCGGAATTATATAAAGATTAAGTTTAAATTTGGTCAGAAATTTTCGGGTCGTCACAATTGCTGAACTTTAAGAAGTGAAAACGTAGAAATATTGTAGATTATTACTGGAACTTTAGGAAGTGAAAACGTTATAAATATTGTAGATTATTGCTAGAACTTTAGGAAGTGAAAATGTTAGAACGAGAACTTGCTCCTGTTATCTGATTCCTCAAACATGCATAAGATTGTACTTTCCATACCTACATGAAAAAAAAATAACTACAAATCGAATAATACTGTAAATAACTTTTTCCAAAATCTGATGATAAAAAACAGAGTGGAAATAAAATAGAATAAATCAAACAAGATCAAAGACAAAAATTGAATATAGATCTATTTTTAATGTAATAAAACTTTTATATATGTGATAGATTGATTGTTCTTATATCTGATTTATTTTAATACATAAATTGAATATTATTTTAATTAAATTTATTAAATTGAATATAATATAAACCGTTAAACGCGTGAGCCTGTAGTGGAATTTCATATAGATTCAAACCGTTATGGTAATTTGATTTTGTTTTTAATTATGACCGAGTCTCCACTCTCCAGCATAATATTAGTATTGTGTATTTAAATTTAGTATTCCTTACATTCGACGATAAATGTACACTTTAGTATTTTGATATAGACTCAAAATCATTGTACAATTATAAAAAAACTACTCCGTATTAAATATCATTAACTTTCAATTTAACCACACTAACATCACTTTGCGGGAATAATAGACTTGAGCCCAATTCAACCCTAAGAGTTAAGTCAAGGGGATGAGGAACATAAACTATTATATATAGGTTAACTTTTAGGGTAGAATTGGGCTCAAATCTATTATTTCTGCATGGTATCAGAGCTAAGGAATGATGTTGGGACCGTGCCGCAGTAATCTGAGCCTCGTGTGAGTGGGATGTGTTGAGTATTGAGTTGTCTCATCTCATCCCACATCGGCTAAGGATCCAAATATTAAGCTACTTATAATAGTTTGGGTTCCTCATCCCTTTGAGTTAACTTTTGAAGTTGAATTGGGCTCAAGTCTCTTATTTCCGAACACTTACATATTATATTTTAAATAAATCTACCCAAAGTTATGTGAAATATAAAAGATAAAACTGACAATATCATACATATCTTAAATTCAACAAAATGACAATCTTTTTGAGACGGATGAAGTACGAGTATTATGCCAGAATTTGGTGTTGAAGTAATTCACATAACCGTAGCATTAAGGTTACCCACTATAATACAAAATGATGAGCATTTTTTATGGTATGGATAAAAACACGCTCAAAACGATTTTATAAAGTTTTTTTAGAAAAATAATGATTTTTTTGCTCCGTTGGTCCCTGTATTATACCCCATATTGCTATCAGCGTCCCTCGAATTTTTTTTTGCCTTTAGAATCCTTTATTTTTCATAAATTTGCAATCAGCATCCCTCCGTCAAACTTTTGTTAATAAGTCCGTTAAATTTTGACATGTGCAATGCATGTGAGGGTGAAATCGTCTTTTTATCCATCTTCTTCATCTGAATCTAAAGCTTGCTTAACTTGTTCTTCCCCAAAATTACAAGCCCTAATTTTTTGTAAAATAGAACTAAAACTAAACCTTAATCAACACAAACTTAAAATATCCCATCTCGAATACATTGTTCATCTCAATATCAAATGACAACTAAAAGAGGTAGTAAGAAATGGAAACTAAAAGAGCGTGAAAAAAAAATCCAATTGCTTGACCACACGAGTCATCCATCAATGTCAGTGGATCCATAATAAAAATCTAATTGCTTGGATTAGCCACCTCACCAACCACTTGTAATTATATTTAATACAAGATTCATGTTTCTAAGGTGAGACTGATGTTTTTGGAGGCAAAGGTGATTCTACATCATTATTCATTTCACCATCATAACCACATAATCAAGCATATCTACTACCATCATAAACCCATACTGAACAAAACCACCATGAATTTTTTACCAAATCAAACCCATGATCAGTATTAAGACAAGATTCATGTTTCTAACTAACAACCGAACCTTCGTCATTCTCCAGATCAATCAAACAATCCAAATCATCTCAGATATGAAGTTCTTGATTCGGTCAACAAAATTCAACCGAATCCTTCAAGATTAAATTCAAGAATCACATGATGTTTCGTGTTGAAAATCTGATCGACGAGTGTTAGAAATTATATTTGCAACATCTTTGATGAAGATTTCAACATCCAAAACACTCCGTATTGTGATCTTGATATCGAGTTCTTAAGCATTAAAACCGTGACCTTAATTGTTTAGTGTTGCTAAACTTAACAAGATTCTAATTGTTGTTGTTGCTGAAAGTAAACACAAGGAAATTATATTTGCTGAAAGCAAGTTCTTTTGCATAAAGATCTTAATTGTTGTTGCTGAAACTATACAAGATCTTAATTGTTTAGTGTTTTTATTTTAATTTTCAAGTATATCCATATATCCAGTACCCATCAAAATGATTTGGAAATGTTGAAAATGATTTGAAAGAAATCTAGAAAATCATTCATTGTTTCCTTGCGTTTTTGTGTTTCTTATTCGAGAATCTAAAAATGCAAAAATGTTTATAATCACTGAACGCTACTTTATGAAAATTTTGGTAGCTTATTTTGATGATTTCGTCGACCTCCACCGTGAACCACCAAACGCCATTGTACATGTTGCCGGAATCTGAGTTTTTGTTAACAACAACTGCCGGCTTTTCTGAGTTTAGTGAAAAAGATTAATTTGCGTGGGCGGTCCTTGATTTTTGTGATGAAGATGAAGATGATGGGTAAAAAGACAACTTTACCCTCACATGCATTGCAGATGTTAAGACTTAACGAACTTATTTAACAGAAGTTTGACGAAGTGATGCTGATTGCAATTTTTGGAAAAAAAAAAGGATTCTACACACGTTACCGTTTTGCCCGATAATCCAAGGAAGTCAGTCTGAAAAATAAAGGATTCTACGCACGTTACCGTTCTGTTAGGCCCTTAAGATGCTTTTATGTTTGCATTTTATATATATTTACTAAACTAAATATAAATTTCTACCTTTGTAGTTGAAGGTATTTCTCCCGGAGATAGATTTTCATCCCTATTTAAATAGTACTATAAATGGTGTTGCTTTTCACGTAGATCTTTTAAAGCTTTAGCCTTTTTGTATACAGATTTTGTGACATTCTAAATTAAATATTTAAACCTTATCATGGTTGATCGAAAAAAAATTAAATAAATATATGAAATAAATAAATGATACTACCTCGACAGATAAACACTCATCACGAAGTCAAAAAGTTCTAGTGTACCGTGAATTGAACGGCATCTATTGTTCTCGAATCCAAAAAGTCCGCTCGCATTGACTTTATCGTACGGTACTCGACATATAAAAGCCAGCACTTCCACAAGGAGAACAACCACATCAGACCAATGTGCCAAAGTAATCTCCTGAAAAGTTAAACACAGAAAACATTTAAAAGACCAAATAAAATACTATGGAATCTTGTAACTTCAAACTTAACGTACATAGATTTTGGTCCAAGATTTAGTATAGACAGCTTTTCAATGCCAGTTTTCACGCTCCTTTGAGATAGATCCACTAGAATAAGAATCAAGAGTAAGAGAAAGGTCGCTGGAATGAATATTTTTAAGCTGCATGCAATCAAGTTATTAAGTTAATATATAAAATGAATACTATATGTAAAATTAAATAGATCGATCAATAAATAAATATTTACTATACTACATTAAATAATAACAATGAGAGTAAGCACTTATTTTTTTGAATGTGATTATAGCAAAGATGTGTGGAAGAATGTTAAGGATAAGCTGCTATTCAAAAGGTTTTATCGAATTGCATAATGGATATTGTTAGCACATTAGCCATTTATCCACTTTATGAGAATATTTGGAACATTATCAATAGATTGGTGGTGGCTGCTATGGCTTATTATGTGTGGCAAGAAAAAAAAATAGAAAATTGTTTCAGAAAAGAGAAAAAAAATTCAAAGGAATTGGGCAGAGACTAATACATGAATTTATTTCCAGTAAAATTGTTGACTCTTAAAGTCAAAGATTTGAAAGCTGTCAAGAAATAGAAGCTGCAAACATATGAGATCTTATTTGGAAAGATGGAAGATTGTATCTGAAATAGAATAAGTCTTTTGTTCTTTTTTGATCTGATGTAGATGGGTCATTGAGTTTTGTTATGTATTGGGGTGGGCTTTGCTTGTTTGATTATTTTTTGATGTATGTCGTTTAGGGTGCACATCTCATGTGGTTGTAATTTGGTGGCATTATAATATATATGGTTTCACTTTTGTTGAAAAAAATAAATAAATAAAAAATAAGAATGAGATATTAATCTAGCTTAGATTCTTCATTCCTATATTTTTATGCTCATTTTTAAATATATCAAAAAAAGCACTTTCGAGGTTTTGGGAAGACTGCCATTACTTTGTTTCAATTTTCAAGGACAGGTTCGTTCACAAGGCTCTATAGACTTGAAGCTGAAAAGGGACAAACATAAATGAAAGGATGATCAGTTGGAAAGAGTCATCCTTACCCTTGAACGCGTCCCAAATTTCTGTTCAAAAAGATTGGAACGGGTCATCGAGTTGGAAATGGACTTGTGAACCAATGGGAAGGGTTAAAAACGGAAATGGAGCTACTTGACTCTAAGCGTAACAATAAACGTATCTAAACAAAACAGACTCCTATTACCCCAATCTATAGGAATATTCGCGTGGAGAATCAAATCAAACGTAGACATCTATATCTTGATGAACAATAAACTATAATTCTTTTAAGTTCTAATATAACAGTTCTTTTTGCCTACAACTAGCATATATACTTCATACATATTTGAGTTTTATTATAATAATAGTAAGGTCAACATGGGCCACCATATACATATATAAATTCTTTCTGTTTGTCTTTTAAATGGCAATATTCCAAATTTAAACTCTCCCTTTCCTTTTACAAAATCAATACATAAAACACTTTACAATTCACCTTACAAACATGAATACCAGATAATAAAAATAAAAATAAAAAATCAGGAAGTAGCATCAAACTAGCAATCAAAGACATATTTTATTAACAATACATTTGTTGCAATAAATGAATCACTTTTAAATTTTTTACTCTCATTAACTAACACTACATTTATCGCAATAATTATTTACCTAATTCAGACAACAAAAACAAAATACACATTTAATTCCAATCACAATCATTACTAAAACCATCCAACCAACCTAGATTAAAAATAAATAAATAAATAAAAAGTATAGCTTAACTCACCCAAACAAATATTCTCTGAGTAGTGCAACACTATCCATCTCCAATTGAGCCACGTCTCACGTGTAAGCTTCCCTAATCCTGCTAAACATAGTTTGATTTTCTAATCTTACATCTTCATTAGTCAATATCTTCCTCGTATAGTATATGGGATGAGTAAATCGTTGAAAACGAAGGTAGCTATAACTAATACCTCCTACAAGTAAGAGTATGACATCCAATGCTACGGGGCTCAACAAATCACTCAGTAGTTTATTATTTGTTATTTGGGAGGAAATAAATTTACATATGAATTTAATTTGAAGAGAAGTAAAATTAGGGGCATCAAGTGTTCATTCGCCACTTTATTACCTACACTATCCGAATAGATTTTATATAAACTTAAAACATTTTTTCACTATTTATATATGTTTAAAAACTTTAGATGTTCTTAAATTTGTGTATATAATTTATTTAATTAAAGTATTAGAAAGTTAAAATAAACTTTTTTTTAATAATAAAATGTTAAACTATATATAATTTATTTAATTAAAGTATTAGAAAGTTAAAATAAACTTTTTTTTAATAATAAAATGTTAAACTATATTGTATCAGCCCATGTATTTGGCTTATTGAGCCTAATCCATTATTTAGAGTTAGGTTTATTGGCTTTATATAGCCCTATCATCTGATTACACAATAATACAATTCATAAGTCAACATGGTATCAGAGCCAGAACATTTTGGTTATCCTTCTTTTTTTTCATCGCCGACTTGTACCTTACAATTTTTAATTTTTTCCACAACTCATTCAATATATTCTGCAAAATATACCTACCAACAATTCCAACATCACCTTAATTCATCCACCCTCTTGTTGCCACGTTTTCCAATATTAAATTTTTGTATGAGTTTGACACCTTAAAAAATACAGTAAGGTCACGAAGAAAAAGCTAAATTTTGATTCCTTCTCCAACACATCGTAAGTGATATAATTTTGTTCATTATTTCTTTGTACATCGTGACAAGCACCAAAATATTTATTTTCTTGAATAAATATTTCAAGGTGCGTTTTTTTTTGTTGAAAAAAAGCACCTTGAAATCAAGCTCACTACCTTCTTGTTGGTAGTAACGTACGCCCGTTACCGTTTGCCCGATAATCTAAGGAAGCCCGTATGAGATAGATATTTAGGGGTTTCTGTTAGGCACTTAAGATGCTTTTATGTTTGCATTTTATATATATTTACTAAACGAAATATAAATTTCTACCTTTGTAGTTGGAGGTATTTCTCCCGGAGGTAGATTTTCATCCCTACTCAAGTAGTAGTTTGAACGGTGTTGCTTTTCACGTAGATCTCTTAAAACTTTAGCACTTTTGCATGCAAATTTTGTGACATCCTAAATTAAATATTTAAATCTTATCATGGTTGATAAAAAAAAATTAAATAAATAAATGATACTACCTAACTAATAAACACTAATCACATTTGTAAATACAGTTAAAGAGATCCGTAACACTGCTTCGAGAGGATACATCCCTCACGAGTACCTACAAATGGGTAAACGAGTTAAGTTACCCGCACAAGAGGAGTATCTTAGGATGATTAAAAAAATTTCACAAAGAAAAGGGTAGACGGTTAATATAATTAAAAATTTCTAGTGTACCATGAATTTATCGGCATTTATTGTTCTCGAAGCCAAAAATTCCGCTCGTATTGACTTTATCGTACAATATTCGACATATAAAAGCCAGCACGTCCACAAGGAGAACAACCACATCAGACCAATGTGCCAAAGATATCTCCTGAAAAGTTAAACTCAAAAAACATTTAAAAGACCAAACAAAATAATATGGAATCTTGTAACTTCAAACATTTTGGTCCAGGATTTAGTATGGACAACTTTTCAATGCCAATTTTCACGCTCCTTTTATATAGATCTACTAGAATAGGAATCAAGGGTAAGAGAAGGGCTGCTGGAACGAATATTTTTAAACTGCGTGCAATCAACTTGTTAAGTTAATATATAAAATGAATACTATATGTAAAATTAAATAGATAGATCAATAAATAAATACTTACTATACTACATTAAATAATAACAATGAGAGTAAGCACTTATTTTTTTGAATGTGATTATAGCAAAAATGTGTGGAAGGATGTTAAGAATAAGCTGCTATTCAAAAGGTTTTATCGAATTACGTAATAGATATTTTTAGCACATTAGCCATTTATCCACTTTCTGGGAATATTTGAAACATTATCAATAGATTGGTAGTGGCTGCTACGGCTTATTATATGTGACAAGAAGAAATAGAAGATTGTTTCAAAAAAGAGAAAAAAATATTCAAAGGAATTGGGCAGACGCTAATACATGAATTTATTTCCAGTAAAACTGTTGACTCTTAGGGCATGTTTGGCGAAACTAGCTGGTAGCTGTTAGCTGCAAGCTTGTAGCTGTTAGCTGGAAGCTGATAGCTGTTAGCTGAAGCTTTTTAAATATATTTAAATGTTTGATAAGGTAGCTGAAGCTGTAAAATAAATAGTAAAAAGACAAAAATGTACACAAGAGAAAAAATATTAATGCTAAACTAATATCCATATTAATACATATAGACACGTGTAATCATATATGTAATAATGAATCTTACTAGCATAAAGAAATATATAGAGATTTGTGTATATAAGAATTTATAGCTATAGCTACATATTAGTAAACATAAAACATAATGTAACTAATTATGTGTAACCAATGTAAAATTCATTAGAATTAAAATCACTACGTGTGTAATCAATTAACATACGTGTAGCCATATAAGTATATTCTAACTAAAGTTTAACATATACGTGTAATACGTTTAATTAATATTGCCGTAGGTTTTGTTACGGGGTTGGACCTAATAACTCGTGAAAGGATATTTAAGTAATATAAATACAAAAAGCTCTTAAACAATTTCAAATGCTTCTTAATGTAGCGTTCAAAAAAAGAAGCTTTTTTCAACTCTAAAAGCTTTAAGCCCCTTTAAACCAACGGAGCTTTTTATTAGATAGGAGCCTTTTTATAAAAGTTATAAGCTAAAAGCTCTAAAAAGATCCTAAAAGTTGCGTGCCAAACATACCCCAAAAGTCAAAGATTTGAAAGCTGTCAAGAAATAGAAGTTGCAAACATATGGGATCTTATTTGGAAACATGGAAGATTGTATATAAAATAAGTCTGTTGTTCTTTTTGATATGATGTAGATGGTTCATTGAGTTTTGTTATGTTATTGGGGTGGGTTTTGTTTGTTTGATTATTTTTGGATGTATGTCGTTTAGGGTGCACAACCCATGTGGTTGTAATTTGATGGCATTATAATATATATGGTTTCAACTTTGCTGAAAAAATAAATTAATAAAAAATAACAATGAGATATTAATATAGCTTAGATTCTTCATTCTTATATTTTTCTGCTCATTTTTAAATATATATATATATATGTGTGTATATATATATATATATATATATATATATATATATATATATATATATATATATATATATATATATAAAACATCACTTTCGACGTTTTGGGAAGACTGCTATTACTTTGTTTCAACTTTCAAGGACAGGTTCGTTCACAAAGCTCTACAAACTTGAAGCTGAAAAGGGGACAAACATAAATGAAAGAATGATCACTTGGAAAGGGTCATCCTTAACCCTTGAACGCATCCCAAATTGCTGTTCAAAAAGATTGGAAAGGGTCATCGTGTTGGAAATGGACCCGTGAGCCAACGGGAAGGGTTAAGAACAGAACTGGAGCTGCTTCATCTGTTTTCAGCCCATATGAGACGGAAGGCTGGAAATAGAAACCTAAAATAATATTTTAGTCGACTTACTTGACTCTAAGCGGAACAAGAAACGTATCTAAACAAAACGGACTCCTATTACCCCAATCTATAGGAATATTCTTGTGGAGAATCAAATCAAACGTAAGAATCCTAATGAACAATAAACTATAATTCTTTTGAGTTTAAATATAATAATTTTTTTGGTTACAAGTGCGTATATACTTTGTACATATTTGGCTTTTAATAAAATAATAATAAGGTCAATCTGGGCCACCATGTACATATATAAATTCTTTCGAATTGTCTTTTAAATGACAATATTCCAAATTTGAACTATCCATTTTTTTTAAAAAAAAAACAATATATCAAATACTTTACAATTCACCTTAAAAACATGAATGCCAATAATATAAAAATAAAAAAAAAATTAGGAAGTAGCATCAAACTATCAATCAAGGATCTGTTTCATTAACACTACGTTTGTCGAAATAAATGAATTACTTTCAAATTTTTGACTCTCATTAACTAACACTACATTTATCGCATTAATTAATTACCTAATTCAAACAACAAAAACAAAATACACATTTAATTCTAATCACAATTATTACTAAAACCAACCAACCAACCAACCTAGATTAAAAATGAATAATTAAATAAAAATTATAGCTTAGCTCACCCTAACAAATATACTCTGAGTAGTGCAACACTATTCATCACGAATTGAGCCACTTCTCGCGTGTAAGAGTCCCTAATCTAGCTAAATATAGTTTGATTTTCTAATCTTATATCTTCATTAGTCAATATCTTAATCATATAGTATATGGGATGAGTAAATCGTTGAAAACGAAGGTAGCTATAACTAATACCTCCTACAAGTAAGAGTATGACATTCAACGCAATGGGGCTTAAGAAATCACTCAGTAGTTTATCCATTGTTATTTAGGAGGAAATAAATTTAGGTCTAATTTAATTTGAAGAGAAATAAAATTAGGGACATCAAGTGTTCATTCGCCACTTTATTGCCTACACTATTCGACTAGATTTTATATAAACTTACAATATTTGTTTCACTATTTATCTTTGTTTAAAAACTTTGTATGTTCTTAACTTTGTGTATATAATTTATTTAATTAAAGTATTAAAAAGTTAAAATAAACTTTTTTTTAATAATAAAATTTTAGACTATATTGTATCAACCCATGTACTTGGCTTATATGGCCTAATCCATTATTTAGAGTTAGTTTTATTTGCTTTATATAGCCCTCTCATGTATGCAGTATGATTACGCAATAATATAATTCATAAGTCAACATGGTATCAGAGCCAAAACATTTAGGTTATCCTTTTTTTTCATCACCGACTTGCATTTTTTAATTATTCCACAACTCATTCAATATCTTCTGCAAAATATACCTACCAAAATTTAAACACCACCTTAATTCATCTACTCTCTTGTTGTCACGTTGCCTAATATTTAATTTTTTAGGAGTTTGACACCTTGAAAAATACGGTAAGGTCACGAAAAAAAAGAAGAAGCTAAATTTTGATTCTTTCTCCAACACATCGTAAGTGATATAATTTTCTTCATTAATTCTTTGTATATCGTGACATGCACTAAAATATTTATTCTCTTGAATAAATATTTCAAGGTGCAATTTTTTTTTGAAAAAAAACGCACCTTGAAATCAAGCTCACTAACTTCCTGTTGGTAGGCCCTTAAGATGCTTTTAAGTTTGTATTTTATATATATATATATATATATATATATATATATATATATATATATATATATATATATTTACTAAACTAAATATAAATTTCTACCTTTGTAGTTAGAGGTATTTCTCCCAGAGACAGATTTTCATCCATACTCAACTAGTACTCTAAACGGTGTTGCTTTTCACGTAGATCTCTTAAAACTTTACCCTTTTTGTATGCAGATTTTGTGACATCCTAAATTAAATATTTAAACCTTATCATGGTTGATCGAAAAAATTAAATAAATAAATGATACTACCTCGACTGATAAACACTCATCACGTTTGTAAATACGGTTAAAGAGATTCGTAACACTGCTGTGAGAGGGTACATCACTCACGAGTACATGCAAATGGGTAGACAAGTTAAGGTACCCACGTAAGGGGAGTATCTTGGGATGATTAAAATTTTGTCACAAAGAAAAGGGTAGACAGTTAATATAATTAAAAAGTTCTAGTGTATTGTGAATTGATCGGCATCTATTATTCTCGAAGCCAAAAGGTCCGCTCGCATTGACTTTATCGTATGGTACTAGACATATAAAAGCCAGCACGTCCACAAGGAGAACACCCACATCAGTCCAATATGCCAAAGATATCTTCTGAAAAAATTGTAACACCCTGTTTTCCCGTGCGCGTCTAAAGGTACGTACTTAATCAATTGTACGCTTATAACTTACTCGTTATGTGATTAAATGAACTAAAGTGTTAGTTGGGTGAAAGTGCATATATGTATATGTGTGTGTGTGTATATGTATATATATATATATATATATATATATATATATATATATATATATATATATATATATATGTATATTCAAATGCGTGCGTGTACGCGTATATGAATGTGTCGTGTTTGGCGTCGAGTCGTGTGAGACTTAAGGTCAAGGTTTAGACGTGCATAGGAAGGGTGAAAGTTGTTGTGCTTGTGTTTGAACCTTTGTTTTATGATTTGTTGTCGAAGTGACCAGGAACAGGCCAATGCCGCGCCGCGAGGAATGGGGCCGCGACGCGACAATCAAAGCAAATCCAGATCAGAACTTGAGTTAAGAAGGGTGGTTTTTCCTTCTTTATGTCGCGCCACGACAATTGAGCCGCGCCGCGACACATCTGCAGTTCAGACTCCGAATTTTACTCAAATTAAATAGGGTTTAGGGGTAATTTAGTCTTTTTACATATAGATCTGGTTGGAGCTTTTAATATCAACCAGTTATCCTATATTCTCATTTCTTTTCCATTTTCTTTCATAAATTCCTCTCAAAACTTAAAATCCACTTAGTTTATACTTGAGATTTGAAGAGAGTGTTTTGTGAATCAATCCTAGAAGTAAGAATTAAAGTTGTTCTCCTTGCTATTAGCTACAAGAGGATAGTTTTGGTAAGTCTCAACTTTAAGTTTCAAGTTTTATTTAGTTAAGCTAGGGTTTGGTTCATATGAGTTTTGTGTGACCCATTTGAGGGTTAAATGGGTGGATTTTGGGTTAGATTGTTGAAAGAAAACCCTAATTACCATAATCTAGGGTTTGGTCTAATGAAATGGGGTTGGTAAGTGTTAATGGTGTTGTAAGCATTAAATACACTTGTTAAATGTTGGTGAGATTGTGAATAGGTCATGTATGACAAAGTTTGATTGTGTAAGTGTCAAAATGGGTCATATGAGTCAAAGTTGAACTAATTGGGTAAAATGGGTATAAAATACACCAAGTTTATGTTAGTTGATGTTAATAGACCCTAATCACTAGCTTTTAGTGATTTATGACAAGGCATGGCCATTAATGGGCGGTTTTGGTGTAGTTGAGTCATTTAATGCAAACGGGTCATTAAATGCTCAAGGGTTAGTGTTGGCATTTAATTCAACTAGATTGTATGCTAATAAATGCATAATGTACTAGGTACGTTACATTGAAGGGTTGCAAGCTCGGTTAGCTTTCACAAGAGACTTGAGGTGAGTGGAAAATCTATATATGTATGTATATGATTTACGTGCCGTATTAATGGTGTCACATAGCCGTTTTGTGACCATAGTTGTGAGACATAGCCATTTTGTCCACATTTTATATTTATGCACATAACCGTGTTTGTACATATAGTGGCGAGTAATAGCCGTGTTTTACTCCCACGTTATTATCCGTGTTATTGTGCACATAGCCGTGTTTGTGTACATGATTGTGAGTAATAGCCGTGTTTTACTCACATGTTGATCAAGTGATGCCATAGCCGTTTTTGGGGACACTTGGGGGTGATGCCATAGCCGTTTTTGGAACACCTCGGGGGTTAGTATACCATAGCCGTGTTTGGGAGCTAACGGTTGTTATGAACATCGATGACTTGTTTCGCTAAGTCATTCCCCTTGCGAAGAATTTTGGTTAACCATGGTTTATAGTTGGTGATGCTAGCATTTGATTTATGATTATGATATTTATGTTATTAATGTGGCTAGTTGTACGGTTTGACGATGCTAGCTTATTTATCGAGATGTTATGCGATTGTGTGCATTATATGATATCGTGGATGCGTGTGGGTAAGTCTTATATGCATGTATATATTTATTCTACTCACTAAGCTTTGCTTACCCCTCTCGTTGTTTATCTTTTTAGATGCAGGCGCGGACAAGGGCAAGGGGGTCGTTGGGCACTAGGTGTCCCTTGTTGTTGTTATGTTGGAGCTTTTGGGAAGTTGGCCTAGTTTTGGGTAGGTTAGTCCCAAACCATGCTCGGAACGTCGTTTGGTTTATAAAATATCATTGTAATGGGTTAAACTTGTACTAAACTTTATTCGTGGCCTTCGTGCCTTTTGTAAACAATTAGTTGTTGTGCGTTTTAAATGGAACTCGTGAAATGGGTTACATATTTATTTGGCGTGTAATCGTGTTGTATAAAATTTTTTTTTATCGTATGGATTATGGTTTGGGTTGTTACAAGTGGTATCAGAGCGTGGTCTAAGGGATTTAGGTGACTTGAGATAGGGGCCTAGACTTAGACTTTTGTGTTTTGGAATTATATGCGGGACTTGTAGGACTACGGGTCGGTGCGGGCTTTGATTAGTTCTTTAATGCATAGGTGGACTAACTATGCTATGATATGATATTACTAATCATGTGTTATTGTCTTGAACATCGAGCAAGATGGTTGTGATACGTTTGAGCATGGCACGGCATGTGAGCGTAATAGTGAGTCGCGACCACTATTACCGTTGCAAGTCAAGTCAAGCAAGGATGTGTGACAAGTATCGAGCTAGATGTGGTGTGTGTGCGGTCATATGCATAGATATATATGTGTATTAAATTGATTGGTGATGTCTAATCTGTTTTTAATCTTTAGAATGAAGACGAGAAACGGAACGAATACGAATGGCAATGGTGGTCCCTCTCATGTGGAGGAAGATGAGATGACTACCAAGATTGAGACCGCTTTAGAAAACTATGTTTCGGTTTTCTCACGAAGGGTTAAACAAATATTCGAAGAGTCAGTTTCGGAACAAATTGTCGATATGATTCAAGAACGGATGACTAATGCTATTAAAGAAAAAGTCGAGAGGAGGTTTCCTAGACCTCAAAATGTGGGCGAGTTGGAGTTTAGCTATAAGAACTTCTTGGCGACTAAGCCTCCTCACTTTCACGGGGATCCCGACCCCATGAAGAGTGCGGCTTGGATTTCCGATGTTGAAGGTTGTTTTCGCACGACCGAGTGCCCTCCCGAAAAGAAAACAAGGCTTGCTACTAGTTTGTTAAGGGGCCATGCTAAAGATTGGCTCGATGGCAAGATTGATATGGTGGGTGATGCGGCTTTTGTGGGGTTATCTTGGGCGGATTTCAAGAAGGAGTTTTTCCTTGAATATCGTACGCAAGCGGATCTTTCCAAATTGCGCAACGAGTTAAGGAACATGCGTCAAGGGTCTTTGGACCTAAACACTCTTAAAACCAACTTTCTCGCCAAGGCACGTTTTTGTCCCGAGTATGCGGGAAATGATCAAATGCTAATGGAAGACTTTCATGCAACCCTTAGAGATGATTTAAAGGGTAAAATTAGTATCGATCATGTTGAAACTTTCGCTAAGCTTTTGGCGGTGGCAAAAGGGTTTGAAGTACAAGCTCCGAGTCCGGTTCCGGTTAGTTATGGGTCGAGCAAAAGAAAATTTGAAGCGCCTAGTTACTCCAACAAGAAGAGCAAGGGTGTGTCCGAAAGCGTCAGAAGTATGAAGAAGGGTGGTTCGAATACTTTTACGCCTACTTGTTATAGTTGTGGGAAGCAGGGTCATTACGCTTGTGATTGTTTGATCAAGACCGTCACGTGCTTTAATTGTCAAAAGACGGGGCACCGGAAGGCGGAATGTCCCGAATTATCAAACGACCAAGTAAAAAGGCTAGAGAAGGCGGGGGGGTCGGCTAGGGGGCGTAACTACTTGATGACGAATGATGAATCCAAACAATCCAACGAAGTCGTATCAGGTACTTTCATGGTTAACTCTAATCCGGCAAGGATTCTATTTGATAGCGGTGCAAATTTATCGTTCGTGTCTCTAAAATTTGTGCCTAAACTTAATAAACCGTTAGCTAAGTTAAGTCATCCGGTAGAAGTTGAAATAGTGGATGGCAAGACGGTGCTAGTGGTTGATGTGTGTAAAGATTGTAATGTGGTGTTTGGTTCCGATAACTTTAAAATTGATCTCATCCCGATGACCTTGGGTGATTTTGATATCGTGGTTGGTATGGATTGGCTCGATCATAATAGGGCCAATATTGCATGCCGTGAGAAATCCATTCGTGTGAAGACCCCTAGTGGGAGAGAGCTAATTATTCATGGTGATAAACGAAGGAGACCAATGCCGATATGCACTTTTGCACGGGCACGTCGTCTCGTTGTTACCGGTGGCATGACTTTCCTTGCTCATGTTGTTGATACTCGTAATGAGCCACCACCCATTTGTGAAATTCCGGTGGTAAGTGAGTTTGATGATGTTTTTCCGGATGAGTTACCGGGTGTTCTGGCAGAAAGACAAGTCGAATTTCGCATTGAGTTGGTTCCGAGAGCTACTCCCATTACTAAAACTCCTTATCGTTTAGCACCGACGGAAATGCAAGAATTGTTGAATCAAATTCAAGAGTTACTTGAGAAGGGTTTTATTCGACCGAGTGCTTCGCCTTAGGGCGCTCCGGTCTTGTTCGTGAAGAAGAAAGACGGTAGTATGCGTATGTGCATTGGTTTTTGGGAGTTGAATAAAGTGACGATCAAGAATCGTTATCCATTGCCTAGGATTGAATATTTGTTTGATCAACTCCAAGGTGCCACATATTTCTCTAAAATTGACCTACGGTCCGGCTATCATTAAATGCGGGTTCGTGAGGAAGATATTGAGAAAACGGCCTTTCGAAAGCGTTACGGGTATTTTGAGTTTGTGGTGATGCCTTTTGGTCTTACGAATGCGCCGGCGGCATTCATGGATATTATGAACCGAGTGTGCCAACCTATGTTGGACAAGTCAGTAATTGTGTTCATCGACGACATACTTGTCTATTCGAGGAGTATGAAGGAACATGAACATCATTTGCGTAGTGTGTTGAAGACTTTGAGAAAATAGAAGTTATATGCTAAGTACTCAAAATGTGAATTTTGGCTAAGGGAGGTTCAATTCCTTGGCCATATTGTGAACAAGGATGGCATTCAAGTAGATCCGGGGAAGATAGAAACGGTGAAGAGTTGGGGACAACCGACTACGCCTACGGAAATCCGAAGTTTTCTCGGATTGGCCGGTTACTATCATCGGTTTATCCAAGACTTTTCCAAGATTGCTTCGCCATTAACTAAGTTGACAAGGAAGAATACGAGATTCAATTGGGAGAACGAGCAATAAGTCACTTTTCAATTGTTGAAAGAGAAATTGTGTAAAGCTCCGGTCTTAGTATTTCCGGAAGGAGTAGATGATATGACGTTCTATTGTGATGCTTCTTTGAATGGGCTCGGGTGTGATCTAATGCAACGAGGTAAAGTCATCGCTTACGCCTCTCGCCAATTAAAGGAACATGAAAAGAGATACCCTACTCATGATCTCGAATTAGCGGCGGTTGTCCATGCTTTGAAAATTTGGCGCCATTACTTGTATGGTGTCAAGTGTACGATTTATTCGTAAAACAAGAGTTTGAAACATCTTTTTGATCAACGGGATTTGAATTATCGTCAACGTAGATGGATGGATGTGGTGAAAGACTATGATTGTTAGATACTTTATCATCCGGGCAAAGCGAATGTGGTCGCGGATGCGTTAAGCCGAAAGAGTCACCACCCGGCGTTACGATTGGGATTGTTACGTATGATTATTACTAACGATTTTCTTAAAAAACTTGGTGTGATTCAAATAGAGGCTTACGTTCACAACAAGCATGCGGAACGAATTGTGGGGCAATCGGAATTCATTACGATGGGTTCGCGTGGTTTATTGTCTTTTCAAGAAAGAGTGTGGGTGCCTAAGATGGGTGATTTCTGAAAGGTAATTCTTGATGAGGCGCACAAGTCTAAGTATTCCATACATCCGGGTGCGACGAAGACGTACCATGATTTGAAGAAAGATTATTGGTGGTCGGGCATGAAACGCGACGTTGTTAAGTATGTTGAGCAATGCGTCACGTGTTTGCAAGTTAATGCCGAACACCAAAAGCCGTATGGTAAGTTGCAACCGCTAGAAATTCCGATGTGGAAGTGGGAGCATATTACCATGGATTTTATTACCAAGTTGCCGAAAACGGCAAGAACCCAATTTGACACTATTTGGGTGATTGTCGATAGATTGACGAAGAGTGCGTTGTTTCTTCCTATTAAAGAAGCAATTTCGTCGGAGGTACTCGCGAAGATGTTCATTAAAGAGGTGATATCGAGACATGGCGTTCCCGGGTCTATCGTTTCGGATCGGGACACGCGTTTTACTTCTCGATTTTGGAAGAAGTTTCATGAAGACATGGGTACGAGGGTAAATATGAGTACGGCGTACCATCCTCAAACGGACGGTCAAACCGAACGTACGAATCAAACATTGGAGAATATGTTACGTGCGTGTATCATTGACTTCGGTGGTAGTTGGGATGAACATTTACCTTTGGTGGAATTCTCGTACAATAATAGTTTTCACTCTAGTATTAGAATGCCACCGTATGAGATGTTGTATGGTAGAAGGTGTCGAACCCCGATTAGTTGGGGAGAAGTGGGACAAAGGGAAGTCGGGAGCTCCGACTTGGTATTGGAGACAAATGATAAAATCGTTATGATTCGGGAACATTTGAAAAAGGCGCAAGATAGGCAAAAGTCTTATGCCGATAAGCGTAGACGCTTGATCGAATTCCAAGAAGGTGATATGGTGATGCTCAAGGTTTCGCCATGGAAGGGTATCATTCTGAAATGTCCCGTTCTTATTGATTAAAAACGTTCCATATTAATTGATTTCGTTGCGAGGTTTAGACCTCTATATGAGACGTTTTTCAAATACTGCATTCATTTTAAAATAAACCATAACCTTTATTTCATCAATAAAGGTTTAAAAAGCTTTATGTAGATTATCAAATAATGATAATCTAAAATATCCTGTTTACACGCGACCATTACGTAATGGTTTACAATACAAATATGTTACAACGAAATAAGTTTCTTGAATGCAGTTTTTACACAATATCATACAAGCTTGGACTCCAAATCTCGTCCTTATTTAAGTATGTGACAGCGGAAGCTCTTAATAATCACCTGAGAATAAACATGCTTAAAACGTCAACAAAAATGTTGGTGAGTTATAGGTTTAACCTATATATTATCAAATCATAATAATAGACCACAAGATTTCATATTTCAATACACATCCCATACATAGAGATAAAAATCATTCATATGGTGAACACCTGGTAACTGACATTAACAAGATGCATATTTAAGAATATCCCCATCATTCCGGGACTCCCTTCGGATATGATATAAATTTCGAAGTACTAAAGCATCCGGTACTTTGGATGGGGTTTGTTAGGCCCAATAGATCTATCTTTAGGATTCGCGTCAATTAGGGTGTCTGTTCCCTAATTCTTAGATTACCAGACTTAATAAAAAGGGGCATATTCGATTTCGATAATTCAACCATAGAATGTAGTTTCACGTACTTATGTCTATTTTGTAAATCGTTTATAAAACCTGCATGTATTCTCATCCCAAAAATATTAGATTTTAAAAATGGGACTATAACTCACTTTCACAGATTTTTACTTCGTCGGGAAGTAAGACTTGGCCACTGGTTGATTCACGAACCTATAACAATATATACATATATATCAAAGTATGTTCAAAATATATTTACAACACTTTTAATATATTTTGATGTTTTAAGTTTATTAAGTCAGCTGTCCTCGTTAGTAACCTACAACTAGTTGCCCACAGTTAGATGTACAGAAATAAATCGATAAATATTATCTTGAATCAATCCACGACCCAGTGTATACGTATCTTAGTATTGATCACAACTCAAACTATATATATATTTTGGAATCAACCTCAACCCTGTATAGCTAACTCCAACATTCACATATAGAGTGTCTATGGTTGTTCCGAAATATATATAGATGTGTCGACATGATAGGTCGAAACATTGTATACGTGTCTATGGTATCTCAAGATTACATAATATACAATACATGTTGATTAAGTTATGGTTGGAATAGATTTGTTACCAATTTTCACGTAGCTAAAATGAGAAAAATTATCCAATCTTGTTTTACCCATAACTTCTTCATTTTAAATCCGTTTTGAGTGAATCAAATTGCTATGGTTTCATATTGAACTCTATTTTATGAATCTAAGTAGAAAAAGTATAGGTTTATAGTCGGAAAAATAAGTTACAAGTCGTTTTTGTAAAGGTAGTCATTTCAGTCGAAAGAACGACGTCTAGATGACCATTTTAGAAAACATACTTCCACTTTGAGTTTAACCATAATTTTTGGATATAGTTTCATGTTCATAATAAAAATCATTTTCCCAGAATAACAACTTTTAAATCAAAGTTTATCATAGTTTTTTAATTAACTAACCCAAAATAGCCCGCGGTGTTACTATGACGGCGTAAATCCGGTTTTACGGTGTTTTTCGTGTTTCCAGGTTTTAAATCATTAAGTTAGCATATCATATAGATATAGAACATGTGTTTAGTTGATTTTAAAAGTCAAGTTAGAAGGATTAACTTTTATTTGCGAACAAGTTTAGAATTAACTAAACTATGTTCTAGTGATTACAAGTTTAAACCTTCGAATAAGATAGCTTTATATGTATGAATCGAATGATGTTATGAACATCATTACTACCTCAAGTTCCTTGGATAAACCTACTGAAAATGAGAAAAATAGATCTAGCTTCAAAGGATCCTTGGATGGCTTGAAAGTTCTTGAAGCAGAATCATGACACGAAAACAATTTCAAGTAAGATTTCCACTCGAAATAAGATTGTTATAGTTATAGAAATTGAATTAAAGTTTGAATATGATTATTACCTTGTATTAGAAATATAACCTACTGTAAGTAACAAAGGTTTCTTGATCTTGGATGATTACTTGGAATGGATTTAGAAAACTTGGAAGTAAACTTGCAATCTTGGAAGTATTCTTGATTTTATGAAACTAGAACTTTTGGAATTTATGAAGAACACTTAGAACTTGAAGATAGAACTTGAGAGAGATCAATTAGATGAAGAAAATTGAAGAATTAAAGTGTTTGTAGGTGTTTTTGGTCCTTGGTGTATGGATTAGATATAAAGGATATGTAATTTTGTTTTCATGTAAATAAGTCATGAATGATTACTCATATTTTTGTAATTTTATGAGATATTTCATGCTAGTTGCCAAATGATGGTCCCCACATATGTTAGGTGACTCAAATGGGCTGCTAAGAGCTGATCATTGGAGTGTATATACCAATAGTACATACATCTAAAAGCTGTGTATTATACGAGTACGAATACGGGTGCATACGAGTAGAATTGTTGATGAAACTGAACGAGGATGTAATTGTAAGCATTTTTGTTAAGTAGAAGTATTTTGATAAGTGTCTTGAAGTCTTTCAAAAGTGTATGAATACATATTAAAACACTACATGTATATACATTTTAACTGAGTCGTTAAGTCATCGTTAGTCGTTACATGTAAACGTTGTTTTGAAACCTTTAGGTTAACGATCTTGTTGAATGTTGTTAACCCATTGTTTATTATAACAAATGAGATGTTAAATTGTTATATTATCATGATATTATGATATATAATATATCTTAGTATGATATATATACAGTTAAATGTCGTTACAACGATAATCGTTACATATATGTCTCGTTTCGAAATCATTAAGTTAGTAGTCTTATTTTTACATATGTATTTCATTGTTAATACACTTAATAATATATTTACTTATCATTTAACATAATTAACCAAGTGTATCAATATCTTAATATGATTCATATGTACCTAGTAAGACGTTGTTATAACGATAATCGTTATATATATCGTTTTCGAGTTTCTTAAATTAATAGTCTCATTTTTATGTATATAACTCATTGTTAAAATACCTAATGAGATACATACTTATAATAAAATCATGTTAACTATATATATAACCATATATATGTCATCGTATAGTTTTTACAAGTTTTAACGTTCGTGAATCACCGGTCAACTTGGGTGGTCAATTGTCTATATGAAACCTATTTCAATTAATCAAGTCTTAACAAGTTTGATTGCTTAACATGTTGGAAACACTTAATCATGTAAATAACAATTTCATTTAATATATATATAAACATGGAAAAGTTCGGGTCACTACAGTACCTACCCGTTAAATAAATTTCGTCCCGAAATTTTAAACAGTTGGAGGTGTTGGCGTATCTTCTAGAAATAAATGCGGGTATTTCTTCTTCATCTGATCTTCATGCTCTCAGGTGAACTCGGGTCCTCTACGAGCATTCTATCGAACCTTAACAATCGGTATCTTGTTTTGTTTAAGTCTCTTAACCTCACGATCCATTATTTCGACGGGTTCTTCAATGAATTGAAGTTTTTCATTGATTTAGATTTCGTCCAACGGAATAGTGAGATCTTCTTTAGCAAAACATTTCTTCAAATTTGAGACGTGGAAAGTGTTATGTACAGCCGCGAGTTGTTGAGGTAGCTCCAGTTGGTAAGCTACTGGTCCGACACGATCAATAATCTTGAATGGTCCAATATACCTTGGATTTAATTTCCCTCGTTTACCAAATCGAACAACACCTTTCCAAGGTGCAACCTTAAGCATGACCATCTCTCCAATTTCAAATTCTATATCTTTTCTTTTAATGTCGGCGTAGCTCTTTTATCGACTTTGGGCGGTTTTCAACCGTTGTTGAATTTGGATGATCTTCTCAGTAGTTTCTTGTATTATCTCCGGATCCGTAATCTGTCTATCCCCCACTTCACTCCAACAAATCGGAGACCTGCACTTTCTACCATAAAGTGCTTCAAACAGAGCCATCTTAATGCTTGAATGGTAGCTATTGTTGTAGGAAAATTCTGCTAACGGTAGATGTCGATCCCAACTGTTTCTGAAATCAATAACACATGCTCGTAGCATGTCTTCAAGCGTTTGTATCATCCTTTCACTCTGCCCATCAGTTTGTAGATGATAGGCAGTACTCATGTCTAGACGAGTTCCTAATGCTTGCTGTAATGTCTGCCAGAATCTTGAAATAAATCTGCCATCCCTATCAGAGATAATAGAGATTGGTATTCCATGTCTGGAGACGACTTCCTTCAAATACAGTCATGCTAACTTCTCCATCTTGTCATCTTCTCTTATTGGCAGGAAGTGTGATGACTTGGTGAGACGATCAACTATTACCCAAATAGTATCATAACCACTTGCAGTCCTTGGCAATTTAGTAATGAAATCCATGGTAATGTTTCCCATTTCCATTCCGAGATTTCAGGTTGTTGTAGTAGACCTGATGGTTTCTGATGTTCAGCTTTGACCTTAGAACACGTCAAACATTCTCCTACATATTTAGCAATATCGGCTTTCATACCTGGCCACCAAAAATATTTCTTAAGATCCATGTACATCTTCCCCGTTCCAGGATGTATTGAGTATCTGGTTTTATGAGCTTCTCTAAGTACCATTTCTCTCATATCTCCAAATTTTGGTACCCAAATTCTTTCAGCCCTATACCGGGTTCCGTCTTCCCGAATATTAAGATGCTTCTCCGATCCTTTGGGTATTTCATCCTTTAAATTTCCCTCTTTTAAAACTCCTTGTTGTGCCTCCTTTATTTGAGTAGTAAGGTTAGTGTGAATCATTATATTCATAGATTTTACTCGAATGGGTTCTCTGTCCTTTCTGCTCAAGGCGTCGGCTACCACATTTGCCTTCCCCGGGTGGTAACGAATCTCAAAGCCGTAATCATTCAACAATTCAATCCATCTACGCTGCCTCATATTCAGTTGTTTCTGATTAAATATGTGTTGAAGACTTTTGTGGTCGGTATATATAATACTTTTGACCCCATATAAGTAGTGCCTCAAAGTCTTTAATGCAAAAACAACCGCGCCTAATTCCAAATCATGCGTCGTATAATTTTGCTCGTGAATCTTCAATTGTCTAGACGCATAAGCAATCACCTTCGTCCGTTGCATTAATACACAACCGAGACCTTGCTTTGATGCGTCACAATAAATCACAAAATCATCATTCCCTTCAGGCAATGACAATATAGGTGCCGTAGTTAGCTTTTTCTTCAATAATTGAAACGCCTTCTCTTGTTCATCCTTCCATTCAAATTTCTTCCCTTTATGCGTTAATGCAGTCAAGGGTTTTGCTATTTTGGAGAAATCTTGGATGAATCTTTGGTAGTAACCAGCCAATCCTAAAAATTGACGTATATACTTCGGAGTTTTTGGGGTTTCCCACTTTTCAACGGTTTCGATCTTTGCCTGGTCCACCTGGATACCTTCTTTGTTCACTATGTGACCGAGGAATTGAACTTCTTCCAACCAAAATGCACACTTTGAAAACTTAGCGTACAGTTTTTCTTTCCTCAATACTTCTAGCACTTTTCTCAAATGTTCTTCGTGATCTTGATCATTCTTTGAGTAAATAAGTATGTCATCGATGAAAACAATTACAAACTTGTCAAGATATGGCCCACACACTCGGTTCATAAGGTCCATGAACACAGCTGGTGCGTTAGTCAATCCAAACGGCATAACCATAAACTCGTAATGACCATAACGCGTCCTAAAAGCAGTTTTTGGAATATCATCCTCCTTTACTCGCATTTGATGATATCCAGAACGTAAATCGATCTTCGAATAAACCGAAGAGCCTTGTAGTTGATCAAATAAGTCGTCAATTCTCGGCAGTGGATAACGGTTTTTGATGATAAGTTTGTTCAACTCTCTGTAGTCAATACACAACCTAAATGTATCATCCTTCTTCTTGACAAACAAAACAGGAGCTCCCCATGGTGATGTGCTTGGTCGAATGAAACCACGTTCTAATAGTTCTTGCAGTTGGCTTTGCAGTTCTTTCATCTCGCTGGGTGCGAGTCTATAAGGAGCACGAGCTATTGGTGCAGCTCCTGGTATAAGATCTATTTGAAATTCAACAGATCGATGTGGAGGTAGTCCTGGTAATTCTTTCGGAAATACATCGGGAAATTCTTTTACGATGGGAACATCATTGATGCTCTTTTCTTCAGTTTGTACTTTCTCGACGTGTGCTAGAATAGCATAGCAACCTTTTCTTATTAGTTTTTGTGCCTTCAAATTACTAATAAGATGTAGCTTCATGTTTCCCTTTTCTCCGTACACCATTAAGGGTTCTCCTTCTTCTCGTACAATGCGAATTGCATTTTTATAACATACGATCTCTGCTTTCACCTTCTTCAGCCAGTCCATGCCAACTATTACATCAAAACTCCCTAACTCTAATGGTATCAAGTCAATCTTAAATATTTCGCTACCCAGTTTAATTTCTCGATTCCGGCATATATTATCTGCTGAAATTAATTTACCGTTTGCTAATTTGAGTAAAGATTTACTATCCAACGGCGTCAATGGACAACTTAATTTAGCACAAAAATTTCTACTCATATAGCTTCTATCCGCACCCAAATCAAATAAAACGTAAGCAGATTTATTGTCAATAAGAAACGTACCCGTAACAAGCTTCGGGTCTTCCTGTGCCTCTGCCGCATTAATATTGAAAACTCTTCCGTGGCCTTGTCCATTCGTGTTCTCCTGGTTCGGGCAATTTCTAATAATGTGGCCCGGTTTTCCACATTTATAACAAACTACATTGGCATAACTTGCTCCGACACTACTTGCTCTGCCATTACTCATTCCGACACCATTTGTTCCTTTCGTTCTGTTAACCCCTGGTCTGTAGACCTCACACTTCGCCGCGCTATGACCATTTCTTTTACACTTGTTGCAAAATTTGGTGCAGAACCCCGAGTGATACTTTTCACACCTTTGGCATAGCTGCTTCTGATTGTTGTTGTTGTTGCGGTTGTTATTGTTGTTGGGATGATTGTTGTAGTTGCTGTTGTTGTTGTTGTTGTTGTTGTTGTTGTTGTTGGGCCATTTGTTGTAGTTGCGATTGATGTTGCGATTGTTGGGATAATTGTTGCGATTATTATTTTAATTGCTGTTGTTGTTGTATTGGTGATTCTTATCACCGTTTTCCTCCCACTTTCTTTTGACTTGCTTCACATTGGCCTCTTCAGCAGTTTGTTCTTTAATTTTTTCTTCAATCTGGTTCACTAGTTTGTGAGCCATTCTACATGCCTGTTGTATGGAGGCGGGCTCGTGTGAACTTATATCTTCTTGGATTCTTTTCGGTAATCCTTTCACAAACGCGTCGATCTTCTCTTCCTCATCTTCGAACGCTCCCGGACACAATAGGCACAATTCTGTGAATCGTCTTTCTTACGTGGTAATATCAAATCCTTGGGTTCATAACCCTCTAAGTTCTGTCTTGAGCTTATTGACCTCGGTTCTGGGACGGTACTTCTCGTTCATCAAGTGCTTGAATGCTGACCACGGTAGTGAGTACGCATCATCTTATCTCACTTGCTCTAGATAGGTATTCCACCATGTTAACGCAGAACCTGTGAAGGTATGCGTAGCATACTTCACTTTGTCCTCTTCAGTACACTTACTTATGGCAAACACCGATTCGACCTTCTCGGTCCACCGTTTTAATCTGATTGGTCCTTCGGTTAAATCAAATTCCAAAGGTTTGCAGGCAGTGAATTCTTTATAGGTGCATCCTACACGATTTCCTGTACTACTAGATCCAAGGTTATTGTTGGTATGTAGCGCAGCCTGTACTGCGGCTATGTTTGAAGCTAGAAAAGTACGGAATTCCTCTTCATTCATATTCACGGTGTGTCGAGTAGTCGGTGCCATTTCCTTCAAAATAGTCAAATGGAACAAGTTAATCATACAGAATATTAAGAGTAGTTAATAGTATTTCGTAGCATAATATGAACTCATTTATAAAAGCTTTTTCTTCATATTAGCGTTTTATAAGTTTAAATTCAGGTAGTACCTACCCGTTAAGTTCATACTTAGTAGCTAATATACAATTCAACTACTACAATTCTATATGAAAAACTGATTATAATAATATTTCGCGTTCAAACTTTTATACAATATTTTACAAAGTTACAATACCGCTTATTTTACATAAAGCATGAAATATAGCACACAATAACCTTGATACAAGATAGCTGTGAAGATAATTCTAGCTAGTACACAAGTCGTTCAGCAAAGGCAATAAAGACACATAATTCATACGTCCAGAAACAAGTCATGCATTCTGGTTTTACTAGGACTACTTCCCATCCTTGGTCTTGTGGAACATAACCATTATGGCCGTTGATAAGACAGCGTGTTGTAACGTCGTCAAAGGGTTACGTAATGTCCAACAGTCCCGTAACAATCTAAAAACCTTTTTCTCACCCCAACTACTGAGTCCGTTACTTGTGGAAATGTTTTGTTTAATAGTTGTAGCCCGATGTTCTTGTTCTCACTTTGGTGAGAAGCGAACATTACTAACCCGTAAGCATAACATGCTTCTTTATGTTGCATGTTAGCCGCTTTTTCTAAATCATGAAGTCCTATGTTCGGATACATTGAGTCAAAATAATTTCTTAACCCGTTGCGTAAAATAGCACTTGGGTTCCCCGCAATATATGCGTCAAAGTAAACACATCGTAACTTATGGGTTTCCCAATGTGATATCCCCCATCTTTCAAACAAAAGTCTCTTATAAACCAAGGCATTCTTGGAACGTTCTTCGAATGTCTTACAAACTGATTTCGCCGTAAATAGTTGTGCCGAAGAATTCTGACCGACTCTAGACAAGATTTCATCAATCATGTCTCCGGGTAGGTCTCTTAAAATATTGGGTTGTCTACCCATTTTGTGTTTTTATACTGTAAAATAGACAAGAGTTAGATTCATAAAAAAAATACTTATTAATACACGCAATTTTTACATATATCATAAAGCATAAGCACACTATATTATATATATTACACCATACGAATACAACTATCTTATTCCGACTCGCTCGTTTCTTCTTCTTCTTCGGTTTTGGTTCGTTTTGCCAAGTTTCTAGGGATATATGATGTTCCCCTAATACTAGCTGTCGTTTTCCACAACGGTTTAGAAAAACCTGGTGGTTTAGAGGTTCCCGGGTCATTGTTACAACTTAAGGACTTCAGGGGTTGACGATACATATAAAGTTCATCGGGGTTGGAATTAGATTTCTCTATTTTTATGCCCTTTCCCTTATTATTTTCTTTTGCCTTTTTAAATTCAGTTTTGGTAATTTCTATAACATCATCGGAATTCTCGTCGGAATCCGATTCATCGGAGAATTGGTAATCCTCCCAATATTTTGCTTCCTTGGCGGAAACACCATTGACCATAATTAACCTTGGTCGGTTGGTTGATGATTTTCTTTTACTTAACCGTTTTATTATTTCCCCCACCGGTTCTATTTCCTCCTCCGGTTCCTCCTCTTCCGGTTCTGATTCTTCTTCCGGTTCTTCTTCGGGAACTTGTGAATCAGTCCAATATATATTCGACTCTTCGTTATTATTAGGTGCGTCAATGGGATTTGTGCTAGAGGTAGACATCTATCACACAATATCAACATGTTAAGAGATTAATATATCACATAATATATACATGTTAATAATATATAGTTTCCAACAAAAATGTTAAGCAATCATTTTTTAAGAAAACACGGTCGAAGTCCAGACTCACTAATGCATCCTGACTAACTCGATAAGACACACTAATGCAAATTTTCTGGTTCTCTAAGACCAACGCTCGGATACCAACTGAAATGTCCCGTTCTTATTGATTAAAAACGTTCCATATTAATTGATTTCGTTGCGAGGTTTTGACCTCTATATGAGACGTTTTTCAAAGACTGCATTCATTTTAAAACAAACCATAACCTTTATTTCATCAATAAAGGTTTAAAAAGCTTTACGTAGATTATCAAATAATGATAATCTAAAATATCCTGTTTACACGCGACCATTACATAATGGTTTACAATACAAATATGTTACAACGAAATAAGTTTCTTGAATGCAGTTTTTACACAATATCATACAAGCATGGACTCCAAATCTCGTCCTTATTTAAGTATGTGACAGCGGAAACTCTTAATAATCACCTGAGAATAAACATGCTTAAAAAGTCAACAAAAATGTTGGTGAGTTATAGGTTTAACCTATATATTATCAAATCATAATAATAGACCACAAGATTTCATATTTCAATACACATCCCATACATAGAGATAAAAATTATTCATATGGTGAACACCTGGTAACCGACATTAACAAGATGCATATTTAAGAATATCCCCATCATTCCGGGACACCCTTCGGATATGATATAAATTTCGAAGTACTAAAGCATCTGGTACTTTGGATGGGGTTTGTTAGGCCCAATAGATCTATCTTTAGGATTCGCGTCAATTAGGGTGTCTGTTCCCTAATTCTTAGATTACCAGACTTAATAAAAAGGGGCATATTCGATTTCGATAATTCAACCATAGAATGTAGTTTCACGTACTTATGTCTATTTTGTAAATCGTTTATAAAACCTGCATGTATATTCTCATCCCAAAAATATTAGATTTTAAAAGTGGGACTATAACTCACTTTCACAGATTTTTACTTCGTCGGGAAGTAAGACTTGGCCACTGGTTGATTCACGAACCTATAACAATATATACATATATATCAAAGTATGTTCAAAATATATTTACAACACTTTTAATATATTTTGATGTTTTAAGTTTATTAAGTCAGCTGTCCTCGTTAGTAACCTACAACTAGTTGTCCACAGTTAGATGTACAGAAATAAATCGATAAATATTATCTTGAATCAATCCACGACCCAGTGTATACGTATCTCAGTATTGATCACAACTCAAACTATATATATATTTTGGAATCAACCTCAACCCTGTATAGCTAACTCCAACATTCACATATAGAGTGTCTATGGTTGTTCCGAAATATATATAGATGTGTCGACATGATAGGTCAAAACATTGTATACGTGTCTATGGTATCTCAAGATTACATAATATACAATACATGTTGATTAAGTTATGGTTGGAATAGATTTGTTACCAATTTTCACGTAGCTAAAATGAGAAAAATTATCCAATCTTGTTTTACCCATAACTTCTTCATTTTAAATCCGTTTTGAGTGAATCAAATTGCTATGGTTTCATATTGAACTATATTTTATGAATATAAATAGAAAAAGTATAGGTTTATAGTCAGAAAATAAGTTACAGGTCGTTTTTGTAAAGGTAGTCATTTCAGTCGAAAGAACGACGTCTAGATGACCATTTTAGAAAACATACTTCCACTTTGAGTTTAACCATAATTTTTGGATATAGTTTCATGTTCATAATAAAAATAATTTTCCCAGAATAACAACTTTTAAATCAAAGTTTATCATAGTTTTTTAATTAACTAACCCAAAACAGCCCGCGGTGTTACTATAACGGCGTAAATCCGGTTTTACGGTGTTTTTCGTGTTTTCAGGTTTTAAATCATTAAGTTAGCATATCATATAGATATAGAACATGTGTTTAGTTGATTTTAAAAGTCAAGTTAGAAGGATTAACTTTTATTTGCGAACAAGTTTAGAATTAACTAAACTATGTTCTAGTGATTACAAGTTTAAACCTTCGAATAAGATAGCTTTATATGTATGAATCGAATGATGTTATGAACATCATTACTACCTCAAGTTCCTTGGATAAACCTACTGGAAATGAGAAAAATAGATCTAGCTTCAAAGGATCCTTGGATGGCTTGAAAGTTCTTGAAGCAGAATCATGACACGAAAACAATTTCAAGTAAGATTTCCACTCGAAATAAGATTGTTATAGTTATAGAAATTGAATTAAAGTTTGAATATGATTATTACCTTGTATTAGAAAGATAACCTACTGTAAGTAACAAAGGTTTCTTGATCTTGGATGATTACTTGGAATGGATTTAGAAAACTTGGAAGTAAACTTGCAATCTTGGAAGTATTCTTGATTTTATGAAACTAGAACTTTTGGAATTTATGAAGAACACTTAGAACTTGAAGATAGAACTTGAGAGAGATCAATTAGATGAAGAAAATTGAAGAATGAAAGTGTTTGTAGGTGTTTTTGGTCCTTGGTGTATGGATTAGATATAAAGGATATGTAATTTTGTTTTCATGTAAATAAGTCATGAATGATTACTCATATTTTTGTAATTTTATGAGATATTTCATGCTAGTTGCCAAATGATGGTTCCCACATGTGTTAGGTGACTCAATTGGGCTGCTAAGAGCTGATCATTGGAGTGTATATACCAATAGTACATACATCTAAAAGCTGTGTATTGTACGAGTATGAATACGGGTGCATACGAGTAGAATTGTTGATGAAACTGAACGAGGATGTAATTGTAAGCATTTTTGTTAAGTAGAAGTATTTTGATAAGTGTCTTGAAGTCTTTCAAAAGTGTATGAATACATATTAAAACACTACATGTATATACATTTTAACTGAGTCGTTAAGTCATCGTTAGTCGTTACATGTAAACGTTGTTTTGAAACCTTTAGGTTAACGATCTTGTTGAATGTTGTTAACCCATTGTTTATTATAACAAATGAGATGTTAAATTGTTATATTATCATGATATTATGATATATAATATATCTTAGTATGATATATATACAGTTAAATGTCGTTACAACGATAATCGTTACATATATGTCTCGTTTCGAAATCATTAAGTTAGTAGTCTTATTTTTACATATGTATTTCATTGTTAATACACTTAATAATATATTTACTTATCATTTAACATAATTAACCAAGTGTATCAATATCTTAATATGATTCATATGTACCTAGTAAGACGTTGTTATAACGATAATCGTTATATATATCGTTTTCGAGTTTCTTAAATTAATAGTCTCATTTTTATGTATATAACTCATTGTTAAAATACCTAATGAGATACATACTTATAATAAAATCATGTTAACTATATATATAACCATATATATGTCATCGTATAGTTTTTACAAGTTTTAACGTTCGTGAATCACCGGTCAACTTGGGTGGTCAATTGTCTATATGAAACCTATTTCAATTAATCAAGTCTTAACAAGTTTGATTGCTTAACATGTTGGAAATACTTAATCATGTAAATAACAATTTCATTTAAAATATATATAAACATGGAAAAGTTTGGGTCACTACACATTCGGTTTCGAAAACGGGGAAGGTTAGCTCCTCGGTTTATTGGGCCGTTTAAAGTTTTAGCTCGTGTTGGTGAAGTCGCGTATCGTTTGGAATTACCCGAAGAACTTGCGGGGATCCATAACACATTTCATGTTTCCCACCCCCGTAAGTGTCTTGCGGATGATTCTTCATGGATGCCTTTAGACGAAATTGAGCTAAACAACAAGTTAGAATACGTTGAAGAGCCGATTGCTATACTCGATGAGAAGGTTAAAATGTTGCGTAACAAAGAGGTGAGGACCTTTAAGGTCCAATGGTGTCATAGTAAAGGTTCCGAGTTTACTTGGGAGTCCGAAGAATTTGTGTTGGTTTATCTTCCCTCGTGTCATGCGGCTTGGATCGCGAGGACGCGCTCCGATTTAAGTGGGGGATAGTTGTAACACCCCGTTTTCCCGTGCGCGTCTAAAGGTACGTACTTAATCAATAGTATGCTTATAACTTACTCGTTATGTGATTAAATGAACTAAAGTGTTAGTTGGGTGAAAGTGCATATATGTATATGTGTGTGTGTGTGTGTATATATATATATATATATATATATATATATATATATAGGTATATTCAAATGCGTGTGTGTACGCGTATATGAATGTGTCGTGTTTGGCGTCGAGTTGTGTGAGACTTAAGGTCAAGGTTTAGACGTGCATAGGAAGGGTGAAAGTTGTTGTGCTTGTGTTTGAACCTTTGTTTTATGATTTGTTGTCGAAGTGACCAGGAATAGGCCAATGCCGCGCCGCGAGGAATGGGGCCGCGACGCGACAATCAAAGTAAATCCAGATCAGAACTTGAGTTAAGAAGGGTGGTTTTTCCTTCTTTATGTCGCGCCGCGACAATTGAGCCGCGCCGCGACACATCTGCAGTTCAGACTCCGAATTTTACTCAAATTAAATAGGGTTTAGGGGTAATTTAGTCTTTTTACATATAGATCTGGTTGGAGCTTTTAATATCATCCACTTATCCTATATTCTCATTTCTTTTCCATTTTCTTTCATAAATTCCTCTCAAAACTTAAAATCCACTTAGTTTATACTTGAGATTTGAAGAGAGAGTTTTGTGAATCAATCCTAGAAGCAAGAATTAAAGTTGTTCTCCTTGCTATTAGCTACAAGAGGATAGTTTTGGTAAGTCTCAACTTTAAGTTTCGAGTTTTATTTAGTTAAGCTATGGTTTGGTTCATATGGGTTTTGTGTGACCCATTTGAGGGTTAAATGGGTGGATTTTGGGTTAGATTGTTGAAAGGAAACCCTAATTACCATAATCTAGGGTTTGGTCTAATGAAATGGGGTTGGTAAGTGTTAATGGTGTTGTAAGCATTAAATACACTTGTTAAATGTTGGTGAGATTGTGAATAGGTCATGTATGACAAAGTTTGATTGTGTAAGTGTCAAAATGGGTCATATGAGTCAAAGTTGAACTAATTGGGTAAAATGGGTATGAAATACACCAAGTTTATGTTAGTTGATGTTAATAGACCCTAATCACTAGCTTTTAGTGATTTATGACAAGGCATGGCCATTAATGGGCGGTTTTGATGTAGTTGAGTCATTTAATGCAAACGGGTCATTAAATGCTCAAGGGTTAGTGTTGGCATTTAATTCAACTAGATTGTATGCTAATAAATGCATAATGTAATAGGTACGTTACATTGAAGGGTTGCAAGCTCGGTTAGCTTTCACAAGGGACTTGAGGTGAGTGGAAAATCTATATATGTATGTATATGATTTACGTGCCGTATTAATGGTGTCACATAGCCGTTTTGTGACCATAGTTGTGAGACATAGCCGTTTTGTCCACGTTTTATATTTATGCACATAGCCGTGTTTGTGCATATAGTGGCGAGTAATAGTCGTGTTTTACTCCCACGTTATTATCCGTGTTATTGTGCACATAGCCGTGTTTGTGTACATGATTGTGAGTAATAGCCGTATTTTACTCACATGTTGATCAAGTGATGCCATAGCCGTTTTTGGGGACACTTGGGGGTGATGTCATAGCCATTTTTGGAACACCTCGGGGGTTAGTATACCATAGCCGTGTTTGGGAGCTAACGGTTGTTATGAACATCGATGACTTGTTTCGCGAAGTCATTCCCCTTGCGAAGAATTTTGGTTAACCATGGTTTATAGTTGGTGATGCTAGCATTTGATTTATGATTATGATATTTATGTTATTAATGTGGCTAGTTGTACGGTTTGACGATGCTAGCTTATTTATCGAGATGTTATGCGATTGTGTGCGTTATATGATATCGTGGATGCGTGTGGGTAAGTCTTATATGCATGTATATTTTTATTTTACTCACTAAGCTTTGCTTACCCCTCTCGTTGTTTATCTTTTTAGATGCAGGCGCGGACAAGGGCAAGGGGGTCGTTGGGCACTAGGTGTCCCTTGTTGTTGTTATGTTGGAGCTTTTCGAAGTTGGCCTAGTTTTGGGTAGTTTAGTCCCAAACCATGCTCGGAACGTCGTTTGGTTTATAAAATATCATTGTAATGGGTCAAACTTGTACTAAACTTTATTCGTGGCCTTCGTGCCTTTTGTAAACAATTAGTTGTTGTGCGTTTTAAATGGAACTCGTGAAATGGGTTACATATTTATTTGGCGTGTAATTGTGTTGTATAAAAAAAAAATTTTATCGTATGGATTACGGGTTGGGTTGTTACAAAAATAAACAAAGAAAACATTTAAAAGACGAAACAAAATAATATGGAATCTTGTAACTTCAAACTTAACGTACATAGATTTTGGTCCAAGATTTAGTATGGACAACTTTTCAATGCTAGTTTTCACGCTCCTTTGAGATAGATCCACTAGTATAAGAATCAATGGTAAGAGAAGGGCCGCTTGAACGTATATTTTTAAGCTGCATGCAATCAATTTATTAAGTTAATATATAAAATGAATATTATATGTAAAATTAAATATTTGAGCTGCATATATACTTTGTACATATTTGAGTTTTAATATAAAAATAATAAGGTCAAAATGGGTCACCATGTACATATATAAATTCTTTCTGTTTGTCTTTTAAATGACAATATTTCAAATTTGAACTCTCCCTTTTGTTTTTACAAAATCAATACATCAAACACTTTACAATTCACATTACAAACATGAATGCCAAAAAATAAAAATAAAAATAAAAAACCAAGAAGTAGCATCAAACTAGCAATCAGGGATCTGTTTCATTAACACTACATTTGTCGGATTAAATGAATCACTATCCAATTTTTGACTCTCATTAACTAACACTACATTTATCGCATTAAGTAGTTACCTAATTCAGACAACAAAAATAAAATACACATTTAATTCCAATCACAATCGTTACTAAAACCAACCAACCAACCAACCTAGATTAAAAATAAATAAATAGAAAGTATAGCTTAGCTCACCCTAACAAATATACTCTGAGTAGTGCAACACTATTCATCACGAATTGAGCTACTTCCCGCGTGTAAGAGTCCCTAATCTAGCTAAATATAGTTTGATTTTCTAATCTTATATCTTCATTAGTCAATATCTTAATCATATAGTATATGAGATGAGTAAATCGTTGAAAACGAAGGTAGCTATAACTAATACCTCCTACAAGTAGGAGTATGACATTCAACGCAATGGGGCTTAAGAAATCACTCAGTAGTTTATCCATTGTTATTTAGGAGGAAATAAATTTAGGTCTAATTTAATTTGAAGAGAAATAAAATTAGGGGCATCAAGTGTTCATTCGCCACTTTATTGCCTACACTATCCGACTAGATTTTATATAAACTTACAATATTTTTTCCACTATTTATCTATGTTTAAAAACTTTGTATGTTCTTAACTTTGTGTATATAATTTATCTAATTAAAGTATTAAAAAGTTAAAATAAACTTTCTTTTTCTTAATAATAAAATGTTAGACTATATTGTATCAACCCATGTACTTGGCTTATATGGCCTAATCCATTATTTAGAGTTAGTTTTATTTGCTTTATATAGCCCTCTAATGTATGCAGTATGATTACACAATAATACAATTCATAAGTCAACATGGTATCAGAGCCAAAACATTTAGGTTATCCTTTCTTTTTTTCATCACCGACTTTCATTTTTTAATTATTTCCACAACTCATTCAATATCTTCTGCAAAATATACCTACCAAAATTTAAACACCACCTTAATTCATCTACTCTCTTGTTGTCACGTTGCCTAATATTAAATTTTTTAGGAGTTTGATGAAATGTCCCGTTCTTATTGATTAAAAACGTTCCATATTAATTAATTTCGCTGCGAGGTTTTGACCTCTATATGAGACGTTTTTCAAAGACTGCATTCATTTTAAAACAAACCAAAACCTTTATTTCATAAATAAAGGTTTAAAAATCTTTACGTAGATTATCAAATAATGATAATCTAAAATATCCTGTTTACACACGACCATTACATAATGCTTTACAATACAAATATGTTACATCGAAATCAGTTTCTTGAATGCAGTTTTTACACAATATCATACAAACATGGACTCCAAATCTTGTCCTTATTTTAGTATGCAACAGCGAAAGCTCTTAGTATTCACCTGAGAATAAACATACTTTAAACGTCAACAAAAATGTTGGTGAGTTATAGGTTTAACCTATATATATCAAATCATAACAATAGACCACAAGATTTCATATTTCAATACACATCCCATACATAGAGATAAAAATCATTCATATGGTGAACACCTGGTAACCGACATTAACAAGATGCATATATAAGAATATCCCCATCATTCCGGGACACCCTTCGGATATGATATAAATTTCGAAGTTCTAAAGCATCCGGTACTTTGGATGGGGTTTGTTAGGCCCAATAAATTTATCTTTAGGATTCGCGTCAATTAGGGTGTCTGTTCCCTAATTCTTAGATTACCAGACTTAATAAAAAGGGGCATATTCGATTTCGATAATTCAACCATAGAATGTAGTTTCACGTACTTGTGTCTATTTTGTAAATCATTTATAAAACCTGCATGTATTCTCATCCCAAAAATATTAGATTTTAAAAGTGGGACTATAACTCACTTTCACAGATTTTTACTTCGTCGGGAAGTAAGACTTGGCCACTGGTTGATTCACGAACCTATAACAATATATACATATATATCAAAGTATGTTCAAAATATATTTACAACACTTTTAATACATTTTGATGTTTTAAGTTTATTAAGTCAGCTGTCCTCGTTAGTAACCTACAACTAGTTGTCCACAGTTAGATGTACAGAAATAAATCGATAAATATTATCTTGAATCAATCCACGACCCAGTGTATACGTATCTCAGTATTGATCACAACTCAAACTATATATATATTTTGGAATCAACCTCAACCCTGTATAGCTAACTCCAACATTCACATATAGAGTGTCTATGGTTGTTCCGCAATATATATATAGATGGGTCGACATGATAGGTCGAAATATTGTATACGTGTCTATGGTATCTCAAGATAACATAATATACAATATAAGTTGATTAGGTTATGGTTGGAATAGATTTATTACTAACTTTCACGTAGGTAAAATGAGTAGTTTTTATCAATCTTGTTTTACCCTCCATTTCTTCGTTTCTAATCCGTTTTGAGTGATTCCAGTGGCCACGGTTTCGTATTGAACTTAAATTTATGAATCTAAACAGAAAAATTATAAGTTTATAGTCGAAAATATAAGTTACAAGTCATTTTTGAAAGAGGTAGTCATTTCTGTCGAAAGAACGACATCTTGATGACCATTTTGAAAAACATACTTTCACTTTGAGTTTAACCATGATTTTTGGATATAGTTTCATGTTCATAAGAAAAATCATTTTTCCAGAAGTATAGCTTTTAAATCAAAGTTCTTCTTAGCTTTTAATTATCCCAACCAAAACAGCCCCCGATTTTACTACGACGGCGTATATCCAGTTTTATGGTGTTTATCGTGTTTCAGGGTTTTAAATCATTAAGTTAGCATATCATATAGATATAGAACATGTGTTTAGTTGATTTTAAAAGTCTAGTTAGAAGGATTAACTTTATTTGGGAACAAGTTTAGAATTAACTAAACTATGTTCTAGTGATTACAAGTTTATAACGTTGAATAAGACAGCTTTTTTGAATGAATCGAATGATGTTATGAACATCATTACTACCTCAAGTTACTTGGATAAACCTACTAGAAATGAGAAAAATGGATCTAGCTTCAAAGGATCCTTGGATGGCTTGAAAGTTCTTGAAGCAGAATCATGACACGAAAACAATTTCAAGTAAAATTTTCACTCGAAATAAGATTGTTATAGTTATAGAAATTGAATTAAAGTTTGAATATGATTATTACCTTGTATTATAAATATAACCTACTGTAAGTAACAAAGGTTTCTTGATCTTGGATGATTACTTGGAATGGATTTAGAAAACTTGGAAGTAAACTTGCAATCTTGGAAGTATTCTTGATTTTATGAAACTAGAACTTTTGGAATTTATGAAGAACACTTAGAACTTGAAGATAGAACTTGAGAGAGATCAATTAGATGAAGAAAATTAAATAATAAAAGTGTTTATAGGTGTTTTTGGTTGTTGGTGTATGGATTAGATATAAAGGATATGTAATTTTGTTTTCATGTAAATAAGTCATGAATGATTACTCATATTTTTGTAATTTTATGAGATATTTCATGCTAGTTGCCAAATGATGGTTCCCACATGTGTTAGGTGACTCACATGGGCTGATAAGAGCTGATCATTGGAGTGTATATACCAATAGTACATACATCTAAAAGCTGTGTATTGTACGAGTACGAATACGGGTGCATACGAGTAGAATTGTTGATGAAACTGAACGAGGAGGTAATTGTAAGCATTTTTGTTAAGTAGAAGTATTTTGATAAGTGTCTTGAAGTCTTTAAAAAGTGTATGAATACATATTAAAACACTACATGTATATACATTTTAACTGAGTCGTTAAGTCATCGTTAGTCGTTACATGTAAGTGTTGTTTTGAAACCTTTAGGTTAACGATCTTGTTATGTGTTGTTAACCCAATGTTTATAATATAAAATGAGATTTTAAATTATTATATTATCATGATATTATGATGTATGAATATCTCTTAATATGATATATATACATTAAATGTCGTTACAACGATAATCGTTACATATATGTCTCGTTTCAAAATCATTAAGTTAGTAGTCTTGTTTTTACATATGTAGTTCATTGTTAATATACTTAATGATATGTTTACTTATCATAATATCATGTTAACTATATATATATCCATATATATGTTATCATATAGTTTTTACAAGTTTTAACGTTCGTGAATCACCGGTCAACTTGGGTGGTCAATTGTCTATATGAAACCTATTTCAATTAATCAAGTCTTAACAAGTTTGATTGCTTAACATGTTGGAAACACTTAATCATGTAAATAACAATTTCATTTAATATATATATATAAACATGGAAAAGTTCGGGTCACTACAGTACCTACCCGTTAAATAAATTTCGTCCCGAAATTTTAAGTAGTTAGAGGTGTTGACGTATCTTCTGGAAATAAATGTGGGTATTTCTTCTTCATCTGATCTTCTTGTTCCCAGGTGAACTCGGGTCCTCTACGAGCATTCCATCGAACCTTAACAATTGGTATCTTGTTTTGTTTAAGTCTTTTAACCTCACGATCCATTATTTCGACGGGTTCTTCGATGAATTGAAGTTTTTCATTGATTTGGATTTCGTCTAACGGAATAGTGAGATCTTCTTTAGCAAAACATTTCTTCAAATTCGAGACGTGGAAAGTGTTATGTACAGCCGCGAGTTGTTGAGGTAATTCAAGTCGGTAAGCTACTTCTCCATCTTGTCATCTTCTCTTATTGGCAGAAAGTGTGCTGATTTGGTGAGACGATCAACTATTACCCAAATAGTATCAAAACCACTTGCAGTCCTTGGCAATTTAGTGATGAAATCCATGGTAATGTTTTCCCATTTCCATTCCGGGATTTCGGGTTGTTGAAGTAGACCTGTTGGTTTCTGATGCTCAGCTTTGACCTTAGAACACGTCAAACATTCTCCTACATATTTAGCAACATCGTCTTTCATACCCGGCCACCAAAAATGTTTCTTGAGATCCTTGTACATCTTCCCCGTTCCAGGATGTATTGAGTATCTGGTTTTATGAGCTTCTCTAAGTACCATTTCTCTCATATCTCCAAATTTTGGTACCCAAATCCTTTCAGCCCTATACCGGGTTCTGTCTTCCCGAATATTAAGATGCTTCTTCGATCCTTTGGGTATTTCATCCTTTAAATTTCCCCCCTTTTAAACTCCTTGTTGCGCCTCCTTTATTTGAGTAGTAAGGTTATTGTGAATCATTATATTCATAGATTTTACTCGAATGGGTTCTCTGTCCTTCCTGCTCAAGGCGTCGGCTACCACATTTGCCTTTCCCGGGTGGTAACGAATCTCAAAGTCGTAATCATTCAACAATTCAATCCACCTACGCTGCCTCATATTCAGTTGTTTCTGATTAAATATGTGCTGAAGACTTTTGTAGTCGGTATATATAATACTTTTGACCCCATATAAGTAGTGCCTCCAAGTCTTTAATGCAAAAACAACCGTGCCTAATTCCAAATCATGCATCGTATGATTTTGTTCGTGAATCTTCAATTGTCTAGACGCATAAGCAATCACCTTCGTTCGTTGCATTAATACACAACCGAGACCTTGCTTTGATGCGTCACAATAAATCACAAAATCATCATTGCCTTCAGGTAATGACAATATAGGTGCCGTGGTTAGCTTTTTCTTCAATAACTGAAACGCTTTCTCTTGTTCATCCTTCCATTCAAATTTCTTCCCTTTATGCGTTAATGCAGTCAAGGGTTTTGCTATTCTGGAAAATTCTTGGATGAACCTTCTGTAGTAACCGGCTAGTCCTAAAAATTAGCGTATGTGTTTCGGAGTTTTCGGGGTTTCCCATTTTTCAACAGTTTCTATCTTTGCCGGATCCACCTTAATACCTTCTTTGTTCACTATGTGACCAAGAAATTGAACTTCTTCCAACCAAAATGCACACTTTGAAAACTTAGCGTACAATTCTTCCTTCCTCAATACTTCTAACACCTTTCTCAAATGTTCACCGTGTTCTCAGTCATTCTTTGAGTAAATAAGTATGTCATCAATGAAAACAATGACAAACTTGTCAAGGTATGGTCCACACACTCGGTTCATAAGGTCCATGAACACAGCAGGTGCATTAGTTAAACCAAACGGCATGACCATAAACTCGTAATGACCGTAACGTGTTCTGAAAGCAGTCTTTGGAATATCATCTTCTTTCACCCGCATTTGATGATACCCAGAACGTAAGTCAATCTTTGAATAAACAGACGAGCCTTGTAGTTGATCAAATAAGTCATCGATTCTCGGTAGTGGGTAGCAGTTCTTGATGGTAAGTTTGTTCAACTCTCGGTAGTCGATACACAACCTGAATGTACCATCTTTCTTCTTGACAAACAAAACAGGAGCTCCCCACGGTGATGTACTTGGTCGAATGAAACCACGCTATAAAAGTTCTTGTAATTGGCTTTGCAGTTCTTTTATCTCGCTGGGTGCGAGTCTGTAAGGAGCACGAGCTATTGGTGCAGCTCCTGGTACAAGATCTATTTGAAATTTAACAGATCGATGTGGGGGTAATCCCGGTAATTCTTTCGAAAATACATCGGGAAATTCTTTTGCGACGGGAACATCATTGATACTCTTTTCTTCAGTTTGTACTTTCTTGACGTGTGCTAGAATAGCATAGCAACCTTTTCTTATTAGTTTTTGTGCCTTCAAATTACTAATAAGATGTAGCTTCGTGTTACCCTTTTCTCCGTACACCATTAAGGGTTTTCCTTTTTCTCGTATGATGCGAATTGCATTTTTGTAACAAACGATCTCTGCTTTCACTTCTTTCAACCAGTCCATACCGATTATCACATCAAAACTCCCTAACTCTACTGGTATCAAGTCAATCTTAAATGTTTCACTAACCAGTTTAATTTCTCGATTCCGGCATATATTATCTGCTGAAATTAATTTACCATTTGCTAATTCGAGTAAAAATTTACTATCCAAAGGCGTCAATGGACAACTTAATTTAGCACAAAAATCTCTACTCATATAGCTTCTATCCGCACCCGAATCAAATAAAACGTAAGCAGATTTATTATCAATAAGAAACGTACCCGTAACAAGCTCCGGGTCTTCCTGTGCCTCTGCCGCATTAATATTGAAAACTCTTCCATGGCCTTGTCCATTTGTGTTCTCCTGGTTCGGACAATTTCTAATAATGTGGCCCAGTTTTCCACATTTATAACAAACTACATTCGCATAACTTGCTCCGACACTACTTGCTCCGCCATTACTCGTTCCGACACCATTTGTTCCTTTCGTTCTGTTAACCCCTGGTCCGTAGACCTCACACTTCGCCGCGCTATGACCATTTCTTTTACACTTGTTGCAAAATTTGGTGCAGAACCCCGAGTGATACTTTTCACACCTTTGGCATAGCTGCTTCTGATTGTTGTTGTTGTTGCGGTTGTTATTGTTATTGGGATGATTGTTGTAGTTGTTGTTGTTGTTGTTGTTGTTGTTGTTGTTGTTGTTGTTGTTGTTGTTGTTGTTGTTGTTGTTGTTGTTGTTGTTGTTGTTGTTGTTGTTGTTGGGCCGTTTGTTGTAGCTGCGATTGATGTTGCGATTGTTGGGATAGTTGTTGCGATTATTGTTGTAATTGCTGTTGTTGTTGTATTGGTGATTCTTATCACCGTTTTCCTCCCACTTTCTTTTGACTTGCTTCACATTGGCCTCTTCAGCCGTCTGTTCTTTAATTCTTTCCTCAATCTGGTTCACTAGTTTGTGAGCCATTCTACATGCCTGTTGTATGGAGGCGGGCTCGTGTGAACTTATATCTTCTTGGATTCTTTCCAGTAATCCTTTCACAAACGCGTCGATCTTCTCTTCCTCATCTTCGAACGCTCCCGGACATAATAGGCACAATTCTGTGAATCGTCTTTCGTACATGGTAATATCAAATCCTTGGGTTCGTAACCCTCTAAGTTCTGTCTTGAGCTTATTGACCTCGATTCTAGGACGGTACTTCTCGTTCATCAAGTGCTTGAATGCTGACCACGGTAGTGCGTAAGCATCATCTTGTCCCACTTGCTCTAGATAGGTATTCCACCATGTTAACGCAGAACCTGTGAAGGTATGCGTAGCGTACTTCACTTTGTCCTCTTCAGTACACTTACTTATGGCAAACACCAATTCGACCTTCTCGGTCCACCGTTTCAATCCGATCGGTCCTTCTGTTCCATCAAATTCCAAAAGTTTGTAGGCATTGAATTCTTTGTAGGTGCATCCTACACGATTTCCTGTACTGCTAGATCCAAGGTTATTGTTGGTATATAGCGCGGCCTGTACTGCGGCTATGTTTGAAGCTAGAAAAGTACGGAATTCCTCTTCATTCATATTCACGGTGTGTCGAGTAGTCGGTGCCATTTCCTTCAAAATAGTCAAATGGAACAAGTTAATCATACAGAATATTAAGAGTAGTTAATAGTATTTCGTAGCATAATATGAACTCATTTATAAAAGCTTTTTCTTCATATTAGCGTTTTATAAGTTTAAATTCGGGTAGTACCTACCCGTTAAGTTCATACTTAGTAGCTAATATACAATTCAACTACTACAATTCTATATGAAAAACTGATTATAATAATATTTCGCGTTCAAACTTTTATACAATATTTTTCAAACTTACAATACCGCTTATTTTACATATAGCATGAAATATAGCACACAATAAATTTGATACAAGATGGTTGTGAAGATAATTCTAGCTAGTACACAAGTCATTCAAAAAAGGCAATAAAGACACGTAATTCATATGTCCAGAAACAAGTCATGCATTCTGGTTTTACTAGGACTACATCCCATCCTTGGTCTTGTGGAACATAATCGTTATGGCCATTGATAAGACAGCGTGTTGTAACGTCGTCAAAGGGACGAGGGTTACGTAATGTCCAACAGTCCCGTAACAATCTAAAAACCTCATTTCTTACCTCAATTACCGACTCCGTTACTTGTGGGAACGTTTTGTTTAATAGTTGTAGCCCGATGTTCTTGTTCTCACTTTGGTGAGAAGCGAACATTACTAAGCCGTAAGCATAACATGCTTCTTTATGTTGCATGTTAGCCGCTTTTTCTAAATCACGAAGTCCTATATTCGGATATATTGAGTCAAAATAATTTCTTAACCCGTTGCGTAAAATAGCATTTGGGTTCCCCGCAATATATGCGTCAAAGTAAACACATCGTAACTTATGGATTTCCCAATGTGATATCCCCCATCTTTCGAACGAAAGCCTTTTATAAACCAAGGAATTCTTGGAACGTTCTTCGAATGTCTTACAAACTGATCTCGCCTTAAATAGTTGTGCCGAGGAATTCTGACCGACTCTAGACAAGATTTCATCAATCATGTCTCCGGGTAGGTCTCTTAAAATATTGGGTTGTCTATCCATTTTGTGTTTTTATACTGTAAAATAGACAAGAGTTAGATTCATAAAAAAAATACTTATTAATACAAGCAATTTTTACATATATCATAAAGCATAAGCACACTATATTACATATATTACACCACACGAATACAACTATCTTATTCCGACTCGCTCGTTTCTTCTTCTTCGGTTTTGGTTCATTTTGCCAAGTTTCCAGGGATATATGATGTTCCCCTAATACGAGTCGTCGTTTTCCACATTGGTTTAGAAAAACCTGGTGGTTTAGAGGTTCCCGGGTTATTGTCACAACTTAAGAAATACAGGTGTTGACGATACATATAAAGTTCATCGGGTTTGGAATCAAATTTCTCTATTTTTGTGCCCTTTCCGTTATTGTTCTCTTTTACCTTATTAAATTGTGTTGGGGTAATTTCTATAACATCATCGGAATCCTTGTCGGGATCCGATTCATCGGAGAATTCGCAATCCTCCCAATACTTTGCTTCCTTGGTGGAAACACCATTGACCATAATTAACTTTGGTCGGTTGGTTGAGGATTTTCTTCTACTTAACTGTTTTATTATTTCCCCCACTGGTTCTATTTCTTCTTCCGCTTCCGATTCTTCTTCCGGTTCCGATTCTTCTTCCGGTTCCGATTCTTCTTCCGGTTCCGACTCTTCTTCCGGTTCCTCTTCGGGAACTTGTGAATCAGTCCACGAATCATTCCAATTTACATTTGACTCTTCATTATTATTAGGTGAGTCAATGGGACTTGTTCTAGAGGTAGACATCTATCACATAATATCAAACGCGTTAAGAGATTAATATATCACATAATATTCACATGTTAAAAATATATAGTTTCCAACAAAATTTGTTAAGCAATCATTTTTCAAGTAAACACGGTCGAAGTCCAGACTCACTAATGCATCCTAACAAACTCGATAAGACACACTAATGCAAAATTCTGGTTCTCTAAGACCAACGCTCGGATACCAACTGAAATGTCTCGTTCTTATTGATTAAAAACGTTCCATATTAATTGATTTCTTTGCGAGGTTTTGACCTCTATATGAGACGTTTTTCAAAGACTGCATTCATTTTAAAACAAACCATAACCTTTATTTCATAATTAAAGGTTTAAAAATCTTTACGTAGATTATCAAATAATGATAATCTAAAATATCCTGTTTACACACGACCATTACATAATGGTTTACAATACAAATATGTTACATCGAAATCAGTTTCTTGAATGCAGTTTTTACACAATATCATACAAACATGGACTCCAAATCTTGTCCTTATTTTAGTATGCAACAGCGGAAGCTCTTAGTATTCACCTGAGAATAAACATGCTTTAAACGTCAACAAAAATGTTGGTGAGTTATAGGTTTAACCTATATATATCAAATCGTAACAATAGACCACAAGATTTCATATTTCAATACACATCCCATACATAGAGATAAAAATCATTCATATGGTGAACACCTGGTAACCGACATTAACAAGATGCATATATAAGAATATCCCCATCATTCTGGGACACCCTTCGGATATGATATAAATTTCGAAGTACTAAAGCATCTGGTACTTTGGATGGGGTTTGTTAGGCCCAATAGATCTATCTTTAGGATTCGCGTCAATTAGGGTGTCTGTTCCCTAATTCTTAGATTACCAGACTTAATAAAAAGGGGCATATTCGATTTCGATAATTCAACCATAAAATGTAGTTTCACGTACTTGTGTCTATTTTGTAAATCATTTATAAAACCTGCATGTATTCTCATCCCAAAAATATTAGATTTTAAAATTGGGACTATAACTCACTTTCACAGATTTTTACTTCGTCGGGAAGTAAGACTTGGCCACTGGTTGATTCACGAACCTATAACAATATATACATATATATCAAAGTATGTCCAAAATATATTTACAACACTTTTAATACATTTTGATGTTTTAAGTTTATTAAGTCAGCTGTCCTCGTTAGTAACCTACAACTAGTTGTCCACAGTTAGATGTACAGAAATAAATCGATAAATATTATCTTGAATCAATCCACGACCCAGTGTATACGTATCTCAGTATTGATCACAACTCAAACTATATATATATTTTGGAATCAACCTCAACCCTGTATAGCTAACTCCAACATTCACATATAGAGTGTCTATGGTTGTTCCGCAATATATATATAGATGGGTCGACATGATAGGTTGGAACATTGTATACGTGTATATGGTATCTCAAGATTACATAATATACAATATAAGTTGATTAGGTTATGGTTGGAATAGATTTATTACTAACTTTCACGTAGGTAAAATGAGTAGTTTTTATCAATCTTGTTTTACTCGCCATTTCTTCGTTTCTAATCCGTTTTGAGTGATTCCAGTGGCCACGGTTTCGTATTGAACTTAAATTTATGAATCTAAACGGAAAAAGTATAAGTTTATAGTCGGAAATATAAGTTACAAGTTATTTTTGAAAGAGGTAGTCATTTCCGTCGAAAGAACGACATCTTGATGACCATTTTGAAAAACATACTTTCACTTTGAGTTTAGTCATGATTTTTGGATATAGTTTCATGTTCATAAGAAAAATCATTTTTCCAGAAGTATAGCTTTTAAATCAAAGTTCTTCTTAGCTTTTAATTATCCCAACCAAAACAGCCCCCGGTTTTACTACGACGGCGTATATCCAGTTTTATGGTGTTTATCGTGTTTCCGGGTTTTAAATCATTAAGTTAGCATATTATATAGATATAGAACATGTGTTTAGTTTATTTTAAAAGTCTAGTTAGAAGGATTAACTTTATTTGCGAACAAGTTTAGAATTAACTAAACTATGTTCTAGTGATTACAAGTTTATAACGTTGAATAAGACAGCTTTTTTTGTATGAATCGAATGATGTTATGAACATCATTACTACCTCAAGTTCCTTGGATAAACCTACTGTAAATGAGAAAAATGGATCTAGCTTCAAAGGATACTTGGAGGACTTGAAAGTTCTTGAAGCAGAATCATGACACGAAAACAATTTCAAGTAAGATTTTCACTCGAAATAAGATTGTTATAGTTATAGAAATTGAATTAAAGTTTGAATATGATTATTACCTTGTATTAGAAAGATAACCTACTGTAAGTAACAAAGGTTTCTTGATCTTGGATGATTACTTGGAATGGATTTAGAAAACTTGGAAGTAAACTTGCAGTAAACTTGCAATCTTGGAAGTATTCTTGATTTTATGAAACTAGAACTTTTGGAATTTATGAAGAACACTTAGAACTTGAAGATAGAACTTGAGAGAAATTAATTAGATGAAGAAAACTGAAGAATGAAAGTGTTTGTAGGTGTTTTTGGTCGTTGGTGTATGGATTAAATATAAAGGATATGTAATTTTGTTTTCATGTAAATAAGTCATGATTGATTACTCATATTTTTGTAATTTTATGAGATATTTCATGCTAGTTGCCAAATGATGGTTTCCACATGTGTTAGGTGACTCACATGGGCTGCTAAGAGCTGATCATTGGAGTGTATATACCAATAGTACATACATCTAAAAGCAGTGTATTGTACGAGTACAAATACGGGTGCATACGAGTAGAATTGTTGATGAAACTGAACGAGGATGTAATTGTAAGCATTTTTGTTAAGTAGAAGTATTTTGATAAGTGTCTTGAAGTCTTTAAAAAGTGAATGAATACATATTAAAACACTACATGTATATACATTTTAACTGAGTCGTTAAGTCATCGTTAGTCGTTACATGTAAGTGTTGTTTTGAAACCTTTAGGTTAACGATCTTGTTAAGTGTTGTTAACCCAATGTTTATAATATAAAATGAGATTTTAAATTATTATATTATCATGATATTATGATGTATGAATATCTCTTAATATGATATATATACATTAAATGTCGTTACAACGATAATCGTTACATATATGTCTCGTTTCAAAATCATTAAGTTAGTAGTCTTGTTTTTACATATGTAGTTCATTGTTAATATACTTAATGATATGTTTACTTATCATAATATCATGTTAACTATATATATATCCATATATATGTCATCATATAGTTTTTACAAGTTTTAACGTTCGTGAATCACCGGTCAACTTGGGTGGTCAATTGTCTATATGAAACCTATTTCAATTAATCAAGTCTTAACAAGTTTGATTGCTTAACATGTTGGAAACACTTAATCATGTAAATAACAATTTTATTTAATATATATATAAACATGGAAAAGTTCGGGTCACTACATTTGACACCTTGAAAAATACGGTAAGGTCACGAAAAAAAAAGAAGCTAAATTTTGATTCTTTCTCCAACACATCGTAAGTGATATAATTTTCTTCATTAATTCTTTGTATATCATGACAAGCACTAAAATATTTATTCTCTTGAATAAATATTTCAAGGTGCATTTTTTTTTTTTTTGAAAAAAAAACGCACCTTGAAATCAAGCTCACTAACTTCCTGTTGGTAGTAACGTACGTACATTACCGTTTTGCTCGATAATCTAAGAAAACCCGTCTCAGATAGATATTTAGGGGTTTCTGTTAGGCCCTTAAGATGCTTTTAAGTTTGTATTATATATATATTTACTAAACTAAATATAAATTTCTACCTTTGTAGTTAGAGGTATTTCTCCCGGAGACAGATTTTCATCCATACTCAACTAGTACTCTAAACGGTGTTGCTTTTCACGTAAATCTCTTAAAACTTTACCCTTTTTGTATGCAGATTTTGTGACATCCTAAATTAAATATTTAAACCTTATCATGGTTGATCGAAAAAATTAAATAAATAAATGATACTACCTCGACTGATAAACACTCATCACGTTTGTAAATACGGTTAAAGAGACTCGTAACACTCCTGCAAGAGGGTATATCCCTCACGAGTACCTGCAAATGGGTAGACGAGTTAAGGTACCCACGTAAGGGGAGTATCTTGGGATGATTAAAATTTTGTCACAAAGAAAAGGGTAGACGGTTAATATAATTAAAAAGTTCTAGTGTATCGTGAATTGATCGGCATCTATTATTCTCAAAGCCAAAAGGTCCGCTCGCATTGACTTTATCGTATGGTACTAGACATATAAAAGCCGCACGTCCACAAGGAGAACACCCACATCAGACCAATATGCCAAAGATATCTTCTGAAAAAATAAAACAAAGAAAACATTTAAAAGACGAAACAAAATAATATGGAATCTTGTAACTTCAAACTTAACGTACATAGATTTTAGTCCAAGATTTAGTATAGATAACTTTTCAATGCCAGTTTTCAAGCTCCTTTGAGATAGATCCACTAGTATAAGAATCAATGGTAAGAGAAAGGCCGCTTGAACGTATATTTTTAAGCTGCATGCAATCAATTTATTAAGTTAATATATAAAATGAATATTATATGTAAAATTAAATATTTGAGCTGCATATATATACTTTGTACATATTTGAGTTTTAATATAAAAATAATAAGGTCAAAATGGGTCACCATGTACATATATAAATTCTTTCTGTTTGTCTTTTAAATGACAATATTCCAAATTTGAACTCTCCCTTTTGTTTTTACAAAATCAATACATCAAACACTTTACAATTCACATTACAAACATGAATGCCAAAAAATAAAAATAAAAATAAAAAACCAAGAAATAGCATCAAACTAGCAATCATGGATCTATTTCATTAACATTACATTTGTCGCATTAAATGAATCACTTTCAAATTTTTGACTCTCATTAACTAACACTACATTTATCGCATTAAGTAGTAACCTAATTCAGACAACAAAAATAAAATACACATTTAATTCCAATCACAGTCGTTACAAAAACCAACCAACCAACCTAGATTAAAAATAAATAAATAGAAAGTATAGCTTAGCTCACCCTAACAAATATACTCTGAGTAGTGCAACACTATTCATCACGAATTGAGCCATTTCCCGCGTGTAAGAGTCCCTAATCTAGCTGAATATAGTTTGATTTTCTAATCGTATATCTTCATTAGTCAATATCTTAATCATATAGTATATGGGATGAGTAAATCGTTGAAAACGAAGGTAGCTATAACTAATACCTCCTACAAGTAAGAGTATGACATTCAACGCAATGGGGCTCAACAAATCACTCAGTAGTTTATCCATTGTTATTTAGGAGGAAATAAATTTAGGTCTAATTTAATTTGAAGAGAAATAAAATTAGGGGCATCAAGTGTTCATTCGCCACTTTATTGCCTACACTATCCGATTAGATTTTATATAAACTTACAATATTTTTTTCTCACTATTTATCTATGTTTAAAAACTCTGTATGTTCTTAACTTTGTGTATATAATTTATTTAATTAAAGTATTTAAAAGTTAAAATAAACTTTCTTTTTTTTAATAATAAAATGTTAGACTATATTGTATCAACTCATCTACTTGGCTTATATGACCTAATCCATTATTTAGAGTTAGTTTTATTTGCTTTATATAGCCTTCTCATGTATGCAGTATGATTACACAATAATACAATTCATAAGTCAACATGGTATCAGAGCCAAAACATTTAGGTTATCCTTTCTTTTTTTCATCACCGACTTGCATTTTTTAATTATTTCCACAACTCATTCAATATCTTCTGCAAAATATACCTATCAAAATTTAAACACCACCTTAATTCATCCACTCTCTTGTTGTCACGTTGCCTAATATTAAATTTTTTAGGAGTTTGACACCTTGAAAAATACGGTAAAGTCACGAAAAAAAGAAGAAGCTAAATTTTGATTCTTTCTCCAACACATCGTAAGTGATATAATTTTCTTCATTAATTCTTTGTATATCGTGACAAGCACTAAAATATTTATTCTCCTTAATAAATATTTCAAGGTGCATTTTTTTTTTTGAAAAAAAACGCACCTTGATATCAAGATCACTAACTTCCTGTTGGTAGTAACGTACGCACATTACCGTTTTGCTCGATAATCCAAGAAAGCCCGTCTCAGATAGATATTTAGGGGTTTCTGTTAGGCCCTTAAGATGCTTTTAAGTTTGTATTATATATATATATATATATATATATATATATATATATATATATATATATATATATATATATACACTAAACTAAATATAAATTTCTACCTTTGTATTTAGAGGTATTTCTCCCGGAGACAGATTTTCATCCATACTCAACTAGTACTCTAAACGGTGTTGCTTTTCAAGTAGATCTCTTAAAACTTTAGCCTTTTTGTATGCAGATTTTGTGACATCCTAAATTAAATATTTAAACCTTATCATGGTTGATCGAAAATAAATGATACTACCTCGACTGATAAACACTCATCATGTTTGTAAATACGGTTAAAGAGATTCATAACACTGCTGCGAGAGGGTACATCCCTCACGAGTACCTGCAAATGGGTAGACGAGTTAAGGTACCCACGTAAGGGGAGTATCTTGGGATGATTAAAATTTTGTCACAAAGAAAAGGGTAGACGGTTAATATAATTTAAAAGTTCTAGTGTATCGTGAATTGATCGGCATCTATTATTCTCGAAGCCAAAAGGTCCGCTCTCATTGACTTTATCGTATGGTACTAGACATATAAAAGCCAGCACGTCCACAAGGAGAACACCCACATCAGACCAATATGCCAAAGATATCTTCTAAAAAAATAAACAAAGAAAACATTTAAAAGACGAAACAAAATAATATGGAATCTTGTAACTTCAAACTTAACGTACATAGATTTTGGTCCAAGATTTAGTATGGACAACTTTTCAATGCCAATTTTCACGCTCCTTTGAGATAGATCTACTAGTATAAGAATCAATGGTAAGAGAAGGGCCGCTTGAACGTATATTTTTAAGCTGCATGCAATCAATTTATTAAGTTAATATATAAAATGAATATTATATGTAAAATTAAATATTTGAGCTGAATATATACTTTGTACATATTTGAGTTTTAATATAAAAATAATAAGGTCAAAATGGGTCACCATGTACATATATAAATTCTTTCTGTTTGTCTTTTAAATGACAATATTACAAATTTGAACTCTCCCTTTTGTTTTTACAAAATCAATACATCAAACACTTTACAATTCACATTACAAACATGAATGCCAAAAAATAAAAATAAAAATAAAAAACCAAGAAGTAGCATCAAACTAGCAATCAGGGATATGTTTCATTAACACTACATTTGTCGCATTAAATGAATCACTTTCAAATTTTTGACTTTCATTAACTAACACTACATTTATCGCATTAAGTAGTTACCTAATTCAGACAACAAAAATAAAATACACATTTAATTCCAATCACAATCGTTACTAAAACTAACCAATCAACCAACCTAGATTAAAAATAAATGAATAGAAAGTATAGCTTAGCTCACCCTAACAAATATACTCTGAGTAGTGCAACACTATTCATCACGAATTGAGCCACTTCTCGCGTGTAAGAGTCCCTAATCTAGCTAAATATAGTTTGATTTTCTAATCTTATATCTTCATTAGTCAATATCTTAATCATATAGTATATGGGATGAGTAAATCGTTGAAAACGAAGGTAGCTATAACTAATACCTCCTACAAGTAAGAGTATGACATTCAACGCAATGGGGCTCAACAAATCACTCAGTAGTTTATCCATTGTTATTTAGGAGGAAATAAATTTAGGTCTAATTTAATTTGAAGAGAAATAAAATTAGGGGCATCAAGTGTTCATTCGCCACTTTATTGCCTACACTATCCGACTAGATTTTATATAAACTTACAATATTTTTTCACTATTTATCTATGTTTAAAAACTTTATATGTTCTTAACTTTGTGTATATAATTTATTTAATTAAAGTATTAAAAAGTTAAAATAAACTTTCTTTTTTTTAATAATAAAATGTTAGACTATATTGTATCAACCCATTTACTTGGCTTATATGGCCTAATCCATTATTTAGAGTTAGTTTTATTTGCTTTATATAGCCCTCTAATGTATGCAGTATGATTACACAATAATACAATTCATAAGTCAACATGGTATCAGAGCCAAAACATTTAGGTTATCCTTTCTTTTTTTCATCACCGAATTGCATTTTTTAATTATTTCCACAACTCATTCAATATCTTCTGCAAAATATACCAACCAAAAATTTAAACACCACCTTAATTCATCCACCCTCTTGTTGCTACATTGCCCAATATTAAATATTTGTAAGTGTTTGATACCTTGAAAAATACAGTAAGGTCACGAAAAAAGCTAAATTTTGATTCCTTCTCCAACACATCGTAAGTGATATAATTCTCTTCATTATTTCTTTGTACATCGTGACAAGCACCAAAAAATTTATTCTTTTGTATCAATATTTAGAGGTGCATTTTTTTTGAAGAAAAAACGCACCTTGAAATCAAGATCACTAACTTCCTGTTGGTAGTAACGTACACACGTTACTGTTTCGCTCGTTAATTCAAGGAAGCCCATCCGAGATAGATATTTAAGGGTTTCTTTTAGGCCCTTAAGATGCTTTTATGTTTGCATTATATATATTTACTAAAATAAATATAAATTTCTACCTTTGTAGTTTGAGGTTTCTCTCCCAGAGAGAGATTTTCATCCATACTCAACTAGTAGTCTAAACGGTGTTGCTTTTCACATAAATCTCTTAAAACTTTAGCCTTTTTATATGCAGATTTTGTGACATCCTAAATTAAATATTTAAACCTTATCATGATTGATAGAAAAAAATGAAATAAATAAATGAAATAAATAAATGATACTACCTCGATTATTAAACACTCATCACGTTTGTAAATACGGTTAAAGAGATCCTTAATGCTGTTACGAGAGGGTACATCCCACACGAGTACCTGAAAATCGGTAAACAAGTTAAGTTACACACATAAGGGGAGTAACCCGGGATGATTAAAATTTTGTCACAAAGAAAAGGGTAGACAGTTAATATAATTAAAAAGTTCTAGTGTACCGTGAATTGACCGGCATCTATTGTTCTCGAAGCCAAAAAGTCCGCTCGCATTGACTTTATCGTACGGTACTCGACATATAAAAACCATCACGTCCACAAGAGAACAACCACATCAGACCAATGTGCCAAAGATATCTCCTGAAAAGTTAAACATATAAAATATTTAAAAGACCAAACAAAATATTTTGAAATCTTGTAACTTTAAACTTAACGTACATAGATTTTGATCCAAGATTTAGTATGGACAGCTTTTCAATGCCAGTTTTCACGCTCCTTTGAGATAAATCCACTAGAATAAGAATCAAGGGTAAGAGAAGGGCCGTTGGAACGAATATTTTTAAGCTGCATGCAATCAAGTTATTAAGTTAATATATAAAATGAATACTATATTTAAAAGTAAATAGATAGATTAATAAATAAATACTTACTATACTACATTAAATAATAACAATGAGAGTAAAAACTTATGTTTTTGAATGTGATTATAGCAAAGATGTGTGGAAGGAGGTTAAGAATAAGATGATATTCAAAAGGTTTTATCGAATTGCATAATGAATATTGTTAGCACATTAGCCATTCTTTTGAGTTTTAATATAATAATTCTTTTAACTACAATCTACATATATACTTTGTACATATTTGAGTTTTAATTAATAATAATAAGGTCAATCTGAGCTACCATGTACATATATAAATTCTTTTCGTTTGTCTTTTAACTGACAATATTCCAAATTTGAACTCTCCCTTTCTTTTTACAAAATCAATACATCAAACACTTTACAATACACCTTACAAACATGAATGCCAAATAATAAAAATAAAAAACCCAGAAGTAGCATCAAACTAGCAATTTAGGATCTGTTTCATTAACACTAAATTTGTCGCAATAAATGAATCAATTTCAAATTTTTGACTCTCATTAACTAACACTACATTTATCGGATTAATTAGTTACCTAATTCAGACAACAACAAAAAATACACATTTAATTCCAATCATAATAATTAATAAATCAACCAACCAACCTAGATTAAAAATCAATCAATAAATAAAAAGTATAGTTTAGCTCACTCTAACAAATATACTCTGAGTAGTGCAACACTATCCATCCCTAATTGAGCCACGTCCCACGTGTTAGCTTCCCTAATCCAGCTAACATAGTTTGATTTTCTAATCTTACATCTTCATTAGTCAATATCTTCCTCGTATAGTATATGAGATGGGTAAATCGTTGAAAATGAAGGTAGCTATAATTAATACCTCCTACAAGTAAGAGTATTGCATTCAATTCTACGATGCTCAACAAATCACTTAGTAGTTTATCTATTTTTATTTAGGAGGAAATAAATTTAGGTTTGAATTTAATTTCAAGAGAAGTAACATTAGGGGCATCAAGTGTTCATTCGCCACTTTATTGTGTACACTATCCGACTAGATTTTATATAAACTTACAACATTTTTTTCAATATTTAACTATGTTTAAAAACTTTGCATGTTCTTAAATTTGTGTATATAATTTATTTAATATTAGAAAGTTAAAATAAACTTTTTTTAATAATAAAATGGTCGACTATATTGTATCAGCCCATGTACTTAACTTATTGGGACTTATCCATTATTTAGAGTTAGGTTTATTGGCTTTATATAGCCCTCTCATGTATGCAGTATGATTACACAATAATACAATTCATAAGTCAACATGGTATCAGAGCCTGAGTATTTAGGTTATCCTTCTTTTTTTCATCGCTGACTTGCACCTTACATTTTTTTAATTTTTCCACAAGTCATTCAATATCTTCTGCAAAATATACCTACCAACAATTCCAACACCACCTTAATTCATCCACCCTCTTGCTGCCAAGTTGCCAATATTAAATTTTTATAGGTGTTTGACACCTTGAAAAATACAGTAAGGTCACGAAAAAAAGAGTTACATTTTGATTCCTTCTCCAACACATCGTAAGCGATATAATTCTCTTCATTGTTTCTTTGTACATCGTGACAAACACCAAAATATTTATTCTCTTGAATAAATATTTCAAAGTGCGTTTTTTTAAAAAGAAAACCGCACCTTGAAATCAAGCTCACTAACTTCCTGTTAGTAATGTACGTACATTACTATTTTGTCCGATAATCCAAGGAAGCCCGTCTGAGATAGATATTTAGGGGTTTCTGTTAGGCCCTTAAGATGCTTTTATGTTTGCATTATATATATATATATATATATATATATATATATATATATATATATATATATATATATATATATATATATATATATATATATATATATATATATATATACCAAACTAAATATAAATTTCTACCTTTATAGTTGGAGATATTTTTCCCGGAGATAGATTTTCATTTCTACTCAAGTAGTAGTCTAAACGGCGTTGCTTTTCACGTATATCTCTTAAAACTTTAGGTTTTATGTATGCAAAGTTGTGACATCCTAAATTAAATATATAAATCTTATCATGGTTGATTGAAAAAAAATTAAATAAATAAATGAAATAAAAAAATGATACTACCTCGACTGATAAACACTCGTTACGTTTGTAAATACGGTTAAAGAGTTTCGTAACGCTGCTGCGAGAGGGTACATACCTCACGAGTACTGCAAATGGGTAAACGAGTTAAGCTACCCGCATAAGGGGAGTATATTGGGATAATTAAAATTTTATCATAAAGAAAAGGGTAGATGGTTAATATAATTAAAAAGTTCTAGTGTACCGTGAATTGATCGACATCTACAGTTCTCGAAGCCAAAAAGTCCACTTGAATTGACTTTATCGTACGGTACTCGACATATAAAATCCAACACGTCCACAAGGAGAACAACCACATCAGACCAATGTGCCAAAGATATCTCCTGAAAGTTAAACATAGAAAATATTTAAAGACCGAACAAAATAATATGGAATCTTGTAACTTCAAACTTAACGTACATAGATTTTGGTCCAAGATTTAGAATGGACAGCTTTTCATTGCCAGTTTTCATGCTCCTTTGAGATACATCAACTAGAATAAGAATCAAGGGTAAGAGAAGGGCCGCTGAAACGGATATTTTTAAGTTGCATGAAATCAAGTTATTAAGTTAACATATAAAATGAATACTATATGTAAAAGTAAATAGATAGATCAATAAATAAATACTTATTATACTACATTAAATAATAACAATGAGAGTAAGCACTTATTTTTTTGAATTTGATTATAGCAAAGATGTGTGGAATGATGTTAAGGATAAGCTGCTATTCAAAAGGTTTTTTTAATTTGCATAATGGATATTGTTAGCACATTAGGCATTTATCCACTTTCAGGGAATATCTGGAACTTTATCAATAGATTGGTGGTGGCTGCTATGGCTTATTATGTGTGGCAAGAAAGAAATAGAAGATTGTTTCAGAAAAGAGAAAAAAAAATCTAAAGGAATTGTGCAGAGACTAATACACGAATTTATTTCTAGCAAAACTGTTGACTCTTAAAGTCAAAGATTTGAAAGCTGTCAAGAAATAAAAGCTACAAACATATGGGATCATTTTGAAAGATGGAAGATTGTATCCAAAATAGAATAAGTCTATTGTTCTTTTTTGATATGATGTAAATGGGTCATTTAGTTATGTTTTGTATCAGGGTGGGTTTTGTTTGTTTGATTTTTTTGGATGTATGTCGTTTAGGGTGCATATCCCATGTGGTTTTAATTTGGTTGCATTATAATATATATGTTTCCACTTTTGCTGAAAAATAAATAAATAAAAAATAACAATGAGATATTAATCTAGCTTAGATTCTTCATTCCTATATATATATATATATATATATATATATATATATATATATATATATATATATATATATATATATATATAAACAAAAAACAGCAATTTCGAGGTTTTGGGAAGACTGCTATTACTTTGTTTCAAGTTTCCAGGATTCGTTCACAAGGATCTACAGACTTGAAGCTGAAAAGGGTACAAACATAAATGAATGGATGATCAATTGGAAAGGGTCATCCTTAACCCTTGAACGCATCCCGAATTGTTGTTCAAAAAAATTGGAATGGGTCATCGAGTTGGAAATGGACCCGTGAACCAACGGGAAGTGTTAAAAACAGAACTGGAGCTGCTTCATCTGTTTTCAGCCCACATGAGAAGGAAGGCTGGAAATGGAAACCTAAAAAAATATTTTAGCCAACATACTTGACTCTAAGCGGAACAAGAAACGTATCTAAATAAAACAGACACTTATTACCCCAATCTATAGGAATATTCGCGCGGAGAATCAAATCAAACGTAGGCATCTATATCTTGATGAACAATAAACTATAATTCTTTTGAGTTTGAATATAATAATTATTTTTTACTACAACCTGCATATATACTTAGTACATATTTAAGTTTTAATATAATAATAATAAGGTCAATCTGGGCCACCATGTACATATATAAATTCTTTCTGTTTGTCTTTTAAATGACAATATTCCAAATTTGAACTCACCATTTCTTTTTACAAAATCAATACATCAAACACTTTATAATTCACCTTACAAACATGAATGCCAAAAAATAAAAAAAAAAATAAAAAAAATCAGGAAATAGCATCAAACTAGCAATCGAGTATTTGTTTCATTAACATTACATTTGTCGCAATAAATGAATCACTTTCAAATTTTTGAATCTCATTAACTAATACTACATTTATCGCATTAATTAGTTACCTAATTCAGACACCAAAAACAAAATACACATTTAATTCCAATCACAAATATCACTAAAACAAACCAACCAACCTAGATTAAAATAAATAAATAATTAAATAAATAAATAATATAGCTTAGCTCACCCTAACAAATATACTCTGAGTAGTGCAACACTATTCATCCTCAAGTGAGCCACATCCTACGTGTATGCTTTCCTAATCCAGGTAAACATAGTTTGATTTTATAATCTTACATCTTCATTAGTCAATATCTTACTCGTATAGTATATGTGATGATTAAATCGTTGAAAACGAAGATAGCTATAACTAATACCTTCTACAAGTAAGAGTATTACATTCAATGCTACGGGGCTAAACAAATTACTTAGTAGTTTATCCATTGTTATTTTAGTGAAAATAATTTTAGGTCTAAATTTAATTTGAAGAAAAGTAAAATTAGGGGCATCAAGTGTTCATTCGCCACTTTATTGCCTACACTATCCGACTAGATTTTATATAAAATTACAACATTTTTTCACTATTTATATATGTTTAAAAACTTTGCATGCTCTTAAATTGGTGTATGTAATTTATTTAATATTAGAAAGTTAAAATAAACTTTTTTTTAATAAAAAATGGTAGACTATATTGTATCAGCCCATGTACTTAACTTATTGGGACTTATCCATTATTTAGAGTTAGGTTTATTAGCTTTATATAGCCTTCTCATGTATGCAGTATGATTACACAATAATACAATTCATAAGTCAACATGGTATCAGAGCCAGAACATTTAGGTTATCCTTCTTTTTTTTTCATCGCTGACTTGCACCTTACATTTTTTAAATTTTTCCACAACTCATTCAATATATTCTGCAAAATATATCTACCAACAATTACAACACCACCTTAATTCATCCACCCTCTTGTTGCCACGTTTCCAATATTAAATTTTTATAGGTGTTCGACACCTTGAAAAATACAGTAACGTCACGAAAAAAAGAGCTACATTTTGATTCATTCTCCAACACATCGTAAGCAATATAATTCTCTTCATTATTTTTTTGTACATCGTGACAAACACCAAAATATTTATTCTCTTGCATAAATATTTCAAGTGCGTTTTTTTAAAAAAAAAAACGCACCTTAAAATCAAGCTCACTAACTTCCTGTTGGTAGTAATGTACGCACGTTACCATTTTCTTCGATGATCCAAGGAAGCCCGTCTGAGATAGATATTTAAGGGTTTCTGTTAGGCCCTTAAGATGATTTTATGTTGTATTATATATATAAATATATATATATATATATATATATATATATATATATATATATATATATATATATATATATATATATATATATATATATATATATATATATATATATATATATATATATTTACTAAAGTAAATATATATTTCTACCATTATAGGTGGAGGTATTTTTTCCGGAGACAGATTTTCATTCCTACTCAAGTAGTATTCTAAACGGTGTTGTTTTTCACGTAGATCTCTTTAAACTTTAGCCTTTTTGTATTCAAATTTTGTGACATCCTAAATTAAATATTTAAACCTTATCATGGTTGATTAAAAAAAATTAAATAAGTAAATGAAATAAATAAATGATACTACCTCGACTGATAAACACTTATCACATTTGTAAATAAGGTTAAAGAATTCTGTAACACTGCTGCGAGAGGGTACATCCCTCACGAGTACCTGCAAATGGGTAAACGAGTTAAGTTACCCGCGTAAGGCGAGTATCTTGGGATGATTAAAATTTTGTCACAAAGAAAAGAGTAGACGGTTAATATAATTAAAAAGTTTTAGTGTACCGTGAATTGATCGGCATCTATTGTTCTCGAAGCTAAAAAGTCCGCTCGCATTGACTTTATCGTATGGCACTCGACATATAAAAGCCAGCACGTCCACAAGGAGAACAACCACATCAGACCAATGTGCCAAAGATATCTCCTGAAAAGTTAAACACATAAAACATTTAAAAGACCAAACAAAATAATATGAAATCTTGTAACTTCAAACTTAACATACATAGATTTTGGTCCAAGATTTAGTATAAACAGCTTTTCAATGCTAGTTTTCACGCTCCTTTGAGATAGATCCATTAGAATAAGAATCAAGGGTAAGAGAGGACGGCCGCTGGAACGAATATTTTTAAGTTGCATGCTATCAAGTTATTAAGTTAATATATAAAATGAATACTATATGTAACATTAAATTGATAGATCAATAAATAAAACTTACTATACTACAATAAATAATAACAACGAGAGTAAGCACTTATTTTTTTGAAGGTGATTATAGCAAAAATGTGTGGAAGGATGTTAAGGATAAGCTGCTATTCAAAAGGTTTTATCGAATTGCATAATGGATATTGTTAGCACATTATCCATTTATCCACTTTCTGGGAATAGTTGAAACATTATTAATAGAAGATTGTTTCAGAAAAGAGAAAAAAATTCAAAGGAATTTGGCAGAGACTAATACATGAATTTATTTCCAGTAAAACTATTGAATTATAAAGTTAAAGATTTGAAAGCTGTCAAGAAATAGAAGCTGTAAACATATGGGATCTTATTTGGAAAGATGGAAGATTGTATCCGAAATAGAATAAGTCTGTTGTTCTTTTTTGATCTGATGTAGATGGGTCATTGAGTTTTGTTTTGTATTGGGGTGGGTTTTGTTTGTTTGATTATTTTTGGATGTATGTCGTTTAGGGTGCACATCCCATGTGGTTGTAATTTGGTGGCAGTATAATATATATGGTTCCACTTTTACTGAAAAATAAATAAATAAAAAACAACAACGAGATATTAATCAAACTTAGATTCTTCACTCCTATATTTTTCTGCTCATTTTCTAATATATATAAAAAAAATAGCACTTTCGATGTTTTGGGAAGACTGCTATTACTTTGTTTCAACTTTCAAGGACAGGTTCGTTCACAAGGCTCTACAGACTTGAAGCTGAAAAGGGGATAAACATAAATGAAATGATGATCAATTAGAAAGGGTCATCCTTAACCCTTAAACTCGTCCCAAATTGCTGTTCAAAAAGATTGGAATGGGTCATCGAGTTGGAAATGGACCCGTCAACCAACGGGTAGGGTTAAAAACAGAACTGGAGCTGCTTCGTCTGTTTTCAACCCACATAAGAAGGAAGGATGGAAATGGACCTAAACAAATAATTTAACCGACTTGATGAACAGTAAACTATAAGAAGAAAGAAACGTATTTAAACAAAACAGACTCCTATTACCCCAATATGATCTATAGGAATATTCAAGTGGAGAATCAAATCAAACGTAGGCATCTATATCTTGATGAACAGTAAACTATAATTCTTTTGAGTTTTACTATAATAATTATTTTTGGCTACAACCTGCATATATACTTTGTACATATTTGAGTTTTAATATAATAATAATAAGGTCAATCTGGGCCACCATGTACATATATAAATTCTTTCTGTTTGTCTTTTAAATGGAAATATTCCAAATTTGAACTCTCCCTTTCTTTTTACAAAATCAATTCATCAAACACTTTAAAATTCACCTTACAAACATGAATGCCAGATAATAAAAATAAAAATAAAAAACTAGGAAGTAGCATCAAATTAGCAATCAAGGATCTGTTTCATTAACAATACATTTGTCGCAATAAATGAATCACTTTCAAATTTTTGACTCTTATTAACTAACACTACATTTATCGCATTAATTAGTTACCTACTTCTGATAACAAAAACCAAATAAACATTTAATTCCAATCACGATCATTATTAAAACCAACCAACCTAATTAAAAATAAATAAATAAATAAATAAATAAATAAATAAAAAGTATAGCTTAGCTCACCCTAACAAATAAACTCTGAGTAGTGCAATACTATCCATCCCCAATTGAGCCACATCCCGCGTGTATGGTTTCCTAATCCAGCTAAATATAGTTTGATTTTCTAATCTTACATATTCATTAGTCGATATTTTCCTCGTATAGTAAATGGGATGAGTAAATCGTTGAAAACGAAGGTAGCTATAACTAATACCTCTTACAAATAAGAGTATGACATTCAATGCTACGGGGTTCAACAAATCACTCAGTAGTTTATCCGTTATTATTTGGGAGGAAATAAATTTAGGTCTAAATTTAATTTGAAGAAAAGTAAAATTAGGGGCATCAAGTGTTCATTCGCCACTTTATTGCCTACACTATCCTACTAGATTTTATATAAACTTACAACATTTTTTCACTATTTATATATATTTAAAAACTTTGTATGTTCTTAAACTTGTGTATATAATTTATTTAATTAAAATATTATAAAGTTAAAATAAACTTTTTTTAATAATAAAATGTTAGACTATATTATATCAGCCCATGTACTTGACTTATAGAGCCAAATCCATTATTTAGAGTTAGGTTTATTGGTTTTATATAGCCCTCTCATTTATGCAGTATGATTACACAATAATATAATTCATAAGTCAACATGGTATCAGAGCCAGAACATTTGGGTTATCTTTTTTTTTTCATCGTCGACTTGTACCTTACATTTTTTTAATTTTTTCCACAACTCATTCAATATTTTCTGCAAAATATACATACCAACAATTCCAACACCACCTTAATTCATCCACCCTCTTGTTGCCACGTTGCCCAATATTAAATTTTTGTATGTTTTTGATACCTTGAAAAATAAAGTAAGGTCACGAAAAAAAGAAGAAGCTAAATTTTGATTCCTCTCCAACACATCCAACACATCCATGAAAGCAACAATCATGGACTACACTTTTAATAGAAGATATATAAATGAATGTACAAATAATAACTAAGGAGTTTTCAAATCAAGCATATGACCCATAGTGTTCATGTAAGAAAATTAGTGTCAAAAGAGTTGCTTAGCCTTTTTGAAGTTTACACGGTTTTCCTTAATATTATATACGGTAAATTATAATTATATGGTATTTGTCAATTATAATTATATGGTTTTGTCAATTTTGAAGTTTACACGGTTTTCCTTAATTATATGACATATGATCGGTAAAACTAGAATAAAGACTCAACTATGTGAATCGAAGAAACAAACCATGAATGCTAACCTAAATAATAGAAGATGTTGAAATAATTTTGCCATCAAGAAAAAGCCTTCTACTTGAAACAATATACAACATTATGCTAACACGAGATATCGTTTGAAAGATGCTTTTGTATCTAGCGAACCAAATCGACAAAATAGATGTGAAGCCGATAAGACTCCAAAATAAACCATGTATACTCCATTGAATTATCCTTGACCCATGACCATCGATTATAAAAGTATATTATTTCATTTAATCCAGAAAATCTATGTCTAAAATGCATGATAATTGCAGAGTTCCTAGGAACACTATACACCTAAACCAAAATCCATTGAAGCTCAAAATAATAAATCAACATAAAACAACCCTTATTAGTCATTCCAATTGTATTCCTACTTTTCAAATATTAAGTGCAGCCTTCGAGAACTATTGCAACACCTCATCTTTATTTCATAGATGGAGGAATGTAAGGTTCGCGGTATTTGGCCATATCGCTAATGAAATCATTGTAACTCTTAATTTTTATTTGTTTCTTACCTGGATTCACAAGCTTACCTGTCACCAATTTACCACTTGGCTTGGAATTATAGCGACAGTTAATTACATCCGTAAATCCATCATGACCATCATCTTCAGACTCCGCTTGTGAAGAAGATTCGAAAGGATTTTTTTTTTATTATTATCTAAATTACCTAATTTTGCCTTTATGATCTTTTTCTTTGCACCTCTAGACAACTTAGATTTGGAACCGAGAGTAATTGATTCTGATTCTTGAAATTTAAACTCTTTGACTTTTTGAAGGTTTTTTGGAAAGGTGGTACAAGGTACAATGTAATCTTTTGTAGGGCATGAGATTCTTGGGGGTTGTAGGGTAGCTGGGATAATATTAATTATGTTGTTGGGGTTGACAAGAGGTAAGAGAGATAAACCTTGAGGTGATTGTGAGCAGGTAAAAGTTGACAAAATAGTACTTGAATTATTATTGTTTAAAGGTAAACCAGAAAAGGAAGGTTTCAGCATGCCCCCTTTAGTATGAGCAGTTTGTTTTGGATTATTATTGTAGGCATTTGTAAAAATTTGAAACACATATGAGTATACATCAGACACAAACTCATCCTCGTTGAAAAAAGTAGGGGTGTGATCAGAAGCCATTCCCCCTTCTCACAAGTACCAAAGTTACCATTTTCAAAATTTGAAATATCTTTACCTGACTTATTAATGTGAACGAAAACATCAGGGGTGGAAATTTCAGGATCATCACCGGAGATAACTCCGACCACAGATAGCCTTTGGACCTCAGAGTTGTGATTTTCCAGATCCAAATCTGAAAATATGTAATCGTTCTTAGAATGTATTCTTTCCTCTTCGACCCACACTCTATAAGACTTTGAATTAACAAATCTTGTAGATTGGTACTCGCGTATCTCGCCTGGATCACCAATCTAGCTTTAAACTTGTCAATAGTACCATTGACTTTCATCTTCCTTTTGAAGATCCATTTGTTACCCAAAGGTTTACACCCAGGTGGCAAATCAGTCAACTCCCAAGTATTATTTTTCAAAATAGAGTCCATCTCATCGCGAATTGCTTTCTTCCAGAAAGCGACATCACGAGACCTCATAGCCTCATCAAAGGTTCTAGGATCCTCTTCTATACTATAACAGTAAGAAAATTGAGATTGAACACAATCTCTAGATCCTTCAACTAAGTAAAGTTGAAAATCATAACCATATGATTTGGGCGTCCTAATTATAGTGCCTCTACGAGGTTCGGGTGTTACACTAGGAATTTCCTCCACGTGTTCTCTTTGAACAGTCTCATGTGAATGAGAAATAACATCCTTTGGTCTAGGAATTGATGTAAAACGAGACTCATCAAAGATCGCGTCTCTTGATTCTATAACGGTATTAACCGAAACAGAATCATTAGGTTCTATCACAAAGAACCTATAGGTCTTGGAATGCTCAGCATATCCAATAAAAATACAATCAATACCTCTTTCACCCAAAGTCTTCCTTTTGGGTTCGGGTAGTCTCACAACAGCCCGACATCCCCAAACTCGTAAGTAATGCAAGCTTGGTCGTCTCTTAAACTAAAGCTCATAAGGAGTAGTCTTACCCTGTGAGGCCCCGTACAAAACCATCGTGTACGATTCGTCAACAACAGGATCTTTACACGGTCAAGTACTACATGTTGTTTGAAAACTAGTTTGCATTCATAAATACATAGCGTTTACAAAAGATAACGTGACACAAAGGTCGTTACAAAGTCATTATTTGAAAATAACATAAACTACGAATACAAAAGAAAAAGTTCCATGATTGAGACATCTCTAAGATTATGCAGCGGAATTCTAGCACAGCAGGTCCTTAACAGCAAGTTTAAACACCAAGACAGCAAGTCTAAACAGCGGAAGCAACAAACCTCTAAGCACCTGAGAAAACATACTTAAAAACGTCAACAATAATGTTGGTGTGCTATAGTTTAAGTTGTAACAATAATGTAAGGTAGGCCACGAGATTTCAGTGCTTCAAACATCGTATCAAAACAGTATGAAAAGTATATGTTTAACCGTAGGCACTTGGTAACTAACTTAACGTTTATAACCCCCTAAAAGTACACTTGGCGAGTGCGTATGTTTACGAAGTATTAAACACCCGTTAAATTCTAACGCGACTAGCCCGAGTGGGTATGTCAAACCCTATGGATCCATATCTAAGATTCGCATTCACCGGTTCAAAAACCAATGACTAAACGTTACCGAGCTAAGGGGAAAGTTTATGCCGTTGTATAACCCGCACATATATAAAGTTTAAGTACTCGTGCCTAGTATGTAAAACGTAAAAATCGCATGTATTCTCAGTCCCAAAATAGTTAAAGTAAAAAGGGATGCTATAACTCACAGTGATAAGAGCGGTAAAGTCGATAATGAAAGTACGCAAGTAGTAAGTCGGTCCGAAAGGTCGTCAACCTAAGTCAAAGGTTGCTAGGTCAGTATGTTATCCTCATAAGTTCTAATAGTGCATAAAATAAGTTTAAGTATCATCATCATCGTTCATCATCAAAAAAGCTAAGTAAGTTGGACAAGAATAGAGATCGAAAAAATAGGCTGATTTCGGTCAGCTGCTACGACTTTTACGTAAATTGCAAAGACGCGTATTCAGTGGTTATGGCTCCGTATATGAGTCCCCTAGTTGCTGACCAATTTCCAGAACCAAACTCGTCTTCGTTTGACCGTGGCGATAGTTTAAGTGCGAGTAGGTCAGAAATTTCAGCACAACGTTAATAGGGTGTAATGACTTTCGGAAGGCCATAAATCCTAAACCGTAACTCGGATTAAGAAGAGGTCTAAACGGAAAATCATATACTCGAACCGAACTAACTGAAAATCAACTTTTCAGTAGCCCAGGTTGAAAGGACCCATCCTAATCCATCTGGACGAAGTCACCAACATCTGGTTCCATTGCGATGATCGACTCTAAATCATGTCTTTAAAATGAGCAAATGCACAGCGGAATGTTTCTTTCATACCTGAGAATAAACATGCTTTCAAGTGTCAACCAAAAGGTTGGTGAGTTCATTAGTTTAACATAAATAATCATTTCATAATTCTAATAGACCACAAGATTTCATATTTCCATTTCTCATAAACATACGTCCCATGCATAGAGACAAAAATATCATTCATATGGATTGAACACCTGGTAACCGACATTCACAATATGCATATAAGAATATCCCCATCATTCTGGGATCCTCCTTCGGACATGATATAAATTTTGAAGTACTAAAGCATCCGGTACTTTGGATGGGGCTTGTTGGGCCCGATAGATCTATCTTTAGGATTCGCGTCAATTAGGGTGTCTGTTCCCTAATTCTTAGATTACCAGACTAAAAAGGGGCATATTCGGTTTAATAATCCAGCCATAGAATGTAGTTTCATTTACTCGTGTCTATTTCGTAAAACAGTTATAAAAATAGCGCATGTATTCTTAGCCCAAAAATATAAAGGGTAAAAAGGCAAATGAAACTCACGCATATAAATATTGTAAAACAGTTATTAAAACATTTCATGTATTCTCAGCCCAAAAATGTAATGAGTAAAAGGGAATAATGAAACTCACAATATTGTATTTTGTAGTAAAAATACATATGACGTCATTGAACAAGTGTAAGGTTGGCCTCGGATTCACGAACCTATATCATTTGTATATTTATATTAAAACATATAATCGTAACGAAACAAATATTTTTATTATGTTTTAATTTATATATTATTTATAGTTAATTTGTGTATATATTCAAAATGATTAATATTTATATAGTTATATTAATATGTCCATATTTATATACATTTTTGTTTAATGTTACATTTAAAAATCGATAGTTGTCATTTGTAAGTATTTATATAAATAATCTTAATAGGTTTGGTATATATAGTTATGTGAAATTTAGTTATAATTATAGTACATGTAATAAGTATATTTAATGTTCAAAATATTTATTTACTAAAATGATAGTTTTGATAATAATGATTTATTAATAATAATAATAATAAGGATAACTTTATTAAAAATGATGATACTAATAATAAGAATGATAATGATAATCTTTAGTAATAATAATGATAAGTTATTTTATTTTTACAACAATATTGATAATATTATCTAATACTTATAACGAGTAGTAATAACACTAATAATAACGATAATGATGATAGGTTGTATTGTTTTCCTAATAATGATAATAATAATCATAATAATAATCATAATGTTAATCATAATCATAATCATAGTGATGATAATAATACTAAAATGATAAGTTTACTACTAATAATAATATTATTAATACTTATAATAATTATTGATAATACCAATAATAATAATACTTATGGATCATACTAAATTGATAATAATATTTATGATACATTTTTTAATACCAATGATAACAATAATTATAATACTCGTAGATGTAAATATGATAATAATAATAATAATAATATTAATATTAATAATAGTTATAATACTTATAATTATGTTAACAATACCAATTATAGTACTTTTAATAATCATTATACTAGTGATATTAACATTAACTAATAGTAACAATAATAATATTAACAACAACAACAACAACAATAATAATAATAATAATAATAATAATAATAATAATAATAATAATAATAATAATAATAATAATAATAATAATAATAATAATAATAATAATAATAATAATAATAATAATAATAATAATAATTAAAAGCTACCTTAAAAGAATGAATTTCCAAAAAGAAACAGCCCATGCCCAGGCTTGAACCCCCAACCTCTCGCATGCTCCTTAACACCTAGAACCAGTAAGCTGTTGCCCGTTTTTCAGTTTTAAAACCCTTTCTAATTTATATAACCCGAAGTTATTTATCTCCTTTCTTCTTCACTTACACAATTCAACCAGGGACCAAAACATAGCCGTGACTCAACTGTTAGGTTTAAATGTTTTAACAGAAATATATACGACCTGGTTATGGAGTTTTTAATTAACATTCAATAAAAGCAAGAAAAAAATAAATAAATAAATAAATAAAATAAAACCGATCGTGAAGAACACACAACAAACTCATATCTTGATTTTGAATTCTAGACATTTTCAGATTAGACTTAATACATGAAATATGTTGTAAATTCGATACTTAAATGACCTGTGATTATAGTTGGTATTAACAGAAAAGAATAAGATAAAAAAAAAATCAAAACAGACCCGCTGCAAAACGTTTATGAACTCAAAATAAATTTCAATATTAAAGACTGTTTTAAACCACAATTATAATATGAAAAGGATTCAAAATCTTCCTTAGAAACTTTTTGTACCTTCCATTCAACTTAAAACATCCAAACCATTTCGAATTTAACGATGAATCAATCCTTTGACTTTTTAGAAATAACCTTTGACTCAAAAATTCTAACTCGATTGGAAAAATTGGAATGTTATATTTTGCAGATAGATTAAACGAATGAATCCTAACACATCTGCATTAATACTTTTTGTAAATTCATTGGAATCGAGGTTTTTGTAAAAATAAAACACGAACAGAGGGGAGTCTGTGTTCTTCCCCTTTTTTTAATTTTTTGACAATCAGAAGTTTTTTTTTTTAAATGGTTAAATGATAATGGTGATGAAAGAGTCTGATGAGTTAGTTAATATTACAGAATCATTCGAATTATTTACTGCTCAATTGGTCGACAAGCATATTTCTTTTAGTACCAAAATATTATTAAAAAAATAAAGGGGATTGTGACTTCAAACAGAATTTGGTTGTATCCTGATTAATTCCTAATCTGTACGATCTTAAAGATAGAAAGCAGAAATCCTAAACAGCTCGATTGTGACCTGAAGCATATTTGGATACGTAATTGATTTTTATAAATATTAGTTATTATTAAATATAATTATACTAATATTAATGATTCTTTTAAAAAAAAATAATACTAATATTTATATGAACTATATTGATAATCATTAGTAACAAAGTTAATAATGATAATAATAATATTATTATTGATCAATATAATAATAATAATTTTAGAGAATAATGATAACAATATGATATTATTATTCATAATAATAACAATAATAATAATAATAATAATAATAATAATAATAATAATAATAATAATAATAATAATAAAAATAATGATAGGACACTAATACTAATACATAAAAAAATAATGATAACAATAATAATATGATGATATTGTTAATAATAATAAAGATGATAATAATGATCTTAATGATAAGTTCTTTTATAATTATAACAATTTTATTAATTTTAGGAATAATGATAATACTAATAATAATAGTAATAATAATATTATTAGTAATTATATTAATGATAACGAAGATCCTAATTTTTATCACTAGTCATAATGATGATGATATTAACAATGATACAATTATTATAAAAAAATCAAATATATCAAATTTATTTGTATGTATATAATAGTATTAATAATACTGATTTTAGAATTTATTTTTAATCCTAACGAAGTACTAATAATAATAATATTAATAATTATATTTTTATTTGTATTATATATCTTTAATTATGTAATATCATATGATATATTATATAATAACGTTTATTGAATAATTACTATTCATATATTACAATATATTAATTATTAGTAGAGATCATGTAATAATATCATATATATATATATATATATATATATATATATATATATATATATATATATATATATATATATATATATATATATATATATATATATATATAATCATTTTAATAGTAACTTAATTATTCTAGTTATTATTTTACATTTTTAATTCCCATTGCTTAAGCGTACATTGTTAATTCAAAATATTAGGTATACACTTATATTTATATTTATATCTATATATGTATTTACATATTTATTTACAAAGAAATTATATAAATATTTATATTTATAATGTTCGTGTGAATCGTCGGGAATAGTCAAAGTCAAATGAATTCATATAAACTGTTTCAAACATTTAGAGACTCAACTATACAGACTTTGCTTATCGTGTCGAAATCAACTAAGAATTAAGTTTAAATTTGGTCGGAAATTTCCGGGTCGTCACACAGGTGGTCTGATCAGATCCCAAAAATAGTAAGCAAGGTGCTACGGTGGGGTTCTTATTCCTTGATGCTCATCACGGTTCTCATCCTTGATGCTTGTAGCTTCAAGTGTACAACTCGTTGATGGGTTAGCATCACCTTGACCAAGATTCTACCATCAACACACAATATATTAAGACCAAGTAAGAACACAACTCATTTAAGAGTCTTAGATGGATGATGAACCAAGGTTACATCATATCCTTAGTCTTAACACAATTACAAGTTACATTTACAACTAAAGCTACAAACTTTACTTCAATCAAGCAAGTATGAACATAATCTAAGTCAAATGAAGTGATGGAACCCTAAGCTAGAGAGCTTGGATCCATTTCACACAAGTTTTAAGGTCACAAAGCTAGAAAGCTTGAACCTTTAGTGTTCTTGAAGATCTTGAAGCATAAAGCTTGGATCTTTAAGTTACATGAAGACCATAAACACAAGTTTTGATCTTTATAACAAAATAATGAGATCATAAGTTAGAAAACTTAGATCCATCAAAAGATATGAAGATCCAAGCTAGAAAGCTTGCATCTTGGTTGTTCTTGAAGATCTTGAAGCATAAAGCTTGGACCTTTAAGTTACATGAAAATTACAAACACAAGTTTGAATCTTTATAATAAAATAACAAGATTTAAAGTTTAAAGATATAGATCTACAAAGTAGGTGAAGATTCAAAGCTAGAAAGCTTGAATCTTCCATGTTCTTGAAGGATTCAAATCCATGTTTGAATCTACAAGATGTAATCAAGATCAAAAGCTAAAAAGCTAGACCCATGATGATGATGATGATGATGAATTCGTGATGATGAGAAGGAGAAGAAGAAGAGAAATTCAAAATACTTATACTTTTAGAGAGAGAAAGACTAGAGAGAGGATTAGAGAGTGAGTGTGTATGAATTACAAATGAAAGCAAGTATAAAATGGATGGAATGAGGCTTGTATTTATAGGTGGATGGGGTGAGGGAGGGGGTATGTGGCTGTGGGTATGGGTGGGGGACAAGGGGGATAAAAGTTTGCTTTTTGGTTAATGGTTGTCTAAAGTTGGTGCTTATGTTAGGATCCCATGCAACATTAAGGATAATACTTAACATAAATGCTAGTATGTTCCCTCTAATAAATGGGCATTTGTCTTACATATTAATGGGTCACTAGCTAATATAATTGGGGTAATTAAATAGTCCACTAACTAGTGTAGGGTGGCCTAAGGCCCAACAAGGTAGAAAGTCCAACAAGACTAACTAGTAAGCATAAGTAAATTACTATGCGTAATTAAGCATCCATGAACTCAAGTAATTATTATTATAAAATAATAATTAAGATTTCGTAGTCATAATATTTCAATTACGACAAAAGTTAAACGTGTACGCAGTACGCAGTTTGTTCGTAACGTCAAGTGACACTAACAGTCATAAAGGTTTCCTGTGATCAAGTTAAGTAACCTACGTACTTAAAGGCACGTTTTAACACATAAATGAAAGTAAGCCATGTGTATAAAGATTCCAGAGTATAAAGTAGCACAGTACGCACAAATACGCAGTTTCGCTAAAATCACAAGGCACAGAAACAAGTCAAAAAAGTCGGGTCGTTACATTACCCACCTGTTAATGGAAATTTCGTCCCAAAATTTAAGCTGAGGCAGGTGTTGAAGTCGGGAAGAGGTGAGGATACTTCTGCATCATTTGATCCTCTCGTTCCCAAGTAAACTCAGGTCCACGTTTGACATTCCATCGGACTCGAACAATTGGAATCTTATTGTGCTTCAAAGTCTTAACCTCACGGTCCATGATTTCGACAGGTTCTTCCACAAAGTGGAGTTTGTCATCAATCGTAAGTTCATCGAGAGGGTTGACAAGTTCGGGTTCGGCAAGACATTTCATCATATTCGACACGTGAAAAGTAGGGTGAACTGCGCTCAACTGAGTCGGAAGATCCAAACGGTAAGCAACGGGTCCAACACGCTCCAAGATTTCAAAAGGACCAATATATCGCGGGTTTAACTTTTCGCTCTTTCCAAAACGGATCACACCTTTCCAAGGTGCGACCTTCAACATTACACGGTCACCCACGTTGAATTCGAAGTCTTTACGTTTAAGGTCGGCATAACTCTTTTGGCGATCACATGCCGCCTTAAGTCTCGCTTGAATTTGGACAATCTTCTCGGTTATTTCATGAACTACCTCGGGTCTGGTGATTTGCTTTTCGCCTACTTCGGCCCAAAAAATAGGAGATCGGCACTTGCAACCATACAACGCTTCAAAAGGTGTGGCATTAATACTCGAATGATAACTGTTGTTGTAAGAGAATTCAGCTAGAGGCAAATGTCTCTCCCAAGCTTTTCCGAAATCAATAACACAGGCACGCAACATGTCCTCCAAAGTCTGAATCGTTCGTTAGCTCTGACCGTCAGTCTGTGGGTGATATGCGGTACTCATGTCGAGACGTGTTCCCAAGGCTTCTTGCAAAGAACGCCAAAATCTAGAAGCAAAACGGGTATCTCGATCTGAGATAATCAATAAGGGCACACCATGACGGGATACAACCTCTTTGATGTATAGTTGGGCGAGTCTCTCCATTGTATCTGTTTCCTTCATGGCTAAGAAGTGTGCAGATTTGGTAAGTCGGTCAACGATAACCCAGATGGTATCATAACCGCCTACCGTCTTTGGTAGCTTTGTGATGAAGTCCATCGTTATCCTTTCCCACTTCCATTGTAGGATTTCCGGTTATTGAAGTAATCCAGATGGCCTTTGATGTTCGGCCTTAACTTTCGAGCAAGTCAAACACTTACCAACGTAAGTTGCAACATCCTTCTTAAGATTAGGCCACCAATACTGTTCCTTGAGATCGTGGTACATTTTACCAGCTCCTGGATGAATCGAATATCTCGACTTGTGGGCTTCATCTAGTATAAGGCTCTGTAGATCTCCATAACTAGGTACCCAAATCCTTCCGGTAAAGCATCGGAGTCCAGTATCCTTAACCTCGAATCATGAAACGAGAATGTTCAGGTGTTCTTGAGAAATATTCTCCTCTTTGAGAGCCTCTTCTTGGGCTACTCGGATCTGACTATTGAGATTTGAATGAATGATGATGTTCAAGGCACGGGCACGAAGAGGTACTGTCCTCTCCTTCTGGCTCAGGGCATCGGCTACAACATTTGCCTTTCTAGGATGGTAACGAAGTTCACAATCATAGTCGTTCAGCATCTCGATCCATCGTCGCTGCCTCATGTTCAGTTGTTTCTGATCGAATATGTGCCGGAGGCTTTTGTGGTCGGTGAAGATGGTACTTTTAGTTCCATACAGATAATGTCTCCACAATTTGAGCGTAAAGACAACGGCTTCAAGCTCGAGGTTGTGAGTAGTGTAGTTTTGCTCGTGAATCTTTAGTTGACGATAAGCATAGGCAATAATCTTCGATCTTTGCATCAATACGCAACCAAAACCATTTTTCGAGGCATCACAATATACAACGAAATCATCACTGCCTTCAGGAAGAGATAAGATAGGTGCGGTGGTCAATTTCTGCTTCAAGTTTTGAAATGCTGATTCGTGTTCTTCTTCCCAAATGAACTTCTTTCCTTTGTGAATCAGCGCGGTCAAAGGTCGCGAAATCAGAGAGAAACCTTCAATAAATCTTCGGTAGTAATCGGAAAGACCTAGAAATTGACGGATGTGAGTCAGAGTAGTGGGGGTTTCCCACTTGTTGATAGCTTCGATCTTTGCGGGATCAACTTTGATACCTTGATCACTCACAATATGACCCAGAAATTGGACTTCCTTCAACCAAAATTCACACTTGGAGAATTTGGCGTAAAGTTGCTCTTGTCTCAAGAGTTCCAACACTAGTCGAAGATGTTGTTCATGTTCTTCCTCACTTCGGGAATAGATGAGGATATCATCTATGAAAATGATGACGAATTATCCAGGTATGGCTTGCATACACGATTCATGAGATCCAAAAACACGGCAGGTGCGTTGGTTAAACCGAATGGCATCACGAGAAACTCATAGTGACCATAACAGGTTCTAAACGCAGTCTTCATCACATCGCTCTCCTTCACCCTCAATTGGTGATAACCGGATCGCAAATCGATCTTGGAGTAAACGCTGGATCCTTGCAGCTGATCGAAAAGATCGTCAATTCTAAGAAGGGGATACTGATTCTTAATCGTCAACTTGTTCAGCTCACGATAATCGATACACATGCGGAAAGATCCGTCCTTCTTCTTCACGAATAAAACATGTGCGCCCCAAGGTGATGAACTCGGTTGGATAAATTCACGGTCTAGCAATTCCTGCAGTTGACTCTGCAACTCTTGCAGTTCGGAAGGTGCTAGTCGATAAGGTGCGCGAGCTACGGGTGCAGCTCCCGGCACTAGATCGATCTGGAACTCCACTGCTCTCGGTGGCGGTAATCCAGGCAATTCCTCCAGAAAGACATCGGGAAATTTGTTCACAACTCGTACATCATTCACACTCTTTACCTCGGCTTCTAACGTTTTCACATGGGCTAAAACAGCAAGACGTCCCTTCTTCATGATCTTTTGCGCTTTCATACAACTAATGAGGTTCAGCTTCGAACTACATCTCTCTTCGTAAATAATCAGTGGCTCACCACCTCCGTATGGTATACGAAGAACTTTATCTCCACAGATAACGTCGGCCCTTACTTTGGTCAACCAGTCCATACCGACAATCACATCAAAACTTCCCAATTTGATGGGTATCAAGTCAATCTCGAAATCCACACCAGCTATGTTGATAATAGCTCCTCGGCCAATTTGGTCAACTTTCTCAAGTTTTCCATTGGCTACCTCAACAAGCATACTCTCCTTTAAAGGAACTAACGACCAATCTATCTTAGAGCAAAAGTGTCTACAAACATAGCTCCTATCAGCACCAGTATCAAATAGGACAGAAGCTAATAGATTGTTGATAGTGAATATACCTGTAACTAAGTCGGGGTTCTCACGGGCATCCCTTGCGTTTACATTGAAAGCTCTTCCACGCGCTGGCCCGCCGTCCTTTCTCTTGTTGGGATATATGATGTTCCACACGATGGTTCGTTTTGCCAAGTTTCTAGGGATATATGATGTTCCCCTAATACGAGCTGTCGTTTTCCACAACGGTTTAGAAAAACCTGGTGGTTTAGAGGTTCCCGGGTCATTGTTACAACTTAAGGGCTTCGGGGGTTGACGATACATATAAAGTTCATCGGGATTGGAATTAGATTTCTCTATTTTTATGCCCTTTCTCTTATTATTTTCTTTTGCCTTTTTAAATTCAGTTGGGGTAATTTCTATAACATCATCGGAATTCTCGTCGGAATCTGATTCATCGGAGAATTGGTAATCCTCCCAATATTTTGCTTCCTTGGCGGAAACACCATTGACCATAATTAACCTTGGTCGGTTGGTTGAGGATTTTCTTTTACTTAACCATTTTATTATTTCCCCCACCGGTTCTATTTCCCCCTCCGGTTCCTCCTCTTCCGGTTCTGATTCTTCTTCCGGTTCTGATTCTTCTTCCGGTTCTTCTTCGGGAACTTGTGAATCAGTCCAATATATATTCGAATCTTCGTTATTATTAGGTGAGTCAATGGGATTTGTGCTAGAGGTAGACATCTATCACACAATATCAAACATGTTAAGAGATTAATATATCACATAATATATACATGTTAATAATATATAGTTTCCAACAAAAATGTTAAGCAATCATTTTTAAAGAAAACATGGTCGAAGTCCAGACTCACTAATGCATCCTAACAAACTCGATAAGACACACTAATGCAAATTTTCTGGTTCTCTAAGACCAACGCTCTGATACCAACTGAAATGTCCCGTTCTTATTGATTAAAAACGTTACATATTAATTGATTTCGTTGCGAGGTTTTGACCTCTATATGAGACGTTTTTCAAAGACTGCATTCATTTTTAAAACAAACCATAACCTTTATTTCATAAATAAAGGTTTAAAAAGCTTTACGTAGATTAAATGATAATCTAAAATGTCATGTTTACACACGACCATTACATAATGGTTTACAATACAAATATGTTACATCGAAATCAGTTTCTTGAATGCAGTTTTTACACAATACCATACAAACATGGACTCCAAATCTTGTCCTTATTTTAGTATGCAACAGCGGAAGCTCTTAGTATTCACCTGAGAATAAACATGCTTTAAACGTCAACAAAAATGTTGGTGAGTTATAGGTTTAACCTATATATATCAAATCGTAACAATAGACCACAAGATTTCATATTTCAATACACATCCCATACATAGAGATAAAAATCATTCATATGGTGAACACCTGGTAACCGACATTAACAAGATGCATATATAAGAATATCCCCATCATTCCGGGACACCCTTCGGATATGATACAAATTTCGAAGTACTAAAGCATCCGGTACTTTGGATGGGGTTTGTTAGGCCCAATAGATCTATCTTTAGGATTCGCGTCAATTAGGGTGTCTGTTCCCTAATTCTTAGATTACCAGACTTAATAAAAAGGGGCATATTCGATTTCGATAATTCAACCATAGAATGTAGTTTCACGTACTTGTGTCTATTTTGCAAATCATTTATAAAACCTGCATGTATTCTCATCCCAAAAATATTAGATTTTAAAAGTAGGACTATAACTCACTTTCAAAGATTTTTACTTCTTCGGGAAGTAAGACTTGGCCACTGGTTGATTCACGAACCTATAACAATATATACATATATATCAAAGTATGTTCAAAATATATTTACAACACTTTTAATATATTTTGATGTTTTAAGTTTATTAAGTCAGCTGTCCTCGTTAGTAACCTACAACTAGTTGTCCACAGTTAGATGTACAGAAATAAATCGATAAATATTATCTTGAATCAATCCACGACCCAGTGTATACGTATCTCAGTATTGATCACAACTCAAACTATATATATTTTGGAATCAACCTCAACCATGTATAGCTAACTCCAACATTCACATATAGAGTGTCTATGGTTGTTCCGAAATATATATAGATGTGTCGACATGATAGGTCAAAACATTGTATACGTGTCTATGGTATCTCAAGATTACATAATATACAATACAAGTTGATTAAGTTATGGTTGGAATAGATTTGTTACCAATTTTCATGTAGCTAAAATGAGAAAAATTATCCAATCTTGTTTTACCCATAACTTCTTCATTTTAAATCCGTTTTGAGTGAATCAAATTGCTATGGTTTTATATTGAACTCTATTTTATGAATCTAAACAGAAAAAGTATAGGTTTATAGTCATAAAAATAAGTTACAAGTCATTTTTGTAAAGGTAGTCATTTCAGTCGAAAGAACGACGTCTAGATGACCATTTTAGAAAACATACTTCCACTTTGAGTTTAACCATAATTTTTGGATATAGTCTCATGTTCATAATAAAAATCATTTTCTCAGAATAACAACTTTTAAATCAAATTTTATCATAGTTTTTAATTAACTAACCCAAAACAGCCCGCGGTGTTACTACGACGGCGTAAATCTGGTTTTACGGTGTTTTTCGTGTTTCCAGGTTTTAAATCATTAAGTTAGCATATCATATAGATATATAACATGTGTTTAGTTGATTTTAAAAGTCAATTTAGAAGGATTAACTTTTATTTGCGAACAAGTTTAGAATTAACTAAACTATATTCTAGTGATTACAAGTTTAAACCTTCGAATAAGATAGCTTTATATGTATGAATAGAATGATGTTATGAACATCATTACTACCTCAAGTTCCTTAGATAAACCTACTGGAAATGAGAAAAATAGATCTAGCTTCAAAGGATCCTTGGATGGCTTGAAAGTTCTTGAAGCAGAATCATGACACGAAAACAATTTCAAGTAAGATTTCCACTCGAAATAAGATTGTTATAGTTATAAAAATTGAATTAAAGTTTGAATATGATTATTACCTTGTATTAGAAAGATAACCTAATGTAAGTAACAAAGGTTTCTTGATCTTGGATGATTACTTGGAATGGATTTAGAAAACTTGGAAGTAAACTTGCAATCTTGGAAGTATTCTTGATTTTATGAAACTAGAACTTTTGGAATTTATGAAGAACACTTAGAACTTGAAGATAGAACTTGAGAGAGATCAATTAGATGAAGAAAATTGAATAATGAAAGTGTTTGTAGGTGTTTTTAGTCGTTGGTGTATGGATTAGATATAAAGGATATGAAATTTTATTTTCATGTAAATAAGTCATGAATGATTACTCATATTTTTGTAATTTTATGAGATATTTCATGCTAGTTGCCAAATGATGGTTCCCACATGTGTTAGGTGACTCACATGGGCTGCTAAGAGCTGATCATTGGAGTGTATATACCAATAGTACATACATCTAAAAGCTGTGTATTGTACGAGTACGAATACGGGTGCATACGAGTAGAATTGTTGATGAAACTGAACGAGGATGTAATTGTAAGCATTTTTGTTAAGTAGAAGTATTTTGATAAGTGTCTTGAAGTCTTTCAAAAGTGTATGAATACATATTAAAACACTACATGTATATACATTTTAACTTAGTCGTTAAGTCATCGTTAGTCGTTACATGTAAATGTTGTTTTGAAACCTTTAGGTTAACGATCTTGTTGAATGTTGTTAACCCATTGTTTATTATTACAAATGAGATGTTAAATTGTTATATTATCATGATATTATGATATATAATATATCTTAGTATGATGTATATACAGTTAAATGTCGTTACAACGATAATCGTTACATATCTGTCTCGTTTCGAAATCATTAAGTTAGTAGTCTTATTTTTACATATGTATTTCATTGTTAATACACTTAATAATATATTTACTTATCATTTAACATAATTAACCAAGTGTATAAATATCTTAATATGATTCATATGTACCTAGTAAGACGTTGTTATAACGATAATCGTTATATATATCGTTTTCGAGTTTCTTAAATTAATAGTCTCATTTTTATGTATATAACTCATTGTTAAAATACCTGATGAGATACATACTTATAATAAAATCATGTTAACTATATATATAACCATATATATGTCATTGTATAGTTTTTACAAGTTTTAACGTTCGTGAATCACCGGTCAACTTGGGTGGTCAATTGTCTATATGAAACCTATTTCAATTAATCAAGTCTTAACAAGTTTGATTGCTTAACATGTTGGAAACACTTAATCATGTAAATAATAATTTCATTTAATATATATATAAATATGGAAAAGTTCGGGTCACTACAGTACCTACCCGTTAAATAAATTTCGTCCCGAAATTTTAAGCAGTTGGAGGTGTTGACGTATCTTCTGGAAATAAATGCGGGTATTTCTTCTTCATCTAATCTTCACACTCCCAGGTGAACTCGGGTCCTCTACGAGCATTCCATCGAACCTTAACAATCGGTATCTTGTTTTGTTTAAGTCTCTTAACCTCACGATCCATTATTTCGACGGTTTCTTCAATGAATTGAAGTTTTTCATTGATTTGGATTTCGTCCAACGGAATAGTGAGATCTTCTTTAGCAAAACATTTCTTCAAATTTGAGGCGTGGAAAGTGTTATGTACAGCCGCGAGTTGTTGAGGTAGCTCCAGTTGGTAAGCTACTGGTCCGACACGATCTATGATCTTGAATGGTCCAATGTACCTTGGATTTAGTTTCCCCCGTTTACCAAATCGAACAACGCCTTTCCAAGGTGAAACCTTAAGCATGACCATTTCTCCAATTTCAAACTCTATATCTTTTATTTTACTGTCCGCGTAGCTCTTTTGTCGACTCTGGGCGGTTTTCAATCTTTGTTGAATTTGGATGATTTTCTCGGTAGTTTCTTGTATTATCTCCGGACCTATAATCTGTCTATCCCCCACTTCACTCCAACAAATCGGAGACCTGCACTTTCTACCATAAAGTGCTTCAAACGGCGCCATCTCAATGCTTGAATGGTAGCTGTTGTTGTAGGAAAATTCTGCTAACGGTAGATGTCGATCCCAACTGTTTCCGAAATCAATAACACAAGCTCGTAGCATGTCTTCAAGCGTTTGTATCATCCTTTCGCTCTGCCCATTATTTTGTGGATGATAAGCAGTACTCATGTCTAGACGAGTTCCCAATGCTTGCTGTAATGTCTGCCAGAATCTTGAAATAAATCTGCCATCCCTATAAGAGATAATAGAGATTGGTATTCCATGTCTGGAGACGACTTCCTTCAAATACAGTCGTGCTAACTTCTCCATCTTGTCATCTTCTCTTATTGGCAGGAAGTGTGCTGACTTGGTGAGACGATCAACTATTACCCAAATAGTATCATAACCACTTGCAGTCCTTGGCAATTTAGTAATGAAATCCATGGTAATGTTTTCCCATTTCCATTCCGGGATTTCGGGTTGTTGAAGTAGACCTGATGGTTTCTGATGCTCAGCTTTGACCTTAGAACACGTCAAACATTCTCCTACGTATTTAGCAACATCGGCTTTCATACCCGGCCACCAAAAATGTTTCTTGAGATCCTTGTACATCTTCCCCGTTCCAGGATGTATTGAGTATCTGGTTTTATGAGCTTCTCTAAGTACCATTTCTCTCATATCTCCAAATTTGGGTACCCAAATTCTTTTAGCCCTATACCGGGTTCCGTCTTCCCGAATATTAAGATGCTTCTCCGATCCTTTGGGTATTTCATCCTTTAAATTTTCCTCTTTTAAAACTCCTTGTTGCGCCTCCTTTATTTGAGTAGTAAGGTTAGTGTGAATTATTATATTCATAGATTTTACTCGAATGGGTTCTCTGTCCTTTCTGCTCAAGGCGTCGGCTACCACATTTGCCTTCCCCGGGTGGTAACGAATCTCAAAGTCGTAATCATTCAACAATTCAATCCACCTACGCTGCCTCATATTCAGTTGTTTCTGATTAAATATGTGTTAAAGACTTTTGTGGTCGGTATATATAATACTTTTGACCCCATATAAGTAGTGCCTCCAAGTCTTTAATGCAAAAACAACCGCGCCTAATTCCAAATCATGCGTCATATAATTTTGCTCGTGAATCTTCAATTGTCTAGATGCATAAACAATCACCTTCGTCCGTTGCATTAATACACAACCGAGACCTTGCTTTGATGCGTCACAATAAATCACAAAATCATCATTCCCTTCAGGCAATGACAATATAGGTGTCGTAGTTAGCTTTTTCTTCAATAATTGAAACGCCTTCTCTTGTTCATCCTTCCATTCAAATTTCTTCCCTTTATGCGTTAATGCAGTCAAGGGTTTTGCTATTTTGGAGAAATCTTGGATGAATCTTCTGTAGTAACCAGCCAATCCTAAAAATTGACGTATATGCTTCGGAGTTTTTGGGGTTTCCCACTTTTCAACGGTTTCGATCTTTACCGGGTCCACCTGAATACCTTCTTTGTTCACTATGTGACCGAGGAATTGAACTTCTTCCAACCAAAATGCACACTTTGAAAACTTAGCGTACAGTTTTTCTTTCCTCAATACTTCTAGCACTTTTCTCAAATGTTCTTCGTGCTCTTGATCATTCTTTGAGTAAATAAGTATGTCATCAATGAAAACAATGACAAACTTGTCAAGATATAGCCCACACACTCGGTTCATAAGGTCCATGAACACAGCTGGTGCGTTAGTCAATCCAAACGGCATAACCATAAACTCGTAATGACCATAACGCGTCCTAAAAGCAGTTTTTGGAATATCATCCTCCTTTACTCGCATTTGATGATATCCAAAACGTAAATCGATCTTTGAATAAACTGACGAGCCTTGTAGTTGATCAAATAAGTCGTCAATTCTCGGCAGTGGATAACGGTTTTTGATGGTAAGTTTGTTCAACTCTCTGTAGTCAATACACAACCTAAATGTACCATCCTTCTTCTTGACAAACAAAACAGGAGCTCCCCATGGTGATGTGCTTGGTCGAATGAAACCACGTTCTAATAGTTCTTGCAGTTGGCTTTGCAGTTCTTTCATCTCGCTGGGTGCGAGTCTATAAGGAGCACGAGCTATTGGTGCAGCTCCTGGTACAAGTGATGTCAAAGCGAGGTGTATACAAAATAGTTTATATTTTACTAGGAAAAACTATTAAATACGATACAATTTTACACAAGATATTTATTTATTTATAGAATGGATATACTTAAACCTTGCTACAACACTTATAGGCAGTGTACCTAATCGTACAGTAGTGTAGTTTTTAGTAAGTCCGGCTCGTTCCACAGGGAAATCTTTAAACAAAGCTCAACGCTATATTAGTTTACTTTTATAAAAATACAAATATATATATAAGTAATATTATTATTATAAAGGGGGTTTTTACCGTTTAATGACCGGTTTGTCGATTTTAAGACTTTAGTCGCAGTTAAAACCTAATGTAAAATATAAAATAAATACAAGACTTAAATTAAAGCGTAAAGTAAATAACAATAATGAAATTGCGAATAATAAAAGTGCGATAAAATAAAATTGCGATAATTAAAAAGTACGATAATTAAAAGTGCGATTAAATAACAATAAATAAAAGTGCGATAATTAGAAGTGCAATTAAATATAAAATAAAGGAAATTAAATATGAAATAAAAGAATTATGCTTATTTAAACTTCCGTAATCATGATGTTCGACGTGTTGATTTTAGTTTTATGCCCATGGGTTAATTGTCCTTTGTCCTGGATTATTTAATATGTCCGTCTGGTTTTTGTCCATAACAGTCCATCAGTCATAAATATAAAGTGCGAGTGTCCTCGTCAAATTATTATTATACCCGAAGTTAAATATTCCAACTAATTGGGGATTCGAATTGTAACAAGGTTTTAATACTTTGTTTAATGAATACACCAGGTTATCGACTGCGTGTAAACCAAGGTTTTACTACTTTGTTAACAATTACACCAATTACCCTTGAATGTAATTTCACCCCTGTTTTAATTATTCTAGTGGCTATTAATCCATTCCCGTGTCCGGTTAAATGAACGATTATTCGTACATATAAATACCCTGCCCATCGTGTCCGATCGAGTGTATATGGTAATTTATAGGGACGCCCAATTGTAAATCTTTATATTAACATTAACAAACTATCATTTAGTTAAACAAATATAAAGCCCATTAATAGCCCATAGTCTAATTTCCACAAGTGTCGTTCTTTTGTCCAAACCCCAATTATGGTACAAAGCCCAATTACCCAATTTTAGTAATTAGCCCAACATCATGATTACTTCGTTTTAAATAAGCATAATAATAACTTAGCTACGAGACATTAATATAAAAAGGTTGAACATAACTTACAATGATTAAAAATAGCGTAGCGTTACACGGACAGAATTTCGACTTATACCCTTACAACATTCGCTAACATACCCTTATTATTAGAATTATAATTAAAATTAAAATTAAAATATAAATTATATATATATATATATATCGTATATATGAGAGAAGAGAGAAAAAATAGAATATGAAATTTTGATCAGAATTCGGTTTGCTTTATAGGGATTTTTGATTTTTGGGGCTCCGCGACTCGCGGTGAATTTTGCCTTCAAACTCCGCGAGTCGCGGAGTTTCAAATTCCAGCTCACACCTTGGAGTCTTTCTCTGCCGACGGTTTTTATTATATATATAATATATATATAATTAATATAATTAATTATATATTATATTATATTTATATACATAGTTAACTTGTAATTTTTAGTCCGTTGCTTCGAGCGTTAAGAGTTGACTCTGGTCCCGGTTCCGGATTTTCGAACGTCCTTGCGTACAATTTTATATTTTGTACTTTGCGTTTTGAATCTTGTACTCTTGTAATTTCGAGACGTTTCTTATCAATAATTGGAACCTTTTTGATTGTCTTTTGTACTTTTGAGCTTTTTGGTCGTTTGCGTCTTCAATTCGTCGAATCTGTCTTTTGTCTTCACTTTTTATTATTTAAACGAATATCACTTGTAAATAGAACAATTGCAACTAAAAGCTTGTCTTTCTTGAGGAATAATGCTATGAAATATATGTTCGTTTTTAGCATTATCAAATATTCCCACACTTGAGCGTTGCTTGTCCTCAAGTAATATTGTCTTGAAATACTAGAATCACTTCTTTATTCTTCACTCTTTGTACATCAGTGATTTCTATACGGCGGTATAAACAATGGTAGTAACGATATGGTTTACAGTCCCACATGACTATAAAAATTTAGATCCATTAAGGAAATTGGATCTTTATGAAAACATTTGATCTTTTGAAAATTAAATCTAGTTTTTACCCTAGATAAGTTTTCCGGGATAACCCTTTACCGGTGTTTGCAAAATATTTTTGTGGGTTTGGTGGGGTTCAGAATTGAAAATTTTAGCTCAAAACTTGCTGTTTTGTGTCACCCACTTGCTAACCTTGTATTTGGAAAGCAACACGTCCAGTTTACTTGTTCCGTATATTACCTTTTGGCAAACTACCGTCCGGTTGTAAAGGAAAGCGTTGAACAAGCAACTGTTAAGGCAATGTCCCGTGACATGCTTTTGATTATGGTCTATAACGTGTCGGACGCAATTACTATCCTTGGTAGGAGCAATAGTAAAGCTCACCCTTATAATTTTTCGGTATGGCACAAGGTCATGTCTTTGACCATTATGCAACCACCGTTCTTACGGTTGACACCCGATTTAGTTCAGGTGACCTAATGAATTCCAGGTGAATTCCTAGGATTTTACGTTTAATGGTAATGAACGCATTGAAAATAGGGTTTTCAGAAAACAAATCGGTTTATAATTTTGATCAAAATATTTTCTCGTTTAAGCTCGAGTTTAGATATCATCGAATTCCATGAGTTTGTAATTCTCAATCTTTAAGGTCAATCTCTAGGATTGAGTAATATCAGTCTTAAAAGCTGATTTTTAATCTTTAAGGAGATTATCCTTTCTGGGGATCTGATTCATTAGTCTTATCCAGCTAATTTGCATGGTGCCCCCCCATTGTACGAGATAAATCCTTCTCATGGTTAGGATAAATCTGACCACTTGGCGACCCTGTTTAATGCTGAGGTCCGTGGATTTCCTGCTGATTTTAGTGATGACTTTTCTAGATTTTTCGTCAACCTACAGCTGGTCTGGACGACAACTTCATGACCTAAATCAAGAAGCGCGTGTCTTTTTCGGAAGACTTTACTTCCTTTTAATGATGGAATTGATTCATCGTGTAGATCCATCTCTTCTTTTCTTTCATCGGGTAAAACAGTTTAGTTTAGTCCAAAGCAAAAGTATTTTTAGTTATTTGTTACAGATATATGTGACATATGTTTAAAATAACTTGGTAAATTCTCCCACACTTGGCTTTTATTTTCCTTTTTATCGTCCTCTATTCCATTTTAAATGAATTTTGACATTTTAGTTTGTTTCTCAATTTATGTCCTTTCCGAGGTAACAATAATTTCGGTGTTAAAACCTAGTTTTATCGTTCATAAATATGTATAAACATGATTTTTAGTTCATTTAATTGAAAATTTTGAAAAATTTTACTAGAATTGGGTAGTCAGTATATAAGACTAGGGCTGTTCTTTTTTATCAGAGAGCACTAGATTCTAATACAACTACTGCTTTACTAGTATTTTTAATGGTAACCAAGTGTTTAAGATAAAAAATTTTAAAATCCGAAAGAATTTAACCCCTTCCCACACTTAAGATCTTGCAATGCCCTCATTTGCAAGAAATTAGTAACAATTTAAATTATTGAGGGTGATTTGTGTGAAAATGATTAAATTTTTACCAAAGTTTCCAAATATATTGGCGTTTGTTTGCTGAATGATAAATGGTGCACATCATTTGTTCATTCCGTCTTGTTGTTATTTCACATATATTTTGCATCTTGTCGTCAAAATTAGTTGCTTTTGCTGAACTTAATGCCAGTCTTTGAAAATGCGTTGTTTTACCCTGTTGTGTACATAAGATAAACTGCAAACATATATACATATTTTTGAAGTTTGGTATATTACCCCACATTCAAAAATTATTAAAATCTAAGAATAAAAGTTAGATAATTATAAAAATGATTACAATATTAACAAAAATATTAAATGTATCAATAATTACAAATTACAAAATAAAAAAAAAATAAGTAAACTAAGGATGATATTGGTACCAATAGGGGTTCCAGGCATAACCATAAGTGCTATAGAATGCTTCGGCAGGGTCATACGTAGGATATGGTGGCTGTACATACATACCTCCATGTGACCATTTTCCGCATTTGTGACATCTTTCTAGGTGTCGTGCTCTTCTTTTTGCTGCGGATTTTGATTTTCCTTTACCAAATTGTAACTTATTATCTTCGTATCTGGATTCTTTTCTAACTCCGTCCATTCTTTCTCTGATTACTGATACTATTTCACTCGGTAGTATGTCATTATTACGTTTAGTGATCAAAGCGTGTAGCATTAGACCATGGTTTAGTTCACAGGCAGTCTTCATTTTGTAAAAACCTAAAAAAAAAAAAAATTCAGAATGGGGGGAGAAGACTAGTTCTTTAAGGTCTGCTAGGGAAAGACCAATCGGGTTCCATTCTCGGAACTACACGAGAACAGAACAACTAACTCTAGATAGCATTTTCTTTTTAGAACATTTGAATCTCCCCACACTTAGGTAGCCATGGTGTCAAAATTGTGATTAACTTCATCGTTAATTTCTCTTGGTCCATAATCAACTTGCATATCCGTGACTTTTTCTTTAAGCCATTGGTCGGATTCCTGTGTAATTTCCACAATTTCAACTAGTTTCTCCTTTTCTTTAGGTGATAGATTGGATACTAACCGGTTACATAACTTAAAGTTCCCCTTGGTTCTAGCATCGCGAATCCGTTTAATAAGTTTCTTCATTGAACTATTAATAACGGGATCATTAAATTTCGTATCAACAACGGGGTTCTTTGTTATCATGTCATCATTAGGTGTTACTTCATTTTCCCCACACTTAGGCGTTTCATTATTGCTAAGTATTACCGCTGGAGTTGGTAAAAACACATGGTTCTTACCAATTGTTTTTACTGGTTCAACGGTTTTGGCTGGTGGAGATTTAGACTTTCGAATCATAAAGGCGATCGATTTGTCACCACTTTTAAGTGTCATTCTTCCATTTCCTACATCAAATAACGCCTTGGTGGACGCTAAGAATGGCCGACCTAAAATTAGAGGAATGTTTGGGTCCTCTTCTATGTCAATGACAATAAATTCGACTAGAAAGGTTAAATTGCCTACTTGAACGGGTAGGTTGTCAGCAATTCCAACTGGGTGCTTAATGGTTTGATCAAAGAGTCGAACACTCATATCCGTTGGACTTAACTTACCTACTCCTAATCTCTTATATAACGAAAGAGGCATAACACTTACACTTGCACCTAAATCTGCTAGTGCATCATACATGACACAATCACTAAGTAGACAGGGAACAATAAATTCACCCGGATCACCTACCCTAGGTGGAGGTTTTGGTGGAACTGTCTTCACCGGGTTTACTTCTACGGCTTTTGTTTCTTGTACTTTCTTATTCTTTTTCTTCTTCTTCTTTCCAGAAGTATCACAATCTTTATTACTTATTACTTGCTCATACTCAACTCCTTTTCTTGGAGACGGGATGGGTGGTTTGTATGGTGCCACCACTGGCTTTACATACTCGGGTGGTGGTGGTGTAACTTCTTCATTGTTACTCTCATCTAAAACCTTCCCATCTTCTGGTGCTGGTTTTTCAGAATTCGTTGAAACCATATTAACATTCTCATTCCGAGGATTTACTTCAGTATTACTCGGTAGCTTTCCTTGTTCCCTCTCACTCATCATGCTAGCAAGAGTACCTACGTGTTTTTCTAGATTCAAAATGGAAGCTTGTTGAGTTCTTAATGACTGATCAAATCTCTCGTTCGTTTGGGTTTGAGTTTTAATAAATTGTGTTTGAGATTCAACTAGCTTGAATACCACGTCTTCCATATTTGACTTTTTCTCTTCAGTTTGTTGTTGTGGTTTATATAAGCCAGGTCTTTGTTGATTGAAAGTGTTGTTTTGAGTTGGTTGGTTATTCGGACCTTGTTGGTTATACCAGTTATTTTCGGGTCCTTTTGGATTGTAAAGAATGTTTTGATTTCGATTGAAGTTTAGCTTTGGCGGTTGATAATTATTTTGATAATTATTTTCAGGCCTTTGGTTCATATAGGAAACATTCTCTCGTTGTTCCAATGTTGGTTCAATGTGACAATCTTTCAATAAGTGTGGTCCACCGCATAGCTCACAACTGATTCGTATTGCGTGAATATCTTTATTCATCTTTTCCATTCGTCTTTCGAAAGCATCTATTTTTGCTGAAACGGAATCAAAGTTATGGCTAGAATCGGCTCTAGCCACTTTAGATGAACGAAAAATATCTTTTTCTTGGTGCCACTCATGCGAGTGGGAGGCTGTGTTATCAATAATTTTGTAAGCTTCAGTTGCGGTTTTCTTCATAATGGAACCACCAGCTGTTATGTCGATGTCTTTTCGTGTAGCAACGTTGACACCTTGGTAGAATATTTGTACTATTTGATAAGTGTCTAAACCGTGTTGAGGACATCCTCTCAACATCCTTCCGAATCTTGTCCACGCCTCATATAATGTTTCATTTGGCTTTTGTGTGAACGTAACAATTTCTCCTTGAAGTCTCACGGCTTTAGATGCCGGAAAGAATCTTTGAAGAAATTTTTCAACTAAGACATCCCATGTGTCAATCGCCCCTTCAGGTAACGATTCTAACCAATCTTTGGCTTCTCCTTTTAAAGTCCAAGGAAACAACATGAGATAGATCTGCTCATCTTCCACTTCTCGGATTTTGAATAGTGTACAAATTCTTTTAAACGTACGAAGGTATTCGTTAGGATCTTCATTCGGTGCACCACTGAATTGGCATTGGTTAGTTACCATGTGTAGAATTTGTCCTTTGATTTCATAATCTGGCGCATTAACTTCTCGCTTAATAATGGCGTGACCTTGGCCCGTGCGTGTGGCTCTCATTCGATCTTCCATACTTAGAGGTTCCGTTACTTCCATAATTGAATTTGTTGAATACGAATCACTAGAGGATTCTGATTTAATGGTTTGTGGCTCAGGAGGAATAATTAGTGGTTCAAGATCTTGGAATTGTCCTTGAATATGCTCCGGGTTCTTAATTGTGAAGTCGGGTTCAAAAGATGGATTATCGGAAATTTGAGTTGGAGTTCTTGTTCGACTAGATGACGATTCTAAAGAAAAATCAACGGCGACAATATTTGCTAAATGTCTTGATCTAGTTACAGGTGGTGAACGTACAAAAGGTGGTGAATGTCTTGCTCGGTGCACTCACTGAATATCCTATTAGTTTTTAAAAGGAAAGAAAAATTATAATAAGTTATCCAATCAATAGACTTTTCTGATTTTGCCCACGTTTCGAATAGCCAAAAGATGCAGCAGAGGGGCAGGATTCGTTTGGTCTCAATATAATTGAGTACTGTTTGGCTCCAATAACCCGGTCCACGTACAAATCCAACTATTACTACGAACCAGAAAATTTTGATGTCTATCAATTTAACCACTCAAAATAAATTTTCGTAATTTTAAGAAATTTAGATAAGAAGTAGAAAAAATTCTAAGTCCTAAAAACTAGAATAGCGAGAAATAAGAAAGAAAAAGAGTTCGTCGAAAAAGGTCGAAAAAGAAAAAATGGTTGAAAAATAAAAGGTGACGGAAAAATAAAAGAAACTTATAAAAACTTAAAAATACTTGACTAACCTAACCTTATTACTACAACTAACTTAAAATTATAATCGCAAATTGAAATTACTAATTGAAATGATAATTGATACATAGTAAAAGGTGTCTAAAAATATTAAAGCTTACAGGAAAAACTAAATCCCAAATGGAAATAACTTAAAAAGAAACTAAAACTTAAAAAGTCGTCGCAAAATTCTAAAGTACCTAAATCTTAGTCTAAAGAAAAAGCACTTAAGGAATTCTACGGCAAAGCCTAAAAATCTAGGAGTAAAAATAACTATAGTAAAAACTAAGTTTAAAATTAATTATGAGCTAAAAATACAAATATTACGCTACAATGATTAAAAATGGACAAAATATAAAAATATATAAAAAGTACAATTTTTATAAAAATATTATTTTTATATTATTTATTTAATAAAACTACTAATTTTACAATTTAATAAAACTAATTAATACTAAATACATAAATTAAATAAAAAGTAAAAGTAAAAATAAAACTAATAATAATAATAATAATAATTAGGGTTAAATAATAATAATAAATAATTAATAATCGTAATTAATGCAGGATTAGGGTTTTTTGTCACCTGTCAGAGAAGCTCCGCGACTTGCGGTATATAATGCTTCAAACCCCGCGACTCGCGGGGTTCAGAAATTCAGTTGACAGATTTAACTTCGACGCGTTTTCTTTATTTATTTATTTTTTTTTTCTGTTTTTAATTTTTTTCTATAAATAAAAGATAGTTAATAAAACTTATATTTTTATAAACTAAAATAGAAATAAAGAAACTTATAAAACTTAAATATTTAACAAAATCTTAAAAATACTTATCTTTTTGTTTTTCTTTTTATATTTTTGAATATTTAAAACGTATTTTTACAAAAACGAATTTTAATAAAAGTAAACAAAAAATCCCTCTTTTTTTTTTTTATTAGCGTTGCGCTTCCGGCTTTTAAGATAATCCCCGGCAGCGGCGCCAAAAATACTTGATGTCAAAGCGAGGTGTATACAAAATAGTTTATATTTTACTAGGAAAAACTATTAAATACGATACAATTTTACACAAGATATTTATTTATTTATAGAATGGATATACTTAAACCTTGCTACAACACTTATAGGCAGTGTACCTAATCGTACAGTAGTGTAGTTTTTAGTAAGTCCGGTTCGTTCCACGGGGAAATCTTTAAACAAAGCTCAACGCTATATTAGTTTACTTTTATAAAAATACAAATATATATATAAGTAATATTATTATTATAAAGGGGGTTTTTACCGTTTAATGACCGGTTTGTCGATTTTAAGACTTTAGTCGCAGTTAAAACCTAATGTAAAATATAAAATAAATACAAGACTTAAATTAAAGCGTAAAGTAAATAACGATAATGAAATTGCGAATAATAAAAGTGCGATAAAATAAAATTGCGATAATTAAAAAGTACGATAATTAAAAGTGCGATTAAATAACAATAAATAAAAGTGCGATAATTAGAAGTGCAATTAAATATAAAATAAAGGAAATTAAATATGAAATAAAAGAATTATGCTTATTTAAACTTCCGTAATCATGATGTTCGACGTGTTGATTTTAGTTTTATGCCCATGGGTTAATTGTCCTTTGTCCTGGATTATTTAATATGTCCGTCTGGTTTTTGTCCATAACAGTCCATCAGTCATAAATATAAAGTGCGAGTGTCCTCGTCAAATTATTATTATACCCGAAGTTAAATATTCCAACTAATTGGGGATTCGAATTGTAACAAGGTTTTAATACTTTGTTTAATGAATACACCAGGTTATCGACTGCGTGTAAACCAAGGTTTTACTACTTTGTTAACAATTACACCAATTACCCTTGAATGTAATTTCACCCCTGTTTTAATTATTCTAGTGGCTATTAATCCATTCCCGTGTCCGGTTAAATGAACGATTATTCGTACATATAAATACCCTGCCCATCGTGTCCGATCGAGTGTATATGGTAATTTATAGGGACGCCCAATTGTAAATCTTTATATTAACATTAACAAACTATCATTTAGTTAAACAAATATAAAGCCCATTAATAGCCCATAGTCTAATTTCCACAAGTGTCGTTCTTTTGTCCAAACCCCAATTATGGTACAAAGCCCAATTACCCAATTTTAGTAATTAGCCCAACATCATGATTACTTCGTTTTAAATAAGCATAATAATAACTTAGCTACGAGACATTAATATAAAAAGGTTGAACATAACTTACAATGATTAAAAATAGCGTAGCGTTACACGGACAGAATTTCGACTTACACCCTTACAACATTCGCTAACATACCCTTATTATTAGAATTATAATTAAAATTAAAATTAAAATATAAATTATATATATATATATATATATATATATATATATCGTATATATGAGAGAAGAGAGAAAAAATAGAATATGAAATTTTGATCAGAATTCGGTTTGCTTTATAGGGATTTTTTATTTTTGGGGCTCCGCGACTCGCGGTGAATTTTGCCTTCAAACTCCGCGAGTCGCGGAGTTTCAAATTCCAGCTCACATCTTGGAGTCTTTCTCTGCCGACGGTTTTTATTATATATATAATATATATATAATTAATATAATTAATTATATATTATATTATATTTATATACATAGTTAACTTGTAATTTTTAGTCCGTTGCGTCGAGCGTTAAGAGTTGACTCTGGTCCCGGTTCCGGATTTTCGAACGTCCTTGCGTACAATTTTATATTTTGTACTTTGCATTTTGAATCTTGTACTCTTGTAATTTCGAGACGTTTCTTATCAATAATTGGAACCTTTTTTATTGTCTTTTGTACTTTTGAGCTTTTTGGTCGTTTGCGTCTTCAATTCGTCGAATCTGTCTTTTGTCTTCACTTTTTATTATTTAAACGAATATCACTTGTAAATAGAACAATTGCAACTAAAAGCTTGTCTTTCTTGAGGAATAATGCTATGAAATATATGTTCGTTTTTAGCATTATCAACAAGATCTATTTGAAATTCAACAGATCGATGTGGAGGTAGTCCCGGTAATTCTTTCGGAAATACATCGGGAAATTCTTTTGCGACGGGAACATCATTGATGCTCTTTTCTTCAGTTTGTACTTTCTTGACGTGTGCTAGAACAGCATAGCAACCTTTTCTTATTAGTTTTTATGCCTTCAAATTACTAATAAGATGTAGCTTCATGTTGCCCTTTTCTCCGTACACCATTAAGGGTTCTCCTTCTTCTCGTACAATGCGAATTGCATTTTTATAACATACGATCTCTGCTTTCACCTTCTTCAGCCAGTCCATGCCAACTATTACATCAAAACTCCCTAACTCTACTGGTATCAAATCAATCTTAAATATTTCGCTACCCAGTTTAATTTCTCGATTCCGGCATATATTATCTGCTGAAATTAATTTACCGTTTGCTAATTCGAGTAAAAATTTACTATCCAATAGCGTCAATGGATAACTTAATTTAGCACAAAAATCTCTACTCATATAGCTTCTATCCGCACCCGAATCAAATAAAACGTAAGCAGATTTATTGTCAATAAGAAACGTACCCGTAACAAGCTCCGGGTCTTCCTGTGCCTCTGCCGCATTAATATTGAAAACTCTTCAGAGGCCTTGTCCATTCGTGTTCTCCTGGTTCGGGCAATTTCTAATAATGCGACCCGGTTTTCCACATTTATAACAAACTACATTGGCATAACTTGCTCCGACACTACTTGCTCCGCCATTACTCGTTCCGACACCATTTGTTCCTTTCGTTCTGTTAACCCCTGGTCCGTAGACCTCACACTTCGCCGCACTATGACCATTTCTTTTACACTTGTTGCAAAATTTGGTGCAGAACCCCGAGTGATACTTTTCACACCTTTGGCATAGCTGCTTCTGATTGTTGTTGTTGTTGGGATGATTGTTGTAGTTGCTGTTGCTGTTGTTGTTGTTGTTGTTGTTAGGCCGTTTGTTGTAGTTGCGATTGATGTTGCGATTGTTGGGATAATTATCGCGATTATTATTGTAATTGCTGTTGTTGTTGTATTGGTGATTCTTATCACCATTTTCCTCTCACTTTCTTTTGACTTGCTTCACATTGGCCTCTTCAGCCGTCTGTTCTTTAATTCTTTCCTCAATCTGGTTCACTAGTTTGTGAGCCATTCTACATGCCTGTTGTATAGAGGCGGGCTCGTGTGAACTTATATCTTCTTGGATTCTTTCTGGTAATCCTTTCACAAACGCGTCGATCTTCTCTTCCTCATCTTCGAACGCTCCCGGACACAATAGGCACAATTCTGTTAATCGTCTTTCGTACGTGGTAATATCAAATCCTTGGGTTCGTAACCCTCTAAGTTCTGTCTTGAGCTTATTGACCTCGGTTCTGGGACGGTACTTCTCGTTCATCAAGTGCTTGAATGCTGACCACGGTAGTGCGTACGCATCATCTTGTCCCACTTGCTCTAGATAGGTATTCCACCATGTTAACGCAGAACCTGTGAAGGTATGCGTAGCGTACTTCACTTTGTCCTCTTCAGTACACTTACTTATGGCAAACACCGATTCGACCTTCTCGGTCCACCGTTTCAATCCGATCGGTCCTTCGGTTCCATCAAATTCCAAAGGTTTGCAGGCAGTGAATTCTTTGTAGGTGCATCCTACACGATTTCCTGTACTGCTAGATCCAAGGTTATTGTTGGTATGTAGCGCAGCCTGTACTGCGGCTATGTTTGAAGCTAGAAAAGTACGGAATTCCTCTTCATTCATATTCACGGTGTGTCGAGTATTCGGTGCCATTTCCTTCAAATAGTCAAATGGAACAAGTTAATCATACAGAATATTAAGAGTAGTTAATAGTATTTCGTAGCATAATATAAACTCATTTATAAAAGTTTTTTCTTCATATTAGCATTTTATAAGTTTGAATTCGGGTAGTACCTACCCGTTAAGTTCATACTTAGTAGCTAATATACAATTCAACTACTACAATTCTATATGAAAAACTGATTATAATAATACTTCGGGTTCAAACTTTTATACAATATTTTACAAACTTACAATACCGCTTATTTTACATAAAGCATGAAATATAGCACACAATAACTTTGATACAAGATAGTTGTGAAGATAATTCTGGCTAGTACACAAGTCGTTCAACAAAGGCAATAAAGACACGTAATTCATACGTCCAGAAATAAGTCATGCATTCTGGTTTTACTAGGACTACTTCCCATCCTTGGTCTTGTGGAACATAACCGTTATGGCCGTTGATAAGACAGCGTGTTGTAACATCGTCAAAGGGACGAGGGTTACGTAATGACCAAAAGTCTCGTAATAACCTAAAAACCTCATTTCTTACCCCAATTACCGACTCCGTCACTTGTGGGAACGTTTTGTTTAATAGTTATAGCCCGATGTTCTTTTTCTCACTTTGGTAAGAAGCGAACATTACTAACCCGTAAGCATAGCATGCTTCTTTATGTTGCATGTTAGCCGCTTTTTCTAAATCATGAAGTCCTATATTCGGATACATTGAGTCAAAATAATTTCTTAACCCGTTGCGTAAAATAGCATTTGGGTTCCCCGCAATATATGCGTCAAAGTAAACACATCGTAACTTATGGGTTTCCCAATGTGATATCCCCCATCTTTCAAACGAAAGTCTCTTATAAACCAAGACATTCTTGGAACGTTCTTCGAATGTCTTACAAACTGATTTCGCCGTAAATAGTTGTGCCGAAGAATTCTGACCAACTCTAGACAAGATTTCATCAATCATGTCTTCGGGTAGGTCTCTTAAAATATTGGGTTGTCTATCCATTTTGTGTTTTTATACTGTAAAATAGACAAGAGTTAGATTCATAAAAAAAATACTTATTAATACAAGCAATTTTTACATATATCATAAAGCATAAGCACACTATATTACATATATTACACCACACGAATGCAACTATCTTATTCCGACTCGCTCGTTTCTTCTTCTTCGGTTTTGGTTCGTTTTGCCAAGTTTCTAGGGATATATGATGTTCCCCTAATACGAGCTGTCGTTTTCCACAACGGTTTAGAAAAACCTGGTGGTTTAGAGGTTCCCGGGTCATTGTTACAACTTAAGGGCTTCGGGGGTTGACGATACATATAAAGTTCATTGGGATTGGAATTAGATTTCTCTATTTTTATGCCCTTTCTCTTATTATTTTCTTTTGCCTTTTTAAATTCAGTTGGGGTAATTTCTATAACATCATCGGAATTCTCGTCGGAATCTGATTCATCGGAGAATTGGTAATCCTCCCAATATTTTGCTTCCTTGGCGGAAACACCATTGACCATAATTAACCTTGGTCGGTTGGTTGAGGATTTTCTTTTACTTAACCGTTTTATTATTTCCCCCACCGGTTCTATTTCCTCCTCCGGTTCCTCCTCTTCCGGTTCTAATTCTTCTTCCGGTTCTGATTCTTTTTCCGGTTCTTCTTCGGGAACTTGTGAATCAGTCCAATATATATTCGACTCTTCGTTATTATTAGGTGAGTCAATGGGATTTGTGCTAGAGGTAGACATCTATCACACAATATCAAACATGTTAAGAGATTAATATATCACATAATATATACATGTTAATAATATATAGTTTCCAAAAAAAATGTTAAGCAATCATTTTTAAAGAAAACACGGTCGAAGTCCAGACTCACTAATGCATCCTAACAAACTCGATAAGACACACTAATGCAAATTTTCTGGTTCTCTAACACCAACGCTCTGATACCAACTGAAATATCCCGTTCTTATTGATTAAAAACGTTCCATATTAATTGATTTCGTTGCGAGGATTTGACCTCTATATGAGACGTTTTTCAAAGACTGCATTCATTTTTAAAACAAACCATAACCTTTATTTCATAAATAAAGGTTTAAAAAGCTTTACGTAGATTAAATGATAATCTAAAATATCCTGTTTACACACGACCATTACATAATGGTTTACAATACAAATATGTTACATCGAAATCAGTTTCTTGAATGCAGTTTTTACACAATATCATACAAACATGGACTCCAAATCTTGTCCTTATTTTAGTATGCAACAACGGAAGCTCTTAGTATTCACCTGAGAATAAACATGCTTTAAACGTCAACAAAAATGTTGGTGAGTTATAGGTTTAACCTATATATCTCAAATCGTAACAATAGACCACAAGATTTTATATTTCAATACACATCCCATACATAGAGATAAAAATCATTCATATGGTGAACACCTGGTAACCGACATTAACAAGATGCATATATAAGAATATCCCCATCATTCCTGGACACCCTTCGGATATGATATAAATTTCGAAGTACTAAAGCATCAGGTACTTTGGATGGGGTTTGTTAGGCCCAATAGATCTATCTTTAGGATTCGCGTCAATTAGGGTGTCTGTTCCCTAATTCTTAGATTACCAGACTTAATAAAAAGGGGCATATTCGATTTCGATAATTCAACCATAGAATGTAGTTTCACGTACTTGTGTCTATTTTGCAAATTATTTATAAAACCTGCATGTATTCTCATCCCAAAAATATTAGATTTTAAAAGTGGGACTATAACTCACTTTCAAAGATTTTTACTTCGTCGGGAAGTAAGACTTGGCCACTGGTTGATTCACGAACCTATAACAATATATACATATATATCAAAGTATGTTCAAAATATATTTACAACACTTTTAATATATTTTGATGTTTTAAGTTTATTAAGTCAGCTGTCCTCGTTAGTAACCTACAACTAGTTGTCCACAGTTAGATGTACAGAAATAAATCGATAAATATTATCTTGAATCAATCCATGACCCAGTGTATACGTATCTCAGTATTGATCACAACTCAAACTATATATATTTTGGAATCAACCTCAACCCTGTATAGCTAACTCCAACATTCACATATAGAGTGTCTATGGTTGTTCCGAAATATATATAGATGTGTCGACATGATAGGTCGAAACATTGTATACGTGTCTATGGTATCTCAAGATTACATAATATACAATACAAGTTGATTAAGTTATGGTTGGAATAGATTTGTTACCAATTTTCACGTAGCTAAAATGAGAAAAATTATCCAATCTTGTTTTACCCATAACTTCTTCATTTTAAATCCGTTTTGAGTGAATTAAATTGCTATGATTTCATATTGAACTCTATTTTATGAATCTAAACAGAAAAAGTATAGGTTTATAGTCGGAAAAATAAGTTACAAGTCATTTTTGTAAAGGTAGTCATTTCAGTCGAAAGAACGACGTCTAGATGACCATTTTAGAAAACATACTTCCACTTTGAGTTTAACCATAATTTTTGGGTATAGTTTCATGTTCATAATAAAAATCATTTTCTTAGAATAACAACTTTTAAATCAAAGTTTATCATAGTTTTTAATTAACTAACCCAAAACAGCCTGCGGTGTTACTACGACGGCGTAAATCCGGTTTTACGGTGTTTTTCGTGTTTCCGGGTTTTAAATCATTAAGTTAGCATATCATATAGATATAGAACATGTGTTTAGTTTATTTTAAAAGTCAAGTTAGAAGGATTAACTTTTATTTGCGAACAAGTTTAGAATTAACTAAACTATGTTCTAGTGATTACAAGTTTAAACCTTCGAATAAGATAGCTTTATATGTATGAATAGAATGATGTTATGAACATCATTACTACCTCAAGTTCCTTAGATAAACCTACTGGAAATGAGAAAAATAGATCTAGCTTCAAAGGATCCTTGGATGGCTTGAAAGTTCTTGAAGCAGAATCATGACACGAAAACAATTTCAAGTAAGATTTCCACTCGAAATAAGATTGTTATAGTTATAAAAATTGAATTAAAGTTTGAATATGATTATTACCTTGTATTAGAAAGATAACCTACTGTAAGTAACAAAGGTTTCTTGATCTTGGATGATTACTTGGAATGGATTTAGAAAACTTGGAAGTAAACTTGCAATCTTGGAAGTATTCTTGATTTTATGAAACTAGAACTTTTGGAATTTATGAAGAACACTTAGAACTTGAAGATAGAACTTGAGAGAGATCAATTAGATGAAGAAAATTGAAGAATGAAAGTGTTTTTAGGTGTTTTTGGTCGTTGGTGTATGGATTAGATATAAAGGATATGAAATTTTGTTTTCATGTAAATAAGTCATGAATGATTACTCATATTTTTGTAATTTTATGAGATATTTCATGCTAGTTGCCAAATGATGGTTCCCACATGTGTTAGGTGACTCACATGGGCTGCTAAGATCTGATCATTGGAGTGTATATACCAATAGTACATACATCTAAAAGCTGTGTATTGTACGAGTACGAATACGGGTGCATACGAGTAGAATTGTTGATGAAACTGAACGAGGATGTAATTGTAAGCATTTTTGTTAAGTAGAAGTATTTTGATAAGTGTCTTGAAGTCTTTCAAAAGTGTATGAATACATATTAAAACACTACATGTATATACATTTTAACTGAGTCGTTAAGTCATCGTTAGTCGTTACATGTAAATGTTGTTTTGAAACCTTTAGGTTAACGATCTTGTTGAATGTTGTTAACCCATTGTTTATTATAACAAATGAGATGTTAAATTGTTATATTATCATGATATTATGATATATAAAATATCTTAGTATGATGTATATACAGTTAAATGTCGTTACAACGATAATCGTTACATATATGTCTCGTTTCGAAATCATTAAGTTAGTAGTCTTATTTTTACATATGTATTTCATTGTTAATACACTTAATAATATATTTACTTATCATTTAACATAATTAACCAAGTGTATCAATATCTTAATATGATTCATATGTACCTAGTAAGACGTTTTTATAACGATAATCGTTATATATATCGTTTTCGAGTTTCTTAAATTAATAGTCTCATTTTTATGTATATAACTCATTGTTAAAATACCTAATGAGATACATACATATAATAAAATCATGCTAACCATATATATAACCATATATATGTCATTGTATAGTTTTTACAAGTTTTAACGTTCGTGAATCACCGGTCTACTTGGGTGGTCAATTGTCTATATGAAACCTATTTCAATTAATCAAGTCTTAACAAGTTTGATTGCTTAACATGTTGGAAACACTTAATCATGTAAATAACAATTTCATTTAATATATATATAAATATGGAAAAGTTCGGGTCACTACATGATCTGCTTCATCAGGGTGTGCGCCATGCGCATAGCTTCCGGGATGTTTGGTGGCTTAGAAGAGGTGACATTTCCCTGAATGGACTTGGGAAGTCCCCACAAGTATCGTTCCATTCTCTTAAACTCCGGGGTAACCATCGAGGGACACATCAGTGCTAATTCCAGATACCTACTATTGTAACCATCAAGATCGTTTCCCATAACCTTCAACTCCCAGAACTCAGCCTCCATTTTCTGTATCTCTGTTCTGGGGCAGTACTCTTCGATCATGGCTCCCTTAAATTCTTTCCAAGGAGTAGCATAAGCCTTGTCAATGCCTTTGGCCTGAGCAAGTGTGTTCCACCAGGTTAGGGCGCTGTCCGACAGCGTACAGGATGCATACTTGGTTTTGTTCGTCTCTGAGCAGTTGCTTACACGAAACACAGCTTCTAGTTTCTCAAACCACCTAGTCAATCCAACTGGCCCCTCAGTACCTCTAAAGTTGTGGGGCTTGCAGCTTTGAAACTCCTTATATGTACACCCGTTACGGATGGGCTGGTCAACTGGTGGAGCTTGTGGGTTGATTTCCGCAATAGCTGCGGCTACTCTCTCCGCAATCATTTCCTCAATTTGTGCTGCTGTGGGCGCTGCTCTTCCATTTGTCATTGCTCTTCTAAACAGAAATTTTGACTTAAGTCAAAATCCAGCATTTAATAAATAGTAATATAGTATATGGCAACCAACATGGAACCAACGCAACACATGTTAACTACGTAATGCAACCAGATACAGATACCACAGAATCACCATACAGTAGCGTAAGTAGAACACCGTGCAGAAAGTAAACAACACTAAGTTCCATTCATTAATAATAAGTTGCATACATCCGCATGGGTTCGCACAATACATGAGTACTACAAACGAGAATACATAACAAATTCTACTACAATGCCCTATGGTGACGGTGGGTAAAGGATGTCCATTACGTGGGACATCTGGTCCTCGAGCTCAGTTACCCGAGCACGGAGGATCTCCACTTCCCTCGTCAGTTCCTCGACGAAGGGAGATGGTGGGGCAGGTGGTTCAGTCGGTACAGGTGGTGCAGGTGGTGCAGATGGTCCAGCGCCAGAAGTAGATGGTGCGCAACGGTAAGCCTTACGCACGAATGGATCAGCAGGATACGGCACAACCTGCTTGCGGGCGGTGACCCTAGTCCTCAGTCCATGTGCACTAACGAATGACCTACCTCCGTTAACCCCTGGAATAACGGTATCATCGAAACGATACCGCTTCTTCGGCGGGGTAGAGGGTGGCTGCACGGGCGCCTCCTCAGGGTCCTCGTCAGAATCCTCATCACTGGAGTCATCAGAGGATGAGTCGTCGGATGATGAGTCGTCGAAAATAGCTGGAGGTGGCTCTGCTCGGCCGGTAGTCATAATCCGATATCTGAAAGGTGGAATCGGCACGACACGTCCATCAGGAAGGCGTCTGCACCAATGGTTATGCTCATTACGGAACGGAACGTCCCCGTATTCCCCTGGAATCACAACACCGCCGGAATGGTGCTGTGGCTTTGAGGGTCCTGGGATGAGTGGAGCTGGAATCTCTGGTGGATCCTCGTGTCCGTCTGAGGTGATCACTGGGTCGGGTGCATGGCCACTGGCTCCAAAGGACGAAGCGCCAGAGTCACTGGAGTGTGTCGACGACGGGATCTGTGAATCGGCAACAATGGCAGGCGAGGTGGAGGGTGAGTCTGAGTCGCTCTCCAAAATGATAACGGGCGGGACATCCAACATCTGAACAGCGAAAAATGACTTTTTCCATGTCAGTAAGTCATAAAGCAAGCACGTATTAGGCAAAATAACTACGACAGTCTAGGTCATCTATAGCAGTAAATAGCATGGCAATAATAGCAAATCGTACAGAAGTATCATGCAATCGAAAGCAGATAATAGCATGCAGTAATGAAAATCAAGTAGCAGTATACGTCATATAGCAGTAAAAGTAAGCAGCAACATGCAGTAAGTTTCGCGGAAACAAGTAAACTAGCAAGTTGTAGATTAGTCATATTAGTGAATCCTACTTGGTCCGGTCTAGACTCACTAATGCAACCTAATTCCCTACAACCAATGCTCTGATACCAAATGTGACGCCCCGTACAAAACCATCGTGTACGATTCGTCAACAACAGTATCTTTACACCGTCAAGTACTACATGCTGTTTGAAAACCAATTTGCATTCATAAAGACATAGCGTTTACAAAAGATAACGTGACACAAAGGTCGTTACAAAGTCATTATTTGAAAATAACATAAACTACGAATGCAAAAGAAAAAGTTCCATGATTGAGACATCTCTAAGATTATGCAGCGGAATTCTAGCACAGCAGGTCCTTAACAGCAAGTCTAAACACCAAGACAGCAAGTCTAAACAGCGGAAGCAACAAACCTCTAAGCACCTGAGAAAACATGCTTAAAAACGTCAACAATAATGTTGATGATCTATAGTTTAAGTTGTAACAATAATGTAAGGTAGGCCACGAGATTTCAATGCTTCAAACAGCGTATCAAAACAGTATGAAAAGTATATGTTTAACAGTGGGCACTTGGTAACTAACTTAACGTTTATAACCCCCTAAAAGTACACTTGGCGAGTGCGTATGTTTACGAAGTATTAAACACCCGTTAAATGCTAGCGTGACTAGCCTGAGTGGGGATGTCAAACCCTATGGATCCATATCTAAGATTCGCGTTCACCAGTTCAAAAACCAATGACTAAACGTTACCGAGCTAAGGGGAAAGTTTATGCCGTTGTATAACCCACACATATATAAAGTTTAAGTACTCGTGCCTAGTATGTAAAACGTAAAAAGCGTATGTATTCTCAGTCCCAAAATAGTTAAAGTAAAAAGGGATGCTATAACTCACAGTGATAAGAGCGGTAAATTCGATAATGAAAGTACGCAAGTAGTAAGTCGGTCCGAAAGGTCGTCAACCTAAGTCAAAGGTTGCTAGGTAAGTATGTTATTCTCATAAGTTCTAATAGTGCATAAAATAAGTTTAAGTATCATCATCATCATCGTTCATCATCAAAAAAGCTAAGTAAGTTTGACAAGAATAGAGATCGAAACAATAGGCTGACTTCGGTCAGCTGCTACGACCTCTACGTAAATCGCAAAGACGCATAATCAGTGGATATGGCTCCGTATATGAGTCCCCTAGTTGCTGACCAATTTCCAGAACCAAACTCGTCTTCGTTTGACCGTGGTGATGGTTTAAGTGCAAGTAGGTCAGAAATTTTAGCACAACGTTAATAAGGTGTAATGACTTTCGGAAGGCCATAAATCCTAAACCGTAACTCGGATTAAGATGAGGTCTAAACGGAAAATCATCTACTCGAACCGAAATAACTGAAAATAAACTTTCCAGTAACCCAGGTGGTCTGATCAGATCCCGAAAATAGTAAGCAAGGTGCTCCGGTGGGGTTTTTAGTGCTTGATGCTCATCACGGTTCTCATCCTTGATGCTTGTAGCTTCAAGTGTACAACTCGTTGATGGGTTAGAATCACCTTGACCAAGATTCTACCATCAACACACAATATGTTAAGACCAAGTAAGAACACAACTCATTTAAGAGTCTTAGATGGATGATGAACCAAGGTTACATCATATTCTTAGTCTTAACACAATTTTTTTTTTTTTTTTTTTGAAAAGTAAGAGAGAATATATTAAAAAGAAACACGAAGGAAACAACAAGGAGATGGCCAAGGCCAAAACAAGCGAAGGCCGAGCCAAAAAACACGAACAAAAATAAAAAAAGGGTGCAAAGATTGCAACCCACACGAGTTTTAGCTATCTAGATACAAAGAAGGATTAGAAAACCAAATATGCCAATCGATACATTTGTCTTTGATCCTACTAGAGACCCATTCGAACGATTTTACTTGGATATCATTAACGAGAACCGGCGCATTCCTCCCTTTGTTTTGAAACACAGTCATATTTCAATTCTTCCACAGATAGTACGCACAAACCCACTCTACTGCTTGCCATAATTTAGATCCAAAAGAAGACATCGTGCGCGATGACTTTCCTTGGAGACTTTCATTGACCGAAGATAAGGAGCAATTTCCAAGGTTCCACCACTTATATACTCGATTCCAAACCTCGAAGAATAATTTGCACTTGATTAACGAATGATCCACCGATTCGAGATCATCATCACAAACGGGGCAACGCACACTATGTAGATCTATTCCTCTTTTGTCAAGCTCAATTCAGACTGGAAGTCTTTTCTTTAAAGACCTCCAAACAAAGATTTCTAGCTTTTTTGGAACTAAATTATTCCTCAAAGTTCCTTGTGTTGATTGGTTTGACACTCCAAGTAACCGATTATCAAGGAGGGACGATAGCTTTTTGACCGTGAATATACCATTATTTGCAAGCAACCAAGTCCACTTTTCTTGTGAATTCGAATCCAAATTAATACCATGAACTAGATTATATAATTCCAAGAGCTCATCCGCTGTTCGACCCGTTGGTGTTCTTGACCATTCCCACAAAATATGTCCCGAACAGATTGTTGTTGAAGAAACCCATTCTGAACCTGCAGCTGTTCGATTAGGACCTGCTGGTACTGACCCGTATGCTGCTAAACCGCCCAACGAATCTGCAATGTCGTTTGCTGCACTTGAATCTGGTACTGCTCGGTTTGAAACTGAGGCACCTACTGATCTAAAACTACTCAAACGATCTGCTGCAACTGGATCAGCAACATGAATAGGAGCTGTCACAAGACGATCACTAACCATGGCTTGTTTATTAGTTTCAAGTCTATATAACCTAGGAAACATATCCTTGAAACTAACTGAGCCACACCATAGATCATCCCAGAAAGATGTAGAACTTCCATCACCAATTGCCTTTCTAAAAGAGTTTCTGAACTGAATTTGTAACTCATCAATTTGGTTTCCTGCAAATATTATGTTATTCCAAACACCCGAGGTCGAACGATGAGCAAGCCCACCATCCGACCGCAAGCCACCGTCAATTCCATATATACTTCGAATAATTTTGTTCCACAGACAATTGGGTTCGGTTTTAAACCTCCACCACCATTTGCCCAAAAGCGCAAGATTTTTGCTTTTTAAAGAACCAATATTTAAACCCCCCTCCCCATATGGTAAGCAAGTCGTGTCCCAATTAACCCAAGTTATTTTTTTACCCGAAAGATCCCCACCCCAAAAAAAGATGCGACTCACACTCTCAAGAAGTTTAAGCACACAAGGCGGGGCCTGATAGAGCGCGAAATAATACAACGGAAGACTACTAAGAACCGATTTTAGAAGGTCCAATCTTCCACCAAAGGACAACGATCTCATTTTCCATTCTGATAACTTTTTCTTGAATATTTCAATCACCGGCGTCCAATCACTTAACTTTTTCATTTTTGCACCTATTGGAAGACCAAGGTATATAAATGGAAGCTTGCCTGCTTGACACCTCATGCGTCTAGCTAAATCTTCAATCTCAAATGAACTAACACCCACTCCATAAAGATAGCTTTTAAGAAAGTTCACTTTCAATCCCGAGGATAATTCAAAGCACTTTAAAATATTGACAAGATTACACACATTTAGACTAGACCACTCACCAAAAAACATAGTGTCATCCGCATATTGCAGGTGAGATATGGAGACCTTGTCGTTCCCAATCTCAACTCCTTTAAAGAGACCTCATTCAACCGCGGCTTTAGTGAGGATATTAAGCCCTTCCGCGGCCAAAATGAATAGAAAGGGGGACAAGGGGTCACCTTGTCGAACACCTCTTCCCATTGTAAGTTCGCGTGTCGGAGATCCATTAATAAGAATCGAAATACTAGCTGAATTTAAACATGTTAGAATCCATTTTCGCCATCTTTCCCCAAATCCCATACTAGTCATTACTTCCATAAGAAAATCCCAATTAAGACTATCAAAGGCCTTTTCGAAATCCACCTTAAAAATGATGCTTTTTTCGATGTGTTTTCATGAATTCAAGGGATTCGTTGGCAATTAGGACACCATCTAGAATGTATCTTTCCTTTAGGAATGCACTTTGTTCCGAACCCACGAGTCTTGGCATAACTTTTCTAAGTCTGTTTGAAAGAATCTTTGCAACAATCTTGTAGAAACTTCCAATAAGACTTATTGGCCGATAATCACTAAGCGAGATAGGGTCACTTTTTTTTGGAATCAAAGTTACAAACGACGCGTTGCAACCTTTTAAAAACTCACCCTTTTCCCAAAACCAAGAAATGGCATTTATAACATCAACCTTAATAATATCCCAAAACTTTTTAAAGAATCGAAGGTTAAAGCCATCCGGGCCAGGTGCTTTAGAACTACCACATTCATTTATTGCGTCAACAATTTCCGCTTCACTTATAGGTATTTCTAAGTTGCACGCCTCATCCGCCGACAAAGAAGGGTAGACCAAGTTGCTAAGACTCGGTCTAGAATATGAACGTTCCTCAAATATATTCTTGTAATGATTAAACGCCGCTTCTTTAATTTCGAGAGGATTTTCACACCAAACCCCATTGATTGATAAACCTCGGATGGAATTCTTGTTATATCCTCTTCTAATTAAGGAATGAAAGTATTTGGTGTTTTCATCTCCTTCAAGAACCCACCGGACTCGAGCTTTTTACTTTAACATGTTTACTTTAATCCTGTCCTTTTGGAACCACTCTTTTCTAGCATCAAGCCATTGTCGTCTTTCCTCATCACTGATTTGCCCCCGATTCAGCCTTAGTCTTAACACAATTACAAGTTACATTTACAACTAAAGCTACAAACTTTACTTCAATCAAGCAAGTATGAACATAATCTAAGTCAAATGAAGTGATGGAACCCTAAGCTAGAGAGCTTGGATCCATTTCACACAAGTTTTAAGGTCACAAAGCTAGAAAGCTTGAACCTTTAGTGTTCTTGAAGATCTTGAAGCATAAAGCTTGGATCTTTAAGTTACATGAAGACCATAAACACAAGTTTTGATCTTTATAACAAAATAATGAGATCATAAGTTAGAAAACTTAGATCCATCAAAAGATATGAAGATCCAAGCTAGAAAGCTTGCATCTTGGTTGTTCTTGAAGATCTTGAAGCATAAAGCTTGGACCTTTAAGTTACATGAAGATTACAAACACAAGTTTGAATCTTTATAATAAAATAACAAGATTTAAAGTTTAAATATATAGATCTACAAAGTAGGTGAAGATTCAAAGCTAGAAAGCTTGAATCTTCCATGTTCTTAAAGGATTCAAATCCATGTTTGAATCTACAAGATGTAATCAAGATCAAAAGCTAAAAAGCTAGACCCATGATGATGATGATGATGAATTCGTGATGATGAAAAGGAGAAGAAGAAGAGAAATTCAAAATACTTACACTTTTAGAGAGAGAAATACTAGAGAGAGGATTAGAGAGTGAGTGTGTGTGAATTACAAATGAAAGCAAGTATAAAATGGATGGAATGAGGCTTGTATTTATAGGTGGATGGGGTGAGGGAGGGGGTATGTGGCCGTGGGTATGGGTGGGGGACAAGGGGGACAAAAGTTTGCTTTTTGGTTAATGGTTGTCTAAAGTTGGTGCTTATGTTAGGATCCCATGCAACATTAAGGATAATACTTAACATAAATGCTAGTATGTTCCCTCTAATAAATGAGCATTTGTCTTACATATTAATGGGTCACTAGCTAATATAATTGGGGTAATTAAATAGTCCACTAACTAGTGTAGGGTGGCCTAAGGCCCAACAAGGTAGAAAGTCCAACAAGACTAACTAGTAAGCATAAGTAAATTACTACGCGTAATTAAGCATCCATAAACCCAAGTAATTATTATTATAAAATAATAATTAAGATTTCGTAGTCATAATATTCCGATTACGACAAAAGTTAAACGTGTACGCAGTACGCAGTTTGTTCGTAACGTCAAGTGACACTAACGGTCATAAAGGTTTCCGGTGATCAAGTTAAGTAACCTACGTACTTAAAGGCACGTTTTAACACATAATTGAAAGTAAGCCATGTGTATAAAGATTCCAGAGTATAAAGTAGCACAGTATGCACAAATACGCAGTTTTGCTAAAATCACAAGGCACAGAAACAAGTCGAAAAAGTCGGGTCATTACATACCCCTTTTGTTAGGAACCCTATTCAAGATATAACAAGCCGTTAACAAGGCTTCTCCCCAAAACCCCTCACTCAAACTAGAGTAGGACATCATGGAATTAACCATTTCTTTGATAGCTCTATTTTTCCTCTCAGCCACACCATTTTGCTGTGGTGTATAAGGAGCCGTAGTTTGATGTATGATCCCCACGGACTGAAAATATACCGGATCATAATACTCACCACCTCTATCAGTACGCAATGTCTTAATTAAACCATTTAGTTGCAATTCTACTTCAGTTTTATAGATCTTAAATTTGTCTAATGCTTCATCTTTAGCATGCAAAAGATAAACATAGCAATACCTAGACGCATCATCTATAAATGTGATCACATACTTCTTATTACCTAATGAAGGTGTAGCATGGAAATCACATAAATCACTATGAATTAGTTCTAAAGGCAAAGAAGTCTTGTTTATTTCTTTAAATGGAGTCTTAGTGATTTTTTTCAACATACAAGTTTTACATTTTTCCAAATTCATATCAAAATTAGGAATCAAATCATCTTTACACATTTCATACATTCTTTTATAATGTACATGTCCTAAACGTGCATGCCATAAACAGGATTCATTTGCATTAAAACTAATCATACAAGCATAATTAACAACATTAGGGATATTCTTAAGATTCAACATAAACATATCATTGTTATAGTAACCAAATCCTACAAACATACCACCGTTTGACAAGATATACTTGTCGGATTCAAACACTTGTTTATAACCACACTTATTTAATATAGGATTGGAAATCAGATTCTTTCTCAACCCGGGTACATACACAACATTACTTAAAGTAATAGTTTTTCCAGAACTAAAATCTAGAACAACATCCCCACGACCAAGAACAGGAGTGACTGATTCGTTGCCCATGACATGTGGCACCAGAATCAATCCACCAAGCAACGTTATCATCCTGCACATAAAATGCCTCAGAAATATGTGATACATAATTCTGAATAGAATTTAGATTATAATCAGAATTCTGACCTTGGTTAGAAACGTGGTCCTTAGACCCATTTCCCAAACCAGACGTGCTTGCTCCACCCGTCTTCATATTAGAATAACATTCTTTCTTGAAATGACTGTATTTTCCACACTTTCAACAAGCCTTTTTATCCTTCTTGTTGGAATCATTGTTCTTTCCATTAAACTTACGTTTCTTTCCATTGGACCGTTTGTTGTTCTTTTTGTTCTCACGGCTACCATCTTCTATCATATTGACAGATGATGATGCCGCTTCTTTACCCTTTCCCTTACCACTTTCTTCAACCCGTATTGCTTCCTCAATACGTAAGTGGCCTCCCAAATCAGTCAAAGACATTTCTTCCTTTTTGTGTATTAAAGTGTTTTTAAAGACTTGCCACGAAGGGGGCAATTTGTCAATAATACATGGCACCGCGATAGATTCATCCATGTTCAAATTATGTTGTGACATCTGTCCCAAAATTCTTTGAATTTCATAGCCTTGAATCTATCATCTTGTAATTATTAAAATTACTGACAAGAAACTTCTTACTAGAAGCATCTTCTGCCATGTATTTAGATTCAAGTGACTCCCATAATCCCTTAGCAGATTCAGCAGTTTGATAAACATCAAAGAGAGCATCGGACATACCATTAAGAATATGATCGCGACATATGTAACGACCCGCACTTTTTCGATCGTTCTATACTTATAAGATTAATATTTACATAAATTAAACCTTACCAACATGATAAGCAATCCAAATTTTCGAGACTTATGTTTTTCGAAAAGAGTTTTACACAACGTTTGACCGTCTAGTTTGACCGATGATATCACGAACTATACAATATATGATAATTATACGTTTGTGTATATATATGTATATATACATATTTAACATGACCTAAGAATGTTTTAATATCTCATTTTGTATTAATAACAATAAGTTATAAGTATATTTTGAAACTACTAACTTAAGTTTTCAAAACGATAACCATACGTAACGTTATTTGACTTAAATACTTATGACCTATAATGTTTATACATATATCGTATAAGTAATGTATTTAATCACTTTTAAAGACTTAAATACATAAAACAATATAAGTATATTTACAAAGATAACTATATTTGAATCCTCGTTCCGTTTTCTCAAAGATTTCTATACGTATACCTAGGGTATATGTACCCGTATCATACGCAGCTTCTAGATGTATTTACTATTGGTATATACCAATAAAAATCTGCTCCTTAGTAGCCTTAAATGATTAAGAAACATGTGGAACCAACCATTTGTCAAGTAGCATGAATTATTTAGCAAGAAAACAAAGTTAGGTATCTTTTTTTTCCTTTATAACCTAAAAACGTTTTTATGCATGCACACCATTTCTTCACCCCATTTTCTCATACTTACACTCCCATTTCTCTCTCAAAATACTCTTAACTTCATACTTGATCATCTCCAAGCATTTTCCCCATCATTTAGCTTCAAAAACAACCCTTAATCATCATAAGAAAAACCATACAAGAACACTTCAAGAATCCTTTCAAGAACACAAGTTTACTTCCAATCTTTCATCCAATTCCATCACTCTTTTGGTTCTAGGTTCTTACTCCTCTTTTACAGCAATCTTGTCCAAGTAACTTGAGGTAGTAACTTTGTTCATAACCTTATTCGATTCATATATATATAGCTATCTTATTTTATGGTATAAAATTTTAACAACAAGAACATAGTTTGAATGTTTTCAAACTTGTTTGCAAACTAAATAGATCCTTCTAACTTAACTTTTAAAATACTTCAAGACCTGTAATATAACTTAAATATATGCTAATTTAACAAGGTATAACTTGGTTTTTCAAAGAACACCTTAAAACTGAATCTACGGTGTCGGAGTGTAACCGGGGGCTGTTTTGGGTTGGATAATTAAAAACTATTTTGAACTTTGAATTGGAGGCTTATTTTCTGGAAAATTGATATTTACTATGAATATGTTAACACATAAAAATTTCATGATTTAACTCAAAGTATAAGTATTTTTAGAAAAATAATCATTTAAGGTTGTTTACATGATGGAAAATGATCAACTCCATAAGTTTCACTAAAGTTTGACCTATGACCTGTGATTTCGAATACAAACTAAGGTATTTACAGTTCATAGTCTTAAAGAGGGACTCGATCCAAGGAAGTGGCAAGTTGAATCAACGAAAACGGAGTTGTAACGAAGAAACTATGACCAAAACGAGATCGGATATCTAAGACTAGTTTAGCTACGAAAATAATTGGAGAAAATTAAATAAATCACATCTTTTTAAAATAACATGATATTTTATATATATGTACTCATAATTTAATTTTATATGGTTCAGGATCACCCGTAAACAATACGAGAAGATTAATCATAAGATCCCATGATTGTACGCAACACGTCATTTGACAACACCGGTACTTTATGTACGCAACACGTCATTTGACAACACCGGTACCGTGGGTCAAGATTAATCTCGACCAATACATATACGATGGGGGTTTTTATTTATTTCATTGGGGGTTTATTAAACACCTAAAAATGAACCATTAAAATTGAATTACTAACATCGGACTGCTAACTACGGACTAAGAAATTATTAAAACTATTAAAAGTATAAAAAGTATATATATGTGACGATTGTTTAAAATAGAAATATATTGATAAACTATATATGGATAGGTTCGTGATATCAACCGGAGACCAAGTCAAATTATATATATATCTTCAAGACGAAAGTGAGTATATAGTCCCACTTTTAAACTCTAAATATTTCGGGATGAGAATACATGTATTTTATGTTTTACGTTATGGACACAAGTAACTGAAAAATATATTCTACGTTGAGTTGTACCACTGGCATACTTCCCTGTAGCTTGGTAACTGTTATTTACAGCGGTATTGTAAACGCGAATCCTGTTGATAGATCTATCGGGCCTGACAACCCCAACCGGACTGGACGACCAGTATTCAACGGTTGCACAGTACTTCGTTTCGTGACTACACTTGGTACGGTGTAGTAAGATTTCATAATAAAGGGAATATGCGACGTGATTAAATGTTAAGTATGGTTACCAAGTGCTCAACCACTTAGAATATTTTTATTAAACTGTTTATATACGAAATCTTGTGGTCTATATATATATATTGCTGTCGGCATTAAACCTATATCTCACCAACTTTATGTTGACCTTTTAAAACATGTCTATTCTCAGGTGATTACTAAAGCTTCCGCTGCATTATGTTGAATTTGAGCAGGATCTTGCGTACGCATATTTGTGTCAAAAATAAAACTGCATACCCAAGGATTTGTGTTGTAAAATATGCTCGAAATCGTGTTGTTATCATTATATGTAAAGTTTGTAAGTCGAAGATTATCGCTAAACGATAATCATCTTTTTATTGTCTAAAGCTTGTAACAAAAATAATGGTTATGGTTTGTAATGTATAATATATGCAGTTTCTCTTTTAAAAATGTCGCATATAGAGGTCAATACCTCGCAATGAAATCATACGTTATCTAACACGTTCTTATGGTTAAGGACGGGTTATGACATGTGGTATCAGAGCGGTGGTCTTAGCGAACCAGGTTTGCATTAGTGTGTCTAACTGATAAGTCGTTAGGATACATTAGTAAGTCTGGACTTTGACCGGGTCTGATTTAAAAACCATTGCTTATCATTGTTGGTTAAAATTTATATGTAAATATTATGTAGTACTAATGGGTTAGTTGTTGTGTGATAGATGTCGGGCTCAAAACTTGTCATCACGTTCAGCGACTCCGAACCAGAATCTTCAGATGGTGTTCCAGTCATTAACCTATCCGATGACGAAAATAATATCTTTGGGGAAGACTCACAAATTCCGGATGAACCGACTATAGAGAACCCGGAAAGTGAACCCGAGGAGGAAAGTGAACCCGAGGAGGAAAGTGAACCCGAGGAGGAAAGTGAACCCGAGGAGGAAAGTGAACCCGAGGAAGAAATACAGGAAATTACAAAAGACGAGTTCGAACAAGGAAAGAAACGAAAGGCTAATGAATTAGAAAATTCAAATCCCGAGTTTAGTAAGGATGATGTGGCACCAACTCCACTAGACACTACCACCCCTATTCCCGCTATTCCTATTCGTTCTATCCCGGCATCCAGTTCTTCAGTCCCACAGCCAAAATATAGGCAGACAGCCAGGATAAGCGTTAAGCGATTCTTTGAACCTAAACGTCCTAGAAAATAGACCAAATGATGCGCTGCCGTATTAAACCATGGGATCATATAATGTTTTGTATAATATTATTAGTGTGGTTTGCTTAATGTTCGATGTAAGATAAGCATATGTAAAATAGTGAAGTGTGAAATGCAATAATTTTCCATGGTTAAGTATTATTTAGATGGTAGTAATTGATTCTGTACTAAGCTATTAAGTATGGACATTAACGGGTAGGTACTACCCTAGATATAATTATAAAACGCTAATAAGAAGAAAAGGCTTTTATAATAATACCTGGTTCATATTATTAACAAGCTATAATGTACTATAAATACACACTACATCTATAATAATCCATGTGAATAATTATTTTCTTTCATTAAGAAATGGCGCGATTGAATCGAATGACGGAACAAGAAATCCAGGAACTAATCAATCAGCGAGTGAACGACAGAATGTTATGGGTCGAGGCTGCAAGAGGTGCTGCAGTTAACCCAAATCCTCGTGTGGGGTGCACTTACAAAACTTTTCAAGCTTGCAAGCCCTCATCATTCAGTGGAACAGAAGGACCAATCGGTTTAACCCGGTGGATAGAAAAGATGGAGACTGTGTTTAAAATCAGTGGTTGTGTTGAAAAGGACATGACCAAGTATGCATCGTGCACTTTACAAGATAGTGCACTCACGTGGTGGAAAAATTATGTGAAGGCTGTAGGAGGAGATGTAGCTTATGATACTCCTTGGGAAGAATTCAAAACAATGTTAATCAACGAGTATTGTCCAAGGAACGAGGTTAGGAAGTTGGAAGATGAATTACGAAGCCTGAAGGTTGTTGGTACTGAAATCACCAACTACAATCAGCGATTCATGGAATTAGTTTTGCTATGTCCTGAATTGGTTCCAACCGAAGAACGGAAGATTGAAATGTACAAAGATGGTTTGCCCAAAAAGGTCAAGGCAAACGTTATAGCATCGAAACCTAAGATAATTCATGAAGCTATAACCATGGCAAACGAGCTAATGGATCAGGTCATCATGGATAAGAAAGCATCCAATACTGATGTGAAGGTATCAGGTAACAAAAGAAAGTGGAATGGAAATTATGATCGAGGTAACCAACAACAATCTTTTAAGAAACAAGAAACCATACAAGGTGCAGGTAGTGGTTCAAGCTTTGGTTACAAAGGACAAAATCCTTTATGCAACCGATGCCACAAACATCACTCTGGCTACTGTAATGTGGTATGCAACAAATGTAATCGAAAGGGTCATCTTGCTGAAGATTGTAGGGCTCTCGTTACAAATACAAATGGTACCAAGACTCCTGCCACCAATGCAAATAGAACTGCTTTGGCTACCATTACTTGTTATGGGTGTGGAAAACAAGGTCACTATAAGAGCCAGTGTCCGAATCCAGAGAAGAATAATGGATCTGCACGTGGAAGAGCATTTGTTATTAATGCTAGAGAGGCGTGTGAAGACCCGGAGCTTGTTACGGGTACGTTTACCATTAATAACTTATCCGCATCTATTATATTTGATACTGGTGCCGATAGAAGTTACGTGAGTAGAGGCTTTTACGCTAAATTGAATTGTTCATCATTACCTCTAGATGCTAAGTACATGATTGAGTTAGCTAATGGTAAACTAATTAAAGCCGATAAAATTTGCCGTGATTGTAAAATAAATTTAGCCGGAGAAACATTTAAAATTGACTTAATACCCGTAGAATTAGGAAGTTTTGATGTAATAGTCGGCATGGACTGGATGTCCAAAGTAGGAGCTGAAGTTGTGTGTGCCAAGAAGGCAATTCGCATTCCTTGTAAGGATAGAATGCCGGTGATGATTTATGGAGAGAAGGGTAACTCAAAGCTAAAACTTATTAGTTATTTGAAAGCTTAAAAGTGCTTGAAGAAAGGGTGCTATGCTATCTTAGCACATGTTAATAAAGTCGAAAAGAAAGAAAAAGAGAAGTGCATCAACGACGTGCCTGTGGCAAGAGATTTTCCTGAAGTTTTTCCGGAAGAGTTGCCGGGATTACCTCCATTTAGATCTGTAGAATTTCAAATAGATTTAGTACCAGGAGCCGCACCAGTGGCTCGTGCTCCATATAGACTTGCACCGTCCAAGTTAAAAGAACTTCAGAGTCAGTTAAAAGAATTACTGGATCATGGATTCATACGACCAAGTACTTCACCGTGGGGAGCTCCGATTCTATTTGTTAAAAAGAAAGATGGATCTTTTAGGATGTGTATAGATTATCGTGAATTAAATAAGTTAACTATCAAAAATTGGTATCCACTACCGAGAATTGACGACTTATTTGATCAACTCCAGGGATCATGTGTTTATTCGAAAATCGACCTAAGATCGGGCTATCATCAACTACGTGTCAAAGAAGAGGACATTCCGAAAACTGCTTTTCGGACACGTTATGGTCATTACGAATTTTTGGTCATGCCGTTTGGATTGACGAATGCGCCAGCTGTATTCATGGACCTCATGAATCGAGTTTGTAGTCCGTATTTAGATAAGTTTGTTATCGTTTTCATTGATGACATTCTTATCTATTCCAAGAGTGAGCAAGAGCATGAGCAGCATTTAAGGTTGATATTAGAGTTGTTGAGAAAAGAACAGCTATACGCTAAATTTTCTAAGTGTGCTTTCTGGTTAAAAGAAGTGCAATTTCTTGGCCACGTTGTTAGTAGCAAAGGAATTCAGGTTGATCCAGCAAAAATTGAAGCCATTGAAAAATGGGAGACTCCTAAAACACCAATGCAGATACGCCAATTTTTGGGTTTAGCCGGTTATTATAGAAGGTTTATTCAAGATTTTTCCCGAATAGCTAAGCCGTTGACAGCATTAACGCAAAAAGGGAAGAAATACGAATGGACCTCGGAGCAGGAGAACGCATTTCAATTACTGAAGAAGAAGTTAACTACGGCGCCTATTTTATCGTTACCTGAAGGGAACGATGATTTTGAAATATATTGTGACGCTTCGCGACAAGGTTTTGGTTGTGTTCTTATGCAACGAAAGAAAGTTATTGCATACGCATCCCGACAATTAAAGATTCACGAGCGGAATTATACGACGCATGATATAGAACTGGGAGCAGTCGTGTTTGCATTGAAGATATGGAGACACTACTTGTATGGGGTTAAATGCACTGTGTTTACTGATCATAAAAGCCTTCAACATATTTTCGATCAAAAACAGCTGAACATGAGGCAACGTAGGTGGGTTGAGTTAATAAATGACTATGATTGTGAAATTCGTTATCATCCCGGGAAAGCAAACGTGGTGGCCGACGCTCTAAGCAGAAAGGAACGAGAACCAATTCGAGTACGAGCAATGAACATAAAAATTCGCATGAATCTCAACTCACAAATCAAAGAAGTTCAACGAGAAGCACTTACTAAAGAAAATATAGGAAATGAAATAATGAAGAAGTATGAGAAGCAACTCGTTATGCGGGAAGATGGAATTCGATATTTTGCAAATCGTATTTGGGTACCGAAGTTGGGTGGATTAAGGAAGTTGATATTGAACGAGGCACATAAGACAAGATATTCGATACATCCTGGAGTTGGAAAGATGTACCAAGATCTTAAGACGCATTATTGGTGGCCTAATTTGAAGACAGACGTTGCAACATATGTTGGCGAATGTTTAACTTGTTCCAAAGTCAAAGCAGAACACCAGAAGCCGTCAGGGTTACTTCAACAACCAGAAATTCCAGAATGGAAATGGGACGGTATTACCATGGATTTCATCACGAAGTTACCAAAGACTGCCTGGGGATACGACACCATTTGGGTGATTGTTGATCGTCTCACCAAGTCTGCACATTTCTTGCCTATGAAGGAAACGGATAGAATGGAGAAACTATTACGATTGTATATAAAGGAAATTGTTTCAAGGCATGGAATACCTATTTCCATTATATCTGATCGTGATAGTAGATTTACCTCAAAGTTCTGGCAATCACTACAGGAGGCCCTAGGAACTCGTTTGGATATGAGCACCGCATATCATCCGCAAACCGACGGGCAGAGTGAAAGAACAATTCAGACTCTTGAAGACATGCTCAGGGCATGTGTGATCGATTTTGGAAACGGATGGGATAAATATTTACCATTAGCAGAATTCTCGTATAATAATAGTTATCATGCGAGCATTAAAGCTGCGCCATTCGAAGCATTGTACGGAAGGAAGTGTAGATCTCCTATCTATTGGAATGAAGTAGGAGATCGACAATTAACTGGTCCCGAGATCATACATGAAACTACTGAAAAGATAGTACAAATCAAGGAGAGATTGAAAACAGCCCGTAGTCGCCAAAAGAGCTACGCCGATGTCCGAAGGAAACCATTAGAGTTTCAGATCGGTGACATGGTTATGCTAAAGGTGTCACCTTGGAAAGGTGTAATACGTTTCGGTAAAAGAGGTAAACTGAACCCAAGATATGTAGGCCCGTTCAAGATCATCGAACGCATTGGACCGGTAGCTTATCGACTCGAGTTACCGCAACAACTCGCCGGAGTACATAATACATTTCACGTCTCGAACCTTAAGAAGTGTCTTGCAAAGGAAGACCTCACCATTCCTCTTGAAGAAATTCAAGTTGACGAGAAACTACAATTCATAGAAAAACCAATCGAGATCATGGATCGTGAAGTTAAACGGCTCAAGCAGAGCAACATACCGATCGTTAAAGTTCGTTGGAATGCTCGAAGAGGTCCCGAGTTTATGTGGGAACGGGAGGATCAGATGAAACAAAAGTATCCACACTTGTTTCTCGATGACGCAAAATAGGTACAATTTTAAAATTTCGGGACGAAATTTATTTAACGGGGAGGTAATGTAACGACCCGCACTTTTTCGATCGTTCTATACTTATAAGATTAATATTTACATAAATTAAACCTTACCAACATGATAAGAAATCCAAATTGTCGAGACTTATGTTTTTCGAAAAGAGTTTTACACAACGTTTGACCGTCTAGTTTGACCGATGATATCACGAACTATACAATATATGATAATTATACGTTTGTGTATATATATGTATATATACATATTTAACATGACCTAAGAATGTTTTAATATCTTATTTTGTATTAATAACAATAAGTTATAAGTATATTTTGAAACTACTAACTTAAGTTTTCAAAATGATAACCATACGTAACGTTATTTGACTTAAATACTTATGACCTATAATGTTTATACATATATCGTATAAGTAATGTATTTAATCACTTTTAAAGACTTAAATACATAAAACAATATAAGTATATTTACAAAAGATAACTATATTTGAATCCTCGTTCCGTTTTCTCAAAGATTTATATACGTATACCTAGGGTATATGTACCCGTATCATACGCAGCTTCTAGATGTATTTACTATTGGTATATACCAATAAAAATCTGCTCCTTAGCAGCCTTAAATGATTAAGAAACATGTGGAACCAACCATTTGTCAAGTAGCATGAATTATTTAGCAAGAAAACAAAGTTAGGTATCTTTTTTTTTCCTTTATAACCTAAAAACGTTTTTATGCATGCACACCATTTCTTCACCCCATTTTCTCATACTTACACTCCCATTTCTCTCTCAAAATACTCTTAACTTCATACTTGATCATCTCCAAGCATTTTCCCCATCATTTAGCTTCAAAAACAACCCTTAATCATCATAAGAAAAACCATACAAGAACACTTCAAGAATCCTTTCAAGAACACAAGTTTACTTCCAATCTTTCATCCAATTCCATCACTCTTTTGGTTCTAGGTTCTTACTCCTCTTTTACAGCAATCTTGTCCAAGTAACTTGAGGTAGTAACTTTGTTCATAACCTTATTCGATTCATATATATATAGCTATCTTATTTTATGGTATAAAATTTTAACAACAAGAACATAGTTTGAATGTTTTCAAACTTGTTTGCAAACTAAATAGATCCTTCTAACTTAACTTTTAAAATACTTCAATACCTGTAATATAACTTAAATATATGCTAATTTAACAAGGTATAACTTGGTTTTTCAAAGAACACCTTAAAACTGAATCTACGGTGTCGGAGTGTAACCGGGGGCTGTTTTGGGTTGGATAATTAAAAACTATTTTGAACTTTGAATTGGAGGCTTATTTTCTGGAAAATTGATATTTACTATGAATATGTTAACACATAAAAATTTCATGATTTAACTCAAAGTATAAGTATTTTTAGAAAAATAATCATTTAAGGTTGTTTACATGATGGAAAATGATCAACTCCATAAGTTTCACTAAAGTTTGACCTATGACCTGTGATTTCGAATACAAACTAAGGTATTTACAGTTCATAGTCTTAAAGAGGGACTCGATCCAAGGAAGTGGCAAGTTGAATCAACGAAAACGGAGTTGTAACGAAGAAACTATGACCAAAACGAGATCGGATATCTAAGACTAGTTTAGCTACGAAAATAATTGGAGAAAATTAAATAAATCACATCTTTTTAAAATAACATGATATTTTATATATATGTACTCATAATTTAATTTTATATGGTTCAGGATCACCCGTAAACAATACGAGAAGATTAACCATAAGATCCCATGATTGTACGCACCACGTCATTTGACAACACCGGTACTTTATGTACGCAACACGTCATTTGACAACACCGGTACCGTGGGTCAAGATTAATCTCGACCAATACGTATACGATGGGGGTTTTTATTTATTTCATTGGGGGTTTATTAAACACCTAAAAATGAACCATTAAAATTGAATTACTAACATCGGACTGCTAACTACGGACTAAGAAATTATTAAAACTATTAAAAGTATAAAAAGTATATATATGTGACGATTGTTTAAAATAGAAATATATTGATAAACTATATATGGATAGGTTCGTGATATCAACCGGAGATCAAGTCAAATTATATATATATCTTCAAGACGAAAGTGAGTATATAGTCCCACTTTTAAACTCTAAATATTTCGGGATGAGAATACATGTATTTTATGTTTTACGTTATGGACACAAGTAACTGAAAAATATATTCTACGTTGAGTTGTACCACTGGCATACTTCCCTGTAGCTTGGTAACTGTTATTTACAGCGGTATTGTAAACGCGAATCCTGTTGATAGATCTATCGGGCCTGACAACCCCAACCGGACTGGACGACCAGTATTCAACGGTTGCACAGTACTTCGTTTCGTGACTACACTTGGTACGGTGTAGTAAGATTTCATAATAAAGGGAATATGCGACGTGATTAAATGTTAATTATGGTTACCAAGTGCTCAACCACTTAGAATATTTTTATTAAACTGTTTATATACGAAATCTTGTGGTCTATATATATATATTGCTGCCGGCATTAAACCTATATCTCACCAACTTTATGTTGACCTTTTAAAACATGTCTATTCTCAGGTGATTACTAAAGCTTCCGCTGCATTATGTTGAATTTGAGCAGGATCTTGCGTACGCATATTTGTATCAAAAATAAAACTGCATACCCAAGGGTTTGTGTTGTAAAATATGCTCGAAATCGTGTTGTTATCATTATATGTAAAGTTTGTAAGTCGAAGATTATCGCTAAACGATAATCATCTTTTTATTGTCTAAAGCTTGTAACAAAAATAATGGTTATGGTTTGTAATGTATAATATATGCAGTTTCTCTTTTAAAAATGTCGCATATAGAGGTCAATACCTCGCAATGAAATCATACGTTATCTAACACGTTCTTATGGTTAAGGACGGGTTATGACAACATATGTAGTCATCGTTTTCCCACTTTGCTCGTTTCCTGTATTGCTCCAAGGTTTCATCTTCAACCGCTTCTGGCATGGGGGTAGACAGAACATAAACAACCTTCAAAGTTGTGAGAAGAAAGTGCATCTTCTTCTGCCAGCGCCTGAAATCAATACCATCAAACTTGTCCAACTTTGCAAACTTTGCAGTCATCTCCTTCACTGATTCTCCACTCATGATTATCAACGAAATTATTCAATTAGTTTGTAGATACAGGGTATGTAAACAGATAATCTGGATATTTCTAGAATCGTGAAACACTTTCCTAATTGAATATTCCGACCCTCCTTGTCTCGGGTTACACGAAATTTGGGGTAAGACTAGAAATGCAAAATCGTTTCCAGACAAGAAGAACACGATTTTTGTGTATAGATTTGTGTGTTCGTTTCTGTGTGAAATTGAATGAGAATAAAAGCAGTTTTTCAAAACTGATTATATGAAACAGTTTAGGCAGTTAGCAAATGAATGGTTATGACGGTTGAAAAAGGAGCGGAAAAAAACGTTTTATTTAAACATTTCATTAAAACGTATCAATCAAAACGTTTTTGTTCCCCAGCCAGGGGCTCTGCCCCTTGGACCCCGCAAGGGGGCGCAGCCCCCTTGACCCCCTCCATTACCTTGCGCCATTGTCTAGTTCACTCTTATAGGCGTGCACTCCGCACTCACCGAACCCATGTTAAGTATCACTAGTCAACTCATGTTTTCTAGTAAATCACAATCAGCTAAAATGATAGTTGGATGACACTAAAATCACCAACATATCTCGGGATCATTTTCAACCCTTTTGGGTTGATTTCTCCGCCAACAAACGATGAGTATTAAGTAGGTCCATGGTAAAAACAATAAGAGCAACTCGCCAAGACGTTTTGAATATATATAAAAAAAACACAATTGTAATGTGCTTTTCATGGCATATTGTACCAAGATTTAACTTTTAAATTGATCAACTCAAAGTTTGCTGTGTGCAAAAAAGAAGTGTCATTCATTCATACTAAACATCTGGATTTCTCACTATATATAACCTGATTGTAAAATTGCAGCACTAACTTTTAAATCATCATCATCATAGTTTCCCTGCCACGTACTCAACATCATCACTATCTGCATTCATCGGGTCAAACCTATTCTGATCTGCCCTTTTTTGCAACACAAACACATTAAAATAGTAACTAACAATTTCTTGATTGGTTCCGGAAGGGAACACATATGCAAGATTTTCCCAGAAATTTTTCCCTAAAGATACGGGATTTGAATACACAACTTGATGAAATGTTTGTTCATCTTCTTCAGTCCATTTGCAGGTAACAAAATCACCCACTTTATCAATACCAAGGGCTAAAAATCGTTCATTTACAACGCTTCTTTTAAGATCCTCGATCTCTTGCTTCTATTATATGGTGTCTAACACATCTCAAAGAGCCCGAATCTTCATAACAACAGTCGGTTCGCCCTTTTACAACAATATCATTTAACGCCTTGATTCGAGTAAAATTTTTTTTTTTTTTTTTTTGAAAAGTTAAGTTACTGGCCGAACAAGGCATTTGCCGCGGCGCGGCCTGCCTTGTCGCGGCGCGACACAACACATAAAATTTTTATCTCCTTAACCCAACTTCTGTTTTGAACCTTAGTTCATTGCCGCGGCGCGGAGCCCTTGGCCGCGGCGCGACATAACACTGGTCCGGGTGCCTGACCTGCAACATTTTACTTAAACCAACTTTTGCACATTTCATCATTCTCAAACACATTTAAAACAGCATAATTCATCCACCAACATAAAGATTCAGTTTCTAATATCTTAGACCATCCATAAACAACATTTAGACTTCAAAACATGTTTTCATACTCCAACCATCATTAGGTCCCAAGTTTGACAACAACAAACATGACTCATACCAAAACACTAGGCGTTGATAAGCGGTAACCATGGAGCGTGTTTACAATAAGGGACTTGCAATACCACTTACTCTAATGCCAATGCTCCTCAAGTGCTTCACACGGGTTCCTTACCTTCACGATGGACTTTAGTACCTAAAACATAAAACATCATGGGGGTAAGTTTTTACACTTAGTGAGTTATAGGAAAGTAATAAAACACAAAACACAAAACATTTGGGCACAAATCATAACACTTATCCTTCAACCCATTGGTTGCTTGCATACATTCGGATCCAATTCATTCATACCATAGACATGACTTACTAGGCCGAACCTAGTAATCATGCCTAAGCTAACCATAGACATACTAAATATGCCTAAGCTATCATCATCTCATACATAGACACTTAATGTGTCTAAGCTAACACAAACCATAGGCAAGATTACTAGCAATGTAATAACCTTGCCTAAGCTAAACATCAACCATAGATACAACTATTAGGTTAACCCAATAGTTCTATCTAAGCTACATAACTAGTGCACTTAGTCGTTTCTCTCTTGCACGGATGCAATCCGAGAACACTAAGCCACTCTTGACCCGCCCATATTACCCCCTATGAACTCACCTTGCTTAATTGAATTTCCTTGATCACTTGAAATCTCTTTTCCTTGATTAGCACCTATACATGAGCTAATCCCATTAATCACATAACTCAATCAAAAACACAACTTTCTTGAATCATTACATCTTTTCATACTTACACACACATTTAACCCCCTAAACACAACAAGCATACAAGTAGCCTTAAAATCTCATTTTTCCTAAGATGACAATGTTACCAATTCAACATCACATTTTAATCATGTACATTACTAACTCATCCCTTTTAGCTCTATCATGCAACTTTTTCTTTAATCCTTTCATTAATCATCAAATGTGCATAGTAATCCAATTTCATTACTAACACCATTAAATTATCAAATTATCAATTTCTATAACTTACAACTATAACAAAAGTTCATACATGAACATCCTTCATCACAATTTCTAGCTAGAACACATAATCATCTCTTTGAGACATTTTAACAAACACTTGGTGTGCATGACTAGAAACTTAACTAGAACATCACCAAATTCACCATATTCATAACAAAAAAATCCATCATGCAAGTCTATACATAATTCCTCTTCCAAAATCAATAACAATTACATTCTAACTCAAACAATTGTGCACAATTCAACAACTAGCAACTATTTAAGCATAAAACTCATCATAAACACACCATATAAGCAATACTTGGACACAAAATCCATACCTTGACTTTTAGAGTTTAAGAACCCTAATTGTGCACAAAGAGAGTGAAATTGGAAGATTAGAGCTTGCTAAAGTGATTAGGGTGTCTTAGATTTCACTAATTCAAGATTGCATGAGTTTAATTTTAACAATTGATGGATCCTCCTCTTCCCTTTGCAAATGTCGACAGTCACAAGAACTCCAGGAAGGTTTTCTGTATTTTGCACTTAATAATTTATTTTTCCAGCATTTTAATCCCTTTTATATAAAATAACTTTGGCTTATTAGCAATTTCTACCCTCCCCACCACAACTATGGTTAGAGAAGTCCTTATTCTTAACTTTTCACCCTTAGTCCTTCCTAACTTAACCAATAAACTTAACTTTTATCCATTTAACATAAAATAACCTTTACCATTTAATTTCTTAGCAATAAAAAATTTACATAAAATAATACCTTAAATATTTGGGATGTTACAACTCTCCCCCTCTTGGATCGTTCGCGTCCTCGCGAACCATTCTTGATGCAACGACGGATAATACTTCAAGAGCCATTCTTCGGGTTCCCATGTACACTCGGAACCTTTTTTAAATTGCCATAATACCTTCAATAATATTACCGACTTATTCCTCAAGTGCTTAACCTTTTGATCCATAATTTTTATCGGCTTTTCCGCATACCTTAACTTATTATCGACCTCAATTTCATTCAAAGGAACATAGGTTGATTCATCCGCCAAACATTTCCTCAATTGTGACACGTGAAACGTGTCATGTATATTACTCAATTCATCGGGTAGAGCCAAACGGTAGGCTACCTTCCCAACTTTCGCCACTATCTCAAATGGTCCCACGAACCTTGGACCCAATTTTCCCCTCTTTCTAAAACGAATGATGCCTTTCCATGGAGAAACTTTTAGCATCACTTTATCACCTACTTGAAATTCTATCGGTTTTCTCCTTTTATCTACATAAGACTTTTGTCGATCTTGTGCCGCCTTTATTCTTTCACGAATTTGGTCAATCATCTCGGTGGTTTGTTGTACTATTTCCGTGCTTCCTAATTCCCGTTGACCTACTTCGCCCCAACAAATCGGGGTTCTACACCTCCTTCCATACAACATCTCATATGGTGCCATTCCAATTGTAGAGTGATAACTATTGTTGTATGAAAATTCAACTAATGGTAAATGAGCATCCCAACTACCACCAAAATCGATAACACATGCTCTTAACATATCCTCGAGAGTTTGTATAGTCCGCTCACTTTGACCATCCGTTTGCGGGTGAAACGCGGTACTTACATGTAACTTAGTACCCATTTCCTCTTGAAACTTTCTCCAATATCGCGATGTAAATCGGGTGTCTCGATCCGAAACAATAGAAACCGGCACTCCATGCCTTGCAACAACTTCTTTCATAAATAACTTTGACATTGCTTCCGACGACGAAGCTTCTCTTATTGCCAAAAATAATGCACTCTTAGTCAATCTATCAACAATAACCCAAATTGCATCGTGTTGTCTAGGGGTCTTAGGCAACTTAGTCACTAAATCCATCGTAATATGCTCCCATTTCCACACCGGTACCTCTAAAGGTTGCATTTTACCGTAGGGCATTTGATGATCGGCTTTCACTTGAAGACAAGTAAGACACTTGTGCACATACTTAACTATATCCCTCTTCATTCCCGGCCACCAATAGTCTTTCCTTAAATCTCTATACATTTTCGTAGCACCGGGGTGAATCGAATACTTAGACTTGTGAGCTAAGTCAAGGAGCTCACTTCTAACATCACTTTGCAAAGGTACCCAAATTCTCCCATATCTAAGCCTTAAACCACGAGAATCTACCACAAAATCGTCAACTTGCCCCTTGATTCTTTCTTTTCTCACGTTTTCGGGCGATAATGCTTCACCTTGTGCAACACGAATATCATCAAATATTTGAGGTGATATTACCATAGCCAAGCTTGTTATCTTAATCGGTTGATGACTTGACTTCCTACTAAGAGCATCCGCTACTACATTCGCTTTTCCGGGGTGATATAAGATCTCACAATCATAATCTTTCACCAAATCGAGACCTCTCCTTTGCCTATCGTTCAAATCCCTTTGATCAAACAAATACTTTAAGTTCTTATGATCGGTATAAATGGAAAACTTAACACCATAAAGATAATGATGCCAAATCTTTAGAGCAAAAACCACGGCCGTCAATTCTAAATCATGCGTAGGATAGCGTTTCTCGTGTTCCTTCAATTGTCGGGAAGCATAAGCTATGACCTTCCCATTTTGCATCAATACACACCCTAAGCCTTTCTTAGAAGCATCACAATAAACCGTCATGTTCTCATTCCCTTCCGGTAAAACCAATATGGGAGCTTGAACGAGCTTCTCCTTAAGGAGTTGAAACGCTTGTTCTTGCTTTTCTTCCCATCTCCATGGCACACTTTTACGAGTCAACTTGGTGAGTGGGGTGGCTATTCTAGAAAAATCTTGTATAAATCGCCGATAATACCCCGCTAAACCTAGAAAACTCCTAACCTCGGTAGGATTCGTAGGTGGTTCCCATCTCATAATTGCCTCTATCTTCACCGGATCAACACAAATACCCTTCTTGTTAATGACATGGCCCAAAAATTGAACTTCACGAAGCCAAAACTCGCACTTAGAGAACTTAGCAAACAATCTTTCTCTTCTTAAAGTCTCTAATACTTGTCTTAAATGTACCGTATGTTCCTCTTCACTCTTAGAATATACCAAAATGTCATCAATGAACACAATTACAAACCTATCAAGCATCGGTCGACAAACTCTATTCATCAAATCCATAAACGCGGCCGGAGCATTTGTTAATCCAAACGGCATAACCACAAACTCATAATGACCATACCTTGTTCGAAAAGCCGTTTTAGGGACATCTTCTTCCCTCACCTTCAATTGATGGTAACCCGACCTTAAATCTATCTTTGAAAAGAAACTAGCACCTTGTAGTTGATCAAACAAATCGTCTATCCTTGGCAACGGGTACTTGTTCTTAATAGTGACTTTATTCAATTCTCGATAATCAATACACATTCTCATAGTTCCATCCTTCTTTTTCACAAATAAAACCGGAGCTCCCCAAGGTGAACTACTAGGACGTATAAAACCTTTATCTATCAAATCTTGTAATTGAGTCATCATTTCTCTCATTTCCGACGGGGCTAATCGATAGGGAGCTTTGGCAATTGGCGTGGCCCCGGGTATCAAATCTATTCTAAACTCTACCTCTCGCTCGGGAGGTACACCGGGCAATTCACTTGGAAACACATCCGGAAACTCGTTAACTATTGGTACATCATCTAATTCAACAACCTTTTTCGAATCATCAACAACATGTGCCAAAAACGCACAACACCCATGAGACAAAAATCTTTTAGCCTTAGCATATGTGCATATAGGAATTGCACGCCTAGCTCGTTCCCCATAAATCCATATAACTTTTCCACTTGGTGATTGAACTAACACTATTTTCTTACGACACAAAATTATCCCCTCATTGTCATCTAGCCAATCCATGCCCACAATTACTTGAAATTCCCCCATTTGCATGGGTATTAAATCAATGACAAACTTTTCATCATCCAAAATAATTTCACACCCCTTAATGATACTATACACCATCACGGTCTTATTATCCGCTATTTCAACCTCTAATGGGTGTTCTAACATACTTGGGGTCATATTAAAATGCTTACAAAAAGAATATGATACAAACGACCGCGTAGCACCGGAATCAAACAAAACATGCGCAGGTAAAGAGTTTACAATAAAGGTACCTGACACCACATTTTGGGACTCCTTCGCTTCGAGTGCGGTAATCTGATGAGCTCGGGCCCTTGGTCGGCTATCACTAGTCTTCGGTTCCGTCTTAACCTCTTTCTTAACACTACCACTAGCTAAATCCTTCTTGTATTCCGGACATTCGGCTTGAAAGTGACCTTTCTCAAAACAATAATAACATTGCTTACCTTTCTTAGGACATTCGGCGGCCCTATGTCCCGGCTTTCCACAAGAGTAACAATCGGAGGTACCCGCTTTACATTCACCCGTATGATTTTTACCACATCTAGTACACAACTTGGCTTCTTTCCCACCGCTCTTACCCGACACAAAACCCCCTTTTGACTTGTGCGGGGATTCGGAACCAAACTTACCCTTCTTCGGACTAACATTATGCATCGCCTTAGAGTCTTGATCTAACTTCCGTTTAAACGCCGCCTTCTTCCTAAGTTCATGCTCTCTAACAAGTGCTCTATTCATCATCTCGGCTAAGGTCTTATAAGTGCTCTTGTCGATAAATTCACTTATCTCGGGATTTAACTTTTCATGATAATGATCCATCATCAACTTGGGACTTGACACGAAGTCCGGACAAAAACGAGACTTGTCATTGAACTCAGCATTAAACTCGGTCACCGACTTACTTCCATGCTCTATATTCATAAACTCGGATTTCAACCTACTAACCTCGGCGGGCGGAGCAAATTGAGTCATAAACATTTCACGGAATTTGTCCCATGAGAAACTTGTAGCCACGTCTCGCCCATGAGACTTAACTATAAAATTCCACCACTCATAACCACTACCCTTCATTTGATGTGCCGCGTAAATTACCTTTAAATGCTCGGGGCATTCACATAACATAAAAGTTTCTTCAATTTCGTCTATCCACCTTTGACTAACGATTGGGTCAACCTTACCATGAAACTCGGGGGGATGGCAATTTGCAAAGTTCTTGTATTCAAAACGATCATCCTTCTTCTTTGGGGCTTCTACCTCTTCTTGTCTTACCCCACTACCGCCTTCACCTCTTAAGGTAGGGTTATTAGCAATAAGAGTCTTTAACTTCTCATCTAATTGATCATTGATCAATGTCTTGATCTTTTCTAACAAGGTTGGGGTATAACGTATCAAGGCTTGCCCTATTTGCCCCGAAATGTCATTTGGCATGTTAACTTCTTCCGATTCGTTTTGAGAGTCTTCTATAGACTCCGTGGATGGGGTGCGGACGTACTCATCATCCTCATCTTGACCTCGGTTTGGTGATACAATAGCCATTCTGAAAATTACATTCAACCCATTAGTTCAAATACCGGTAACACCATTATTCATCAAAACCAAACAATCTGAAAGAATTCCTAACTCGATTCACCATGACCATAGTAGACGTCCATGTGTACTAGAATGAAGTAATAGCAATGGCCTGTTGTTATTACACCATTTCATTACACATCTAGTCTACCACGACATCATGGCTAGCGAGTATCAAACTCCTTACATAAACCAATTCGTAATCTTATTCATTATTCTATGGGTCTTGTCAATGACTCTACCCTATGGAGCATGGCACAACTATACGACTTAAACACTTATGCAAGTCCTAAACCGCTTATCCTTTCACAACAATGGTTTAAGCCTAGATAATCCCTATCGTGGGTTATCCAAGTCCCTTAAACCTCAGCTCTGATACCAACTTTTAACGCCTTGATTCGAGTAAAAATTTTTTTTTTTTTTTTTTTTGAAAAGTTAAGTTACTGGCCGAACAAGGCATTTGCCGCGGCGCGGCCTGCCTTGTCGCGGCGCGACACAACACATAAAATTTTTATCTCCTTAACCCAACTTCTGTTTTGAAACTTAGTTCATTGCCGCGGCGCGGAGCCCTTGGCCGCGGCGCGACATAACACTGGTCCGGGTGCCTGACCTGCAACATTTTACTTAAACCAACTTTTGCACATTTCATCATTCTCAAACACATTTAAAACAGCATAATTCATCCACCAACATAAAGATTCAGTTTCTAATATCTTAGACCATCCATAAACAACATTTAGACTTCAAAACATGTTTTCATACTCCAACCATCATTAGGTCCCAAGTTTGACAACAACAAACATGACTCATACCAAAACACTAGGCGTTGATAAGCGGTAACCATGGAGCGTGTTTACAATAAGGGACTTGCAATACCACTTACTCTAATGCCAATGCTCCTCAAGTGCTTCACACGGGTTCCTTACCTTCACGATGGACTTTAGTACCTAAAACATAAAACATCATGGGGGTAAGTTTTTACACTTAGTGAGTTATAGGAAAGTAATAAAACACAAAACACAAAACATTTGGGCACAAATCATAACACTTATCCTTCAACCCATTGGTTGCTTGCATACATTCGGATCCAATTCATTCATACCATAGACATGACTTACTAGGCCGAACCTAGTAATCATGCCTAAGCTAACCATAGACATACTAAATATGCCTAAGCTATCATCATCTCATACATAGACACTTAATGTGTCTAAGCTAACACAAACCATAGGCAAGATTACTAGCAATGTAATAACCTTGCCTAAGCTAAACATCAACCATAGATACAACTATTAGGTTAACCCAATAGTTCTATCTAAGCTACATAACTAGTGCACTTAGTCGTTTCTCTCTTGCACGGATGCAATCCGAGAACACTAAGCCACTCTTGACCCGCCCATATTACCCCCTATGAACTCACCTTGCTTAATTGAATTTCCTTGATCACTTGAAATCTCTTTTCCTTGATTAGCACCTATACATGAGCTAATCCCATTAATCACATAACTCAATCAAAAACACAACTTTCTTGAATCATTACATCTTTTCATACTTACACACACATTTAACCCCCTAAACACAACAAGCATACAAGTAGCCTTAAAATCTCATTTTTCCTAAGATGACAATGTTACCAATTCAACATCACATTTTAATCATGTACATTACTAACTCATCCCTTTTAGCTCTATCATGCAACTTTTTCTTTAATCCTTTCATTAATCATCAAATGTGCATAGTAATCCAATTTCATTACTAACACCATTAAATTATCAAATTATCAATTTCTATAACTTACAACTATAACAAAAGTTCATACATGAACATCCTTCATCACAATTTCTAGCTAGAACACATAATCATCTCTTTGAGACATTTTAACAAACACTTGGTGTGCATGACTAGAAACTTAACTAGAACATCACCAAATTCACCATATTCATAACAAAAAAATCCATCATGCAAGTCTATACATAATTCCTCTTCCAAAATCAATAACAATTACATTCTAACTCAAACAATTGTGCACAATTCAACAACTAGCAACTATTTAAGCATAAAACTCATCATAAACACACCATATAAGCAATACTTGGACACAAAATCCATACCTTGACTTTTAGAGTTTAAGAACCCTAATTGTGCACAAAGAGAGTGAAATTGAAAGATTAGAGCTTGCTAAAGTGATTAGGGTGTCTTAGATTTCACTAATTCAAGATTGCATGAGTTTAATTTTAACAATTGATGGATCCTCCTCTTCCCTTTGCAAATGTCGACACTCACAAGAACTCCAGGAAGGTTTTCTGTATTTTGCACTTAATAATTTATTTTTCCAGCATTTTAATCCCTTTTATATAAAATAACTTTGGCTTATTAGCAATTTCTACCCTCCCCACCACAACTATGGTTAGAGAAGTCCTTATTCTTAACTTTTCACCCTTAGTCCTTCCTAACTTAACCAATAAACTTAACTTTTATCCATTTAACATAAAATAACCTTTACCATTTAATTTCTTAGCAATAAAAAATTTACATAAAATAATACCTTAAATATTTGGGATGTTACAACATCGTTGCAAACGGGCGGGTCAGACATTGGGATAACAGAAGAACCGATAAACTTATATATATATATATATATATATATATATATATATATATATATATATATATTAATCAAGAGGGAAGCACTTTTTTGGAGAAGTAGGAGAATTTTTTTTTCGTTTTTTTTGGAAATTTTTGTTTTCATACATTAAGATCACATGAAAATATGAACATTTAAATGAGACACTTTGTGATAAATGTTATTATTTTGGCGGAAAAATGCTCGAAGATATATATGATAACATGCATAATGCATAATATGTAATGTTTTAATTAAAGTTTGTTTTTTAAGGGGTTAGAAATTAGGGTTTCGGGTTTAGAAATTAGAGTTTAGATTGAATTTTTAACACAAACGGTTTAGAGTTAAGGGTTTAGGGTTAAGGTTTTAGAGTTTTGGGTTTAGGGACTAAACCCAAAACACTAAACCATAAACTCTAAATCGGGCGAAATTTTGAAAAAAAAAAAGAAAAACTTCACGTAAGATGAAAAAAAACGATGAATAAAAACTCTAATTAAAACATTACATGTTGTTATCATTTATTTCTTCGAGCGTTTTACCTGCCAAAATAATAACATTCATCACAAAGTGTCCTTTTAAATGTTCATATTCTCATGTGATCTTAATGTTTGAAAAAAAAAATTAAAAAAAAACGAAAAAAACTATTTCCCCCCAAAAAGTGTTTCCCTCTTGATGATGACCTTATATATATACATATACACACTGTTGTAAACGACGTCCGTTGCATCCGTTGCGACGCCCGTTGCGGCGTTTTGGTGACTAAACCGTTTCAACCCTGTTCCGTTTTCTTATAAGCCGGTCAACGATCAAAAGTCAGGTCAAATGCAGGAAAAATTAGGTCAACGCCGGTTAAAAGTCAGAAATTCTGTTAAAATCGGTCATAAGTCGGTCTTGACTTAGTTTAGTATTCCATTTTGTATTATATTAACGCTAATAGCAAATATAGGTACAAACTTGTTAACAAAGGTTTTTTTGCTCTAAAATATGTGTAAATATATATTTATATATATAAGAGTCAACATTAGTCAACATCCGTTTCGACCCCGCCTCGGCCCCTTTTTTCCGTTGCGACGTTTTGAGGTCGCTACCGTTTCGGCCCCGTCTCGCGTCTTTTTCAACATTGCATATACATATACATATAGAGGAATATTCAAATGAATCCAACTTTTAAGTTGAGATTTAAGAGATCAATCAGAGTGCGACATGTGGCACGACAATCACATGTGATTGAAAAATAATTTAATATTAATTTTTGTCAAAAAAATTTAATTTTTTTTCGAACTTTTTTTTCAAAAAAAAAAATTTCAAAATTTTTTTTCAAATTTTTTTTCGAATTTTTTTTTTCAATAAATGTGATTGGATTTGACATGCAGTAAATCACATGTGATTCTGCATGCCAATCACACGTGATTATAAAACCCAATCACATGTGATTCAGCATGTCAAATCCAATCACATGTGATTGAAAAAAAAATTATTTTCAAATTTTTCAATCACATGTGATTGGATTTGACATGCAGAATCATATGTGATTAAGTTTTACAATCACATGTGATTGGATTTGAAATGTTATTTTTTTAAAAAATTTCGAAGAAGAAAAAATTAAAAATTTTTTTTTTTGAAAAATAAAAAAAAAATTAATTTTTTTTCCAATCACATGTGATTGTCGCGTCATACGTCGCACTCTGATTGGTCTTTTAAATTTCAAACAAATTATTGAATTCAAGGGATTACAACTCGTGTATATACATATACATATATATGATATATATGATATGATTGTACCTTATTCTTCTTAAATACATGTTGCACTGTTAAAAGTGTCCTGTTGCATTTCTAAAGGAAACATTTTATGACTCTTTATATTAGTCAAAATCAATAGCCCTCAAATCAAATAACATTAAAAATTAAAAACTAGTATTGAATTAGAAAACATAATTTAGAAATAGAGGCAGTATTTGATTTTTTACAAAAATATTCTAGCTTCAAAGCTCCATTAATCCAATCAGTTTACAGTTCATTCAGTCATTGAATTACTGTTAATTAAGCGTAAAATTCTTCTTCAATTCATAACGATTTACAAAATACAACAACGATCAATATTTGGCTGATCGAAATTGATGTCCATTTTGAACGAATGTCTGTTGCACGTCCGGTAATGCTAACTCGGACACACTCCAAACCTTAACTGATTTATCCAAACTCCCACTATAAACCTTCCATCTCCGGGTCACACTTGACTCCGATTCCCTTTCCACTGCCAGACACTTAACGGGCCCAGAATGGCCCGTTAAGACCGACAAACACGTGTGCATAATCCCCTCCCTTTTCCAAACACATATCATTTTATCAGCCGATCCGCTGAACACCAATGTTCCCGCAGCCGAAAGACATAAAACTGCCAACTTGTGCCCGTTAAGTACACCGCCGTGAGCCAACATATTTTCCCGGTCCCAAAAGTTAACGATCCCATCCGACGTCCCACAATACAAAAACGACCCGTTATTCGATACTGTCAACGCAGTAACTGCACATTCTTGATTTAATAACGTCTTAACGTAAATATGTTTTATCGATTTTCGTCCTTTTCCTTCTCGTTTCCATACTTTAACCGACCCGTCAGCTGAACCCGTAAACACAAACCCTTCAACGGTTGAGATAACGCAGTTTACCGCATCATCGTGCGCCTTAACGGATTCTAAACATCTCGAACTCGACGTTTTCCATACTTTAAACGTTCGGTCCCACGAACCCGAATAAAGTAACCCTACTTCTTGATTTATGCTCAGACACGATATCGCGTCACAATGTTTGATCCAAACAGCGGTATGTTTCCGTTTCACCTCGACGTAATTCTTCGGCCTCATCGAACACTTGAGAATCGCAAAAAAGGACGGGAACGTTCCGACACGAGCATAATGTCTCGGGTTTTTCGAGCTCGCTTTCCAGACTCGAACCTTTCCGTCTTGATGACCGGTGAATATTTTTTTGCCTGATATGATAACCGCCTTAACTAATCCGCTATTTGATTTAAAAGCCGAAAACTCGTTCATGTTCTTCCAAACACGAATGTTCTTGCTATCGGAGCCCGTGTAAAGAAGATCACCCGAGGCTGCGAGTGAATAAATATGGCCTTCTTCTCGAACCAAAGACCCAACGAGCCCGTTCATGGGGTAATTTGGGTCATCTAGGTTAGCTATGGTCCATGGTGTAGACTCGTTCCATGGTGACTTCATAATCGGTGAGCCTTCACCGCTCATATGGTGGGCTTCGTAGCCCGAGAAGTCACTACGGCGGCTTGTGAATTCGGAATCGTTGTCTGAAAGTCTGAACGACATGTCGGGATCAGAAAGCGTTCTGCTTTTCGAATGTAAGCCATTTGCATCTCCGGTTCCTTTTTTTCTTCCCTTTTCGAACATTCTTCAAAAATTGTTAGCACGAATAATATCGATAAGGATGAAGAAATGCTAGAAAAGTAAGGAGCTGTTTTTTTGGCTTGTAATGATTTTAGGAGATAAAGATTTGATTAAACGTTTGGTCAATAGATGATTTCGGGTCACCCTAAGTTTGATTTGATCAGATATGTACCAAAATAGAAATCTTTAATACCAACAAATATAAGTATTGTATTAAGGTAAATGAGCAAGATCTTAATACTTCTATATTAAGATATATATACAAATGAATCAATAACTGCATAAATATGATGCTATGATGCAGTAACCATTGAGATTTTATTTGACATTCAGAATAAAATATCCTCAACAAATTTTGCTACCAACGATATATTTCCATTTGTTAAAGTTAATTTAAAATCGGATATAAATTAAAAAACACATAAATGACTACCTGCAGTCATATATTCTATGAAGGCATAAAGTTTTTAATAACTTCAGAAAAAAAGTTATAAACTTTATAATAAATGAGGCAGCAACTCAGTGATTAAGTTGCACAGCCTTTTGTGCACCGTTGGACCGGTAAGGAGCAATGTTAATTGTTCTTCCCAAATTTATCAGTATCTCATTGTCAATACAATCGTACCTGCAGTTTAAAGAACAAACCCAGGTGTTAGCTTTACCCAACAGAACAAGTTTTGATGTATAAATGGGTCAAATTAGGTAGTCTTTCTTGAGTGGGTCGGAAAGTAAAATAGAAACAAATAAAAGACAATTAAATAAAATCCTCCCTAATGTAAACTACATTCATTATAACTACAAACGAAAAAAACATGTTTGCCATTTAGTATATATAGAAATAGATTTGATCAACATGGGATCTAAAAAAAAACAGAACATGTTTTTTTTTTATATATAAATAAACGGGTCAAAGCAGGAACTGTAATATTTTTCTTGAATACAAAAGGATCATTGGTCTGGCGGTATCATAGTGACCCTTTCAACCAAGAGGTTGAGAGTTCAAATCCTGCTATGGACATATTTCATGGATTATTGCATATATTCAGCTGGTTAATATTGAAACAAAATAAAACAGGTCAACAAGCACCTAGTGTATAATTGATAATTCACAAAACCTTGTAAAAAAGTGATATGTTTGGTGGACCTAGTAATTTAGGTGTTGGATATATCATTAGCCTTAATATAACTAGATAGGGAGTAATTATTATTACTATTAAATAAATCAAATACTAGTTTGTCGCGAGTTTGTCGCGGGATCATGTAATGCATATTCGAATATTAATGTAAGGTAATTGCTTGATGATGGAAATTCGGTTGACATTATTTTACAAGATAAAAATAACATGTAATCACTTGTAAAAGTAGATATGGCAATGTATATGTCTGATTTATCGAATATCCATCCGATCTGATCCATTTAAATGAATATCAATGATCAAAATAGATGATAAGCGGATATAGATATGGATGGTATAAAAATTAGTGGATCCGATATGAATGACAATTTATCATCCACAGATATATCCATTTGTCACCCGAAATACATATAAATATATACATATTTACTTAAATATATGATAATACATTTACATATCCTTATACATGTACACTATTAATATCAAGATGTTATCAAAAGTTTATATTGTGAATATGTGAATAGTATTAAATAATATATCTTACATATCTTTGTTAAGAATATTCTGATGATTTCATTTCATAATAGGAATGTCATTAAAAAAATATAACATTCAACGAATATCCATTAACCCGCTTAATTTTATGAACGTGAATATGGATGAATGAGTTTTATTTAAATAGATATGAATTTTAAAAGTTAAATTGATATTGATATAGTTATGAGATCACCTGATTTATATAAGATAAAAAAAAATAAACTAATTGAAACAATGAAACCTACTATCTGAATTTTTGCATAAACCCGCAAATTAGAAAGAAGTGGAACCAATTAAGAAGCTCCTAAAAGAATGATTAGTAAAAAGCCAAAATCAAACTTTTAACGGGACATGCTTCCCGCCATCCCCTATCAAATCCTATTTTCATCCGCACATTTATTTATGTAATTTACAAAACAATGTAAAATGATAGCATGATACATGTTAGATTGATATTCGATATCTGATTCTTGAATATCTGGGAAGGAGCGTGTTTGTTTTTTTTTATGGGAAGTGATAAATCTACTCTCATTTTTTTTTCATCCAACATTATTATAGGTAAACTTCCTAAAATACCCCTTATTATACTCCGTAATTACTTGCTCTTTATGTTATTACTATCTCTCTTCCTACTCTCTTCCTGTAAAAAAAACCACATATACTCTTCTTTTATATATACACATATGTATATATACATCTATATATACAACACATATGTATATATATATATATATATATATATAGATATACATATATATATACGTATATATATACTATACTCTTCTTTCTAGCAGTTTCTTCAAACAACTCTATATAGGTGTCATCTAATTTTTTTTTTTTTTTTTTTTAACAATAGCTCTATATTTATGATTACTAATTTCGAGTTAGACGCCTTTTTAATTTGATCTTTGTCACAGGAGTTGTTAGATTTGTAATTTCTGTGTAACGATTCTTCTTTATCATATATTGATCTCTGTCTCTCAAAGAAAACAAAAGGAGAGTGTCTGAAGGTAGTAATAGAAATTACAAACACAGTCGAAAAGAAGTTTCAACCGGTGCAAAATTTCTCGACGATGTAGGTGTTGTCTATGGCGTCGACAATACAATCGTCTTTAAGTTGTCGGAAAAATACAAAGGGTTGCCGGAAAAATTAATTCCGACAAAAAATTGTGGTTGCACGATGATAGCGCGTCAGAAGTCCGGTGATGGTAAAATCAGGTTTCGTTGATTCAAAAAAAATAATCAAGTTTAACAGTGTTAGTCGTTTGAAGTTGTTCTTCAATAAAAATTGATGATTAAAAAGATGGGAGTGGTTTTGGTCTTTTCGATGTTAGAGGAGATAAGAATAAAGTAATGTTGGAATAGAGAGTAAAAAGATGGGGTGGTTTTAGGGTAGTGTATAGTACTACTCTATTAAGCAAGGTTGCAAAATTCGCTATTCGGAGATTAATCGGTCGGGACTTTAAAATGATTAATCGGTAATTCGGGGATTAATCGGATTGTACTGTATATATTTAAATACTAAATTTTAAAAATTATATGTGTAAATATAGAAAAAAAACCATAAATATAAAAATAAACTCTAACGTAATTGTCTAAAATTATCTATTTTGCTCAAAAACTATAAAGTTCTAGTATAAATTTATGTTAAAATGTTAACCATTTTTAACTTTGACCAAATTTGATTACCAAATTCGATTTTGACCCATCAATTGACGTTGACCGTTTAATTAAACGGATTTTTGGAAATCGAAACGGATTGGTCTTAAAAATGATTAATCGGGGATTAATAGGCGAGTAATCGGGTTTTTTGCAACACTGCTATTAAGCATTAAACAATACAATAAAATTGTAAGGGCATTTTAGGAAGTTAACAATAATTATGGTGGATGTATAAAAATTGAATGTGAAAATATCATTTCCCTTTTTTATTCTCAGTTCAAAGATCAAGGGCATTTATGTCTTTACATGATGATTAGCTAATGTCTTTTATTTGTTAGCTAATACCTCTAATGAATGGCCAAGATTAATTTTTTTTCATCATCCTATGATCATAAATGAGTTTGACTTTTTAATGAGGAGAGATAATACTCCTCTTTTAATTTATATAAAAGAGATTCTAATACTCCAATACCATTCAACATTTAACATGCTAATATTATATAAACTTCAAAAGTATCAATCTATAGATTCTATTATAATACTAAAATGATGATATCATTATTAGACTAATTACTTTGTTAACAAAAAATTAAAAATAAAAAGAAAAAAAATATAGGTTACTTAGATGATGTCATTAATTCTAAGTATTTTATAATTAAAAAAGTTGTGCTTATAGTAACTAATTATTTAATAACTTAAATAAATTATTACTCCGTAATTTTCTATTTCGGATATATAAAAGTCTAAAATGATGGATGTAATAATCCTTTCACTAATTACACTTTAATTTTCATAATGATGATGTTTTTATTTTATATTAATATTAATTATAATTAAAAATGATACAAAATAAAATCAAATAAATGTCAATAATATATGTATGCCTATTTGGAAGACAAAAATAATTAATAAAATATCATTTAATATTTAATACGGTATTATTGTTTTATAAGTATATATCTCGGAGCATCTCCACCATATATTATCACAACTCTTTTTCTCAATATGTACAAACCTTTACAACTATTTTTCTCGATCTTCATCATATTATCCAATAACCTTTTGTTTTAAAAAAACAGGTACAAATCTTCATGTCATTGTTACTAGTTTTTCCAAAGAATTATTATCTTTTATGCGTTGTTTGATGATGAAATTTATCACACTTTGAATGTTTTATTATTGTATGTTTGTTAAACAACACGAATATGAAAATCGATAACATACGTCATATCATATTGTGACTATTTAAAATGAAGGTATATAGTATGATAGAAGAATTCAAAAATAATCATGATTTTTGCGAAGTTGGACCAGGTATTTTCAATCCCTCTTGTGTCTCCGTCATCCCTTCCGATGATAAGGCTGCCTTCTGCTTTATTCAAATGATATGAAATGCCGATTAGAAGCGGTCGCATGGTCTCTTTTGGACAAGTCATCCTATAAAAGAAAAAACTTCACTCCTCTCCCCCCTCAGTCCAGCCAGCTGCAGTCCATTCCTATCGAAGCGAAATTAGAATATACAAAGAAGCAGAGGAAAACCGAAGCGTAGGAAAGGCTTATAATAGTAGTTAATTGATGAATGAGAATCTAATGTCTTATTAGACCTTTAGGAGCGATCATTTCATTCAACTCGTAATTTTGTAAGTAAGAGAAGAAGAAGAATCTGACGCCCAAACTAAAACTCCCATTTCTTTCTTGATCGGACCAAGCCAACTGGCGATTTTCGACAAGTCTTTCCTCATCAATAACTTAAATAAATTATTTAATAACTTAAATAAATTATTACTCCGTAATTTTCTATTTCAGATATATAAAAGTCTAAAATGATGATGTTATCATTTCACTAATTACACTTTAATTTTCATAATGATGATGTTTTTATTTTATATTAATATTAATTATAATTTAAAATGATACAAAATAAAAACAAATAAATGCCGATAATATATGAATGCCGATTTGGAAGGCAAAAATAATTAATAAAATATCATTTAATATTTAATACGGTATTATTGTTTTATAAGTATATATCTCGGAGCATCTCCACTATATATCACAACTCTTTTTCTCAATATGTACAAACCTTTACAACTATTTTTCTCGATCTTCACCATATTATCCAATAACCTTTTGTTTCCATAAAGCAGGTACAAACCTTCATGTCATTGTTAATGGGTTTTTTCAAAGAATTATTCTCTTTTATGCGTTGTTTGATGATGAAATTTATTACACCCTGAATGTTTTATTATTGTATGTTTGTTAAACAACAAGAATCTGAAAATCGATAATGTGACGACCCGAAAATTTCCGACAAAATTAAACTTAATCTTTATATAATTCCGACTTGATATGAAATGTCCCGTTCTTATTGATTAAAAACGTTCCATATTAATTGATTTCGTTGCGAGGTTTTGACCTCTATATGAGACGTTTTTCAAAGACTGCATTCATTTTAAAACAAACCATAACCTTTATTTCATAAATAAAGGTTTAAAAAGCTTTATGTAGATTATCAAATAATGATAATCTAAAATATCCTGTTTACACACGACCATTACATAATAGTTTACAATACAAATATGTTACATCGAAATCAGTTTCTTGAATGCAGTTTTTACACAATATCATACAAACATGAACTCCAAATCTTGTCCTTATTTTAGTATGCAACAGCGGAAGCTCTTAGTATTCACCTGAGAATAAACATGCTTTAAACGTCAACAAAAATGTTGGTGAGTTATAGGTTTAACCTATATATATCAAATCGTAACAATAGACCACAAGATTTCATATTTCAATACACATCCCATACATAGAGATAAAAATCATTCATATGGTGAACACCTGGTAACCGACATTAACAAGATGCATATATAAGAATATCCCCATCATTCCGGGACACCCTTCGGATATGATATAAATTTCGAAGTACTAAAGCATCCGGTACTTTGGATGGGGTTTGTTAAGCCCAATAGATCTATCTTTAGGATTCGCGTCAATTAGGGTGTCTGTTCCCTAATTCTTAGATTACCAGACTTAATAAAAAGGGGCATATTCGATTTCGATAATTCAACCATAGAATGTAGTTTCGCGTACTTGTGTCTATTTTGTAAATCATTTATAAAACCTGCATGTATTCTCATCCCAAAAATATTAGATTTTAAAAGTGGGACTATAACTCACTTTCACAGATTTTTACTTCGTCGGGAAGTAAGACTTGGCCACTGGTTGATTCACGAACCTATAACAATATATACATATATATCAAAGTATGTTCAAAATATATTTACAACACTTTTAATATATTTTGATGTTTTAAGTTTATTAAGTCAGATGTCCTCGTTAGTAACCTACAACTAGTTGTCCACAGTTAGATGTACAGAAATAAATCGATAAATATTATCTTGAATCAATCCACGACCCAGTGTATACGTATCTCAGTATTGATCACAACTCAAACTATATATATTTTGGAATCAACCTCAACCCTGTATAGCTAACTCCAACATTCACATATAGAGTGTCTATGATTGTTCCGAAATATATATAGATGTGTCGACATGATAGGTCGAAACATTATATACGTGTCTATGGTATCTCAAGATTACATAATATACAATACAAGTTGATTAAGTTATGGTTGGAATAGATTTGTTACCAATTTTCACGTAGCTAAAATGAGAAAAATTATCCAATCTTGTTTTACCCATAACTTCTTCATTTTAAATCCGTTTTGAGTGAATCAAATTGCTATGGTTTCATATTGAACTCTATTTTATGAATCTAAACAGAAAAAGTATAGGTTTATAGTCGGAAAAATAAGTTACAAGTCGTTTTTGTAAAGGTAGTCATTTCAGTCGAAAGAACGACGTCTAGATGACCATTTTAGAAAACATACTTCCACTTTGAGTTTAACCATAATTTTTGGATATAGTTTCATGTTCATAATAACAATCATTTTCTCAGAATAACAACTTTTAAATCAAAGTTTTTCATAGTTTTTAATTAACTAACCCAAAACAGCCCGCGGTGTTACTACGACGGAGTAAATCCGGTTTTACGGTGTTTTTCGTGTTTCCAGGTTTTAAATCATTAAGTTAGCATATCATATAGATATAGAACATGTGTTTAGTTGATTTTAAAAGTCAATTTAGAAGGATTAACTTTTGTTTGCGAACAAGTTTAGAATTAACTAAACTATGTTCTAGTGATTACAAGTTTAAACCTTCGAATAAGATAGCTTTATATGTATGAATCGAATGATGTTATGAACATCATTACTACCTTAAGTTCCTTGGATAAACCTACTGGAAAAGAGAAAAATGGATCTAGCTTCAACGGATCCTTGGATGGCTCGAAGTTCTTGAAGCAGAATCATGACACGAAAACAAGTTCAAGTAAGATCATCACTTGAAATAAGATTGTTATAGTTATAGAAATTGAACCAAAGTTTGAATATGATTATTACCTTGTATTAGAATGATAACCTACTGTAAGAAACAAAGATTTCTTGAGGTTAGATGATCACCTTACAAGATTGGAAGTGAGCTAACAAACTTGAAAGTATTCTTGATTTTATGTAACTAGAACTTGTAGAATATATGAAGAACACTTAGAACTTGAAGATAGAACTTGAGAGAGATCAATTAGATGAAGAAAATTGAAGAATGAAAGTGTTTGTAGGTGTTTTTGGTCGTTGGTGTATGGATTAGATATAAAGGATATGTAATTTTGTTTTCATGTAAATAAGTCATGAATGATTACTCATATTTTTGTAATTTTATGAGATATTTCATGCTAGTTGCCAAATGATGGTTCCCACATGTGTTAGGTGACTCACATGGGCTGCTAAGAGCTGATCATTGGAGTGTATATACCAATAGTACATACATCTAAAAGCTGTGTATTGTACGAGTACGAATACGGGTGCATACGAGTAGAATTGTTGATGAAACTGAACGAGGATGTAATTGTAAGCATTTTTGTTAAGTAGAAGTATTTTGATAAGTGTATTGAAGTCTTTCAAAAGTGTATAAATACATATTAAAACACTACATGCATATACATTTTAACTAAGTCGTTAAGTCATCGTTAGTCGTTACATGTAAGTGTTGTTTTGAAACCTTTAGGTTAACGATCTTGTTAAATGTTGTTAACCCAATGTTTATAATATCAAATGAGATTTTAAATTATTATATTATCATGATATTATCATGTATGAATATCTCTTAATATGATATATATATATTAAATGTCTTTACAACGATAATCGTTACATATATGTCTCGTTTAAAAATCATTAAGTTAGTAGTCTTGTTTTTACATATGTAGTTCATTGTTAATATACTTAATGATATGTTTACTTATCATAGTATCATGTTAACTATATATATATCCATATATATGTCATCATATAGTTTTTACAAGTTTTAACGTTCGTGAATCACCGGTCAACTTGGGTGGTAAATTGTCTATATGAAACATATTTCAATTAATCAAGTCTTAACAAGTTTGATTGCTTAACATGTTTGAAACATTTAATCATGTAAATATCAATCTCAATTAATATATATAAACATGGAAAAGTTCGGGTCACTACAGTACCTACCCGTTAAATAAATTACGTCCCGAAATTTTAAGCTGTTGAAGGTGTTGACGAATCTTCTGGAAATAGATGCGGGTATTTCTTCTTCATCTGATCTTCACACTCCCAGGTGAACTCGGGTCCTCTACGAGCATTCCATCGAACCTTAACAATTGGTATCTTGTTTTGCTTAAGTCTTTTAACCTCACGATCCATTATTTCGACGGGTTCTTCGATGAATTGAAGTTTTTCGTTGATTTGAATTTCATCTAACGGAATAGTGAGATCTTCTTTAGCAAAACATTTCTTCAAATTCGAGACGTGGAAAGTGTTATGTACAGCCGCGAGTTGTTGAGGTAACTCAAGTCGGTAAGCTACTGGTCCGACACGATCAATAATCTTGAATGGTCCAATATACCTTGGATTTAATTTCCCTCGTTTACCAAATCGAACAACGCCTTTCCAAGGTGCAACTTTAAGCATGACCATCTCTCTAATTTCAAATTATATATCTTTTCTTTTAATGTCAGCGTAGCTCTTTTGTCAGCTTTGGGTGGTTTTCAACCATTGTTGAATTTGGATGATCTTCTCGGTAGTTTCTTGTATAATCTCCGGACCCGTAATCTGTCTATCCCCCACTTCACTCCAACAAATTGGAGACCTGCACTTTCTACCATAAAGTGCTTCAAACGGTGCCATCTCAATGCTTGAATGGTAGCTGTTGTTGTAGGAAAATTCTGCTAACGGTAGATGTCGATCCCAACTGTTTTCGAAATCAATAACACATGCTCGTAGCATGTCTTCAAGCGTTTGTATCGTCCTTTCGCTCTGCTCATCAGTTTATGGATGATAGGCAGTACTCATGTCTAGACGAGTTCCTAATGCTTGCTGTAATGTCTGCCAGAATCTTGAAATAAATCTGCCATCCCTATCAGAGATAATAGAGATTGGTATTCCATGTCTAGAGACGACTTCCTTCAAATACAGTCGTGCTAACTTCTCCATCTTGTCATCTTCTCTTATTGGCAGGAAATGTGCTGATTTGGTGAGACGATCAACTATTACCCAAATAGTATCAAAACCACTTGCAGTCCTTGGCAATTTATTGATGAAATCCATGGTAATGTTTTCCCATTTCCATTCCGGGATTTTGGGTTGTTGAAGTAGACCTGATGGTTTCTGATGCTCAGCTTTGACCTTAGAACACGTCAAACATTCTCCTACGTATTTAGCAACATCGGCTTTCATACCCGGCCACCAAAAATATTTCTTGAGATCCTTGTACATCTTCCCCGTTCCAGGATGTATTGAGTATCTGGTTTTATGAGCTTCTCTAAGTACCATTTCTCTCATATCTCCAAATTTTGGTACCCAAATCCTTTCAGCCCTATACCGGGTTCCGTCTTCCCGAATATTAAGATGCTTATCCGATCCTTTGGGTATTTCATCCTTTAAATTTCCCTCTTTTAAAACTCCTTGTTGCGCCTCCTTTATTTGAGTAGTAAGGTTATTATGAATCATTATATTCATAGATTTTACTCGAATGGGTTCTCTGTCCTTCCTGCCCAAGGCATCGGCTACCACATTTTCCTTCCCCGGGTGGTAACAAATATCAAAGTCGTAATCATTAAACAATTCAATCCACCTACGCTGCCTCATATTCAGTTGTTTCTGATTAAATATGTGTTGAAGACTTGTGTGGTCGGTATATATAATACTTTTGACCCCATATAAGTAGTGCCTCCAAGTCTTAAATGCAAAAACAACCGCGCCTAATTCCAAATCATGCGTCGTATAATTTTTCTCGTGAATCTTCAATTGTCTAGACGCATAAGCAATCATCTTCGTTCGTTGCATTAATACACAACCGAGACCTTGCTTTGATGCGTCACAATAAATCACAAAATCATCATTCCCTTCAGGAAATGACAATATAGGTGCCGTAGTTAGCTTTTTCTTCAAGGTTTTAATACTTTGTTTAATGAATACACCAGGTTATCGACTGCGTGTAAACCAAGGTTTTACTACTTTGTTAACAATTACACCAATTACCCTTGAATGTAATTTCACCCCTGTTTTAATTATTCTAGTGGCTATTAATCCATTCCCGTGTCCGGTTAAATGAACGATTATTCGTACATATAAATACCCCGCCCATCGTGTCCGATCGAGTGTATATGGTAAATTATAGGGACGCCCAATTGTAAATCTTTATATTAACATTAACAAACTTTCATTTAGTTAAAGAAATATAAAGCCCATTAATAGCCCATAGTCTAATTTCCACAAGTGTCGTTCTTTTATCCAAACCCCAATTATGGTACAAAGCCCAATTACCCAATTTTAGTAATTAGCCCAACATCATGATTACTTCGTTTTAAATAAGCATAATAATAACTTAGCTACGAGACATTAATATAAAAAGGTTGAACATAACTTACAATGATTAAAAATAGCGTAGCGTTACACGGACAGAATTTCGACTTATACCCTTACAACATTCGCTAACATACCCTTATTATTAGAATTAAAATTAAAATTAAAATATAAATTATATATATATATATATATATAAGTTTTACGTATGAATGAGGAAGAAAAGATGATTATTTTTGATCAGAATTCGGTTGGCTTTATAGCCAGAGTTGATTTTTGGGGCTCCGCGACTCGCGGCAAAAGCCTCTCCAAACTCCGCGAGTCGCGGAGATAGAAATTACAGCTCAGTCCTTGGAGTTTTCTCTGCCGACGGTTTTTAATATATATATATAATATATATATAATTAATTATATATTATATTATATTTATATATATAGTTAACTTGTAATTTTTAGTCCGTTGCGTCGAGCGTTAAGAGTTGACTCTGGTCCCGGTTCCGGATTTTCGAACGTCCTCGCGTACAATTTAATATCTTATACTTTACGTTTTGAATCTTGTACTCTTGTGATTTCGAGACGTTTCTTATCAATAATTGGAACCTTTTTGATTGTCTTTTGTACTTTTGAGCTTTTTGGTCGTTTGCGTCTTCAATTCGTCGAATCTGTCTTTTGTCTTCACCTTTTATTATTTAAACGAATATCACTTGTAAATAGAACAATTGCAACTAAAAGCTTGTCTTTCTTGAGGAATAATGCTATGAAATATATGTTCGTTTTTAGCATTATCAAATATTCCCACACTTGAGCGTTGCTTGTCCTCAAGCAATATCGTCTTGAAATACTAGAATCACTTCTTTATTCTTCACACTTTGTACATCAGTGATTTCTATACGGCGGTATAAACAATGGTAGTAACGATATGGTTTACAGTCCCACATGACTATAAAAATTTAGATCCATTAAGGAAATTGGATCTTTATGAAAACATTTCATCTTTTGAAATCTAGTTTTTACCCTAGATAAGTTTTCCGGAATAACCCTTTACCGGTGTTTGCAAAATATTTTTGTGGGTTTGGTGGGTTTTAGATTTGAAAATTTTAGCTCAAAACTTGCTGTTTTGTGTCTCCCACTTGCTAACCTTGTATTTGGAAAGCAACACGTTCAGTTTACTTGTTCCGTATATTACCTTTCGGCAAACTACCGTCCGGTTGTAAAGGAAAGCGTTGAACAAGCAACTGTTAAGGCAATGTCCCGTGACATGCTTTTGATTATGGTCTATAACGTGTCGGACGCAATTACTATCCTTGGTAGGAGCAATAGTAAAGCTCACCCTTATAATTTTTCGGTCTGGCACAAGGTCCTGTCTTTGACCATGCTATGCAACCACCGTTCTTACGGTTGACACCCGATTTAGTTCAGGTGACCTAATGAATTCCAGGTGAATTCCTAGGATTTTACGTTCAATGGTAATGAACGCATTGAAAATAGGGTTTTCAGAAAACAAATTGGTTTGTAATTTTGATCAAAATATTTTCTCGTTTAAGCTCGAGTTTAGATATCATTGAATTCCATGAGTTTGAATTCTCAATCTTTAAGGTCAATCTCTAGGATTGAGTAATATCAGTCTTAAAAGCTGATTTTTAATCTTTAAGGAGATTATCCTTTCTGGGGATCTGATTCATTAGTCTTATCCAGCTAATTTGCATGGTGCCCCCCCATTGTACGAGATAAATCCTTCTCATGGTTAGGATAAATCTGACCACTTGGCGACCCTGTTTAATGCTGAGGTCCGTGGATTTCCTGCTGATTTTAGTGATGACTTTTCTAGATTTTTCGTCAACCTACAGCTGGTCTGGACGACAACTTCATGACCTAAATCAAGAAGCGCGTTTCTTTTTCGGAAGACTTTACTTCCTTTTAATGATGGAATTGATTCATCGTGTAGATCCATCTTTTCTTTTCTTTCATCGGGTAAAACAGTTTAGTTTAGTCCAAAGCAAAAGTATTTTCAGTTATTTGTTACAGATATATGTGACATATGTTTAAAATAACTTGGTAAATTTTCCCACACTTGGCTTTTATTTTCCTTTTTATCGTCCTCTATTCCATTTTAAATGAATTTTAACATTTTAGTTTGTTTCTCAATTTATGTCCTTTCCGAGGTAACAATAATTTCGGTGTTAAAACCTAGTTTTATCGTTCATAAATATGTATAAACATGATTTTGAATTCATTTAATTGAAAATTTTGAAAATTTTTACTAGAATTGGGTAGTCAGTATATAAGACTAGGGCTGTTCTTTTTTATCAGAGAGCACTAGATTCTAATACAACTACTGTTTTACTAGTATTTTTAATGGTAACCAAGTGTTTAATATAAAAAATTTTAAAATCCGAAAGAATTTAACACCTTCCCACACTTAAGATCTTGCAATGCCCTCATTTGCAAGAAATTAGTAACAATTTAAATTATTGAGGGTGATTAGTGTGAAAATGATTAAATTTTTACCAAAGTTTCCAAATATATTGGCGTTTGTTTGCTGAATGATAAATGGTGCACATCATTTGTTCATTCCGTCTTGTTGTTATTTCACATATATTTTGCATCTTGTCGTCAAAATTAGTTGCTTTTGCTGAACTTAATGCCAGTCTTTGAAAATGCGTTGTTTTACCCTGTTGTGTACATAAGATAAACTGCAAACATATATACATATTTTTGAAGTTTGGTATATTACCCCACGTTCAAAAATTATTAAAATCTAAGAATAAAAGTTAGATAATTATAAAAATGATTACAATATTAACAAAAATATTAAATGTATCAATAATTACAAATTACAAAAAAAATAAGTATACTAAGGATGATATTGGTACCAATAGGGGTTCCAGGCATAACTATAAGTGCTATAGAATGCTTCGGCAGGGTCATACGTAGGATATGGTGGCTGCATCTCTATAGACCAAGGAGGGAAGACGGGTTTCGGTGTAGGAATATAGTTTCTACCTATATGTTGGCAATGAGCTATGATCTGGTTCTGATGAACTTGCCAATCTTCAAATGCTCTCTGTCTAGCATTTTCGTATTCCTGAGAAGCTATAAACCTATGCATTTCTTGCATCTCATTCCCCCCTCCTACATTACCTTGCTGCTGGTTTCTCTCCACCTGTGGATGTCTACCATGGTATCGTACTGCGGCGTTATTTCGCCTCTTCAAAACTTTCGCACCATGGTATACATTTAAACCTATAGTATCGCGGGGTTCCGGCTCTTCTAGTAATAATCCCCCCTGACTTATATCCACACCGAGATATTCACCAATCAAAGTAATAAAAATACCACCTCCTATTATGCTATGTGGACGCATCCCCCGAACCATAGCTGATAAATAATAACCCACACAATATGGTATACTTACAGCGCTCTGTGGGTCTCGAATACACATATGGTAAAACAAATCTTGTTCATTTACCTTTTCTTTGTTCTTACCCCTTTGTGTAATCGAATTAGCTAAAAACCTATGTATCACTCTTAATTCGGCTCTATCTATATCCAAATAAGAGTAATTTCCCCCTTTGAAACGGTGATGGCTTGTCATTTGACTCCACACACCGTGTGTATCGAAATTCTCATCTATCTTTCTACCGTTTAGTATCAATCCTCTACAATCGGCAGACGCTAACTCCTCAGGCGTATATATACGTAAAGCCTGAGCCATGTCCAGTAAAGACATGTGGCGCATCGAACCGCCTAACAAAAATCTAATAAAAGAACGATCGGTTAAACTAGCTACCCGATCATTCAACTCTATACTACATAACAACTCTTCACACCATACTTTATATACAGGTCTGCGTATGGTGAATAAACATATCCAGTCATTAAAAGAAGAATTACCATACCTCTGTACAAGTAATTCCCTAATTGGCCCGGCCAATTCTACAGCTTCTAAGGGTCCCCATTCTATGACCCTCGGTACCTCAACAACCTTAGAGTGAAGAGTATGCAAACCCCGTTGATATTTTGGATAATCTATCCAAAGTCTGTCAAATCTCAGGTTCGGGTGCAATTCTTCCAAGTGCATATCCGAAAAGGTCATGACTGGATGAGGTACATCCTGCTTGTAGTAGTTATCTACCTCCTGTTGTTCCAAATTCTCAGCAGGAGCATTGCGGGCTTGGGATGAAGATTCACCCCTTTCATTCTGCAAAACACATCAAACACAAATTTTGTGCATCCAAATATGCATTAGTGTCAGCAAAATCATCAATCAAAATAATTACAATGACATTATCAATTTATATCAAACTTAAGCTCATTTTCACATTTTTATCAAATCTACACTTTTTCAAATAAGCATATACGAAAATTTTCGCCAAGTTCATAAGCATTCAACTCAAATAACATGTCAAAATAATCATTACTAGCAAATAAACAAGTCTCAAATGGCATTATCTTTCAAAAATCAAGTTCATGAATTTTAGACTTGAAAAAGTCCACTTTAATTCTCAAAATCATGTTTAGGCTCAAAGTTTGGATCATTTAATTACCTAGACATGTTACACTACTCAATTTAGCAACAATTCATGACAAAAATCGGCCATAACCTGTTTATATCAAAAAGCCCCAAATTGCTCAAGAACACAAACCCTAGATTACTCAAAATTTGAAGTTTAAGGATTCTAATCATGTTAAACAGCATCAATCTAGGTTATACAAGCATAATACATAAACAATTTAAGTCTAATTACACTAAAAAGCATCAAAATCAAATTGGGGAAAAAATAGTTCAAGAACACCAAATTTCGAATTAAATGGTGTTTAGGTGTAGAAATTTACCGTTTTTCTTGAGTAATTCTTAGATAGCATCCTTCTCAACATGATTTTAGCAAAAAATTTGGTGATTAACGGTTAAAAATTGGGATTTTTGGGGGTGTTTTTCGGGTTTTTTCGCAGCTCTTTTCGCAGTGTTTTTGGGTGTTTTTGTGTGGGGGAAGTGAACTGATCGTGCAGCTCTTTTTATTTTTTTTTTTCTGATTTTTGGTCCCTCCGCGAGTCGCGGAGATTTTGTACTTCAAACTCCGCGAGTCGCGGAGTTTGCTCTTTTTTTTTTTTTTTTTTTTTATATAATCTTTAACTTATAAAACAATTAAGTATTTAATTTTAAAATTTTGTTTCCCTTGTTATTTAGGACGAGGTCGTTTCGGATCGATGTCCTAGTCCGTCCTTCGACAAAATTTTAAAATTTGTCTTTTTGTAGCGATTGTTTTAAAAGCTAAGATTTTTGGGTTTTTTCAATGTTTTTGGCATACTCTAATTCAATAAGATTAAAAATAATGATAATAAAAGTTCTCGTCCCTCCCTCGGGTAAAGCAATTTCGGTTCAAAGACCTAGTCTTCAACTTACGACGAATTTTAAAAATCATATTCTTAACTTAATGAGATAAAGTAAATTTTTGTTTTTAAATTCACACAACTTAAATATAAAATTCAAAATTAAAAATTAAAAATTAAAAATTCACACCAAACTTAAAATTTAAAATGCATAAAATTAAAAATTAATATTTTAAAAATTAAAAATTCACACCCGACTTAATTTAAAAATTCAAAAATTCATATCAAACTTATATTAATTTTTCAAATATTTATAATTTTAAATATATTGTTTTTACAAAATTTACAATATTAATTTAAGATTTAAATATTAAGATTAAAAACATGGTAAAAATAAAATTAAAAATCTTTTTGTCTTTTTATCCCACTTTAATCAATCAAATATTATCAAAAATATGCGCCCCTCTTTTCGGTAAAGTAATTTCGGTTTCAAGACCTAATTTAACTCATGACGAATTTTTGAAATATTTTGGGTTGATTGATTAAAGATATTTATACCTTAAGAATAAACGTTAAATTTCGCAGTGATGTAATAAATTTTTGAATGATATCAATAATTTCGGTCGCCAAACCTAATTTTATTTAATACCAATTTAATACTTTTTAGCGAACAAATTAGCGTTTATTATCAAAAGGTTAAAAATAAAAATAAAAATAAAAACTGTACAGACATACCTGTGAAATAGATTTCTTAGTTATATGATCTATTCCATTCATAAGATAGTCGGTTTAATTGGTTTTCCATTGCTACATAAGCGTAACCTCGAGCATTCAGTGTCTTTTCTTCTAAACATATGAACGGTCCGTCTCTGCATAAAGTAACAAATTCGGTATTTGAATAGGTTTGATTATTTGAACATTTACCTCCATGTGACCATTTTCCGCATTTGTGACATCTTTCTAGGTGTCGTGCTCTTCTTTTTGCTGCGGATTTTGATTTTCCTTTACCAAATTGTAACTTATTATCTTCGCATCTGGATTCTTTTCTAACTCCGTCCATTCTTTCTCTGATTACTGATACTAATTCACTCGGTAGTATGTCATTATTACGTTTAGTGATCAAAGCGTGTAGCATTAGACCATGGTTTAGTTCACAGGCAGTCTTCATTTTGTAAAAACCTAAAAAAAAAAAAAAAAAAAAAAAAAAAATTCAGAATGGGGGGAGAAGACTAGTTCTTTAGGGTCTGCTAGGGAAAGACCATACGTGTTCCATTTTCGAGAACTACACGAAAACAGACAATCTAACTCTAACAGAAATACATATTATCCTTTAAAGACTTGATTCTCCCCACACTTAGTTAGCTGTGGTGTCGAAATTGTGATTAACTTCGTTGTCGACTTCCATCGGACCATGTATGTAATGTTTAACTCTGTGACCATTAACTTTAAATTCAATCCCATTTGAATTTATCAATTCTATCGTTCCGTATGGGAAAACTCTTTTGACTATGAATGGTCCAGACCATCTTGATTTCAATTTTCCAGGAAATAGCTTGAATCGTGAATTGAAAAGAAGAACTCTGTCTCCTTCTTTAAATTCTTTTGAACTTCTGATTCTTTTATCATGCCATTTCTTCGTTCTTTCTTTATAGATTAACGAATTTTCGTATGCTTCATGTCTTAATTCTTCTAATTCGTTTAGTTGACTTAATCGTAGACGTCCGGCTTCATGTAAATCAAGATTACATGTCTTCAAAGCCCAAAATGCTTTGTGTTCAATTTCTACTGGAAGATGACATGCTTTTCCATAAACAAGTCTAAAAGGTGTGGTTCCAATTGGAGTTTTGTAGGCTGTTCTAAAAGCCCAGAGTGCATCCTCCAATTTAATGGACCATTCCTTCGGATTTGATCCTACGGTTTTCTCTAGAATACGTTTTAAAGCTCGGTTGGTATTTTCAACTTGTCCACTTGTTTGTGGATGATATGCGGTGGAGATTTTATGAGTTACTCCATATCTTTTAAGAACTTTCTCAAGTTGATTATTACAGAAATGAGTACCCCGATCACTTATTAAAGCTTTCGGTGTTCCAAACCTTGCAAAAAGACGTTTTAAAAAGTTGACTACAACTCGTGCATCGTTAGTTGGGAGAGCTTGTGCTTCCGCCCATTTAGATACATAATCAATGGCTACGAGTATATATAGATTATTATGAGATTTTGGAAATGGACCCATAAAGTCAATACCCCAAATGTCAAATACTTCACATACTTGGATGACATTTTGTGGCATTTCATCACGTTGACTTATTTTTCTGGCCCTTTGACATGCATCACAGGATTTGCAAAGAAGGTGTGCGTCTTTGTAAATTGTAGGCCAATAGAATCCAGCTTCATAAACTTTTCTTGCTGTTAGTTGAGGCCCATAATGCCCTCCTGTTGGTCCTGTGTGACAATGGTTTAAAATTTTACTAGCTTCATCTCCAAATACACATCGGCGTATTATTCCATCGGGACAACTTTTAAACAAATGTGGATCTTCCCAGAAATAGTGTTTTATATCACTGAAGAATTTCTTTCGTCTTTGGTACGATAATCCTTTTTCAAGGAATCCACAAACTAAGTAGTTTGCATAGTCTGCAAACCATGGGATTTCTTTATAATCTATCTTCAATAGATATTCATCAGGAAAGTTGTCTTGTATGGCCGATTCATTTAGAACTTCTAATTCGGGATTTTCAAGACGAGAAAGATGATCAGCGGCGAGATTTTCTGCTCCTCTTTTATCTCGGATTTCAATATCAAACTCTTGTAAGAGTAAGATCCAACGGATTAATCTTGGTTTAGCATCTTGTTTTGAAAATAGGTATCTAAGAGCAGAATGGTCGGTATAGACCACCGTTTTTGCTAGAACGAGATATGATCGAAATTTGTCAAAAGCAAAGACAATAGCAAGGAGTTCTTTTTCAGTAGTTGTATAGTTCGTTTGTGCTCCTTGTAATGTCTTACTAGCATAATATATAGGTTGAAATCGTTTTTCAATCCTTTGTCCTAAAACGGCTCCCATTGCAAAATCGCTTGCATCGCACATTAGTTCAAATGGTAGATTCCAATTTGGTGTTATCATGATCGGTGCATTAGTGAGTTTTTCTTTAAGAATATTAAAAGATTTGATACACTCATCTGAAAAGATGAATGGCGCATCTTTTTCTAGGAGTTTATTCATAGGAGTGGCAATTTTAGAAAAATCTTTTATAAAACGTCGGTAAAAATCGGCATGCCCTAGAAAACTCCTAACTCCTCTAACATTGGTGGGATGTGGAAGTTTAGCAATTACATCTACTTTAGCTCTATCCACTTCAATTCCTTCTTTTGAAATTTTATGTCCAAGAACGATGCCTTCTTTAACCATGAAATGGCATTTCTCCCAATTAAGTACTAGATTTGATTTTTCGCATCTAATTAGCATTCGTTCCAGATTAACTAGACATGATTTAAATGTATCACCGAAGACTGAAAAGTCATCCATGAATACTTCCATGCATTCTTCTATCATGTCATGAAAAATCGCCATCATACACCTTTGAAAGGTTGCAGGGGCGTTGCAAAGTCCAAATGGCATTCTTTTGTAAGCAAAAGTACCATAAGGGCACGTGAATGTGGTTTTCTCTTGATCTTCGGGTGCTATTGGAATTTGAAAATATCCGGAAAATCCATCTAGAAAACAATAGTAACTATTTCCGGCTAATCTTTCCAACATTTGATCAATGAAAGGTAAGGGAAAGTGATCTTTTCTGGTGGCGTCATTTAATTTTCTATAATCAATACATACACGCCATCCTATTACAGTCCTAGTAGGAATAAGCTCATTTTTCTCATTTGTGATGACAGTCATGCCACCCTTCTTAGGTACGCATTGAACTGGGCTTACCCATGGACTATCAGAGATTGGATATATCAAACCTGCATCTAGCAGTTTAATAATCTCTTTCTTAACTACATCTTGCATATTAGGATTTAGTCTTCGTTGGCGTTGCACATACGTTTTATGACCTTCTTCCATAAGGATTTTATGTGTGCAATACGAAGGACTTATTCCTTTAATATCATGAATCTTCCATGCAATGGCTGGTTTATGAGCTTTCAACACAGAAATGAGTTGTGATTTCTCATTTTCAGTAAGAGAAGACGATATTATTACAGGTAATTCAGATTCACCATGTAAATAAGCGTATTCCAAATGGTTTGGAAGTGGCTTTAACTCTAATTTCGGAGGTTCTTCTATCGATGATTTATATCGATATCTGTCTTCTTCTTTTAGCATTTGAATTTCTTCTGTTGTTGGTTCATATCCATTAGCTATTAGTGTAGCTAACATTTCAGCTTCATCAATTGGTTCATTACCTTCTCCTAAAGAACATTCTCCTGTTCCTTGTAATTCTGGAAATTCTTCTAATAATTCTGCATGTGCATCTATAGTTTGAATATAATAACATGTATCATCTGCAGATTGTGGTTGTTGCATTGCTCTATCAACTGAAAAGGTAACACTCTCATCCTCTATACTTAGGGTCAGTTTCTTACCGAACACGTCTATCATTGCTTTAGCCGTGTTTAAGAATGGTCTTCCTAATATGAGAGGAACTTGAGAATCTTCTTCCATGTCCAAAACAACAAAATCTACTGGAAATACTAAAGTACCAACTTTAACTAGCATGTTCTCCATTATCCCTCTAGGATATTTTATTGATCTATCGGCTAGTTGTATGCTTATTCTTGTTGGTTTCAATTCTCCAAGGTCTAGTTTAGTGTATAGTGAATACGGCATTAGATTTATACTAGCTCCTAAGTCTGCCAATGCTTCTATTGAACTAAGACTACCCAGAAAACATGGAATTGTGAAACTTCCTGGATCAGATAGTTTTTCTGGTATCTTATTCAACAGCACTGCTGAACAATTAGCATTCATAGTGACAGCCGAGAGTTCTTCCATTTTCTTTCTATTTGAGATTAGATCTTTCAAGAATTTAGCATATCTAGGCATTCCTGAAATCACATCAATGAAAGGAAGATTTACATTTATCTGTTTAAACATATCCAAGAATTTGGATTGCTCGGCTTCAAGTTTCTCTTTCTTCATTTTACTCGGATAAGGAAGTGGTGGTTGGTATGGTTTAACATAAGGTTTATCCTTAACTGTGTTATCTTCATTAACCTTTTCAACTACCGGTTCTTTTTCCTTATCTTGATCAGGTTGTGGTTCTTGTGGAGTAGGAATAGTTTCATCAGAAGTTACAGGTATTTCAGGTGGTTTAAGTGTTGTACCACTTCTTGTGGTAATAGCTTTAGCTGTTTCATTCCGGGGGTTAGCATTTGTATCGCTAGGTAGACTTCCCGGTTTTCTTTCACCTATTAACCTTGCTAGGTTACTTACTTCTTGTTCCAGATTTTGAATAGAAGCTTGTTGATTTCTAAATGCTTGAGCATTTTGTTCATTGGTTTGTTTCTGAGATGTGAAAAACTGCGTTTGAGTTTCAACTAGCTTCGTCATCATATCTTCTAAATTCGGTTTTTTATCATCGGTTTATTGTGGTGGTTTGTTTTGAAAATTAGGTCTTTGCTGATTATAAGTATTATTGGATACTTGTTGATTGCTAGGACCTTGTTGGTTGTTGTATGGAATATTTCGGTTATAATTCTGGTTTTGATTGTAAGTCGGTCTTGGCGGTTGATAATTATTCTGATAATTATTTCCAGGCCTTTGGTTTATGTATGAAATATTCTCTCTTTGTTCCATTGTTAATTCAATACTGAGACAATCTTTTGTCAAATGTGGTCCTCCACACTGCTCACAACTAATTCGTATTGAGTGAATATCTTTAGTCATCTTTTCCATTCGTCGTTCCACAGCATCTATCTTTGCGGAAATGGAATCTAAGTCATGGCTAGAATCGGCTCTAGCTGCTTTAGATGATCTAATGATATCTTTTTCTTGGTGCCACTCATGTGAGTGGGAAGCAGTATTATCAATAATTTTGTAAGCATCAGTTTCGGTTTTCTTCATAATAGAACCACCAGCTGCTATATCTATATCTTTCCTTGTAGTGATGTCGCATCCTTGGTAAAATATTTGTACTATTTGACAGGTGTCTAAACCATGTTGCGGACATCCTCTTAATAACTTTCCATATCTTGTCCATGCCTCATATAGAGTTTCATTTGGTTTCTGAGTGAATGTAACAATTTCTGCTTGAAGTCTTACGGCTTTAGATGCAGGAAAGAATTGTTTAAGAAATTTGTCAATTAAAACATCCCATGTATCGATTGCCCCTTCAGGTAACGATTCCAACCAATCTTTGGCTTCTCCCTTTAAAGTCCAGGGAAATAACATGAGATATATCTGTTCATCCTCCACTTCTCGGATTTTAAATAGTGTGCAGATCCTATTAAAGGTACGTAGATGTTCATTTGGATCTTCCTTCGGCGCACCACTAAATTGGCATTGATTAGTCACCATGTGTAGAATTTGTCCTTTGATTTCATAATCTGGCGCATTAATGTCAGGATGAGTAATTGCGTGACCTTGGCCAGTGCGTTTAGCTCTCATTCGGTCTTCCATACTTAAAGGTTCCAGATTCTCCATAATTGAATTTGTTGAATCGGTATCACTAGATGATTCTGATTTAATGGTTCGTTCCTCAACAATCTCTGTTTGAATGATTGGTGGTTCCGGAGGAAAGTTTAGTGGTTCAGGATCTACGAACCGTTCCTGAATATTCTCCGGATTCTCAATTGTGAGGTTGGGTTCAAAAAATGGATTATCGGAAATTTGAACTGAAGTACTTGGTTGACTGGATGATGATTCTAAAGAAAAATCAACGGCGGTTATATTTGTTAAACGATGTCTTGATCGAGTTACAGGTGGTGAACGTACAAAAGGTGGTGAACGTACAAAAGGTGATGAACGTCTTGCTCGGTGCATTCACTGAATATCTTATTAGTTTTAAAAAGGAAAGAAAAATTATAATAAGTTATCCAATCAATAGACTTTTCTGATTTTGCCCACGTTTCGAATAGCCAAAAGATGCAGCAGAGGGGCAGGATTCGTTTGGTCTCAATATAATTGAGGACTGTTTGGCTCCAATAACCCGGTCCACGTACAAATCCAACTATTACTACGAACCAGAAAATTTTGATGTCTATTAATTTAACCACTTAAAATAAATTTTCGTAATTTTAAGAAATTTAGATAAGAAGTAGAAAAAAAAATTCTAAGTCCTAAAAACTAGAATGGCGAGAAATAAGAGAGAAAAAGAGTTCGTCGCAAAAGGTCGAAAAAGAAAAAAAATGGTTGAAAAATAAAAAGTGACGGAAAAATAAAAGAAACTTATAAAAACTTAAAAATACTTGACTAACCTAACCTTATTACTAAAACTAACTAAAAATTATAATCGCAAATTGAAATTACTAATTGGAATGATAATTGATACATAGTAAAAGGTGTCTAAAAATATTAAAGCTTACAGGAAAAAACTAAATCCCAAATGGAAATAACTTAAAAAGAAACTAAAACTTAAAAAGGCGTCGCAAAATTCTAAAGTACCTAAATCTTAGTCTAAAGAAAAAAAGCACTTAAGGAATTCTACGGCAAAGCCTAAAAATATAGGAGTAAAAATGACTATGGCAAAAACTAAGTTTAAAATTAAATATGAGCTAAGAAATACAAATATTACGCTACAACGATTAAAAAGGTACAAAATATAAAAATATACAAAAAGTTGTAAAAAGTACAATTTTTATAAAAATATTATTTTTATATTATTTATTTAATAAAACTACTAATTTTACAAATTAATTAAAACTAATTTAACTAAAAAATATATAAATAAAAAGTAAAAGTAAAAATAAAACTAATAATAATAATAATAATAATTAGGTTTAAATATTAATAATAATTAATTAAAAACCGTAATTAATGCTGAATTAGGGCTTCCTGTGCGCGTGTCAGAAAGGCTCCGCGAGTTGCGGTATCTAGTGCTTCAAACCCCGCGAGTCGCGGGGTTCAGAAATTCAGTTGACAGGTTGTAATTTTTACGCGTTTTTCTAATTTTTTTTTTTTTATTTTCTGTTTTCTGTTTTTATATAAATAAAAGATATTAAAATTAAACTTATATTTTTATAAACTAAAATAAAAATAAAGAAACTTATAAAACTTAAATATTTAACAAAATCTTAAAAATACATATATTTTTGTTTTTCTTTTTATATTTTCGAATAATTAAAACGTATTTTTACAAAAGCGAATTTTAATAAAAGTAAACAAAAAAAATCTTTTTTTTTTATATTAGCGTTGCGCTTCCGGCTTTTAAGATATTCCCCGGCAGCGGCGCCAAAAATGCTTGATGTGCAGCGGGGTAGTATATAAAATAGTTTATATTTTACTAGGAAAAACTATTAAATACGATACAATTTTACACAAGATATTTATTTATTTATAGAATGGATATACTTAAACCTTGCTACAACACTTATAGGCAGTGTACCTAATCGTACAGTAGTATAGTTTTTAGTAAGTCCGGTTCGTTCCACAGGGAAATCTTTAAACAAAGCTCAACGCTATATTAGTTTACTTTTATAAAAATACAAATATATATATAAGTAATATTATTATTATAAAGGGGGGTTTTTACCGTTTAATGAACGGTTTGTCGATTTTAAAACTTTAGTCGCAGTTAAAACCTAATGTAAAATATAAAATAAATACAAGACTTAAATTAAAGCGTAAAGTAAATAACGATAATGAAATTGCGAATAATAAAAGTGCGATAAAATAAACTTGCGATAATTAAAAAGTACGATAATTAAAAGTGCGATAAAATAAAATAAATAAAAGTGCGATAATTAGAAGTGCAATTAAATATAAAATAAAGGAAATTAAATATGAAATAAAAGAATTATGCTTATTTAAACTTCCGTAATCATGATGTTTGACGTGTTGATTTTAGTTTTATGCCCATGGGTTAATTGTCCTTTGTCCTGGATTATTTAATATGTCCGTCTGGTTTTTGTCCATAACAGTCCATCAGTCATAAATATAAAGTGCGAGTGTCCTCATCAAATTATTCTTATACCCGAAGTTAAATATTCCAACTAATTGGGGATTCGAATTGTAACAAGGTTTTAATACTTTGTTTAATGAATACACCAGGTTATCGACTGCGTGTAAACCAAGGTTTTACTACTTTGTTAACAATTACACCAATTACCCTTGAATGTAATTTCACCCCTGTTTTAATTATTCTAGTGGCTATTAATCCATTCCCGTGTCCGGTTAAATGAACGATTATTCGTACATATAAATACCCCGCCCATCGTGTCCGATCGAGTGTATATGGTAAATTATAGGGACGCCCAATTGTAAATCTTTATATTAACATTAACAAACTTTCATTTAGTTAAAGAAATATAAAGCCCAATAATAGCCCATAGTCTAATTTCCACAAGTGTCGTTCTTTTATCCAAACCCCAATTATGGTACAAAGCCCAATTACCCAATTTTAGTAATTAGCCCAACATCATGATTACTTCGTTTTAAATAAGCATAATAATAACTTAGCTACGAGACATTAATATAAAAAGGTTGAACATAACTTACAATGATTAAAAATAGCGTAGCGTTACACGGACAGAATTTCGACTTATACCCTTACAACATTCGCTAACATACCCTTATTATTAGAATTAAAATTAAAATTAAAATATAAATTATATATATATATATAAGTTTTACGTATGAATGAGGAAGAAAAGATGATTATTTTTGATCAGAATTCGGTTGGCTTTATAGCCAGAGTTGATTTTTGGGGCTCCGCGACTCGCGGCAAAAGCCTCTCCAAACTCCGCGAGTCGCGGAGATAGAAATTACAGCTCAGTCCTTGGAGTTTTCTCTGCCGACGGTTTTTAATATATATATATAATATATATATAATTAATATAATTAATTATATATTATATTATATTTATATATATAGTTAACTTGTAATTTTTAGTCCGTTGCGTCGAGCGTTAAGAGTTGACTCTGGTCCCGGTTCCGGATTTTCGAACGTCCTCGCGTACAATTTAATATCTTGTACTTTACGTTTTGAATCTTGTACTCTTGTGATTTCGAGACGTTTCTTATCAATAATTGGAACCTTTTTGATTGTCTTTTGTACTTTTGAGCTTTTTGGTCGTTTGCGTCTTCAATTCGTCGAATCTGTCTTTTGTCTTCACCTTTTATTATTTAAACGAATATCACTTGTAAATAGAACAATTGCAACTAAAAGCTTGTCTTTCTTGAGGAATAATGCTATGAAATATATGTTCGTTTTTAGCATTATCAGCGTTAATGCGGTCAAGGGTTTTGCTATTCTGGAAAAGTCTTGGATGAACCTTCCGTAGTAACCAGCTAGTCCTAAAAACTGGCGTATGTGTTTCGGAGTTTTCGGGGTTTCCCACTTTTCAACAGTTTCTATCTTTGCCGGATCCACCTTAATACATTCTTTGTTCACTATGTGACCGAGGAATTGAACTTCTTCCAACCAAAATGCACACTTTGAAAACTTAGCGTACAATTCTTCCTTCCTCAATACTTCTAACACCTTTCTCAAATGTTCATCGTGTTCTTGGTCATTCGTTGAGTAAATAAGTATATCATCAATGAAAACAATGACAAACTTGTCAAGGTATTGTCCACACACTCGGTTCATAAGGTCCATGAACACAGCTGGTGCATTAGTTAAACCAAACGGCATGACCATAAACTCGTAATGACCGTAACGTGTTCTGAAAGCAGTCTTTGGAATATCATCTTCTTTCACCCGCATTTGATGATACCCGGAACGTAAGTCAATCTTTGAATAAACAGACGAGCTTTGTAGTTGATCAAATAAGTCGTCGATTCTCGGTAGTGGGTAGCGGTTCTTGATGGTAAGTTTGTTCAACTCTCGGTAGTCGATACACAACCTGAATGTACCATCTTTCTTCTTGACAAACAAAACAGGAGCTCTCCACGGTGACGTGCTTGGTCGAATGAAACCACGCTCTAAAAGTTCTTGTAATTGGCTTTGCAGTTCTTTCATCTCGCAAGGTGCGAGTCTGTAAGGAGCACGAGCTATTGGTGCAGCTCCTGGTACAAGATCTATTTGAAATTCAACGGATCGATGTGGGGGTAATCTCGGTAATTCTTTCGGAAATACATCGAGAAATTCTTTTGCGACGGGAACATCATTGATGCTCTTTTCTTCAGTTTGTACTTTCTCGACGTGTGCTAGAACAGCATAGCAACCTTTTCTTATTAGTTTTTGTGCCTTCAAATTACTAATAAGATGTAGCTTCGTGTTGCCCTTTTCTCCGTACACCATTAAGGGTTTTCCTTTTTCTCGTATAATGCAAATTGCATTTTTGTAACAAACGATCTCTGCTTTCACTTCTTTCAACCAGTCCATACCGATTATCACATCAAAACTCCCTAACTCCACTGGTATCAAGTCAATCTTAAATGTTTCGCTAACCAGTTTAATTTCTCGATTCCGACATATATTATCTGCTGAAATTAATTTACCATTTGCTAATTCGAGTAAAAATTTACTATCCAAAGGCGTCAATGGACAACTTAATTTAGCACAAAAATCTCTACTCATATAGCTTCTATCCGCACCCGAATCAAATAAAACGTAAGCAGATTTATTGTCAATAAGAAACGTACCCGTAACAAGCTCCGGGTCTTCCTGTGCCTCTGCCGCATTAATATTGAAAATTATTCCGCGGCCTTGTCCATTCGTGTTCTCCTGGTTCGGGCAATTTCTAATAATGTGGCCCGGTTTTCCACATTTATAACAAACTACATTGGCATAACTTGCTCCGACACTACTTGCTCCGCCATTACTCGTTCCGACACCATTTGTTCCTTTCGTTCTATTAACCCCTGGTCCGTAGACCTCACACTTCGCCGCGCTATGACCATTTCTTTTACACTTGTTGCAAAATTTGGTGCAGAACCCCGAGTGATACTTTTCATACCTTTGGCATAGCTGCTTCTGATTGTTGTTGTTGTTGTTGTTGCGGTTATTAGTGTTGTTGGGATGATTGTTGTAGTTGCTGTTGTTGTTGTTGTTGTTGTTGTTGTTGTTGTTGTTGTTGGGCCGTTTGTTGTAGTTGCGATTGATGTTGCGATTGTTGGGATAATTGTTGCGATTATTGTTGTAATTGCTGTTGTTGTTGTTGTTGTTGTTGTATTGGTGATTCTTATCACCGTTTTCCTCCCACTTTCTTTTGACTTGCTTCACATTGGCCTCTTCAGCAGTCTGTTCTTTAATTCTTTCTTCAATCTGGTTCACTAGTTTGTGAGCCATTCTACATGCCTGTTGTATGGAGGCGGGCTCGTGTGAACTTATATCTTCTTGGATTCTTTTAAGTAATCCTTTCACAAACGCGTCGATCTTCTCTTCCTCATCTTCGAATGCTCCCGGACACAATAGGCACAATTCTGTGAATCGTATTTCGTACGTGGTAATATCAAATCCTTGGGTTCGTAACCCTCTAAGTTCTGTCTTGAGCTTATTGACCTCGGTTCTGGGACGGTACTTCTCGTTCATCAAGTGCTTGAATGCTGACCACGGTAGTGCGTACGCATCGTCTTGTCCCACTTGCTCTAGATAGGTATTCCACCATGTTAACGCAGAACCTGTGAAGGTATGTGTAGCTTACTTCACTTTGTCCTCTTCAGTACACTTACTTATGGCAAACACCGATTCGACCTTCTCGGTCCACCGTTTCAATCCGATCGGTCCTTCGGTTCCATCAAATTCCAAAGATTTGCAGGCAGTGAATTCTTTGTAGGTGCATCCTACACGATTTCCTGTACTGCTAGATCCAAGGTTATTGTTGGTATGTAGCGCAGCCTGTACTGCGGCTATGTTTGAAGCTAGAAAAGTACGGAATTCCTCTTAATTCATATTCACGGTATGTCGAGTAGTCGGTGCCATTTCCTTCAAAATAGTCAAATGGAACAAGTTAATCATACAGAATATTAAGAGTAGTTAATAGTATTTCGTAGCATAATATGAACTCATTTATAAAAGCTTTTTCTTCATATTAGTGTTTTATAAGTTTAAATTCGGGTAGTACCTACCCGTTAAGTTCATACTTAGTAGCTAATATACAATTCAACTACTACAATTCTATATGAAAAACTGATTATAATAATATTTCGCGTTCAAACTTTTATACAATATTTTACAAACTTACAATACTGCTTATTTTACATAAAGCATGAAATATAGCACACAATAACTTTGATACAAGATAGTTGTGAAGATAATTCTAGCTAGTACACAAGTCGTTCAGCAAAGGCAATAAAGACACGTAATTCATACGTCCAGAAACAAGTCATGCATTCTGGTTTTACTAGGACTACTTCCCATCCTTGGTCTTGTGGAACATAACCGTTATGGCCGTTGATAAGACAGCGTGTTGTAACGTCGTCAAAGGGACGAGGGTTACGTAATGTCCAACAGTCCCGTAACAATCTAAAAACCTCATTTCTTACCCCAATTACCGACTCCGTCACTTGTGGGAACGTTTTGTTTAATAGTTGTAGCCCGATGTTCTTGTTCTCACTTTGGTGAGAAGCGAACATTACTAATCCGTAAGCATAACATGCTTCTTTATGTTGCATGTTAGCCACTTTTTCTAAATCACGAAGTCCAATATTCGGATATATTGAGTCAAAATAATTTCTTAACCCATTGCGTAAAATAGCATTTGGGTTCCCCGCAATATATGCGTCAAAGTAAACACATCGTAACTTATGGATTTCCCAATGTGATATCCCCCATCTTTCGAACGAAAGCCTTTTATAAACCAAGGCATTCTTGGAACGTTCTTCGAATGTCTTACAAACTGATCTCGCCTTAAATAGTTGTGCCGAAGAATTCTGACCGACTCTAGACAAGATTTCATCAATCATGTCTCCGGGTAGGTCTCTTAAAATATTGGGTTGTCTATCCATTTTGTGTTTTTATACTGTAAAATAGACAAGAGTTAGATTCATAAAAAAAATACTTATTAATACAAGCAATTTTTACATATATCATAAAGCATAAGCACACTATATTATATATATTACACCACACGAATACAACTATCTTATTCCGACTCGCTTGTTTCTTCTTCTTCGGTTTTGGTTCGTTTTGCCAAGTTTCTAGGGATATATGATGTTCCCCTAATACGAGCCGTCGTTTTCCACATTGGTTTAGAAAAACCTGGTGGTTTAGAGGTTCCCGGGTCATTGTTACAACTTAAGGACTTGGGGGTTGACGATACATATAAAGTTCATCGGGGTTGGAATTAGATTTCTCTATTTTTATACCCTTTCCCTTATTATTTTCTTTTGCCTTTTTAAATTCAGTTGGGGTAATTTCTATAACATCATCGGAATTCTCGTCGGAATCCGATTCATCGGAGATTTGGTAATCCTCCCAATATTTTGCTTCCTTGGCGGAAACACCATTGACCATAATTAACCTTGGCCGGTTGGTTGAGGATTTTCTTTTACTTAACCATTTTATTATTTCCCCCACCGGTTCTATTTCTTCATCCGGTTCCGATTCTTCTTCCGGTTCCGATTCTTCTTCCGGTTCCGACTCTTCTTCCGGTTCCTCTTCGGGAACTTGTGAATCAGTCCACGAATCATTCCAATTTACATTTGACTCTTCATTATTATTAGGTGAGTCAATGGGACTTGTTCTAGAGGTAGACATCTATCACATAATATCAAACGCGTTAAGAGATTAATATATCACATAATATTCACATGTTAAAAATATATAGTTTCCAACAAAATTTGTTAAGCAATCATTTTTCAAGTAAACACGGTCGAAGTCCAGACTCACTAATTCATCCTAACAAACTCGATAAGACACACTAATGCAAAATTCTGGTTCTCTAAGACCAACGCTCGGATACCAACTGAAATGTCCCGTTCTTATTGATTAAAAACGTTCCATATTAATTGATTTCGTTGCGAGGTTTTGACCTCTATATGAGACGTTTTTCAAAGACTGCATTCATTTTAAAACAAACCATAACCTTTTTTTAATAAATAAAGGTTTAAAAAGCTTTATGTAGATTATCAAATAATGATAATCTAAAATATCCTGTTTACACACGACCATTACATAATGGTTTACAATACAAATATGTTACATCGAAATCAGTTTCTTGAATGCAGTTTTTACACAATATCATACAAACATGGACTCCAAATCTTGTCCTTATTTTAGTATGCAACAGCGGAAGCTCTTAGTATTCACCTGAGAATAAACATGCTTTAAACGTCAACAAAAATGTTGGTGAGTTATAGGTTTAACCTATATATATCAAATCGTAACAATAGACCACAAGATTTCATATTTCAATACACATCCCATACATAGAGATAAAAATCATTCATATGGTGAACACCTGGTAACCGACATTAACAAGATGCATATATAAGAATATCCCCATCATTCCGGGACACCCTTCGGATATGATATAAATTTCGAAGTACTAAAGCATCCGGTACTTTGGATGGGGTTTGTTAGGCCCAATAGATCTATCTTTAGGATTCGCGTCAATTAGGGTGTCTGTTCCCTAATTCTTAGATTACCAGACTTAATAAAAAGGGGCATATTCGATTTCGATAATTCAACCATAGAATGTAGTTTCGCGTACTTGTGTCTATTTTGTAAATCATTTATAAAACCTGCATGTATTCTCATCCCAAAAATATTAGATTTTAAAAGTGGGACTATAACTCACTTTTGAAATGTCCCGTTCTTATTGATTAAAAACGTTCCATATTAATTGATTTCGTTGCGAGGTTTTGACCTCTATATGAGACGTTTTTCAAAGACTGCATTCATTTTAAAACAAACCATAACCTTTATTTCATCAATAAAGGTTTAAAAAGCTTTACGTAGATTATCAAATAATGATAATCTAAAATATCCTGTTTACACACAACCATTACATAATGGTTTACAATACAAATATGTTACAACAAAATAAGTTTCTTGAATGCAGTTTTTACACAATATCATACAAGCATGGACTCCAAATCTCATCCTTATTTAAGTATGCGACAGCGGAAGCTCTTAATAATCACCTGAGAATAAACATGCTTAAAACGTCAACAAAAATGTTGGTGAGTTATAGGTTTAACCTATATATATAAAATCATAATAATAGACCACAAGATTTCATATTTCAATACACATCCCATACATAGAGATAAAAATCATTCATATGGTGAACACCTGGTAACCGACATTAACAAGATGCATATATAAGAATATCCCCATCATTCCGGGATACCCTTCGGATATGATATAAATTTCGAAGTACTAAAGCATCCGGTACTTTGGATGGGGTTTGTTAAGCCCAATAGATCTATCTTTAGGATTCGCGTCAATTAGGGTGTCTGTTCCCTAATTCTTAGATTACCAGACTTAATAAAAAGGGGCATATTCGATTTCGATAATTCAACCATAGAATGTAGTTTCACGTACTTGTGTCTATTTTGTAAATCATTTATAAAACCTGCATGTATTCTCATCCCAAAAATATTAGATTTTAAAAGTGGGACTATAACTCACTTTCACAGATTTTTACTTCGTCGGGAAGTAAGACTTGGCCACTGGTTGATTCACGAACCTATAACAATATATACATATATATCAAAGTATGTTCAAAATATATTTACAACACTTTTAATATATTTTGATGTTTTAAGTTTATTAAGTCAACTGTCCTCGTTAGTAACCTACAACTAGTTGTCCACAGTTAGATGTACAGAAATAAATCGATAAATATTATCTTGAATCAATCCACGACCCAGTGTATACGTATCTCAGTATTGATCACAACTCAAACTATATATATTTTGGAATCAACCTCAACCCTGTATAGCTAACTCCAACATTCACATATAGAGTGTCTATGGTTGTTTCGAAATATATATAGATGTGTCGACATGATAGGTCGAAACATTGTATACGTGTCTATGGTATCTCAAGATTACATAATATACAATACAAGTTGATTAAGTTATGGTTATAATAGATTTGTTACCAATTTTCACGTAGCTAAAATGAGAAAAATTATCCAATCTTGTTTTACCCATAACTTCTTCATTTTAAATCCGTTTTGAGTGAATCAAATTGCTATGGTTTCATATTGAACTCTATTTTATGAATCTAAACAGAAAAAGTATAGGTTTATAGTCGGAAAAATAAGTTACAAGTCATTTTTGTAAAGGTAGTCATTTCAGTCGAAAGAACGACGTCTAGATGACCATTTTAGAAAACATACTTTCACTTTGAGTTTAACCATAATTTTTGGATATAGTTTCATGTTCATAATAAAAATCATTTTCTCAGAATAACAACTTTTAAATCAAAGTTTATCATAGTTTTTAATTAACTAACCCAAAACAGCCCGCGGTGTTACTACGACGGCGTAAATCCGGTTTTACGGTATTTTTCGTGTTTTCAGGTTTTAAATCATTAAGTTAGCATATCATATAGATATAGAACATGTTTTTAGTTAATTTTAAAAGTCAAGTTAGAAGGATTAACTTTTGTTTGCGAACAAGTTTAGAATTAACTAAACTTTGTTCTAGTGATTACAAGTTTAAACCTTCGAATAAGATAGCTTTATATGTATGAATCGAATGATGTTATGAACATCATTACTACCTTAAGTTCCTTGGATAAACCTACTGGAAAAGAGAAAAATGGATCTAGCTTCAACGGATCCTTGGATGGCTCGAAGTTCTTGAAGCAGAATCATGACACGAAAACAAGTTCAAGTAAGATCATCACTTGAAATAAGATTGTTATAGTTATAGAAATTGAACCAAAGTTTGAATATGATTATTACCTTTTATTATAATGATAACCTACTGTAAGAAACAAAGATTTCTTGAGGTTGGATGATCACCTTACAAGATTGGAAGTGAGCTAGCAAACTTGAAAGTATTCTTGATTTTATGTAACTAGAACTTGTAGAATATATGAAGAACACTTAGAACTTGAAGATAGAACTTGAGAGAGATCAATTAGATGAAGAAAATTGAAGAATGAAAGTGTTTGTAGGTGTTTTTGGTCGTTGGTGTATGGATTAGATATAAAGGATATGTAATTTTGTTTTCATGTAAATAAGTCATGAATGATTACTCATATTTTTGTAATTTTATGAGATATTTCATGCTAGTTGCCAAATGATGGTTCCCACATGTATTAGGTGACTCACATGGGCTGCTAAGAGCTGATCATTGGAGTGTATATACCAATAGTACATACATCTAAAAGCTGTGTATTGTACGAGTACGAATACGGGTGCATACGAGTAGAATTGTTGATGAAACTGAACGAGGATGTAATTGTAAGCATTTTTGTTAAGTAGAAGTATTTTGATAAGTGTATTGAAGTCTTTCAAAAGTGTATAAATACATATTAAAACACTATATGTATATACATTTTAACTGAGTCGTTAAGTCATCGTTAGTCGTTACATGTAAGTGTTGTTTTGAAACCTTTAGGTTAACGATCTTGTTAAATGTTGTTAACCCAATGTTTATAATATCAAATGAGATTTTAAATTATTATATTATCTTGATATTATCATGTATGAATATCTCTTAATATGATATATATCCATTAAATGTCTTTACAACGATAATCGTTACATATATGTCTCGTTTAAAAAATCATTAAGTTAGTAGTCTTGTTTTTACATATGTAGTTCATTATTAATATACTTAATGATATGTTTACTTATCATAGTATCATGTTAACTATATATATATCCATATATATGTCATCATATAGTTTTTACAAGTTTTAACGTTCGTGAATCACCGGTCAACTTGGGTGGTCAATTGTCTATATGAAACATATTTCAATTAATCAAGTCTTAACAAGTTTGATTGCTTAACATGTTGGAAACATTTAATCATGTAAATATCAATCTCAATTAATATATATAAACATGGAAAAGTTCGGGTCACTACAGTACCTACCCGTTAAATAAATTTCGTCCCGAAATTTTAAGCTGTTGAAGGTGTTGACGAATCTTCTGGAAATAGATGCGGGTATTTCTTCTTCATCTGATCTTCACGCTCCCAGGTGAACTCGGGTCCTCTACGAGCATTCCATCGAACCTTAACAATTGGTATCTTGTTTTGCTTAAGCCTTTTAACCTCACGATCCATTATTTCGACGGGTTCTTCGATGAATTGAAGTTTTTCGTTGATTTGGATTTCATCTAACGGAATAGTGAGATCTTCTTTGGCAAAACATTTCTTTAAATTCGAGACGTGGAAAGTGTTATGTACAGCCGCGAGTTGTTGAGGTAACTCTAGTCGGTAAGCTACTGGTCCGACACGATCAATAATCTTGAATGGTCCAATATACCTTGGATTTAATTTCCCTCGTTTACCAAATCGAACAACGCCTTTCCAAGGTGCAACTTTAAGCATGACCATCTCTCCAATTTCAAATTCTATATCTTTTCTTTTAATGTCAGCGTAGCTCTTTTGTCGACTTTGGGCGGTTTTCAACCGTTGTTGAATTTGGATGATCTTCTCGGTAGTTTCTTGTATAATCTCCGGACCCGTAATCTGTCTATCCCCCACTTCACTCCAACAAATCGAAGACCTGCACTTTCTACCATAAAGTGCTTCAAACGGCGCCATCTCAATGCTTGAATGGTAGCTGTTGTTGTAGGAAAATTCTGCTAACGGTAGATGTCGATCCCAACTGTTTCCGAAATCAATAACACATGCTCGTAGCATGTCTTCAAGCGTTTGTATCGTCCTTTCGCTCTGCCCATCAGTTTGTGGATGATAGGCGGTACTCATGTCTAGACGAGTTCCTAATGCTTGCTGTAATGTCTGCCAGAATCTTGAAATAAATCTGTCATCCCTATCTGAGATAATAGAGATTGGTATTCCATGTCTGGAGACGACTTCCTTCAAATACAGTCGTGCTAACTTCTCCATCTTGTCATCTTCTCTTATTGGCAGGAAGTGTGCTGATTTGGCGAGACGATCAACTATTACCCAAATAGTATCAAAACCACTTGCAGTCCTTGGCAATTTAGTGATGAAATCCATGGTAATATTTTCCCATTTCCATTCCGGGATTTCAGGTTGTTGAAGTAGACCTGATGGTTTCTGATGCTCAGCTTTGACCTTAGAACACGTCAAACATTCTCCTACATATTTAGCAACATCGGCTTTCATACCCGGCCACCAAAAATGTTTCTTGAGATCCTTGTACATCTTCCCCGTTCCAGGATGTATTGAGTATCTGGTTTTATGAGCTTCTCTAAGTACCATTTCTCTCATATCTCCAAATTTTGGTACCCAAATCCTTTCAGCCCTATACCGGGTTCCGTCTTCCCGAATATTAAGATGCTTCTCCGATCCTTTGGGTATTTCATCCTTTAAATTTCCCTCTTTTAAAACTCCTTGTTGCGCCTCCTTTATTTGAGTAGTAAGGTTATTATGAATCATTATATTCATAGATTTTACTCGAATGGGTTCTCTGTCCTTCCTGCTCAAGGAATCGACTACCACATTTGCCTTCCCCGGGTGGTAACGAATCTCAAAGTCATAATCATTCAACAATTCAATCCACCTACGCTGCCTCATATTCAGTTGTTTCTGATTAAATATGTGTCGAAGACTTTTGTGGTCGGTATATATAATACTTTTGACCACATATAAGTAGTGCCTCCAAGTCTTTAATGCAAAAACAACCGCGCCTAATTCCAAATCATGCGTCGTATAATTTTGTTCGTGAATCTTCAATTGTCTAGACGCATAAGCAATCACCTTCGTTCGTTGCATTAATACACAACCGAGACCTTGCTTTGATGCGTCACAATAAATCACAAAATCATCATTCCCTTCAGGCAATGACAATATAGGTGCCGTAGTTAGCTTTTTCTTCAATAACTGAAACGCTTTCTCTTGTTCATCATTACATTCAAATTTCTTCCCTTTATGCGTTAATGCAGTCAAGGGTTTTGCTATTCTGGAAAAGTCTTGGATGAACCTTCTGTAGTAACCGGCTAGTCCTAAAAACTGGCGTATGTGTTTCGGAGTTTTCGGGGTTTCCCACTTTTCAACAGTTTCTATCTTTGCCGGATCCACCTTAATACCTTCTTTGTTCACTATGTGACCGAGGAATTGAACTTCTTCCAACCAAAATGCACACTTTGAAAACTTAGCGTACAATTCTTCCTTCCTCAATACTTCTAACACCTTTCTCAAATGTTCACCGTGTTCTTGGTCATTCTTTGAGTAAATAAGTATGTCATCAATGAAAACAATGACAAACTTGTCAAGGTATGGTCCACACACTCGGTTCATAAGGTCCATGAACACAGCTGGTGCATTAGTTAAACCAAATGGCATGACCATAAACTCGTAATGACCGTAACGTATTCTGAAAGCAGTCTTTGGAATATAATCTTCTTTCACCCGCATTTGATGATACCCGGAACGTAAGTCAATCTTTGAATAAACAGACGAGCCTTGTAGTTGATCAAATAAGTCGTCGATTCTCGGTAGTGGGTAGCGGTCCTTGATGGTAAGTTTGTTCAACTCTCGGTAGTCGATACACAACCTGAATGTACCATCTTTCTTCTTGACAAACAAAACAGGAGCTCCCCACGGTGATGTGCTTGGTCGAATGAAACCACGCTCTAAAAGTTCTTGTAATTGGCTTTGCAGTTCTTTCATCTCACTGGGTGCGAGTCTGTAAGGAGCACGAGCTATTGGTGCAGCTCCTGGTACAAGATCTATTTGAAATTCAACGGATCGATGTGGGGGTAATCCCGGTAATTCTTTCAGAAATACATCGTTAAATTCTTTTGCAATGGGAACATCATTGATGCTCTTTTTTTCAGTTTGTACTTTCTCGACGTGTGCTAGAATAGCATAGCAACCTTTTCTTATTAGTTTTTGTGCCTTCAAATTACTAATAAGATGTAGCTTCGTGTTGCCCTTTTCTCCGTACACCATTAAGGGTTTTCCTTTTTCTCGTATAATGCGAATTGCATTTTTGTAACAAACGATCTCTGCTTTCACTTCTTTCAACCAGTCCATACCGATTATCACATCAAAACTCCCTAACTCTACTGGTATCAAATCAATCTTAAATGTTTCGCTAACCAGTTTAATTTCTCGATTCCGACATATATTATCTGCTGAAATTAATTTACCATTTGCTAATTCGAGTAAAAATTTACTATCCAAAGGCGTCAATGGACAACTTAATTTAGCACAAAAATCTCTACTCATATAGCTTCTATCCGCACCCGAATCAAATAAAACGTAAGCAGGTTTATTGTCAATAAGAAACGTACCCGTAACAAGCTCCGGGTCTTCCTGTGCCTCTGCCGCATTAATATTGAAAACTCTTCCGTGGCCTTGTCCATTCGTGTTCTCCTGGTTCGGGCAATTTCTAATAATGTGGCCCGATTTTCCACATTTATAACAAACTACATTGGCATAACTTGCTCCGACACTACTTGCTCCGCCATTACTCGTTTCGACACCATTTGTTCCTTTCGTTCTATTAACCCCTGGTCCGTAGACCTCACACTTCGCCGCGCTATGACCATTTCTTTTACACTTGTTGCAAAATTTGGTGCAGAACCCCGAGTGATACTTTTCACACCTTTGGCATAGCTGCTTCTGATTGTTGTTGTTGTTGCGGTTATTATTGTTATTGGGATGATTATTGTAGTTGCTGTTGTTGTTGTTGTTGTTGTTGTTGTTGTTGTTGTTGTTGGGCCGTTTGTTGTAGTTGCGATTGATGTTGCGATTGTTGGGATAATTGTTGCGATTATTGTTGTAATTGCTGTTGTTGTTGTATTGGTGATTCTTATCACCGTTTTCCTCCCACTTTCTTTTGACTTGCTTCACATTGGCCTCTTCAGCAGTCTGTTCTTTAATTCTTTCTTCAATCTGGTTCACTAGTTTGTGAGCCATTCTACATGCCTGTTGTATGGAGGCTGGCTCGTGTGAACTTATATCTTCTTGAATTCTTTCCGGTAATCCTTTCACAAACGCGTCGATCTTCTCTTCCTCATCTTCGAATGCTCCCGGACACAATAGGCACAATTCTGTGAATCGTCTTTCGTACGTGGTAATATCAAATCCTTGGGTTCGTAACCCTCTAATATCAAATCCTTGGGTTCACATGTTAAAAATATATAGTTTCCAACAAAATTTGTTAAGCAATCATTTTTCAAGTAAACACGGTCGAAGTCCAGACTCACTAATGCATCCTAACAAACTCGATAAGACACACTAATGCAAAATTCTGGTTCTCTAAGACCAACGCTCTGATACCAACTGAAATGTCCCGTTCTTATTGATTAAAAACGTTCCATATTAATTGATTTCGTTGCGAGGTTTTGACCTCTATATGAGACGTTTTTCAAAGACTGCATTCATTTTAAAACAAACCATAACCTTTATTTCATCAATAAAGGTTTAAAAAGCTTTACGTAGATTATCAAATAATGATAATCTAAAATATCCTGTTTACACACAACCATTACATAATGGTTTACAATACAAATATGTTACAACAAAATAAGTTTCTTGAATGCAGTTTTTACACAATATCATACAAGCATGGACTCCAAATCTCGTCCTTATTTAAGTATGCGACAGCGGAAGCTCTTAATAATCACCTGAGAATAAACATGCTTAAAACGTCAACAAAAATGTTGGTGAGTTATAGGTTTAACCTATATATATCAAATCATTATAATAGACCACAAGATTTCATATTTCAATACACATCCCATACATAGAGATAAAAATCATTCATATGGTAAACACCTGGTAACCGACATTAACAAGATGCATATATAAGAATATCCTCATCATTCCGGGACACCCTTCGGATATGATATAAATTTCGAAGTACTAAAGCATCCGGTACTTTGGATGGGGTTTGTTAAGCCCAATAGATCTATCTTTAGGATTCGCGTCAATTAGGGTGTCTGTTCCCTAATTCTTAGATTACCAGACTTAATAAAAAGGGGCATATTCGATTTCGATAATTCAACCATAGAATGTAGTTTCACGTACTTGTGTCTATTTTGTAAATCATTTATAAAACCTGCACGTATTCTCATCCCAAAAATATTAGATTTTAAAAGTGGGACTATAACTCACTTTCACAGATTTTTACTTCGTCGGGAAGTAAGACTTGGCCACTGGTTGATTCACGAACCTATAACAATATATACATATATATCAAAGTATGTTCAAAATATATTTACAACACTTTTAATATATTTTGATGTTTTAAGTTTATTAAGTCAACTGTCCTCGTTAGTAACCTACAACTAGTTGTCCACAGTTAGATGTACAGAAATAAATCGATAAATATTATCTTGAATCAATCCACGACCCAGTGTATACGTATCTCAGTATTGATCACAACTCAAACTATATATATTTTGGAATCAACCTCAACCCTGTATAGCTAACTCCAACATTCACATATAGAGTGTCTATGGTTGTTCCGAAATATATATAGATGTGTCGACATGATAGGTCGAAACATTATATACGTGTCTATGGTATCTCAAGATTACATAATATACAATACAAGTTGATTAATTTATGGTTAGAATAGATTTGTTACCAATTTTCACGTAGCTAAAATGAGAAAAATTATCCAATCTTGTTTTACCCATAACTTCTTCATTTTAAATCCGTTTTGAGTGAATCAAATTGCTATGGTTTCATATTGAACTATATTTTATGAATCTAAACAGAAAAAGTATAGGTTTATAGTCATAAAAATAAGTTACAAGTCATTTTTGTAAAGGTAGTCATTTCAGTCGAAAGAACGACGTCTAGATGACCATTTTAGAAAACATACTTCCACTTTGAGTTTAACCATAATTTTTGGATATAGTTTCATGTTCATAATAAAAATCATTTTCTCAGAATAACAACTTTTAAATCAAAGTTTATCATAGTTTTTAATTAACTAACCCAAAACAGCCCGCGGTGTTACTACGACGGCGTAAATCCGGTTTTACGGTGTTTTTCGTGTTTTCAGGTTTTAAATCATTAAGTTAGCATATCATATAGATATAGAGCATGTGTTTAGTTGATTTTAAAAGTTAAGTTAGAAGGATTAACTTTTGTTTGCGAACAAGTTTAGAATTAACTAAACTTTGTTCTAGTGATTACAAGTTTAAACCTTCGAATAAGATAGCTTTATATGTATGAATCGAATGATGTTATGAACATCATTACTACCTTAAGTTCCTTGGATAAACCTACTGGAAAAGAGAAAAATGGATCTAGCTTCAACGGATCCTTGGATGGCTCGAAGTTCTTGAAGCAGAATCATGACACGAAAACAAGTTCAAGTAAGATCATCACTTGAAATAAGATTGTTATAGTTATAGAAATTGAACCAAAGTTTGAATATGATTATTACCTTGTATTAGAATGATAACCTACTGTAAGAAACAAAGATTTCTTGAGGTTGGATGATCACCTTACAAGATTGGAAGTGAGCTAGCAAACTTGAAAGTATTCTTGATTTTATGTAACTAGAACTTGTAGAATATATGAAGAACACTTAGAACTTGAAGATAGAACTTGAGAGAGATCAATTAGATGAAGAAAATTGAAGAATGAAAGTGTTTGTAGGTGTTTTTGGTCGTTGGTGTATGGATTAGATATAAAGGATATGTAATTTTGTTTTCATGTAAATAAGTCATGAATGATTACTCATATTTTTGTAATTTTATGAGATATTTCATGCTAGTTGCCAAATGATGGTTACCACATGTGTTAGGTGACTCACATGGGCTGCTAAGAGCTGATCATTGGAGTGTATATACCAATAGTACATACATCTAAAAGCTGTGTATTGTACGAGTACGAATACGGGTGCATACGAGTAGAATTGTTGATGAAACTGAACGAGGATGTAATTGTAAGCATTTTTGTTAAGTAGAAGTATTTTGATAAGTGTATTGAAGTCTTTCAAAAGTGTATAAATACATATTAAAACACTACATGTATATACATTTTAACTGAGTCGTTAAGTCATCGTTAGTCGTTACATGTAAGTGTTGTTTTGAAACCTTTAGGTTAACGATCTTGTTAAATGTTGTTAACCCAATGTTTATAATATCAAATGAGATTTTAAATTATTATATTATCATGATATTATCATGTATGAATATCTCTTAATATGATATATATCCATTAAATGTCTTTACAACGATAATCGTTACATATATGTCTCATTTAAAAAATCATTAAGTTAGTAGTCTTGTTTTTACATATGTAGTTCATTGTTAATATAATTAATGATATGTTTACTTATCATAGTATCATGTTAACTATATATATATCCATATATATGTCATCATATAGTTTGTACAAGTTTTAACGTTCGTGAATCACCGGTCAACTTGGGTGGTCAATTGTCTATATGAAACATATTTCAATTAATCAAGTCTTAACAAGTTTGATTGCTTAACATGTTGGAAACATTTAATCATGTAAATATCAATCTCAATTAATATATATAAACATGGAAAAGTTCGGGTCACTACAACTTTCACAGATTTTTACTTCGTCGGGAAGTAAGACTTGGCCACTGGTTGATTCACGAACCTATAACAATATATACATATATATCAAAGTATGTTCAAAATATATTTACAACACTTTTAATATATTTTGATGTTTTAAGTTTATTAAGTCAGCTGTCCTCGTTAGTAACCTACAACTAGTTGTCCACAGTTAGATGTACAGAAATAAATCGATAAATATTATCTTGAATCAATCCACGACCCAGTGTATACGTATCTCAGTATTGATCACAACTCAAACTATATATATTTTAGAATCAACCTCAACCCTGTATAGCTAACTCCAACATTCACATATAGAGTGTCTATGGTTGTTCCGAAATATATATAGATGTGTCGACATGATAGGTCGAAACATTGTATACGTGTCTATGGTATCTCAAGATTACATAATATACAATACAAGTTGATTAAGTTATGGTTGGAATAGATTTGTTACCAATTTTCACGTAGCTAAAATGAGAAAAATTATCCAATCTTGTTTTACCCATAACTTCTTCATTTTAAATCCGTTTTGAGTGAATCAAATTGCTATGGTTTCATATTGAACTATATTTTATGAATCTAAACAGAAAAAGTATAGGTTTATAGTCGGAAAAATAAGTTACAAGTCGTTTTTGTAAAGTTAGTCATTTCAGTCGAAAGAACGACGTCTAGATGACCATTTTAGAAAACATACTTCCACTTTGAGTTTAACCATAATTTTTGGATATAGTTTCATGTTCATAATAACAATCATTTTCTCAGAATAACAACTTTTAAATCAAAGTTTATCATAGTTTTTAATTAACTAACTCAAAACAGCCCGCGGTGTTACTACGACGGCGTAAATCCGATTTTACGGTGTTTTTCGTGTTTTCAGGTTTTAAATCATTAAGTTAGCATATCATATAGATATATAACATGTGTTTAGTTGATTTTAACAGTCAAGTTAGAAGGATTAACTTTTGTTTGCGAACAAGTTTAGAATTAACTAAACTATGTTCTAGTGATTACAAGTTTAAACCTTCGAATAAGATAGCTTTATATGTATGAATTGAATGATGTTATGAACATCATTACTACCTTAAGTTCCTTGGATAAACCTACTAGAAAATAGAAAAATGGATCTAGCTTCAACGGATCCTTGGATGGCTCGAAGTTCTTGAAGCAGAATCATGACACGAAAACAAGTTCAAGTAAGATCATCACTTGAAATAAGATTGTTATAGTTATAGAAATTGAACCAAAGTTTGAATATGATTATTACCTTGTATTAGAATGATAACCTACTGTAAGAAACAAAGATTTCTTGAGGTTGGATGATCACCTTACAAGATTGGAAGTGAGCTAACAAACTTGAAAGTATTCTTGATTTTATGTAACTAGAACTTGTAGAATATATGAAGAACACTTAGAACTTGAAGATAGAACTTGAGAGAGATCAATTAGATGAATAAAATTGAAGAATGAAAGTGTTTGTAGGTGTTTTTGGTCATTGGTGTATGGATTAGATATAAAGGATATGTAATTTTGTTTTCATGTAAATAAGTCATGAATGATTACTCATATTTTTGTAATTTTATGAGATATTTCATGCTAGTTGCCAAATGATGGTTCCCACATGTGTTAGGTGACTCACATGGGCTGCTAAGAGCTGATCATTGGAGTGTATATACCAATAGTACATACATCTAAAAGCTGTGTATTGTACGAGTACGAATACGGGTGCATACGAGTAGAATTGTTGATGAAACTGAACGAGGATGTAATTGTAAGCATTTTTGTTAAGTAGAAGTATTTTGATAATTGTATTGAAGTCTTTCAAAAGCGTATAAATACATATTAAAACACTACATGTATATACATTTTAACTGAGTCGTTAAGTCATCGTTAGTCGTTACATGTAAGTGTTGTTTTGAAACCTTTAGGTTAACGATCTTGTTAAATGTTGTTAACCCAATGTTTATAATATCAAATGAGATTTTAAATTATTATATTATCATGATATTATCATGTATGAATATCTCTTAATATGATATATATATACATTAAATGTCTTTACAACGATAATCGTTACATATATGTCTCGTTTAAAAATCATTAAGTTAGTAGTCTTGTTTTTACATATGTAGTTCATTGTTAATATACTTAATGATATGTTTACTTATCATAGTATCATGTTAACTATATATATATCCATATATATGTCATCATATAGTTTTTACAAGTTTTAACGTTCGTGAATCACCGGTCAACTTGGGTGGTCAATTGTCTATATGAAACATATTTCAATTAATCAAGTCTTAACAAGTTTGATTGCTTAACATGTTGGAAACATTTAATCATGTAAATATCAATCTCAATTAATATATATAAACATGGAAAAGTTCGGGTCACTGCATGATAAGCAATGAATTTTAATAAATCTTGAACCTCTGAAAAGAGTTGTACACAAGCTTTTGGTCACCCTTTTATTCCGACGATTCACGAACGTCATAACTTGATTTAATTGTTTAATTGTTTAATTATTGTGTATATATATATGGATATATATATATATATATATATATTTAACTTAAAAATATGATAATTAAATATCTCATTAAGTATATTAACAAAGTATTATATATATATATTTTCATACTACTAATTTAAAGAGTTTTCAAACAATATATATATTACCATTTAAACGACGTAATTAACTTATGTTAAAATGTATTTACATATAATGTATTACGAGTGTAAATACATCCTTACAAGTATTGAATACACTTTATAATATACCAATACATATAAAGGATAGCTATACTCGTATTTCCATTCAATTTCCTCAAGAATTCTACTCGCATTCATACGGTATTTTTACCCGTATTATACACAGCTTCTAGAAGTATTTACTATTGGTATATACCAATAGAAATCTGCAATTATTTGTGTAATATGTCATCCATGACCTAATCAATTTAATATGTCATTCATGACTTAATACAATTTAACTTATCTTAGATATTTTCACTAAAAGCCAAAATTATAAGCTTATAAATAAGGACCATTTTAACTCATTTGTACTCCATATTTTCTTAAACTAAAAACACACACTTGAATGCTCTCATATCATACTTTAATCTCAGCAACTTTCCTCTTCATAATCAAGGTTCGTGAATCCAAAGACGACGGTCATATTTTTAATAAGTTGAAAACTTATTATTAATATACTTTTACTACTGTGAGTATATAGTCCCATTTTTAAACTCTACAAATATTTTGGGATGAGAATACATGCATTTTATATTTTACGCCATAGACACAAGTACTTAAAATATATTCTACGTTGAGTTGTACCACTTTGCATATTTTTCCCTAATAGCTTGGTAACTAATATTTATATGTTGTAAGAGCATGTAAGCTCGAATCCTATTGATAGATCTATCGGGTTTGACAACCCCAACCGGGCTAGTCGCTCTAGTATCGTAAACGGTTGCATAGTACTTCGTTTTTACTACACTTGGTACAGTGTAGGGAGATTTCATAATAAAGGGAATATGCCACATTAATGGTTAAGTATGGTTACCGAAGCGCTCAACAACTTATAGAATACTTTTATACACTTGCGAGTGTACATATATTTATAACTATGAAATCTTGTGGTTTATATTTATATCGATGATAACCCTATATATCTCACCAACCTTTGTGTTGACTGTTTACGCATGTTTATTCTCAGGTCCTTAAGAAAGTCTTTCGCTGTTGCATTACCTGAGCAAGCTGTGCATGGAGTCTCATACTTTTATTTAAATAAAGTGTTGCATTCAATAAAACCTTTGTCATGTATTATATTCGACTGTTACGTCACGTGTGTAGTATTTGGAAGCCGATGTATTTTGGGGATTATTTCTTAAATAATCGCCCACTTGTTTAAAACATGCATTATGTATAATAATGATGTGCTTTTTATGAAACGAATGCAATATTTTCTAAAACGTATCATATAGAGGTCAAATACCGCGCTATGAGACTAATGAGAACGTACTGCGTTTATAGTAATATGGACGGGTCGTTTCAGATAACATACGTCATATCATATTGTGACTATTTAAAATGAAGGTATATAGTATGATAGAAGAATTCAAAAATAATCACGATTTTTGCGAGGTTGAACCATGTATTTTCAATCTCTCTTTTAATGTTAAATAACTACCATTTATGACAAGGAAAATAGTAGTTGTAATGAAAATTAGTGGAATGTGGTGGAAGAATGAATGTAGTTCATTTATTCTGATCAAGTTAACGACAAATTTCTTGGTCAAAATCTGTGGCCCCACTGATCATTAAACTAAATGACTTTAGCATTTACAATCACTTAATATCTACAATATATCATTATATTGTTTCGTTTAAACAAACTTGTGATTCTACGGGTCATTTCACTAGTAAAATAATAGTAATAATTATAAAAACTTGGACAGAAAGACTTTTCGGGTCAGCTTGCCCGACCCATATCATAAATACCCTTTTTCTGACCCCACTCATTTTGCCACATCTATGGGCAACTAGGTAAGTTTGAACTTGATCTTAAAATGCCGGTTTTCATGTCAAATTTCAACTGTTACTTCAAATTTAAAGAAGAAAGAAAATAAGAGTTAAAAGAGCAAATGTACTAACAAATTCCTGCAGAGAACATCGGTAAGCTTAGAAAGTGCGATTATCTTCGTTCTAAATTCCTTCACTCTTTCTTCAAAATATAGGTTACCAAGTTTTAGTTCCAGTTCCAATAGAAGAAAAGATAGTTTTTCAATATGCCCCTCGAATTGTTGTTGCTGATCCTCAAACAAGTTTCGTTTAATATTCTTCTCTTCTTCCGTCATTTCATCACCAACAAACATGTCACCAAACACATAATATGCAAACGGGTACGAACATTTAAGAATTCGTCTTGACCTAAGAAGCCTATCAACTCCATCTGTCACCCATGTGTAATCTTTGATATATCCTGTTACTTTCATACGCAATATCTTTTCCTTTAACTTCTCTTTCAGCATAATTTCAGATTCTAAAGAATGTGTATGAGCTTTGTAACGATCATGATAGTGTGTAGTTCTTTTATGTTCTGCGTTCGCTTGTTGCATTTTAGCACCATGGTCTTCTTTGAAACGCCCACATGAACATGAATGTTGGCTAGTTGCACAACCACATAACCAACTATAAAATCACATAAACAATCTAGTTGTTACTAAACTTGAATTATAAAAGAAAATATATAATAATAAAAAGGATTTTGCTAACGACATTCAGTCCTACTGGCTGTCATTAACACACTTTAGAATATTGTAAACTTTTATAACCACGATAATAAAATTGACTATTAACCGCTATGTATGCCATGTATAGAAGCGAAAAAGGTATATACCAAAATTGTTGTTTACATGTACAAGTAACAATGTTGCAACCTCCATTCTTTTCAATTGGTTTGAGACAACAAGGACAATTCTTGGTATGGACTAACATCTCATTAGTGCTCTTTAAGTCATCCTTAAACTTGTGGGTCCAAAGGGACCACATGTGACACGAACAAGGAGAATGTGCTTCAGAAGAGCAACTAAAACAGAACTGAAATCCACAAGCACATTCAACCTCACGTCACTCATCATCGTCAACACGAATAGCGTTACCACAATGTGGAACACTAGGACACCATTTTACCATCTTGTTATCCTCAATATACGATTCTTGAAGAAACCGATCAAATTTCTTTACTAATTCAGGATCCTTTTCGTGGACGTATATTCTGATTTTTTTCCTAGTCACAAACCACATCACATTTGTAAGCCATACAACTGATCCGCCTACTCTGACCCTCATTTATCTTCGCCACAAAGTGCTCGATCCAACCTTAATGAAAAAAACAACCATAAAAGGGTGTTAAGATCCCTGCTAGGAAAAATTAGAAAACTACTCCGTAAAAGGGAAATAATATTACACAAATATCTTTCATAAATACACCAAAACTGTGCATCGTTTATGCATACAGTAAAACCTCTCAGTTCACAATTTTTGGTGTATTTAACTAAAAGATGTTGTAGATACCATACGGCTCCAGTTATTGAGTCAACAATAAGCGTCGATTTATTGGCGACTTGATTGACTCTTAGACCCTAAATTAAATTTCAAGCAGAATTTAAAACCCATGAAATTTGATTTTAGCATTTTCATGGTATCTCAATTTTATTTTTAATTTTTTTTTTTAATTTTCCTACTGATTGGCTGGAAATCCACTCGAAAGTAATCTCTCTATCCGTCGAATAGAAAGAGGGATGACTTTCTCTACTTTTGAGAGTGTTTTCACTCTCGATGGAGAAATGACTTGTCTTTATTCTCAGATAAGGGAAGAATTGTCTACATCTTACCTCCCCTATAAATCACTTATGTGGTATTGGGTTTTGTTGTTGTTGTTGTATGTTGTAGATACCACTGCTTAATAAAAATACTCCCTCGCTGTCCCATATTCATTGCCAAATATTCCTTTTTTGGTCTATTCACAAATCAAATTTCCACTTCAATCATTCGATAAGATTAAGGAGATAAATTTCTATTACACCATGAATGTAAGCATTGAAGGAAATATGTTTGTAAAAGTAAGAGTTAGAACTGTAAAATAAACCATAAGTAAAGAATTGCGTGTTTACAATAAGTAAACAATTTTATGTAAAGTAAACATAAAGTAGAGTGTAATAACGATATTTTTTAAAGTTGCGTGTTTTTTTTTTATTTGGGGACAATTAAATTAGACGGAGGGAGTTGTACTTACAGTTTTCGCAAAAGCAATGGCCGCAATCCATTGTTGTCATCTTGTAAATAGGGACTTCCTCCATGCAAATTTCACAAACAACCATAAAAGAGTGTCGAACTGAAGAAACGTCGCTATTATGTTTGCAAGGCAATTTTTTAAAGACAAGACCCCGAAGTGTAGCTAGTAGAGATTGAACCTGAATGTAGCGAGGTAATCTATTAAATAAAATGTTCCAATGTGTAGCTGGTAGAGATTGAACCCGGGTCTCCTTCGGAGAAACATCGCTATTGTGTTTTCTTATAAGGCTTGCATCTTCATAGAGACGATCCTTTCCCTTGTTCACATACACATCCATTACTTTATCAACATCCCACCTATAATGTATAAGCAGAGTTCGACCATGATGTTCTCTTAAATTTAACAAGTCCATTGCTCTTTGGAGGTCTTGTTTCTGAAAAAGAACAAGCATTAAATCAAAACTTAGAAGTTTATTGCTCATTATAAGAATATATAGTTCACCACCATATATGTAGTTTCCTAATATTTGTCATAGAGAAAACGCCTCACCTGCGCAGCCAAAAGACACTATTTTGTGATAACCTACATGTTGGTCAAAAACAAGATTTCAAGTTAGAATTAGAAATCATATTAAAACACTAGAAAAATTAGATGATACTTAATGGTTTAGTAACTAAAGAGCATATATATGTGAGGGTCCCTAAAATTCAATCATGCAGCAAGTGTATATATCCCATGTCCATATCTAAACAACCCTGCATGCATTTGGTCTTGATCACTGTTGTGCATAATCCGAGTTCTATTATGTAATACGTTCTATTAGTTTTGTATTTCGTATTTCAGTCATGTTTGAACATCGTCATTAATACTTTGTATGTGAATTGCTTAGTATAATGTCGTGAAATGGTTCAGAGCAGTTGGTTGGCTGCTCAGACCATCGACCGATGGTAGGGACCATCGGTCGAGGGATTCTCACCATCGGCCGTAGGTCTCAGACCACCGGCCGATGGTCACTGAAAATATATATATATACGGGTTTTGTGGTTTATTGTAAGGTTAAAAAACCCTTTAGCCGTCGTATAACTCTGTGTCTATCGTCCCAGACCAATCTCCAACCGAATACAAGGCTCTAGGCATCGATTATATCAACTATTTGTTGGTTAGATTGATCCCGATAGTTAATTAAGTATTCGACTCGCCCTAGTTATCGTTTCCGCCGTTAATCTAGGCTAATACGTTTGATCTAAGGTCCCTAGTTCGTCTACAATCACCCATATCGGAAAGCTTGAGTCTTTAAAGTATTACTAGTATTATTGTTCACGAGTTCATCACACAAATGTAACAGAGCAGGCAGCAAAAACCCTAAACCCGGAGTCTTAATTATTTATTTATTCATAAAAAAGAATCTTTGCATAACTTTATTAATTATTACTTATGTAAAACTCACATTAAATATCAATAATTTTATTAACTACGGAGTATTAATTATTACCTTACAAGATGAAGTGGTTTGTAAAGCAATTTCATCAACAGGATGATCAACATCGTCATCATTATCATCATCAAGATTAAGATTAGTCTCATAGTGATCAGAATCATCACAGTAATTGCTACTGTCAGAATCCATTGAATAATACTGTGAAATCTCGAATTGTTAGGAAGAGGGGATCGCCTGGACGTTGGGAGATATAAATTTGAGAGAAAAACAACTCTATTACTCACAAGAATAGATTTACAGAGTATTACAAAACTCTTACAAAAAAACTCTCAAACTCACACACACTCTCTAGGTTGTGATTACACTTCTCTGAATGATTTGGGATGATTTACAATTAAGGTTTGCACCTCTATTTATAGTAAAAATTCTATGGCGGTGGAAGGGTGTGAACGGAGATGGTGGGCGGCCGTCATCGTGTTCATCTTTGCTTCTTCTACATGGTGTTCAAAGAAGGCTACTTTGAACATCTAGAAGGTGAGCTTCTAGATTGTAGGCTGGAAACTTTCAATTCTCCCCCTCCAGCCGAATCCACGAACATTCCAGTTATGTCTCTGCATAACTCCAACTTCTCTCGAGTCACCACCTTTGTTAACATATCCGCAGGATTCTCCTTTGTATGGATCTTCACTAGTCTCAACAGTTGTCGATTAATTACCTCGCGTATCCAATGATAGCGAATATCAATATGTTTTGTACGGGAATGGTACATGGAGTTCTTGCTCAAATCTAGAGCACTCTGACTGTCACAATGTACCTTGTACTCCTTTTGCTTGATTCCAAATTCTTGAAGATAACGCTTTAACCACAACATTTCTTTTCCAGCTTCTGCGGCAGCAATATACTCTGCTTCAGTTGTGGATAATGCAACACACCTCTGTAGTCTTGACTGCCATGAAATAGCTCCCCCTGCAAAAGTGTAAATGAATCCTGAAGTAGATTTCCTACTATCAGGATCTCCGGCCATATCCGCATCTGTATAGTCTTCCAAGATTGGATCAGCTCCCCCGTAACAAAGACATAGATTCTTTGTACCTTTAAGATATCTGAGAATCCATTTTACTGCATCCCAATGCTCTTTCCCGGGGTTCGAGAGAAAACGACTCACCGTTCCCACTGCATGAGCAATATCGGGCCTTGTACACACCATCGCATACATCAAACTTCCAACTGCTGAGGAATATGGTACTGACGACATCTCCCCGATCTCTTCCTTGGATGAGGGACAAGAACTCTTGCTTAACTTGAAATGGTTAGCTAATGGAATGCTAACAGGTTTGGCATTGTTCATATTGAAACGTGAAAGCACTCGTTCAATATACTTCTCCTGAGATAGCCATAACCTTTTATTCTTCCTATCTCGGGTTATCTGCATTCCCAAAATCTGTTGAGCCTGTCCTAAGTCTTTCATGTCAAAAGACTTAGAGAGTTCCTTCTTCAGCTGGTTGATCTTCGTTACGTCTTTCCCTACGATCAAAATATCGTCTACATAAAGTAGAAGAGCAACGAAATCTCCTTCAGAAAACTTCTGAATGTAGACACACTCATCTGCTGCAGTTTTCTTGTACCCGTGACTCACCATGCACGAGTCAAACTTCTTGTACCACTGCCTAGGTGCCTGCTTTAAACCGTACAAACTTTTCTTCAGCTTGCATACGAGATTATCTCCTGAAACCTCAAAACCTTCTGGCTGCTCCATGTAAATTTCTTCATGTAAATCTCCATGAAGAAAAGCTGTCTTTACATCCATCTGTTCAAGCTCCAAGTTCATACTTGCGACCAATCCAAGTATGACTCTAATTGAAGTCATCTTGACTACTGGTGAAAATATCTCGTCAAAATCAATCCCTTTCTTCTGTTGGAATCCTTTGACTACAAGTCGTGCTTTGTATTTCACCACTTTTCCACTACCATCCTTTTTCAGCTTGAACACCCATTTATTTTTCAGTGCCTTCTTCCCGCGTGGAAGTTCTACAATCTCATAAGTTTGATTTTTCTGCATAGAATCCATCTCATCCTGCATTGCGAGCAACCATTTTTCTTTATCCTTATAAGTTACTGCTTCATGAAAACTCTCCGGTTCTCCATCTTCAGTAAGTAGAAGGTACTCGGATTCTGGATATCTACTCGATGGAATCCGACCTCGTTCAGATCTACGAACTTCTGGAACATTATGAGGAGATCCACCATCATCTTGACCTTGTGATGGTGCTGGAACGTCTGGCAGATGGGGTTGTGGCTCCCCCTGCTCAGCACCATCATTTTCCTCATTATCTTCTACTTCTGGCATTTCTTCTTGCACTGAAAATTCATTTCTCATGAATAATTCCGTTGTTGCCTCTGGCACCTGAGCAGCAACATTTGACTTATGAGATATTGTGGGTTTTTCAATATCTTCTATTGTCTGGCTTTCATGGAACACCGCGTCCCTACTTCTGATCACCTTTTTCTCCTTTGGATCCCATAATCTGTATCCAAATTCTTCATCTCCATAGCCTATGAATATGCATGGAGTGGTCCTTGCATCCAGCTTCTGCCTGAGCTCCTTGGATACATGTGCGTACGCCAAACATCTAAATACTCTTAAGTGAGAATATGATGGATCCTTTCCAGACCAAAGTTTCTCCGGAACTTCAAAATTCAGTGGTACTGATGGAGATCGGTTGATCAAATAACAAGCGGCTCTGACTGCTTCTCCCCAGAATGGCTTCGGCAGCTTAGCCATACTGAGCATGCTCCGAACACGTTCCATGATTGTTCGGTTCATTCTTTCTGCTATACCATTATGTTGAGGGGTACGTGGGACCGTCTTCTCATGTCGGATGCCATATGATCTGCAATAGGCATCGAACTTTCTGGAAGAGTATTCACCGCCGTTGTCGGATCGAAGACATTTTAACTTCTTTCCTGTCTCACGTTCTACCATGACATGGAACTGTTTGAAGTAATCGAACACCTGGTCCTTCGTCCGTAAGAAATATACCCACACCTTTCAAGAAGTATCATCGATAAACGTCAGAAAGTATCGATTGCCGCCAATTGATTCAACCTCCAAGGGGCCGCAAACATCAGAGTGTACCAGACTGAGTAACTCTGATTTTTTCGTTGAAGAGGAATTAAACGAGACTCTATGCTGCTTACCAAACAGACAATGATTGCAAGAATCTATTGCATCATCCTTGTCTACATTGATAAGCTCCTTCTTTATTAGGGTAGACAACCCTTTCTCACTCATGTGACCGAGTCTCTGGTGCCATAAATTTTGTGAAGCCTCCTTTTCTGCAACATTAATACTGTCTGTGCAGATCTTCACATGAGTCTTGTACAGTGTGCCACAAATGTGTCCTCGAGCGACTATCATAGCGCCTCTTGACAATTTCCATGTGCCTTTACTGAAATGACTATCATAGCCCTGTTTGTCGAGAGCTATCCCAGAAAGTAAATTCAGCCGAAGATCTGGCACATGGCGGACATCCTTCAGAGTGATTGTGCTCCCAGAACTTGTCTTTATCCTAACATCTCCAATTCCGACAATCTCAGCGGAACTGGAATTTCCCATCTTCACAACTCCAAAGTCACCAGCTTTGTATATTGTGAAGTATTCCTTGTATGGAGTCACGTGGTAGGAAGCTGCAGTATCTACCACCCATTCTGTTTCTTCTCGTGAGACGTGAAGGCATGTCTCATCATGGGTTGAACAATAAGCTACATCACCAGAGATAGTCACTAATGTTTCTCCACCCTTATTCTTCGGCTGTGAACTGCTTTGACCTTGTTCCTCTTTTAATCTATAGCAGTTCTTCTTCATATGTCCCTCTAATCCACAATGATGGCATTTATATGTTGGTTTTCTGCCATCAGCTGACCTGCCCCTGCTCTTGCTTCTGCCTCTCCATTTATTTTTGCTACTCATTCGCTGTCTCCCCCAATTCTCTGTGACAAAGGCATGGGTCTGATCTGTGCCCATGTCCTTTCTCCTTGCCTCTTCACTGAATAGGGCATCCTTGACCATTGACATGGTAAGTTTGCCATTCGGGGCTGAGTTGCTGAGTGTTACTACCAGCGTTTCCCAACTATCGGGAAGGGAACTAAGTAGCAGTAGCGCCTGAACTTCATCGCCAAGCGGCATCTCTACAGACGATAACTGGTTGACCAAGCTCTGGAACTCACTGGTATGCTCGGCAACTGAAGTTCCACTTTTGAGCTTCATGTTGACTAAACGCCTCATCAGCAGGGCTTTATTCCGAGCAGTCTTGGCCTGGTACATGTCCTCCAACTTTTTCCAGAGGACATATGCGTCTGTCTCTTGTGCAACATGGTGGAAGACACTATGATCAATCCATTGACGGATCTGACCAATAGTTTTTCGGTTTGATTTCTTCCACTCTTTCTCTTTGGCAGAATCAGGGTTTATACCCTTCAATTCAATAGGATCGAACAAATCCTTACAGCTGAGGAGATCTTCCATTCGAGGTTTCCACAGCGTGTAGTTTGTGGCTGTGAGCATAATCATAGCTCCAAAAGATGATGTTGACTCTTCTGTGGACATTATCACCTTACAAATAATTTTTCAACACAAACGGGGTTGAATTGCAGAAAACAGAGATCACCGTTACGTCCGGAACGGTTGAAAATGGTGAAATAGACACTTCGCGGCTTAAATTCCACTTACGGGGCAAAATTATAATTTTTATAAACTTCAGGGACCAAGAATGAAATTCTGAAAATTTCAGGGACCAAATTGTAAAATTTCAGAATTGCTACAGTACCGCTACAGTACTGCTACAGTGACTGCTACAGTGCCGACAGCTGCTACAGTGAATTGCTACAGTGATCGTCTTCTCCGGCGAAAATTTCGGCACCGGTCATCCTCTCCGGCGAGATTCCGGCGAGTTGACCAAACTTTGACCGCGTTTTCTGGGCTCGTTATAACTCCGTTTAAGTCGCCGTTTTTTGCGTTGGACTCGGTTCGACGAGACGAATCCAATGGTACACTCAAAATTGAATTTTGAGAAAACTTCAGAAGACCCAAAAACTCAACCAACGTCTCTAACCAAGCTCTTGATACCACTTATTAGGAAGAGGGGATCGCCTGGACGTTGGGAGATATAAATTTGAGAGAAAAACAACTCTATTACTCACAAGAATAGATTTACAGACTATTACAAAACTCTTACAAAAAAACTCTCAAACTCACACACACTCTCTAGGTTGTGATTACACTTCTCTGAATGATTTGGGATGATTTACAATTGAGGTTTGCACCTCTATTTATAGTAAAAATTCTATGGCGGTGGAAGGGTGTGAACGGAGATGGTGGGCGACCGTCATCGTGTTCATCTTTGCTTCTTCTACATGGTGTTCAAAGAAGGCTACTTTGAACATCTAGAAGGTGAGCTTCTAGATTGTAGGCTGGAAACTTTCACGAATGTATGTATGAATGTAGGGATGGAATGGGGACGGAAACTGCAGAGCAAAAGTAGGAAGAATATATAATTACGAGAGGTTTTGAAGTATCCTTAATTTGTTATAATTCAGTAGGCTTGTAACTACCTTTAGTGGTTCTTGACTGTAGAAGGTATATAGAGATAGAGATACTGTAAAACGGAGAAAACAAAGGTTGAACAAAAGGTATGAGTAATTGGTTTTTTATTTATAGAAAAATGTACAATGAGAGTTTGGTGGCATTTGGAATCTAGAGAGAGAGAGTGTTTTTGTTAACCAAAAAATACATACAATAAACTCTAACTCAACACACCTATTTATACTCAAAAAAATATACTATGCAATATCTATAATAATAATAAAATTATCATCCAATTATTACTTTTATAACACTCCCCCTTGGATGATAATTTTATTAGTGAATAACTAGTACTGCCTCGTTAAAAACCTTGCTAAAGAAAACTCTTTGGGATAAAACTTTAGCTAAGGGAAAAAGAGTGCAGCATAGAGTTGACTTCCCCTCAAGTAGGCAACGCCTGAGTTGTTACATCTTCTGAACATGCCTCATGCCAATATTATGAACGTGTGTTCTGAAAATAGCAGTTGGAAGTGCTTTGGTGAAAAGGTCAGCAGAGTTTTTGCTGGACTGAACATATCTCATTTCAATCTGGTTGTCCTTAATGAGATTTTGAGTGTATGAGAAGAATCTAGGGGGTATGTGTTTTGTTCGGTCACTTTTGATATACCCTTCTTTCATCTGTGTTATGCAAGCAACATTATCTTCATAGATAGTTGTTGAACTTTTATTGCGTTCTAGTCCACAAGAATCAGTAATGAGTTGTGTCATTGATCTCAACCAAAAACATTCCCAACTGGCTTCATGTAATGCAATTACTTCGGCATGATTTGATGATGTTGCAACAAGTGTTTGTTTTTGAGAACGCCATGATATTGCGGTACCTCCATTTAGGAATACATATCCATTTTGAGATTTAGCTTTATGTGGATCAGATAAATAACCTGCATCTGCATAACCAACCAAATCTTGTTTTGATTCGTTAGAATAAAATAATCCTAAATCAGTAGTTCCTCGAAGGTATCGAAATATGTGTTTGATCCCATTCCAGTGTCTTTTGGTAGGAGCTGAGCTGAACCTTGCCAACAAATTAACTGCAAAAGAAATGCCAGGTCTTGTACAATTTGTAAGATACATAAGAGCTCCAATTGTACTAAGATATGGTACTTCTGGTCCCAGGATATCTTCATGATCTTCACAGGGACGAAATGGATCAGTGTCAACATTAAGTGATCTAACAACCATAGGAGTACTTAATGGTTTTGCCTTGTCCATATTAAAACGTTTTAAAATCTTTTCAGTATATGTTGTTTGATGTACAAGTAAACCATTAGGCATATGTTCAATTTGTAAACCAAGGCAATACTTGGTTTTTCCGAGATCTTTCATTTCAAATTCTTTCTTTAGAAGTTGAATGGCTTCATGGATCTCTTTATTTGTACCTATGATATTAAGATCATCAACATAAACAGCTATGATCACATATCTGGATGTTGTTTTCTTAATGAAAACACATGGGCAAATAAGATTATTGGTATACCCTTTGCTTATCAAGTAATCACTTAATCGTTTATACCACATGCGACCCGATTGTTTCAACCCATATAAAGACCTTTGTAACTTGATTGAGTACATTTCTTTGGGTTTTGCATTGGTTGCTTCTGATACCTTAAATCCTTCAGGTATCTTCATATATATATCACTATCAAGTGATCCATAAAGATAAGCAGTCACAACATCCATGAGATGCATTTCTAAATTTTCAGAAACTGCCAGGCTGATTAAGTATCTAAAAGTAATTGCATCCATAACAGGAGAATAAGTTTCCTCATAATCAATTCCCGGTCTTTGAGAAAAACCTTGAGCTACAAGTCTAGCTTTATACCTTGTAACTTCATTTTTCTCATTTCTTTTTCGCACAAAAACCCATCTATATCCCACAGGTTTCGCATCTTTAGGTGTGAGAATGATAGATCCGAAAACTTTTCTTTTATTGAGTGATTCAAATTCAGCTCGTATTGCTCCTTTCCAATGATCCCAATCATGTCTATTTTGACATTCCATGACGGATTTTCGTTCTGGATCATCATCATCATTCATGATGTCATATGCAACATTATATGAAAATATCTCATAGAGATTTTAATTTCATTTCGGTTCCATAATATTGCATAATTTATCGCAATTTTAGGATTTACATTTATCAATATCCTCTGCAGAAGGAATATTGATTTGTGGTTCTTCTTGAACACTTTCTTTTACCTCATTATCAGCTGATTTTCTTTTTCGAGGATTTTTATCTTCGGAACCAATTGATCTTCCACGTTTGATGCGTGGCAAAGACTCAACAGTGACATTATTGCCAGCTTTTGGAATTTCAGTTCGAGCTGAAGCATTTATCGCTGGTATATATGATTTAGTCACCTTTTTTTTATATCTGTAAATGCATAAAGTAATTAATTTGCAAGTTCTTGCATATGCATTATTTTTTGAACTTTCGTTTCACATTCTTTTGTGCGAGTTCAATATACCTTAATTGATGTTCACATCATGAAGCATCATTTTATTATTTTTTTTTTACTTCACCCCCCTAATCTAGGGAACAATGTTTTATTAAAATGACAATCAGCAAAACGTGCTGTAAAAACATCACCCATCATAGGTTCAGTATATCTTATGATTGAAGATGTTTTATATCCAAAATATATTACCATCTTTCTTTGAAAAAACATTTTATTGTGTTGTGGTGATACAATTGGAACATACACTGCACAACCAATGTTCTACGGTGGAAAATATTTGGCTCTTGGCCAAAATCAAGTAGTAAGTGAAAATATTTATGACTTCCACATGGTATAATGCGAATTAATGTCGCAGCATGTAAATTTACATGTCCACATATAAATATTGATAGTTTTGTACTCATTATCAATTGTCTAGTTATTAGCTGCAAGCGTTTATCTATTGATTTAGCTAAACCAATTTTGTGTATGCACATGAGCAACTGGATGTTCAACAACAATCCCTGTAGATATATAATGATCATTAAATGCTTGAGATGTTAACTCACCAGCATTATCAAGTCTCATCCTTTTAATGGTGTAATCAGAATAATGTGTTCTCAATTTAATAATTTGTGCAAGAAACTTTGCAAATGCCATATTACGGCTTGATAACATACAAATATGAGACCATCCGCTAGATGCGTCTATTAGAACCATGAAATATCAAAATGGTTCACATGATGGATGAATTGGTTCATATATCTTACCTTGAATTCCTTCAAGAAATATTTGTGATTCTTTTTCACAATATACTTTTCATTAATCACCATATGTGTTTTCCATTAATCACCATATGTGTTTTTTTTATTTTATAAATCACCATATGTGTTTTTTCATCATATATCCTTTTCACCATATACGCTTTTAATCATATGCGCTGTGTTTTTCACCATATGCGCTTTTAATCATATGCGCTGTGTTTTTCACCATATGCGCTTTTAATCATATGCGCTTTTCATCATATGCGATGTGCTTTTCATCATATTCGCTTTTTATCATATGCGCTGCGCTTTTCATCATATGCGCTTTTCATCATATGCGTTTTTCATCATATGCGCTTTTATAATATGCGCTTTTTATGTGAATAGTAAATTAATTAATTTCGTTTTACTATTCATATGAATTAATTTCGATTTACTATTTTGTTAATTGAGTAATATATATACATCATATACTTGTGACTCCGAAGGCTCAAATGAATTTGACCATATAGTTATATGTTGTACCTTGCACATTAATTTTCAGTAGAAGCTTTAGATGCATATTTTTTTTTTCTTGATGAACTATTTGTTTCATATCTAGCTTAGGCAATTATTGTGAACATTTGGTCCCTATAAGAGCATTTATATTTTAGACTTTTAGTTGATTCGTACTTGTCACAATTAGGGATAGCACCCGCGGGTCGTGGATGTGGATCCATTGGATCCATCACCCGTACCCGTGGATTTTTTTTTTTAAATCAAATAACTGGAAATTTGGAATTTTTTTTTAAGAGACATCCAATTGAACCCTTGTTCGTTGAAACAATTTGACTATTTTTTTTTAACTCCCCATTTATTTAACTTCGTCTCTTGACCTTGCCACATCACCAAAAAGTACATCACTTGCCTTTGATGTCATCGTCACGGTTAGAAACAGTCTAATATAATGCTTATGGCTCTTTGTATACACATAAATAATTTATGTCTATTTTCATTTCCTTACTTATTTTTTCTATTTTTGAAAGACAATTACACCGAGCAATCTTTGTCTCATTCTTTGAAACAATCTTCGCCTCATTTCTAAGATTTGAACATTATCTTCAAGGTTAGAAGGTTTGGCTCTGTACCGCCAAATCAGAGTCCCTTTTATTAGACAAGTTAGTGTCCCTTTTATTATTAGACAATTAGGCATTAGAAAATAGTTTTACATTACTATGCTTTGTTTGTGTACCATTTTTATTTGGTTTGTTTATAAGTATATATGCAGTGTTTCTTTTCTTTATACTTCTCTTTCATCTTAATTAACACATATAATCTCTCATCATAAAATAAATAGTGTGAATTCTTTTAAGAAAATGGATTATGTAAATCAAATTTGTTTAGATATTGAACCAAATACCTATTGGAGTATGATACTAATTCAAAGCGAGCGGAAGCATTTTTAAAACTTTATAAAATCATACTCTTCCACGGATCATTGTACAAAACTTTAGTAAACAAAATAAATTAACGAAATCGAACGAGAGAAGATTAGAATACAACCTTTGTAGCCTTTTGAAAATCGAATTTGAAAACTCAAAGAAGAGTTCCTCTAAACGGTAGACACCCAAAGTTCCAACCTTGCTTCGATCTATATACCTTCTACTTAACGGATCTTTTCTTCTTCCTTATTTCCACCAAAACCGAACCCAATTATAGATTTCAAGTATTTTGGTTACTTGAAAATGAGAAAGAAAAATAGCATTTTGTGTATGTGTGTTTTGTATCTCTTTTTTTAACTTTTAAGATTTACTTTTAATAAAAATACAAACTACTTTTTTTATTTTAACTTTTAAGATTTACTTTTAATAAAAATACAAACTATTTTTTTGTATTTTAACCTTTAAGATTTACTTTTAATAAAAGTACAAACTACTTTTTCTTATTTTAACTTTTAAGATTTACTTTTAATAAAAATACAAACTACCTTTTTTTTTTATTTTAACTTTTAAAATTATAAATTTAAGAATAAACATTAGTATGCATGAAATAAATAATGATTAATTGCATAAGTAATCATAAATGTTAGATAACATATAAAGACCCCATCGTATTCGTATTGATCGGAATTAATCTCGACCCATGGTACCGTGTTGTCAAATGACGTGTTGCGTACATAAAGTACCGTGTTGTCAAATGACGTGTTGCGTACAATCATGAGGTCTTATTAACATAAATATAAATGTTAGTGAAGTTAATAAGAGTTAGATTACAGAAAATATAATTCAGGTGGTATAACCGACCATATATAACTTAAATAACATAAATATAAATGTTAGTGAAGTTAATAAGAGTTAGATTACAGAAAATATAATTCAGGTGGTATAACCGACCATATATAACTTAAATAACATAAATATAAATGTTAGTGAACATAACTGTAAATGTTAGTATACATAAATAAATGTTAGATAACATAAATGTAAATGTTAGTATACATAAATAAATGTTAGATAACATAAATGTAAATTAGGCGACAGTGTCGACCATATATCATTTAGGTGGTATAACCGACCATATATTAGTTAGGTGGCAGAGCCAACCATATTTAGTATAAATGTTGAGATAATCGTGCTGATAACGTGTTATAATTCAGTAGGCTTGTAACTACCTTTAGTGGTTCTTGACTGTAGAAGGTATATAGAGATAGAGATACTGTAAAACGGAGAAAACAAAGGTTGAACAAAAGGTATGAGTAATTGGTTTTTTATTTATAGAAAAATGTACAATGAGAGTTTGGTGGCATTTGGAATCTAGAGAGAGAGAGTGTTTTTGTTAACCAAAAAATACATACAATAAACTCTAACTCAACACACCTATTTATACTCAAAAAAATATACTATGCAATATCTATAATAATAATAAAATTATCATCCAATTATTACTTTTATAACATAATTATAGATTTTGATTTGTACGATGATGATTTTGTTTTCTTTTTTAACAGATGTATATGTATATTTTCTATATCTATCTAATCTACCTATAGGGTTTGGTTATGGTACACAGTTTATTAAAATACAAAACTACAAAAGGGTACAAAGTATTTTACACCGTTGGATTCAAGAGATTTGAAGATTTAACAACTAAATTTTAAGATGTAATTCAGATGCTGGCAAGGGCATTATGGTCCATTAAGCATCGTAAACTCCACTCCCTCAAAAAGTGGTGTTTGTTGACCACTTACAAAATTGGACTCTCATCCTCATACATGTAAAAATAGATACACCAATCTAAATCAGAATAGATACGTTTACACATCAAAACTCAAAAGTTGATACACGATTAACGATTGTACTTTGAAAATGTTGTTGATGCACATAGCAAAAAGAATGATACATAGTAGCGATAAAAAATCGGATTACTTATTAATGTGCATCATTATTTATATATATTATTTTTTCGAAAAAATCGAATACGTTATAAAGAGTATTTTCTCCGAAAAAGAAAATAACTAAACAAATTACAAGCAGTATGCGACTAGACTCAATATGACTTAACAATTCTAACTAACCACTAAACGAGCAAAAGAATGGAAAACTTGACCGAGACACTAACAACCACAACTAACCAATATAATGGAAACAAAAACAAAAATTAAAAGAGGCATACTCAATGGGACAATAAAATCAACCCGGCGACCGTAACCACATTACTCGACTACTAATTCCCCCTTACTAGATTTGGAACCCGAAGTAGATCCCAAGCCATCAACCTTATTGACCGCGACCTAGTTAAAGAATTACGTTAAGACATTCGACGACCCGCCACTGACAAGGGTGCCCGAAAATGGAGAAATCAAACCCCGCTTTGCAAGCCCTTCGAAGAAACCAATTTTTCCTTCGCCTTCAATTTGTTCATCTACCGTATTCACCTTCAAATGTGCATCATTATATGTCACTGAGTGAAATGAATCTATTTAAAGATACATATTCACTAATCAATTGATGAAAGGAGATTTTTGATTGATAATCAGTGTGCACCATTTATGTAACTAGTGTGAAACTAATCTATCCATTCAATGATACACAATAACAAATCAATTGACGAACAACAAATTTAATTACTGATTGTTGTGCATCATTTATATCTCCATGAATATAATCCAATTAATGATACATTTAGATCACATAGTCGCTAATTATTTAGATCAGCTGGGTATCCCGATTGTTTTATTTAAAATACAAATATAGATAGAATTAATTAATAATTAATTAATTAATATATGTTGTAAATTTAGTAGTAAAATATGGATGGTAATTAGTCAAATATGGATAGTAAAATTTGTATTATATATATGTGGATAATGAACACACATATACACACCATTTTTCTTACATATAAGAAATATACTATCTCTCTCTTCCATTACTACTCTCTCATATTTAAGGATTGTATAGGCTTAGGTCAAAATTAGTTATAAGCCTACTGAATTATAACACGTTATCAGCACGAAGAGCTTAGTGTAATCAAAGGATATCTCAAACGATCACGAGTCACTAATCAAGGTATGAAATTATTAAGGTTTTTCAGACTCGGACATATCAAATTTTGGACTACTAACATTTTGAACTACTAATTTTTATTAAGTTCTTAGTGCATTTGTATTTTTCTTATTATATGGTTGGCTCTGCCACCTAAATTATATATGGTCGACACTGTCGCCTAACTATCATTTATGTTTACTAACTTTTATTAACTTCACTAACATTTATATTTATGTTATTTAAGTTATATATGGCCGGTTATACCGCCTGAATTATATTTTCTGTAATCTAACTCTTATTAACTTCACTAACATTTATATTTATGTTAATAAGACCTCATGATTGTAAGCAACACGTCATTTGACAACACGGTACTTTATGTACGCAACACGTCATTTGACAACACGGTACCATGGGTCGAGATTAATTCCGATCAATACGAATACGATGGGATCTTTATATGTTATCTAACATTTATGATTACTTATGCAATTAATCATTATTTATTTCATGCATACTAATGTTTATTCTTAAAATTTATTATTTATGTATAATTTCTTATTTTGGTTGATCGTTTATGGTGTCTGCTCCAGAAAGTAAGCTTCAAAGATGAATGGTAGGTAAGGGTTTGTTTGTTTTATGGATCCTGATTATTTTACTCCATATAATTTTTTTTTTACCAGTTAAAAAAATGGGGAAAGCAACACGTAGGCTACTAACCCAACTACCCACTTTCAGTGAAGGAACATGTGGTCTAGTAACTTTAAATATCCACTTTCAAAACGACTAAAATAAGGTGTTTCCATAAATAAAAAAAAGAATTCGTGATTTTGATTTTAGATACCAAGTACATGAAGAAATATTGGTATGTAAGGAAGTGGGTGATTTTAGATACAGAGAATGAATCAATGAAAAAGATAAAGAGTAAACATACAGGTGGGTGTTATGTAAATACGTGTCTCACCAATAACCTCTCACTAATAATCTTGTCAACCTAACACTAAGAAAGTAGTTGAATCTCAAAAGAAAGTTACAAGTTCAGAAAGACAAAAGTACTGTTCACCGAGTCAACAAAAATTAAAAAGGGTAATATAGAAGTAATAGTAGAAAAAGATAATCGAAACATTAGTTACTCCGTAATTTCTATTTTAACATGTATAATTTATTAGTATTATTAAATTATGTGATAATTAAATCTAACTTTGGAACCAAGATAGATGTTTAGTTATATGCGAAAGTGTAGGATATGTTACCTAGCTCTATTCGTGACAACAAAATAATTACTCGTATATTTTGAGACATGCATGAGTAAATCAAGGATTTCGATATGTGCAAAATACTAAATTACTAACATGATGCATTTAACTCAGTAGAAAGTTCTTTTTAAACAAAAAGTTTTTTTTTATAATTTACGGGTAACGTAAAAAAAAAAAGTTTTTTTATGGAACAACAGTCGTTAATTATTACTCGGTTACTTCTCAAATTAAAGTACGGAGTACATTTGTTTATGTTAAAAAAAAAAAAAAAAACTTTTTCCAAACTTGTCAAATGTTTTGTTAAAAACGTGACCGTTGAAAAAAAAAAAAGGAGGTTGAATAATAAAACTTAAAAAAAAAACAAATTATTTTTTTAAGGGTGTGCATCAAAATGGCCCGTTTAATAATGGGGAGTTAAAAATATAGTCAAATTGTTTCAACGAACAAGAGTTCAATTGGATGTCTCTTAAAATATATATATATATATATATATATATATATATATATATATATATATATATATATATATATATATATATATATATAAAGCTTCTACTATGACTCTATTTCCGGAGAGGGAAGGAAATGAGATCTTTTCAATTTTAAAGGAATGATTGAATGAAAAATATCAACGGCTTCCGTTCCTTTGTTTTCTAATACTAATAAATTAAATCTATTTTGATTTCATTTCTCCTCAATAATTTGGTAAGGCATACTAAATCTTTTGAATATAGGGAGATGGATGAGTGGTTGTAGTACTTCACAAAACCCATGATATACAAACAAACAAATAATTAACCAAGATTTATTCGATATGCATAGTTTCGGAAATTACAAACCATTATATGTGAAAATAATATTTTCAGATTAATTACATGAATATTGAATGATATGATATGTTTAAACACATTATACTACTCGTATATCACTGTCAAATATTAGAAATCACATCATCTAAAAATTCAAATGAGTCCTTGAACATGGATGCCAATTAAAACATCAGTGAATGCAATTATGCAAACATAATTGGTGTTTAAAAATGGAAATGCAGCGCATATGATAAAAAGCGAATATGATGAAAAGCGCAGCGTATATGATGAAAAGCGCATATGATTAAAAGCGCATATGATGAAAAACACAGTACATATGATTAAAAGCGTATATGGTGAAAATGATATATGATGAAAAAGCACATATGGTGATTTATGAAAGAAAAAAAAAACACATATGGTGATTAATGGAAAGCACATATGGTGATTAATGAAAAGTATATTGTGAAAAGGAATCACAAATGTTTCTTGAAAGAATTCAAGGTAAGATATATGAACCAATTCATCCATCATGTGAACCATTTTGATATTTCATGGTTCTAATAGACGCATCTAGCGGATGGTCTCATATTTGTATGTTATCAAGCCGTAATATGGCATTTGCAAAGTTTCTTGCACAAATTATTAAATTGAGAACACATTATTCTGATTACACCATTAAAAGGATGAGACTTGATAATGCTGGTGAGTTAACATCTCAAGCATTTAATGATCATTATATATCTACAGGGATTGTTGTTGAACATCCAGTTGCTCATGTGCATACACAAAATTGGTTTAGCTAAATCAATAGATAAACGCTTGCAGCTAATAACTAGACAATGATAATGAGTACAAAACTCTCAATATTTATATGTGGACATGAAAATTTACATGCTGCGACATTAATTCGCATTATACCATGTGGAAGTCATAAATATTTTCACTTACTACTTCATTTTGGCCAAGAGCCAAATATTTTCCACCTTAGAACATTGGTTGTGCAGTGTATGTTCAAATTGTATCACCACAACACAATAAAATGGTTCTTCAAAGAAAGATGGCAATATATTTTGGATATAAAACATCTTCAATCATAAGATATATATTGAACCCATGATGGGTGATATTTTTACAGCACGTTTTTGCTGATTGTCATTTTAATAAAACATTGTTCCCTAGATTAGGGGGAGAAATAAAAAAAAATGATGCTTCATGATGTGAACATCAATTAAGGTATATTGAACTCGCACAAAAGAATGTGAAACGAAAGTTCAAAAATAATGCATATGCAAGAACTTGCAAATTAATTACTTTATGCACTTACAGATATAAAAAAAAAGGTGACTAAATCATATATACCAGCGATAAATGCTCCAGCTCGAATTGAAATTCCAAAAGTTGGCAATAATGTCACTATTGAGTCTTTGCCACGCATCAAACGTGGAAGATCGATTGGTTCCGAAGATAAAAAATCCTCGAAAAAGAAAATCAGCTGATAATGAGGTAAAAGAAAGTGTTCAAGAAGAACCACAAATCAATATTCCTTCTGCAGAGGATATTGATAAATGAAAATACTAAAATTGCGATAAATTATGCAATATTATGGAACCAAAATGAAATTAAAATCTCTATGAGATATTTTCATATAATGTTACAATGACTTCATGAATAAAGATGATGATCTGGAACTAAAATCTATCATTGAATATACAAAATGGACATGATTGAGCTCAATGGAAAGGAGCAATACGAGCTGAATTAGAATCGCTCGATAAAAGAAAAGTTTTCGGATTAATCGTTATCACTTTTAAAGATGTGAAACGTATGGGATACAAATGAATTTTTATCCGAAAAGAAATGTGCAAATGAAGTTACAAGGCAAAACTAGACTTGTAACTCAATATTTCCCACAAAGACCAGAAATGAATTAGGAGGAAAACTTATCCTCCTGTAATGGATACAATTACTTATTAGATACTTAATAAACCTGGTAGTTATTTAAATGCATCTCATGAATGTTGTTACTACTTATCTGTATGGATCACTTAATAGTGATATATATATATATATGAATATACCTAAAGGGTTAAGGTATCATAAGCATCTAATGTAAAACCCAAGGGAATATATTCCATTAAATCACAAAGATTTCTAAATGGGTTTATACAAACGGGACGTATGTGGCATAACCGATTAAATGACTACTTGATAAAAAAAAATGGGTATACTTATAAACTTATTTTGCACGTATGTTTTATAAAAACAATGTTCGGATATCTGATCGTAGTTGTTTATGTCAATGTTCTTAACATCATATGAACAGATAAAGAAATCTATGAAATTATTCAACTTCTAAAGAATTATTTTGAAATAAAAAATCTTGAAAAAACCAAGTATTACCTTGGATTGCAAATTGAGCATATGCCTAATGGTCTACTTGTACATCAAACAACTTATACTGAAAAGATTTTAAAACATTTTTTAAAGATAAAACCAATTGGTTGTTAGATCACTCAATATTGACACTGATCCATTTCATCCCCAAGAAGATCATGAAGATATTAACGGATCAGAAGTTCCATATATTAGTGCAATTGGGACTGTTATGTATCTTACAAATTGTACAAGACCTGACATTTCTTTTGCAGTTAATTTGTTGACAAGGTTCAACTCAGCCCTTACAAAAAAAAAACATTGGAATGGGACAAACACATATTTTGATACCCTTGAGAAACTGCTGATTTAAAATTATTTTATTCTAACGTTTCAAAACAAGATTTGGTTGAGATCAATGACACAAATCATTATTGATTCTTGTGGACTAGAACGCTATAAAAGACTAAAAACTATCTTCACCAACAACTATATATGAAGATAATGCAGCTTGCATAATACAATGAAAGAAGAGTATCAAAAGTGACTGAACAAAATATAAATACTGACGAGGCGCCAAAGCCATAGACGGTCTTAACGGTCATAAGTTTGATGGAAAAGAATGGTATGTTGGTAAGGCTCAGAAAAAGACTGAAAGGGAATAGGAATTGAAACAACAGTTTGAACAAACCATGAAGGAGACTGTAGACAAATCACGTGGACCAAACTTGTACATAAAAGATTTAGATGATACAGTTTCAGATGAAAACCTCAGATTCTTCTCATATACTCAAGATCTCGTAAAAGACAACCAGATTAAAATGAGATACGTTCAATCAACAACTCTGTTGATCTTTATACCAAAGCACTGTCAATCGCTGTTTTTCAAAACATACTTTTACAATATTGGCATGAGGCAAGTTCAAAAGATGTGACGACTCAGCGTTGTCTACTTGAGGGGGAGTCAACTCTATGCTGCACTCTTTTTCCCTTAGCTAAAGTTTTATCCCACTGGGTTTTCTTTAGCAAGGTTTCTAACGAGGCAGTATTAATTGCTCTTTAAAAAAATTACCATCCAAGGGGGAGTGTTGTAAATTTAGTAGTAAAATATGGATGGTAATTAGTCAAATATGGATAGTAAAATTTGTACTATATATATGTGGATAATGAACACACATATACACACCATTTTTCTTACATATAAGAAATATACTATCTCTCTCTTCCATTACTACTCTCTCATATTTAAGGATTGTATAGGCTTAGGTCAAAATTAGTTATAAGCCTACTGAATTATAACAATACATTCATTTTATTACATTTAGTTTTAATTTTACACAAGTACCCTTTGCTTAAATATTTTTCCATTATTTTAGGTGGACACATGGCAACAAATTGTGACATCTTACCTTATGTATTTTAACCTTCCTTGTAGATGAACCAACTCCTCTACCTATAATTTCATTTTATTTAATACTATCTCTCTTCTCTTCTCTATCTTTCTATTGCTAAATTACTTTACACTTTTTTTTGAAACAACGATTGGGATCACCCGAGGGGACTAAACCACCCGTTGCGATCATCTCCGTTTCGACTATTTACCCCCAAATGGTATGGGAAATGTGCCATGAGTGGATACTTCATGGCAGGGATGAAGTTGTGTTTTTAATATGTAGCCAACGGGGGTCGAACTCCTGACCTCCCCTAAAGGAGGGCAGGCCACCAACCGCTGGACCACATCACACTAATTACTATCAAAAGTTTATTTTTATTTATTTTTATTTATTTTTAGAATGAAAGACACGTACACCCTCATTAATTTAATTTAATAAAGTGACGTTACGAGATTTACAAGTTTTTTATGCATCTTAACGACAAATTTAAAGTCGTCCTAAAAAATTCATATCCTTTCAGTTTTAAAATTATTAACAGCCATTGTATCTTTATTTTTCTTATAATTATTAGGTGAACACTATCCCACAAGGCTTGAAAATGGAGTACTAATTTACCCTAAATTACCCTTAATGTTAATGTTATAGAAAATTACACTTTCATTTAAAATTGATAATAATTTAATAATCGCATGCTATTTGATTTGTGAGTCGACTTTGTCTTTGGTTTTTTGTGAATTTGAAATCAAGTTCTTCTATTAAATAAAAGGTAAAACTGCTTTGAAAAAATCTAAAATTTGTTAAGTAATGAGAATTAATCAATTTTCTATTGTGCTTATCTTAATCACCTCAATTACGTACACGATAAAATGTTTAAACGTAGACTAGCGGTATTCGAGGAGCCATTCAACCAAAGAGGTTGGGGTTCAAGCGTCGTCGTGGATATCATGATGAATTAATAAGTATTGAGTGCGTGCCGTTCTAAAAAACGCATTATTTTGGAGATGAAAACTACTTAGTAATTTATTAAATCATGAACCGGCAAAAAAAAATATTGACACTATCACAAGCAATGAATATTATACATCATTTTCCTCAGTTTTTAGTAATGCTTGAACAAAGTGTGTTTGTAGGCTTTCTTCTTTGGAATCAAAACTCTTTATATAGTAGTGCATAGTAGCAACGATTCCCATCATCTTCTACAATACCAATCCAAAAGTTGATCAAGACGAGGGTAGTTGTGGGGATTGGAGAAGAAGAAAAGGAAGAGTAGGATGTGAAAGTTAGCCGAAAAGACAGAACATCTTGATCGTTTATTATTGTTTGTATTTGACTATTTCGGTTATGTCTTGCATGTTTATTGTATGTTAGAATATTTAACGCTTAATGTAGTATATTTGAATGTTAAATTGAATGTCAGATGTATTCAAGATATAAGATGTTATATCGTTTTGGTATTGTGCCATTTTTGACTAGAAATGAGTATATTTGAAACCTGCAGTCAAACATGTGCAGGTGGTTTTTGTATTAAATAATAGGTATATACGAAACTGAGAACATATAAATGCACTGTAATACAATTGTAAACATAACAATAAGGCGAAACGTAAAAACGATCAAACCGAATTGAAGGGATGAACCGGGCTTGTGTTTCACACAATTCCCTTAAACAGATTCGTCGTCTGTTCCCAGGGTACACCGGTTCGAAGCAGCGTACTGCCGGACTTATAACACTTGCCTGAAAAGGAGTCGGATGCGTGAAACTGAGATGAAACGGATTGTGTACTGTGTATTTGCAGGTTCTTGTTGTGTGTTTTGTTTCTGCAGCTTGAGCCACTATTTATATACAGAAAAGTTGCAAGTGAGTGGGTAATCATTCCAGCTCAATGATACATTCCACTCAATCATTTCAACAACTCCAACAAGTGAGTGAGTCACTAAACTCCAACAAGTGACAAAAAAAAAACGTAATGCAAAAACCGGCCTCGCACGGGCCCTGATTTTCGGAGCTGCATTCGTGTCCGCAGGTCGTACGGGCACGCCCATTGGATCACAGGAAATCCCAAGTTTTTGCACCCCCCCACCCCCTGCGCGAGAGTAGGTGCTAGAGTAAAATATGGCATAAGGTCTTGACATAGGTTTGGAGATAAGAACTTATATACATCTCATAAGTCTATCTCCACTCCTATGTGGGACAAGATGCATTCCTACTAGATTTCCATATTATTGCATCAAACACACAACATTGAGACTCGATATCTCATTCACATTTTATCCGTTTTGGACACACTATAGCTCGTTTTAAAGTCCTCGTCAAGGACTACAAAAACCCACTAAATAGCTACTAATATATATTACGTTATCATATATTAATATGTGTCCATAGTTTGGTAAAACTCATTTGTTTTATCCAAAATTTCCAACAATCCCCCACATGAATGGAGATCGATCTCAGAAATAACAATCTTCCGATTAAATTTCAGCAGTTGAATCTTGCATACGATAGGTAGGTGTTACCCTTTGAACCTTCGCTTATGAAACGCACTTAGTCTACTGGCTCTGAGTAGACGGCGATGTCTTTGAACTCATCTGCCGTTTGTGTAGGCGACAATACGTTTCACACAAGATTCTCCCTGACAAAGTCAAGTCCTCACAGTTATGTTCGTTATGGTCATGAACATTCGCCTGGTTCTGCGAGAGCTTATCAAATATTGTGCCCCAACAATACCCTTTGAAGCGACCCCACTTCTCTCTCACATAGGTGATTCACCACAGCGTGGCTACTGATTAACCACGCATGGTTATTTCAGTTGAATCATTAAAAGCCATAGGCTTATCCTCTTACTTGTCACTTTTAGGAATGGACTAGGAAGTCTACTCTTAATTAGTAAACTCCCAAAAAAAAATGTAGGGGTTGCTAGTTTAGTAATTAACTCCCCCACAGAGACTTCGCCAGTTCATACAAGTAGGTTGTCCTATTGAACTCAGATCTTGGAATCTCCAATCAACTGAGTTAGGTTTTCCTTCATATAAACTTAGCCTTTCATGGGCTTTAGTCCCATTCCCACGCACAACTTATACACTAACTCTCTGCTTAAGCCTTTTGTCAGCGGATCCGCAATATTATCCTTTGACTTCACATAGTCAATAGTGATAATTCCTGTAGAGATTAGTTGTCGTACTGTATTATGTCTACGTCGTATATGTCTATTCTTACCATTATACATTGTGCTATGAGCTCTACCAATCGCCGATTGGCTATCACAATGTATACTTATGGCCGACACCGGCTTAGGCCATCTTGGTATATCTTCAACGAATTGACGTAGCCATTCTGCCTCTTCACCAGCTTTGTCTAAAGCGATGAATTCTGATTCCATCGTGGATCTAGTAATAACCGTTTGTTTAGACGATTTCCACGATATAGCAGCACCTCCAAGTGTGAATACATATCCACTTGTCGCTCTGGAATCATTTGTATCAGATATCCAGTTTGCATCACAATGACCTTCGATCACTGCAGGATATCTGTTATAATGCAGCCCGTAATCCCTAGTGTATCTTAAGTACCGAAGTAACCTTGTCATACACCTCCAGTGAGACGTACTTGGATTACTCGTGTATCTACTTAGCTTGCTTACAGCATATGCTAAGTCGGGTCGAGTACAACTCATTAGATACATTAAGCTGCCAACAATTCTTGAGTACTCTAATTGGTTAACAGGTTCTCCTCTGTTCTTAGCTAGATGTTGACTCGTGTCAATGGGAGTTCTAGCTACATTAGAGTCATTTGCATTGAACTTCTCAAGAATTTTATCCACATAATGGGTTTGACTTAGAACAAGTCCACTTTGGGTTCGTGTGATTTTTATTCCTAATATCACATCTGCCAAACCCATGTCTTTCATGTCAAACTTCGATTTTAACATGTCTTTTGTAGATTTAATCATCATCTTATTACTACCAGCAATGAACACATCATCTACATATAGACAAAGGATAACATATCCATCTGGTGTGTCTTTCACATAAACACACTTGTCACATTCATTGATCTTAAATCCTAAATCAAGCATGACATGATCAAACTTCTGGTGCCATTGTTTGGGAGCTTGTTTTAGTCCATACAAGGACTTAACGAGTTTACAAACTTTCCTTTCTTGTCCAGGCGCTTTAAACCCCGCGGGTTGTTCCATGTAAATCTCTTCTTCGAGATTTCCATTTAGGAAAGCGGTTTTCACATCCATTTGATGTACTTCCAAGTTTCTAATGGCGGCAATGGCAAGTACCAACCTGATTGAGGTTATTCGCGTTACCGGCGAATATGTATCAAAGTAATCTAGACCTTCTCGTTGTCTGTAACCTTTGATCACCAACCTTGCCTTATACTTATCAATGGTACCATCTGGCTTCAACTTCTTCTTGAAGATCCATCGATAACCTAGTGGCTTGCATCCCGGAGGAAGATCCACTAACTCCCAAGTATGGTTTTGTAAAATAGAATCTATTTCACTTTTAATGGCCTCCTTCCATTGAGGTCCTTCAGAGGAAGACACCGCTTCACGGTAAGTTGTAGGTTCATTTTCAACCATGTAAGTGTGAAAATCAGGACCGAATGATTTTTCTGTCCTTGCTCTTTTGCTTCGTCTCAGCTCAAGCTCTTCTTCCTCAGATTCTACTAGTTCCTCATGAACTTTTCCATGAGGTGTCTCAACTTCAACATGTTCATTTGCAATGCAAGAAAATACATTTTCAAAGAACGAAGCATTTCTCGATTCCATGATCGAACCTTTATGTATATCCGAAATCTTGGATTCATGCACAAGGAACCGATAAGTCATACTGTGTTCAGCATATCCAATAAATATGCAGTCAACAGTCTTTGAGCCTATCCTTTGTGCCTTAGGTAGTGGAACAGCTACCTTTGCTAGGCACCCCCACACTTTGAGGTACTCATATGATGGTTTTCTTTTTCACCATAACTCGTATGGAGTTTCATTCCTTTTCTTTTGGGGTATCTTATTTAAAAGATAGTTTGCCGATAGGATGGCATCCCCCCACATTGACTGGCTTACACCTGAACTCACCAACATGGCATTCACCATTTCTTTCAAGGTTCTATTCTTTCTTTCAGCAGTGCCATTTGATTGGGGTGAGTAAGGTGCAGTGAATTCATGTCTAATGCCATTTTGCGCACAAAATTCAGCAAAAGGTGCAACATATTCGCCACCTCTATCACTGCAGACAACCTTGATTTTCCGTTCAAGTTGATTCTCAACTTCATTTTTATAAGCAATAAATTTCTCAATTGCTTCATCTTTACTTTTCAATAAGTAAACATAACAATACTTCGTGCTATCATCGATAAATGTAATGAAGTACTTGTTACCATTCCTCGTTGGAATGGATTTTAAATCACACACATCAGTGTGAATCATATCAAGGGGTTCGGTTATTCGTTCAACCGATTTGAAGGATGATCTTGTTAATTTGGCTTCAACACATGTTTTACATTTATAGTTTGAGTCAATGTGTAACGTTGGTATGCAATTCAATTTAATTAAGCGACGAATGGAATTAAAATTAACATGACCTAGTCTACCATGCCACACATTAGAAGACTCAAGCAAATAAACAGAAGTAGTACTTGTTTTATTAGCTTCAGTGTTAATAACCATTGCATTTAGCTTAAACATGCCATTAAGGGCATAACCCTTACCAACATAAACACCACTTTTGGTCAACACGACTTTATCAGACTCAAACACTAGTCTAAAGCCAAACTTATTCAATAACCACCCAGACACAAGATTCTTACGAATCTCAGGAACATACAACACATTAGTCAAAGTAAGTTCCTTTCCAGAGGTCATTTTTAGGATCACATTTCCTTCACCCTTGATATCAGCTGTAGCCGAGTTTCCCATAAACAGCTTATCTCCACTAGTAACCTCTTTGAAAGTGTTAAAGAGGCTCTTATCAGCACACACATGATGGGTAGCCCCAGTATCAACCCACCACTCTCTGGTATTAGAACCAACCAGATTAACCTCGAAAATCACGATACTAAGGTCAGAAATCATAGCAACCAGGTTGTCAGCATCATCAACCATGTTAGCTTGTTTAGAAGTATATTTCTTTGGCTTAGTGCACTGATCAGCACGATGACCTGGCTGGTCACAATTAAAGCATTTTCCAGAGAACTTTTTCTTCTTGGCAACACCTCCTTTAGGTCCAAACTTGAACCCTTTTCCCTTGTTACTCTTCTCAGTCTTCCATTTGCGGTTGCTACCTTTTGAGGATTGACCGTGTTCAACAATATTAACCTTTGCTAAAACAGGGGTAATGCTCCTTTTAAGAGCAACTTTGTTGTATTCCTCAATACGAAGACGGACCACAAGGTCTTCAACGGTCATTTCCTTTCGCTTATGTTTCAAATAATTTTTGAAATCAACCCAGCTTGGTGGCAGTTTCTCAATCATAGCTGCAACTTGGAAACTTTCACTGATTATCATTTTTTCCGCATATATGTCATGAATAATGACTTGTAATTCTTGGATTTGACTCATAACAGTCTTTGAGTCAACCATCTTAAAGTCCAAGAATTTAGCTACTACCCATTTCTTGGTACCAGTATCTTCAGTCTTGTACTTTCGCTCTAAAGACTCCCATAATTCTTTGGCAGGCTTTATTGTGCAGTACACGTTATAGAGAGAATTCTCCAAACTATTCAAGACATAGTTCCGGTACAGGTAATCCAAATGTTTCCATGCCTCAACCGCGCTCAACGTTTGAACATCCCCAGCAACAAGTTGGGGAGCGGTTTCAGTTAAGACCCTCGCAAGGTTCAACATTGTCAGATAAAAGAGCATCTTTTGCTGCCAACGTTTAAAGTCCACACCAGTGAACTTTTCAGGTTTCTCAGCATGAGAAACTACCGCATTCGGTAGTGGTGCAACTGTCACAACAGTAGCATTAACAGTGGAGGAGCTTGGGATCGATACTGTCTCACCAGTATTTGTAGCAGCAACGGTAGTGGAATCCGGGCTCGACTGGGTATTCATTCTGAAAAGGATTCAAAATTCGTAAGTAATCTTTTGTACAAACAAAGATTATATACTAGAAAATCACAGAATGTTTTATATTCGTAAACTTAACTCTCATAAAAAATGAGAAATAGCAACATCATGTTAATTAAATAATAATTAGAAAGCAAATGAACCAAGATACAAAAACAACAATTAAATATGTTTAATCAACTGTCACATACAGAAAGTTATACAATTGTCTTCATATTGACAAAGTACTCCAACATGTTAGGCCATTACACATGCAAATATTAATATATTTAAGAGCACTAGATACCACATATACGAACAAGTTTATGTGCATTTAATCTCAACATAATAAATCTTAACCATTAGGAATTAGAGCCACATGCAATACATGTCACAACATACAACAATACTTTAATAAAGATCATGCTGTCGCATTCATATGACCCGATTATAAACGTCTTTTGAAGAAACAGTAGAAAATATGTGCATATATAATTTGCAAGTTTATAATTCCAGTTTACGATAACAGCATATAAAACCCAACAGTTATATATGAATTATCGATGTGGCAAAACATAGATTATAAAGTGATCTAGAGCCGCATGAAGAAATCTAATTCATTCAGAACATGTTTTTATCCGTATGAAACAGTAGCACGACCAGATGTTAATCGAATTAAACTTATATACATACACAAATCAGGTTCAGTTTCGTACGGACCATATAGTTTTCATGAACCGAGTCTGTTTAAGATTGTATTAAATAATAGGTATATACGAAACTGAGAACATATAAATGCACTGTAATATAATTGTAAACATAACAATAAGGCGAAACGTAAAAACGATCAAACAGAATTGAAGGGATGAACCGGGCTTGTGTTTCACACAATTCCCTTAAACAGATTCGTCGTCTGTTCCCAGGGTAATCATTCCAGCTCAATGATACATTCCACTCAATCATTTCAACAACTCCAACAAGTGAGTGAGTCACTAACAACTCATCACCAACCTGTACAATCATGATCCAACAACTCCAACAAGTGACAAAAAAAAACGTAATGCAAAAACCGGCCTCGCACGGGCCCGAATTTTCGGAGCTGCATTCGTGCGAGCATGCCCATTGGATCACAGGAAATCCCAAGTTTTTGCTCCCCACCCCCCCCTGCGCGAGAGTAGGTGCTAGAGTAAAATATGGCATAAGGTCTTGACATAGGTTTGGAGATAAGAACTTATATGCATCTCATAAGTCTATCTCCACTCCTATGTGGGACAAGATGCATTCCTACTAGATTTTCATATTCTTGCATCAAACACACAACATTGAGACTCGATATCTCATTCACATTTTATCCGTTTTGGACACACTATAGCTCGTTTTAAAGTCCTCGTCAAGGACTACAAAAACCCACTAAATAGCTACTAATATATATTACGTTATCATATATTAATATGTGTCCATAATTTGGTAAAACTCATTTGTTTTATCCAAAATTTCCAACAGTTTTTTGGATGACACATCGTCCAGAAAAACTTATGACAAAATCATCATGTGACGTTAATTTGAAATTTTATTTCGGGGAAAATAAATTAATAACGTTCTATATATTAATTATTTCTCCCGACATGCCGTCCGAATAAAATCGTCAGTCCTTAACTAGAAAGTCAATATGGGACTCAAACGTCATCTGAGAAACCATTCACTAGTCGTCCCAAGAAACTTTCAAGGACGAGCCTCTCCAAACGACATTACCCGAACAATATCCGGATTTACATTTGTTGCCGACATGTCGTCCGTACTCGTTGTCCGGAAACTTGGTTTTCTTGTAATGTTACACTTTTAGAGTTTTAGGGTGACATGATACATAAGAGGTAAAGGAAGTCACTAAAAGTGGAACTGATACCAACAGGCAAGTAGACTGGTAGTACTCGTTACCTTAAAAGCTGGGCTCCGTCATGTCTAATCATTTGTCAAAATGGGCGCATGTTCGAGTCCCAATCTTGGTAAAGATTTACAACCCTTGACAAAGTGAAATCATACTCGTTCCCACCACATTGGAGTATTTGGTGTAGGTATTTTACAAGCATTCAACTCTTCCGTGGTGGGTTTGATGGGTTCCAAAAGAAACACAAATTCGAGTGTTTTTGTCGATCTACACCTTTTACCAAAAGTGGAATTGCTGCAAAACATTAGATGCAATAACCTCTAATTCTCTAAAGATATATTGTCTAAACCGTTGGAGCATCTTTAATCTACAATTTCAGGTTTATGCCTTTTTTATTCCGTACATCTCTCATTTTCTCAAATTTAATTTTTCCTAATTATCTTAATAAAATTACCCAAGTTTGAGTTAATCAGATATGTACCAAAATATAAATCGTTGATGCCAACTAATATAGAGTATAAGCTTTGTATTCAGGTAAATGAGCAAGATCATAATACTGCTATATGTTAAGATATATATACACTTGCATCAATAACTGCAAAAATATGATGCCTTGATACAGTCATCAATTAGATTTTATTTGGCCTTCAAGAATAAAATGTCCTCAACAAATTTCACTACCAAGGATATATTTCCAGTTGTTGTTTCAAATCAGATTAAAGAAAAAAAAAAAAAAAAAAAACTACCTGCAGTCATATTCTATGAAACAATAAAGAATTTAAAAACTTCAGAAAGAAAAGTTATAAACTTTATCAAGGAGGCAGAAACTCAATGATGAAGCTCCACAGCCTTGTCTGCACCGTTGGACCGATAAGGCGCAATGTTAATTGTTCTTCCCAAATCTATCAGTATCTCATTGTCTATGCAATCGTACCTGCAGTTAAAAACCAAACACAGATGTTAGCTTTCCCAAACTAGTTCAACATGTGTTTCATTTAAAAAATAAAAACAGAACATGTTTTCATATATAATAAGGTCAAACCAAATGGCCATTAGCATGACAATATCAAGGTGCCCTTTTGACCTTAAGGTGTGGACATTATGTATATATTTGTGAAAAAATAGTGTTGTGTGTGCATTTGCTTTAAGAAAAAAAAATTATAAACAAGGTCAAATTAGATAACATGAAAGTTAAAAGAGCAAATGTACTCACAAATTCTTGCAGAGAACGTCAATAAGCTTAGAAAGTTCGAGTATCTTCATTCTAAATTCCATTAATCCTTCTTCATTATTTCTCTCAAATGGTTCAGCTAGAACGAAAGATAGTTTTTCAACATACCCCTCAAATTGCAGTTGCTGGTCCTCAAACAAGTTCTGTTTCACATTTTTATCTTCTTTCGTCATTTCGTCACCAAGAAACGTGTCACCAAACATACAATATGCAAACGGGTACGTACATCTAAGAATTTGTCTTGACCTAACAAGCCTATCAGCTCCATCTATCACCCATGTGTAATCTTTGATATATGCTGTTACTTTCATACCTGATATCTTTTCCTTTAACTTCTTTTTCAAAGCAATTTCAGCTTTTAAAGAATTTGTATGAGCTTCATAAAATTTAAGATAGTGAGCATATCTTATAAGTTCTGATTTCGCTCGCTCCATTTTAACAACATACTCTTCTTTGTAACGCCCACAAGTGTGATTTTTTATTCTATCCCAATTGTGTTCAAAGCCAGTTGCACCACCACATAACCAACTACAAAATCACATGAACAAGCGACTAGTTAATTACTAAACGTGAAAATAAATAAATAAAAAAATGTATAATATTAAAAAAGGATTTTGTTAACAACAACCCTAAGGGCCATCGTTAAGATACATAAAACACTTGTACAATCGAATAACTGACACCTTAAAGTTATCAACCAATTAACTACTTTGTACAATTGTTTTAAGCATGTTAACTAGTTAGCAAAATTCTAGTAAAAAAAATAAAAGGGAAAAAAGATATATACCAAAATGCTTTACCACATGCACAAACAACATGGTTGCAACCTCCATTCTTTTCAACTGGTTTGAGACATGTGGGACAATTCTTGGTATTGGCAATCATCCAATTAATGGTCTCCGAGTCATCCTCGAACTTTTTGACCCAAAGGGCCCACATGTGACACGAACAAGGAGAATGTGCTTCCGAAGAGCAGCTAAAACAGAACTGAAATCCACATGCACATTCGACCTCACAACAACCATCATCGTCAACACGAATGGCGTTTCCACAATGTGGAACACTAGGACACCATTTTACCATCTTGTTATCCTCAATATATGATTCTAAAAGAAACTGATCAAATTTCTTTCCTAGTTCAGGATCCTTTTCATTCACGTATATTCTGATTTTATCCTCGTCACAAACTACATTACATTTGTAAGCCATGCAACTGATTCGCCTACTCTGACCCTCGTTTATCTTCACCACAAAGTGCTCGGTCCAACCTAAATGAGAACCAAAACAACCATAGAAGGGTGTTAAGATTCCTGCTAGGAAAATTAGAAAATTAAAAGGGCTATAATATTACACCAAAAGTAGGCTTTATGTTAAGAAAGTAGGCTTGTTTTACAACCATATATACATTTTAATTGATATTACAACAAGAAGTGGGCTTGCGTTATTAGTGTTACATTTAACCAAAAGATTATTACACCAACATAGTGGTGGCAACATATTTGACATATAGTATATACACCAAAACCTTTGCATCAGTTTTGGGTGTATTTAACCAAAAGATGGTGTATATATCACTAACTAATACTTACAATTGTTACAAAAGGAATGACCACAATCCATTGTTGTCATCTTGTAAATAGGGACTTCCTCCATGCAAATTTCACAAAGAGCTACAGATGATCGTTGAATTCGAACCGAAGAAACATCGCTATTATGATTTACCATAACGCATGCCTCTTCATAAAGCCGATCCTTTCCCTTGTTAACATACACATCAATTACTTTATCAACATCCCACCTATAATGTATAAGCAGAGTTCGTGCCTGATGTTCTTTTATATTTAACAATTCCATTGCTCTTTTTAGGTCTTCTTTCTGAAAAAAAACAAGCAACAAATTGAAATTTAGATATTAAATAATTGCAGATTATTAGAAATCGAAAATACTATTCAACACCATATGTATAGCTCATGCCTCACCTGTGCAGCCAATAGACACTCTTTTGTGATAACCTACAAGTTCGCCAAAACAAGATTGAGGTTAGAAATCATATTAAATACTCAGAAATAGATTAACAATTGCACTTACATATTTAACATGATACTCAATAATGCTTTGCTATAGTCACCTAATTGGCACGTTAGCTGCATGTGCAGGTTTTCGAAGTCGTTACAAGCTCAAGCAAGAATTGGCGGGGAATTAGTTAACAAGTGTTCAAGTAAAATAGTTAGTTGTAGTATAAATGAGTTGTATCTGTAATAAAGTAGTTATGTTTTCAAGTTGCAATTCTCTTCCTTTGTGTCTGTATACTCTCAATTGATTCCCTAATTGTGGCAATTATCCGAATCTGTTTCTTAATTACGATTCCCATATTGTTACAAATTACTTCTTCGATTAGATTAGTGCAGGAAGAGTATATAACATGCTTTAGTATGTATTACCCTAAAAAATATTGGGTAAGGAAGGCTCCCCATAGAGGGTAAAACCTCGGGTAATCAAGTCCCCCGAGCGCGAGACCTAGTACCGGATGAATGCACACCCTATCTTTATGAACAATTTGACATAGTCAGAAATTGAACCCGGGTGGTGTGCTTCATTAGGCAACTCGGTGGCAAGTCTGCGTGGTTAATTACCCTTTCATTCTAAACAACCATGCATACATTTGGTCTTGATCACCCATATTAAAAAACTTGAGTCACTGAAGTATTATTATCGTTCATCATACACATGTAAACAGAGCAGGCAACAGATCGAAACCCTAAATCCAGAGTCTTAAAGAATTACAAACATTCTTTTCCATTACTATATCATCTATTTATTCGTAATAAATTAAAAAATATTTACATAATAAGAATTACGTAAAATTTACCCACATTAAATATCAATAATTTTATTACTTATTAATTATTACCTTACAAGATGAAGGGGTTTGTAAAATAATTTCATCAATAGAAAGATCGACATCGTCATCATCATCTGCATCATCATAATCACCATGACTGTCGTCATAGTAATCAGAATCATCGTAATAATCGCAATGAGAATCCATTGAATAATTAATACTTAATTCGTATGTATAATATGTATGATATAATAATGTTAGATATTCGTGAATGTATTGATCATGTACGTATGGGGATGAAAACTGCGGATCAGCAAAAGTAGGAAAAATATATATGAGAGGTTTTGACAGTTCCTTATATATAGGTAAATTAGGTTTAGATTTAGAAGATGATAGTTTTTGGAGTTAAGGTGATATCAAACTTGAGTACCAAGTTAGTACGTACCCGAATACTAATATTGTATACATAAATTAATTAATGAATAATATAATAGTCCAGTGGTTTGTATCCTATCTTCAATGTCTAAGGCCCCATGTTCGATTCTATGTTGACATTTTTTCTCTCCCATTGTTGTACAACACACTTTGACAACAATATCTTATTTATCTAACCGTTTTACAATATTTGATAATAAATAATATTTATGATAGTAATTTAACTACAATGCACTTAGACCAATTCCAACAATGACGCCGTCATCAATACTTTCTCAGCGTCACACAGCTTTCTCTCTCTCCCTTTCTCACAACTTCCTTCCATAACACTCTCATAGCACACCATTACCAACCATGACATACTTCATCCCCATTACATATTCCACAATTAATTAAGTTATTTATGGTAATGTACAAATAAATAATGTTGGGAAATAAGCGAGAGGGATGAGGGCTTGGTGAGGGCTTGTGAGGGCACACCAATGCCAATGGAGCCCTTCAGGAAGAATGGTGAGGAAGGGGTTGAGGGCGGGCCATTGAAATTGGTTTGTACTATACTAATCCATTATTTATATCTTTTTTAGATTTTAGATAAGGATACACTATACTACTATAGTTAGATATACCTTAATTTATACTACTTCGTTCCATATTAGTAGTTATGATTGATTTTGAAAATATTTTCTTTTCAACTTAAACCTTAGATATATTAATTTGTATTAAATATTATTCGATAAAATTTATATCAATCGATTGGTTTTGAATATATTTTTACTGATATAACGTTAATCAAATATCATATAACACACAAAAAATAATTTAAAGCCGAAGTTGAGAAGTAAAAACTTCTAAAGTCAAATCAGAACTATTAATATGGGATGTATGGAGTATATCTATTAACCGCTATACAAGTGAAACATTACAATAAATGATCAAATTTCTTGGTAAATACATGATCATAAATCTTGTTAAAATAATGTACTATATGTTGATTGCGAACATCATTGGATAATCAAACAACATAAAACTACATTTCACGCAATATATAATTAGCCTCTCCTTGGGTTCAAGATTCGCCACTGATTACGGAGTAATATATACAGTAATACTTATAATTTTATTTTAATTTTTTGTTATCACTTGGGTCTTCCAATAAATATTTAGTTTTAAGTGTTAATAATAATTAATTAATAATCATTTGTAGAATCAAATTAAAAAGATAGATGATTTTAATATTTATTATTGATGATTTTATTATATTTGATTTTGAAACTAAATGATCTAAATTCGCATATAAATTATTTATTTATTTTTTATTATTTATATAGAAAACTAGATTGCACGGCAGCTCTAAAAATAGTATTTAAATGCGTTATTATTGGTACCGAAGACCTGTATTAGACAATGATGAAAGAACGAATAAATGAAAGAAACTGCATAAAAGTTGCACGGGTCAAAGTTTATAAGCCGATCAAAGTGTCAAAATGATGAGACAAAATCATAGTCATTTGGCTACATGTTTAACTTCAACAAACAAATTTAGAAAGGGTGCCACTGTGTAAATTTTAAACCACATAAGTTTAGTAGAGGTACACCACAAGTTAAGCATTCATTACCTCATAATGCATTTCGACCTGCAAAGAAAGAAAAAGAGTAAGTTAAGTTTCATTGAGTAATTTTACCTGTGTGTTAATCTCATAGGCTTGTTATAGCATTTGTCAGTTAGTATTGGGAGTGATTACTTGTATGAGACCTTGACAATGACGCAACCCTTATAATTGATATTATCTATGAAACCAAATTTATTGTAAATTTAAGTATTACTTAAACGTTATGAATGAATACACTTTCAATGCAACAATCAATTGTTTGTAGTTGTTGTTACCAAGCTTCCATTCTCGAATACGACATTCCCCAACTTTTGCTTGAGTTTTCGTTTAGCGTGAATTCCAACCCTGAAAAAAACATTTAAGTGTGTCAAGTCACACTTGCAATAAAACGACGAATTTATAACAAAGATGCAAATCATTAAGTGCAAGTCACATATATAAGTAACTTACAGATGAGATAAAAACTGAACTTAAAGTATACCAAGTCGATAAAAATGTACTCCGATATGATCAACTCCGAAACAATGAAACACCTCCTATATCTTCATCACTCATAGCATGCATAATTAGAGAAACATGCATATAACTTAAAATAATAACCGAGTAGTATAAAAAAATCAAAAAGAACTTCAACTGATGCCATATTTAATAAGAAACTATATATAGCTATGATACAGTCTAGGGATGGCAATGGTCACCCGATCCATTGGATATCCATCCGATCCACCCGCTTCTTGATGGATATGGATGAACCTAAATGGATATGGATACGGATATGGATGAACCTAAATGGATATGGATATGAATGAAAAATTTCATCCACGGATATATCCATTAACACCCGAAATACATATATAAATACATAAATATAGATATATGCTTATATAATTACTATAACAAATGCATTCAGCGCTAAATTTACATTTTACTTTCAACCTTATAATGAAATAACTGTGATATATTACAATAAAACACATATATCTAACTAAATAAACTTACAAAATTTCATATCGAATTTTTCATATTCTATGTTTAATACAGTAGTAAATAAAACAAAATGTGTGCTATATTTGGCAAAGATTACACATTCTTGTGGATAGAATTTAATTATTTCATGTTATATTTATTATTGCTATACCACGTTTTCGTTTTCATCGCATATTAGAAAAATATTATTACATTTTTTTTAATATCCAATGGATATCCATTAACCCGCTTAATCTAGCGGATATGGATATGGATGAATTGAAATTAAACGGATATGGATACAAAAACTAAATGGATATGGATATGGATACGGCATCACCCGATCCATATCCGATCCATTGTCATCCCTAGATACAACCCACGAGGCCGTATTACCTATTCAACTAATTAAATTGTAAATAAGATAAGTAAATTGGTACACAATCGATCAATAACCCGTGATTTACTTTCGAGAGGTCAACCAACTCTGTAATGATGGCAAGATGACTGATCCTTAATAATCCGTTTATAAAAAAACTACTTGAAATTTCACAGAATAATTATATGAAGTGTTGAACCCATATGAACTTTAGTAACAATACAATATGACTAAATTTGGTAATATACATAGATAGACCTAACCCATATGTTTTAACGTGAAAACCCAATATGAACTTGCTTTTGCCTCGTTAACAACCTGCCACTTTCTTCAAATGCAAGCATGTTTAAAGATAATAGTATGCAAATGAATCTATAGTTTAAACATCGGTTATACTTTATTCTAACAGAAGTATATAGTGTTCGTTTATGTTAGAAGGTACAATTGCAAATGTGCGACAAAAATAAACGTAATATTGAAAAAGCAGGTTTTTAATTACGGAGTATAATTTATAATTTATAATGAACATAATATTGAAAGTACAATTTCTAATGTGCTGCAAAAAAAAAAAAAAAAAAAAAAAAAAAAAATTATATAATATTATAAATTTATACCCTTCATTTTCTTATAATGAAAGGTTTGAACATCACCCGGTTCAAATCCGTGAATTCACGAGTTTGAAGAAGATTTCTACACTATAATAAAGCCATTATAGTGATTATATATCTTAAAAATAATATCTCTATATAGATATAGAAAAGAGAAAATAAAGCATTAGTGTGTTTAGAACTAATTATGATCATTATACAAAACTAATTGTATAGTACATTGTAACATATATGCAAGCAACATATTTTGACCGTCTTCAAATGAGGTGTGCAGGGTCAATATTTTGACTGCCAGAAGCAACTACACATTTTGACTGTCTGCACAAGAGATGTTCAGGGTCAACCAAAAACCTACCCATTTCGATACGTACCAAAGAAACTACACATTTTGACTCGCAACCCACATGCCCGACCCGCCCATTTTGCCACAACTAAAAAGTGTGTCGCAAAATATCATGAGTGTAGAGTACCTTTTATTTTGAACCAATAACCTCAGGCGCTAACAGCTTCGCACGTTCATCAGATGCACTAAATTCTAACTGGGCATTCCCATACCCGGTCCTCATAGCCTCAAGTTCCACCTAGTCACATAAAAAATGTACTAACCGATTAACAAAATATATTCTGTAAATGCATTTATCCAACAACAATCGTACAAAAAAACCATGAATTGATAGGTATATTAAAACCTTCACAACAAACATCAAAATACCAAATTACCATAAGAAATAAATGAATTATTAGTAATATATACCAACCATTCAAACCCAGATTTAAAAATCGGCATTATATCAAATTAAGGTTATCAGAGTAGAGGCTCAAATGATTATAATTTTAAATCATACCTTGAAAACACTAATATTGTCATGTCATTGCACTTGGGACAGTACAACATACCATCTTTCATCTACAGATGTCTTCACGTTGTCATCAAGATCAACCAAAGAGACTTCTTCACAACCTTCTATCCTCCAAATACACAATATTTAAGATGAAAGAGTCAATTCAGCCATACAATATATGTTTTTAAGAAAAGGCAATTCAAAATAGGTAACATATACATACACAAACTTAAAAAATACAATTATTCATCAACATCCAATTACTACTATGACTAAAAAAAGTCAACACACAGTATTATACGTTAATTAATCAACAGACACCCTTTTCCAACCTATTACATTCACATATTTGATTAAGAAATCTTAATTATAAAATTATACACTAATGTTACAATGTAATAATAAACATAACAAAGCATTGAAACATAATAACCCTAAGAACCATATATAACAACAAACACCACATAGATAGATAATAATAAATTAAACATATCAAATCGAACAAAGTACTCAAACTAATAAATCATTTCTTAAAAACTACTCAGTAATACATTAAAGGCGATTCGTGAAGAAACATACAAAATCAAAAACCTTAAAGCGATATAACCGCCAAACACTACTATTACATGCCGCCATGGCCTAACAATAGATAGAGTGGCTTGTAGTCAATGAAACCCTGAAACTTGATGTATGCGCAATATATATCTGCTCATGTCAACCTATTAACAATCTGTTGCACAACCATTCGTGTTATTAACTCATTATCTGTTGTACAAACATCTTATATCTGGTGTTATCAACACTAATTAGTGCACAACCATATGTTGACATATATTTATATCTATATGTAATGGCGGTAACAGCTTCAAATGGTCTACACAAAATAGAAACAAGATAGCTTTCTAGCAAACACAACTAATATACAATATTTTCTTCAATTAACAACCATTCCCCAACAATATTATAAAACATAGGAGTGTTTATTTACATCATAAGAACACATCAGTTAGTAAAGATCTTTACATGTTACCTGCATTCCATTCATAACCCCGTGAATGATAGACCCAATTTATAGCTGAAACGCCATTGCTGCATCACCAGAGCCTAACACATACACACACACACAAAAAAGAAAAGAAAAAAAAAATCAGCATATGACTTGTGGAAATACTCTGGTAGCTTAAGTTTGGAGTAAAAAAAGGTGACAATCTAAAGACAAAAAGGTTAAATCGTGCACATAAATGACAATTATAATAATCAAGTATAACCTTCAACATCTAGTGCAAGTATCTCCAAGAATCATTATGGGTGCAGCAGCAGTACCAATTTCACCACCTGAATAAAACTCCCATAAATTAGGGCATATAGCTTATTCAAAAATCATATATAATTAATAACGATTGTAAGTATATACTTATACCTCAAAAACAGTATCATCATCATCATCAAGTTATATAATACAGACTAAAACGTGATTAAATCGATTTGGATAAAAAAGTTTACAACTGCTATAAACGATTAAAAAGAACAAAGAAGAACTCAAACAATCAACTAATAACCTGATTGATGACTAATTAAATTACATAATAACGAATAAACTTCGATTGGTTTTAACCTATCAAAAAGTCGCAACCTTTTTGAAAAAATTGAATTGCAGACCAGCAAGTTCTTTAATCGGTGGTTTCTGGCGTATTGGATTTTAATTTGCAGCCAATTCGATCGTTTCGGATGAAAACTTTGTATGAATATGATCGATTGTTACAGACGAATAAATATTTGATTGCGCTGCCGTGGAACCCCAGTGGATCTGGATATCCAGACCCCCAATTTTTTGATTTAGTCTCCTCTTCTCCTAATTGTTGAACCCTAATTCAGAGTAAACAGAAGAACGTATGAATGAAATAAACGACCGGGGAAGAAGAGAGGAATCGGATTTCTAGAGCTCTATGTGTGTATAGCGATTAGAGATGCCAACGTGTATATTAGATAGGGTAATTAATATTAACGAGCAAAAGTGACCAGCTGCCTTTAGTATTGCATATTATAGGTGATGTAGGGTTATGTATCTACATAATTAAAAACGTTTTACTACGGGTTTGAATACACGTGTTTAGTATCTAGTATACCTAATGGCCTGTGCATTTTTAACGCCGAGAAGATTGCGTAAAAAAGGGGAAACGGAATCATCAATATGATGTAGTTAGTTTGAGTTGTTTATTAGGAAAATAGACCGGAGTATTTACCGTTTTTTGAAAAACGTCCGTTTCGCGTATAGTTAGTTGCGTTGTGTTCTTAAGATTATTTCGAGTTGAACGGTGGCGTCGGAAAAATTTAACGCCTAGCGAGCGAGAAGATATGCGTCTTTGAAAATTTGGGTGGAGTTTATTAATTAAAATAAGGGTTTGACATTTTGTACCCCTATTTTGCGGGGTGAATTTTCATATTGTTCAAAGTTGGGGGGTGAAGATGTTTTTTTGCCTTTGTTTTTTCCCTTTGTCGTTTGATTTGGTTTTTTTGAAAAACGTCCGTTTCGCGTATAGTTAGTTGCGTTGTGTTCTTAAGATTATTTATATGTGTCTTTGAAAATTTGGGTGGAGTTGAATAATTAAAATAAGGGTTTAACATTTTGTATCCCTATTTTGGGAGGTGAATTTTCATATTGTTCAAAGTTGGGGGGTGAAGATTTTTTTTTACCTTTGTTTTTTCCCTTTGTCGTTTGATTTGGTTTGTTTGAGCAAAACGACCAAAAGGTCATGTCGTTTAGTATGTATGGTAATGGTAATGATAATATTAATATTAATATTAATATTAATAATATTAACATTAATTAATATTAATACTACACTTACTAACACCCGTGCCCTCCTTGGTCATTTTATGAATGCAAAAAAAAAAAAAAATAAAAATAAAATAAAATAAAATTTAAAGGCCTTCTCACACTAGCTTTTTTTACTAATCAACCCCCACCCCCCACCTGTACTCAACTTACAAATATCGTGCCCTCCTTGGTCGTTTTATGAATGCAAAAAAAAAAAAAAAAAAAAAAAAAAAAAAAACAAAACAGTTTAAAGGCCTTCTCACAGTAGCTTTTACTAATCACCCCCTCACCTGTACTCAACTTACAAATATTACACTAAACTGGGTTAATACGTAAACTCTCTCAACTAAAATAACAACTCCACCCAAACACTTTGACAGCCCGTATCTTCCTCCTCGGTCCGAGTTAAATTTCACCAACCACACCGTTAAACCCGAAATATTTTTATGGACAAAACGAAACTAGCTACGTTCGAAACGGACACTTTTTAAAAAACGCTAAACACAACGACAGCCCGTATCTTTCCGCTTGCCGCGAGCTAAAGTTTCTCGACAACAACGTCATACTCGAAATATTTTTACGAACAAAACGAAACTAACTACGTTCGAAATGGACACTTTTTAAAAAACGCTAAAAACAACGACAACCCGTATCTTCCCGCTCGCCGCGAGTTAAATTTTTCCGACAGCACCGTCAGACTCGAAATAATTTTATGAACAAAACGATACTAACTACGTTCGAAACGGACACTTTTTAAAAAACACTAAACACAACGACGGCCCGTATCTTCCTGCTCGCCGCGAGTTACATTATTTCTCCAACACCGTCAGGCTCGAAATAATTTTATCAACAAAACGAAACTAACTACGTTCGAACCGGACAAATTTTAAAAAACACTAAAACCGACAACACTAACAACGACGCATAACACATGAGCCGTTTTCCCTTCTTTAAATAAAACTGCGTTAAATATGAATACGCCGGCCGAAAGCCCCCGCCGCATCGCGCGGGCCGGACCGGACTAGTTAGTGTTATTTGGGATTAATCTTGCGATTACCACATCAACAAAAAAGATTAAAGAGTGATTAAGAGTTGACACGTCAGATATATGTTCACGATTTATAAGATGTAATAGAATAGATAGATAGATAGATTATAAGATTAAATCAATTTAAACTTGTATCTGATTTTATTTGTTGTGTACAATCGTTCAAAAACTATAAATACGTACATTGGTGTCACTTATGGTTTAAACCAAACCAACATATACTTTTTTTTAACAGCGATACGGGATCACTCAGGGGACTTAATCACTCACGCGTCCATCTTCCTGCAGTTGCATAACTCGCCCCCAACTGCTTCACAGGAGGAAACCCGGCCCAACATATGTCAAGTCCTTTATAGACCAATATTTTCAACTCGCGATTTCGATACATGTTTTCGACGCGCGGTTCCGACATGCGCTTTCGACGCACATTTTTTGACGTGCGTTTTCGATGCGCGTTTTCAAGCCGCGTTTTTTAGACTTTTTGACCAGCGTTCTGGAGGCGCGTTTTCAACTCATGATTTTGAGGCGCGTTTTCGAGACACGTTTTTTGGCACGTGTTTTGAGGTCGTTTTTGAAAACGTGCGTCGAAAAACACGCTTTGAAAATGCGCCTTGTAAACGCGCCTCGAAAACACGCCTCGAAATCGCGAGTTGAAAACACGCCTCCAAAACGTTGGTCGAAAACTATTGTAATAAACGTGCCTCGATAATGCGCATCGAAAACGCGTCTCAAAAAAGCGTCTCGAAAACGCATGTCGGAACCGCGCTTCGAAAACGTGCGTCGAAATCACGAGTTGAAAATGTTGGCCGATAAAGGACGTGACATGTTATGCGAAGTTGACACTTAACTTCGAAAGTTAACAAAAGTTAACGACACCCTCCTTTTTGATTAACTTTTATAAAAAGACTCATTTTTTTATATCCAAATGAAATAGATAACCTAGAATAGAAAAACAGGGAAAAAAATATGTTACCTTTTTATGTAATTTGTCCTTTTAATAATCACATTTTCTTTTAAAATATATTGACAATATTTATCCATGGTAAGTTTAAAATGAGAATTAATTTAAATTAGAAAGACTTAAATATATATCATTAGCATTTTTCTATATATTAATGGGCAAATTTTTTTAATGGGCATTTTCTTATATACCAACAATATTTATTTATTTTTTTTTTTTTTATTTTTTTTTTTTTTTTGGTAAAGGATTACCCCATTGAATATTATTAAAAATAATAAAAGAATTATATACCAATATTTGAACTTGTGAATCAACTTCGGAGTTTAGATGAAGTAGATATGACGAAAATGATAAATGCTCGCACAATTTACATGTATCATCAATTTACTTATATTTTCCTTATTTCTTGTTAATATTTCATATAAATTAACTGTAAAAACTAATAAGTATTGTAGGTTGAAGAAATTAACTTTAATGATAATGATCCACAATTAGGATCGATATTGTCATCGAAAATATATACATAATGTGTTAATGTGTATATAATAAAACAGTCAACATCACTATTAAAAGTTTAGCCCCCGTCAAATTCCAGAATAATATCAAACTAAAATTCAGCCACACAAAATTCAGCATAAAACCTAATCATGGCCACACAAAATTACAGATATAATGCTCAAAGATTCTGCAGCAGTCGAAATGAAAACATGATCAAATTAGGGCTAACCATTCGTCTAATTCACTACGCTATAAATTCGTATTTGACATGAAACAAACGGTCGAATTGCAACAGAAGACAATACATATCAAACAATGAAATTTCCACATTGCAAAGGCTAAAATCGCATTCTGTACCTCAACGTTTGGAAAATTGTGGGGCTTTTCGGGCTTTTTTGAGACCAGGTTTCTTCCTCTCAACTATTCTTGCGTCTCTAGTAAGAAGACCTTCTTTCCTAAGCGGCTTTCTGTGATCTTCGCTCACTTTTAGCAATGCACGCGCAATCCCAAGAGATATCGCTTGTGCCTGCCCCGAAAGACCACCTCCATGTGCCTTCACAAAGACATCATAGCTAGTCTCGTATCCCAAAGTCGCCAAAGGGACTTTAATATATTGAAGCCATAACGGGTTTCCTTGAAGATATTCCTGTAAAACCGTTCAACGTTTTGATTATGGCGAAACATTCAAAAGCATATATCCAAACAAATGGGAATCAGGTAGGATGTTCTCATAGTGGGCGATCTAATGTTTTATGTGATGAGGTTTTTCTTGTTTGGTACGAGTATTTATACTCTGATGTACGCGGCCTAACCAAATTAGGCGATCTATTGTTGTGTATTGTAAAGAATATTTTACAAGATTGATTGAGTTTATGACAGATATAAATGGAATAACTACCCAACAGTAACAGATAAGAACTTGTAAAATCTTAAAATCAATGGCAAAGTTCAACCCTTTAAGCAACATTTTAGAAGCCTTAAAATTTCATTCCCCAATTACTAATCTTTCAAAATCATTAACAACTTACTAGTATGTTTTAAGCAGTCAAGTGGTTAAAGCAGAACGCCATAAGCCCATAAACCAAGATTCAAATATTAAATCTTCAGTTTTTGCTTACAGACTTCGTAACAACAAAACGCGTAACGTATTCGAAGTTATGCTAATTCTGACACATAACATATGTATTGTTAAACCACATACGTTACGCGCAACACACGGTAAAAAAAAGTTCACATTTTTGGCCTTCTAATTTATTGGATAAGCACATTATCACAAAACTATTGCTCTTGATGCAGCTATGATATTTGTGGGCAGTTTGCAGCAGGCATGATCTTCCCTTATTTTTGTATACTCAAAGTAAGCATTTTTATACATCAATTTAACATTTTAAAAAACAGAATTATCATGTAACAAAATGGCTCAAACGATACACACACACAGTCATATATTTATATTAATATTATATTAATATTTATATTGACCTAAAAGAATAACTGCAAAATTAAGTCAATTTTTACTGAAATTAACTACCTTTGCGTCACGGTAATTAATAATAAACTTTCCAGTTCCTTCTTGAATAACAACCCTAGCAATAGCACATTTCCGGCGACCGGTGCCGATGAGCGTTTGTGCAGCGAACCCGCCGGGGAGTCTAGACTTGACGTATTTCTCGATGTTTACAGCTTCCAAATCTCCGGCGAGTGGCTCGGCAACCACCGTGGCAAGAACAGTCAGTGAAGGGGTTTTGGGTTTGGTGAAATGAATTGATTTTGGGGATTGAGTGAGTGAAATTGAGTTAGGTTTTTGGGAAATTTGTGAAGAGAATGAGAGAGATGAGAAGGAAGATGTGAGGGTGGAAATGGATGTTGCCATTTTTTGAGTTGTGGATTTTGGGAAAGGAGATTTGGTTGAAGAAGGTGATATGATGAAGGGAAGGAGAAAATAATAGGATAGGATAATGTGATGATATTGATTTGTCTAAAATGCCCTTTTGTTAGAATTTGAGATTATTCTTAATAATTACTATTTTTTTTTATCAGCGAGGAATCCCTATGAACAGGTACATTGACTCCTCCATAGATGGTAAACATCAGTTAATCAAGCCATCTCTGAGCGCGAGAGCTGATACCAGGTGAATTGCGCACAAGACGCACCCTCTGGCCACACTTTCTTTTTGAACGAAATGGCTTTGCCAAGATTCGAACACGAGTGATGTGCTTCATCCGAAAACTCAATGGCTGCTCAGGCAAGCCTGTGTGGTTCTTAATACTAAATGTTGTTGCTCTATATTCATTTGGCGAGTAACTTTTTTGATATTATGGTCCTGGTTCTTGGTGGTGACAAGTTGCAGTGTTTTAATGAGGATTTTTGGATCTTCGTGGCAACCATCACTAGATAACCCTGTGATTGGGCCTGAGTTCTGAAATGTCCCATTCTTATTGATTAAAAACGTTCCATATTAATTGATTTCGTTGCGAGGTTTTGACCTCTATATGAGACGTTTTTCAAAGACTGCATTCATTTTTAAAACAAACCATAACCTTTATTTCATAAATAAAGGTTTAAAAAGCTTTACGTAGATTATCAAATAATGATAATCTAAAATATCCTGTTTACACACGACCATTACATAATGGTTTACAATACAAATATGTTACATCGAAATCAGTTTCTTGAATGCAGTTTTTACACAATATCATACAAACATGGACTCCAAATCTTGTCCTTATTTTAGTATGCAACAGCGAAAGCTCTTAGTATTCACCTGAGAATAAACATGCTTTAAACGTCAACAAAAATGTTGGTGAGTTATAGGTTTAACCTATATATATCAAATCGTAACAATAGACCACAAGATTTCATATTTCAATACACATCCCATACATAGAGATAAAAATCATTCATATGGTAAACACCTGGTAACCGACATTAACAAGATGCATATATAAGAATATCCCCATCATTCCGGGACACCCTTCGGATATGATATAAATTTCGAAGTACTAAAGCATCCGGTACTTTGGATGGGGTTTGTTAGGCCCAATAGATCTATCTTTAGGATTCGCGTCAATTAGGGTGTCTGTTCCCTAATTCTTAGATTACCAGACTTAATAAAAAGGGGCATATTCGATTTCGATAATTCAACCATAGAATGTAGTTTCACGTACTTATGTCTATTTTGTAAATCATTTATAAAACCTGCATGTATTCTCATCCCAAAAATATTAGATTTTAAAAGTGGGACTATAACTCACTTTCACAGATTTTTACTTCGTCGGGAAGTAAGACTTGGCCACTGGTTGATTCACGAACCTATAACAATATATACATATATATCAAAGTATGTTCAAAATATATTTACAACACTTTTAATATATTTTGATGTTTTAAGTTTATTAAGTCAGCTGTCCTCGTTAGTAACCTACAACTAGTTGTCCACAGTTAGATGTACAGAAATAAATCGATAAATATTATCTTGAATCAATCCACGACCCAGTGTATACGTATCTCAGTATTGATCACAACTCAAACTATATATATTTTGGAATCAACCTCAACCCTGTATAGCTAACTCCAACATTCACATATAGAGTGTCTATGGTTGTTCCGAAATATATATAGATGTGTCGACATGATAGGTCGAAACATTGTATACGTGTCTATGGTATCTCAAGATTACATAATATACAATACAAGTTGATTAAGTTATGGTTGGAATAGATTTGTTACCAATTTTCACGTAGCTAAAATGAGAAAAATTATCCAATCTTGTTTTACCCATAAGATCTTCATTTTAAACCCGTTTTGAGTGAATCAAATTGCTATGGTTTCATATTGAACTCTATTTTATGAATCTAAACAGAAAAAGTATAGGTTTATAGTCAGAAAAATAAGTTACAAGTTGTTTTTGTAAAGGTAGTCATTTCAGTCGAAAGAACGACGTCTAGATGACCATTTTAGAAAATATACTTTCACTTTGAGTTTAACCATAATTTTTGGATATAGTTTCATGTTCATAATAAAAATCATTTTCCCAGAATAACAACTTTTAAATCAAAGTTTATCATAGTTTTTAATTAACTAACCCAAAACAGCCCGCGGTGTTACTACGACAGCGTAAATCCGATTTTACGGTGTTTTTCGTGTTTCCCGGTTTTAAATCATTAAGTTAGCATATCATATAGATATAGAACATGTGTTTAGTTGATTTTAAAAGTCAAGTTAGAAGGATTAACTTTTATTTGCGAACAAGTTTAGAATTAACTAAACTATGTTCTAGTGATTACAAGTTTAAACCTCCGAATAAGATAGCTTTATATATATGAATCGAATGATGTTATGAACATAATTACTACCTCAAGTTCCTTGGATAAACCTACTGGAAATGAGAAAAATAGATCTAGCTTCAAAGGATCCTTGGATGGCTTGAAAGTTCTTGAAGCAGAATCATGACACGAAAACAATTTCAAGTAAGATTTCCACTCGAAATAAGATTGTTATAGTTATAGAAATTGAATTAAAGTTTGAATATGATTATTACCTTGTATTAGAAATATAACCTACTGTAAGTAACAAAGGTTTCTTGATCTTGGATGATTACTTGGAATGGATTTAGAAAACTTGGAAGTAAACTTACAATCTTGGAAGTATTCTTGATTTTATGAAACTAGAACTTTTGGAATTTATGAAGAACACTTAGAACTTGAAGATAGAACTTGAGAGAGATCAATTAGATGAAGAAAATTGAAGAATGAAAGTGTTTGTAGGTGTTTTTGGTCGTTGGTGTATGGATTAGATATAAAGGATATGTAATTTTGTTTTCATGTAAATAAGTCATGAATGATTACTCATATTTTTGTAATTTTATGAGATATTTCATGCTAGTTGCCAAATGATGGTTCCCACATATGTTAGGTGACTCACATGGGCTGCTAAGAGCTGATAATTGGAGTGTATATACCAATAGTACATACATCTAAAAGCTGTGTATTGTACGAGTACGAATACGGGTGCATACGAGTAGAATTGTTGATGAAACTGAACGAGGATGTAATTGTAAGCATTTTTGTTAAGTAGAAGTATTTTGATAAGTGTATTGAAGCCTTTCAAAAGTGTATGAATACATATTAAAACACTACATGTATATACATTTTAACTGAGTCGTTAAGTCATCGTTAGTCGTTACATGTAAATGTTGTTTTGAAACCTTTAGGTTAACGATCTTGTTGAATGTTGTTAACCCATTGTTTATTATAACAAATGAGATGTTAAATTGTTATATTATCATGATATTATGATATATAATATATCTTAGTATGATATATATACAGTTAAATGTCGTTACAACGATAATCGTTACATATATGTCTCGTTTCGAAATCATTAAGTTAGTAGTCTTATTTTTACATATGTATTTCATTGTTAATACACTTAATAATATATTTACTTATCATTTAACATAATTAACCAAGTGTATCAATATCTTAATATGATTCATATGTACCTAGTAAGACGTTGTTATAACGATAATCGTTATATATATCGTTTTCGAGTTTCTTAAATTAATAGTCTCATTTTTATGTATATAACTCATTGTTAAAATACCTAATGAGATACAAAATTATAATAAAATCATGTTAACTATATATATAACCATATATATGTCATCGTATAGTTTTTACAAGTTTTAACGTTCATGAATCACCGGTCAGCTTGGGTGGTCAATTGTCTATATGAAACCTATTTCAATTAATCAAGTCTTAACAAGTTTGATTGCTTAACATGTTGGAAACACTTAATCATGTAAATAAAAATTTCATTTAATATATATATATATATATATATATATATATATATATATATATATATATATATATATATATATATATATATATATATATATATATATATATATATATATATATATATATATATAAACATGAAAAAGTTCGGGTCACTACATCATATTCAGTTGTTTCTGATTAAATATGTGTTGAAGACTTTTGTGGTCGGTATATATAATACTTTTGACCCCATATAAGTAGTGCCTCCAAGTCTTTAATGCAAAAACAACCGCGCCTAATTCCAAATCATGCGTCGTATAATTTTGCTCGTGAATCTTCAATTGTCTAGACGCATAAGCAATCACCTTCGTCCGTTGCATTAATACACAACCGAGACCTTGCTTTGATGCGTCACAATAAATCACAAAATCATCATTCCCTTCAGGCAATGACAATATAGGTGCCGTAGTTAGCTTTTTCTTCAATAATTGAAACGCCTTCTCTTGTTCATCATTTCATTCAAATTTCTTCCCTTTATGCGTTAATGCAGTCAAGGGTTTTGCTATTTTGGAGAAATCTTGGATGAATCTTCTGTAGTAACCAGCCAATCCTAAAAATTGACGTATATGCTTCGGAGTTTTTGGGGTTTCCCACTTTTCAACGGTTTCGATCTTTGCCGGGTCCACCTGGATACCTTCTTTGTTCACTATGTGACCGAGGAATTGAACTTCTTCCAACCAAAATGCACACTTTGAAAACTTAGCGTACAGTTTTTCTTTCCTCAATACTTCTAGCACTTTTCTCAAATGTTCTTCGTGCTCTTGATCATTCTTTGAGTAAATAAGCATGTCATCGATGAAAACAATGACAAACTTGTCAAGATATGGCCCACACACTCGGTTCATAAGGTCCATGAACACAGCTGGTGTAGTGACCCGAACTTTTCCATGTTTATATATATTAATTGAGATTGATATTTACATGATTAAATGTTTCCAACATGTTAAGCAATCAAACTTTTTAAGACTTGATTAATTGAAATATGTTTCATATAGACAATTGACCACCCAAGTTGATCGGTGATTCACGAACGTTAAAACTCGTAAAAACTATATGATGACATATATATGGATATATATATATATATAGTTAACATGATACTATGATAAGAAAACATATCATAAAGTATATTAACAATGAACTACATATGTAAAAACAAGACTACTAACTTAATGATTTTTAAACGAGACATATATGTAACGATTATCGTTGTAAAGACATTTAATGTATATATATCATATTAAGAGATATTCATACATGATAATATCATGATAATATAATAATTTAAAATCTCATTTGATATTATAAACATTGGGTTAACAACATTTAACAAGATCGTTAACCTAAAGGTTTCAAAACAACACTTACATGTAACGACTAACGATGACTTAACGACTCAGTTAAAATGTATATACATGTAGTGTTTTAATATGTATTTATACACTTTTGAAAGACTTCAATACACTTATCAAAATACTTCTACTTAACAAAAATGCTTACAATTACATCCTCGTTCAGTTTCATCAACAATTCTACTCGTATGCACCCGTATTCGTACTCGTACAATACACAGCTTTTAGATGTATGTACTATTGGTATATACACTCCAATGATCAGCTCTTAGCAGCCCATGTGAGTCACCTAACACATGTGGGAACCATCATTTGGCAACTAGCATGAAATATCTCATAAAATTACAAAAATATGAGTAATCATTCATGACTTATTTACATGAAAAGAAAATTACATATCCTTTATATCTAATCCATACACCAACGACCAAAAACACCTACAAACACTTTCATTCTTCAATTTTCTTCATCTAATTGATCTCTCTCAAGTTCTATCTTCAAGTTCTAAGTGTTCTTCATATATTCTACAAGTTCTAGTTACATAAAATCAAGAATACTTTCAAGTTTGCTAGCTCACTTCCAATCTTGTAAGGTGATCATCCAACCTCAAGAAATCTTTGTTTCTTACAGTAGGTTATCATTCTAATACAAGGTAATAATCATATTCAAACTTTGGTTCAATTTCTATAACTATAACAATCTTATTTCAAGTGATGATCGTACTTGAACTTGTTTTCGTGTCATGATTCTGCTTCAAGAACTTCGAGCCATCCAAGGATCCATTGAAGCTAGATCCATTTTTCTCTTTTTCAGTAGGTTTATCCAAGGAAATTAAGGTAGTAATGATGTTCATAAAATCATTCGATTCATACATATAAAGCTATCTTATTCGAAGGTTTAAACTTGTAATCACTAGAACATAGTTTAGTTAATTCTAAACTTGTTCGCAAACAAAAGTTAATCCTTCTAACTTGACTTTTAAAATCAACTAAACACATGTTCTATATCTATATGATATGCTAACTTAATGATTTAAAACCTGGAAACACGAAAAACACCGTAAAACCGGATTTACGCCGTCGTAGTAACACCGCGGGCTGTTTTGGGTTAGTTAATTAAAAACTATGATAAACTTTGATTTAAAAGTTGTTATTCTGAGAAAATGATTTTTATTATGAACATGAAACTATATCCAAAAATTATGGTTAAACTCAAAGTGAAAGTATGTTTTCTAAAATGGTCATCTAGACGTCGTTCTTTCGACTGAAATGACTACCTTTACAAAAACGACTTGTAACTTATTTTTCCGACTATAAACCTATACTTTTTCTGTTTATATTCATAAAATAGAGTTCAATATGAAACCATAGCAATTTGATTCACTCAAAACGGATTTAAAATGAAGAAGTTATGGGTAAAACAAGATTGGATAATTTTTCTCATTTTAGCTACGTGAAAATTGGTAACAAATCTATTCCAACCATAACTTAATCAACTTGTATTGTATATTATGTAATCTTGAGATACCATAGACACGTATACAATGTTTCGACCTATCATGTCGACACATCTATATATATTTCGGAACAACCATAGACACTCTATATGTGAATGTTGGAGTTAGCTATACAGGGTTGAGGTTGATTCCAAAATATATATAGTTTGAGTTGTGATCAATACTGAGATACGTATACACTGGGTCGTGGATTGATTCAAGATAATATTTATCGATTTATTTCTGTACATCTAACTGTGGACAACTAGTTATAGGTTACTAACGAGGACAGCTGACTTAATAAACTTAAATCATCAAAATATATTAAAAGTGTCGTAAATATATTTTGAACATACTTTAATATATATGTATATATTGTTATAGGTTCGTGAATCAACAGTGGCCAAGTCTTACTTCCCGACGAAGTAAAAATCTGTGAAAGTGAGTTATAGTCCCACTTTTAAAATCTAATATTTTTGGGATGAGAATACATGCAGGTTTTATAAATGATTTACAAAATAGACACAAGTACGTGAAACTACATTCTATGGTTGAATTATCGAAATCGAATATGCCCTTTTTATTAAGTCTGGTAATCTAAGAATTAGGGAACAGACACCCTAATTGACGCGAATCCTAAAGATAGATCTATTGGGCCTAACAAACCCCATCCAAAGTACCAGATGCTTTAGTACTTCGAAATTTATATCATATCCGAAGGGTGTCCCGGAATGATGGGGATATTCTTATATATGCATCTTGTTATTGTCGGTTACCAGGTGTTCACCATATGAATGATTTTTATCTCTATGTATGAGATGTGTATTGAAATATGAAATCTTGTGGTCTATTGTTACGATTTGATATATATAGGTTAAACCTATAACTCACCAACATTTTTGTTGACGTTTAAAGCATGTTTATTCTCAGGTGAATATTAAGAGCTTCCGCTGTTGCATACTAAAATAAGGACAAGATTTGGAGTCCATGTTTGTATGATATTGTGTAAAAACTGCATTCAAGAAACTGATTTCGATGTAACATATTTGTATTGTAAACCATTATGTAATGGTCGTGTGTAAACAGGATATTTTAGATTATCATTATTTGATAATCTACGTAAAGCTTTTTAAACCTTTATTTATAAAGGTTATGGTTTGTTTTAAAAATGAATGCAGTCTTTGAAAAACGTCTCATATAGAGGTCAAAACCTCGCAACGAAATCAATTAATATGGAACGTTTTTAATCAATAAGAACGGGACATTTCAGTTGGTATCAGAGCGTTGGTCTTAGAGAACCAGAAAATTTGCATTAGTGTGTCTTATCGAGTTTGTTAGGATGCATTAGTGAGTCTGGACTTCGACCGTGTTTTCTTTAAAAATGATTGCTTAACATTTTTGTTGGAAACTATATATTTTTAACATATGAATATTATGTGATATATTAATCTCTTAACGTGTTTGATATTATGTGATAGATGTCTACCTCTAGAACAAGTCCCATTGACTCACCTAATAATAATGAAGAGTCAAATGTAAATTGGAATGATTTGTGGACTGATTCACAAGTTCCCGAAGAGGAACCGGAAGAAGAGTCGGAACCGGAAGAAGAATCGGAACCGGAAGAAGAATCGGAACCGGATGAAGAAATAGAACCGGTGGGGGAAATAATAAAACGGTTAAGTAAAAGAAAATCCTCAACCAACCGACCAAAGTTAATTATGGTCAATGGTGTTTCCGCCAAGGAAGCAAAATATTGGGAGGATTACCAATTCTCCGATGAATCGGATTCCGACGAGAATTCCGATGATGTTATAGAAATTACCCCAACTGAATTTAAAAAGGCAAAAGAAAATAATAAGGGAAAGGGCATAAAAATAGAGAAATCTAATTCCAACCCCGATGAACTTTATATGTATCGTCAACCCCCGAAGTCCTTAAGTTGTAACAATGACCCGGGAACCTCTAAACCACCAGGTTTTTCTAAACCAATGTGGACAACGACGGCTCGTATTAGGGGAACATCATATATCCCTAGAAACTTGGCAAAACGAACCAAAACCGAAGAAGAAGAAACGAGCGAGTCGGAATAAGATAGTTGTATTCGTGTGGTGTAATATATGTAATATAGTGTTATTATGCTTTATGATATATGTAAAAATTGCTTGTATTAATAAGTATTTTTTTATGAATCTAACTCTTGTCTATTTTACAGTTTAAAAACACAAAATGGATAGACAACCCAATATTTTAAGAGACCTACCCGGAGACATGATTGATGAAATCTTGTCTAGAGTCGGCCAGAATTCTTCGGCACAACTATTTAAGGCGAGATCAGTTTGTAAGACATTCGAAGAACGTTCCAAGAATGTCTTGATTTATAAGAGACTTTCGTTTGAAAGATGGGGGATATCACATTGGGAAACCCATAAGTTACGATGTGTTTACTTTGACGCATATATTGCGGGGAACCCAAATGCTATTTTACGCAACGGGTTAAGAAATTATTTTGACTCAATATATCCGAATATTGGACTTCGTGATTTAGAAAAAGCGGCTAACATGCAACATAAAGAAGCATGTTATGCTTACGGATTAGTAATGTTCGCTTCTCACCAAAGTGAGAACAAGAACATCGGGCTACAACTATTAAACAAAACGTTTCCACAAGTGACGGAGTCGGTAATTGGGGTAAGAAATGAGGTTTTTAGATTATTACGGGACTGTTGGACATTACGTAACCCTCGTCCCTTTGATGACGTTACAACACGCTGTCTTATCAACGGCCATAACGGTTATGTTGCACAAGACCAAGGATGGGAAGTAGTCCTAGTAAAACCAGAATGCATGACTTGTTTCTGGACGTATAAATTACGTGTCTTTATTGCCTTTGCTGAACGACTTGTGTACTAGCTAGAATTGTCTTCACAACTATCTTGTATCAAAGTTATTGTGTGCTATATTTCATGCTTTATGTAAAATAAGCGGTATTGTAAGTTTGTAAAATATTGTATAAAAGTTTGAACGCGAAATATTATTATAATCAGTTTTTCATATAGAATTGTAGTAGTTGAATTGTATATTAGCTACTAAGTATGAACTTAACGGGTAGGTACTACCCGAATTTAAACTTATAAAACGCTAATATGAAGAAAAAGCTTTTATAAATGAGTTCATATTATGCGACGAAATACTATTAACTACTCTTAATATTCTGTATGATTAACTTGTTCCATTTAACTATTTTGAAGGAAATGGCACCGACTACTCGACACACCGTGAATATGAATGAAGAGGAATTCCGTACTTTTCTAGCTTCAAACATAGCCGCAGTACAGGCTGCGCTACATACCAACAATAACCTTGGATCTAGCAGTACAGGAAATCGTGTAGGATGCACCTACAAAGAATTCACTGCCTGCAAACCTTTGGAATTTGATGGAACCGAAGGACCGATCGGATTGAAACGGTGGACCGAGAAGGTTGAATCGGTGTTTGCCATAAGTAAGTGTACTGAAGAGGACAAAGTGAAGTACGCTACGCATACCTTCACAGGTTCTGCGTTAACATGGTGGAATACCTATCTAGAGCAAGTGGGACAAGATGATGCGTACGCACTACCGTGGTCAGCATTCAAGTACTTGATGAACGAGAAGTACCGTCCCAGAACCGAGGTCAATAAGCTCAAGACAGAACTTAGAGGGTTACGAACCCAAGGATTTGATATTACCACGTACGAAAGACGATTCACAGAATTGTGCCTATTGTGTCCGGGAGCATTCGAAGATGAGGAAGAGAAGATCGACGCGTTTGTGAAAGGATTACCGGAAAGAATCCAAGAAGATATAAGTTCACACGAGCCCGCCTCCATACAACAGGCATGTAGAATGGCTCACAAACTAGTGAACCAGATTGAAGAAAGAATTAAAGAACAGACTGCTGAAGAGGCCAATGTGAAGCAAGTCAAAAGAAAGTGGGAGGAAAACGGTGATAAGAATCACCAATACAACAACAACAGCAATTACAACAATAATCGCAACAATTATCCCAACAATCGCAACATCAATCGCAACTACAACAAACGGCCCAACAACAACAACAACAACAACAACAACAACAGCAACTACAACAATCATCCCAACAACAATAATAACCGCAACAACAACAACAATCAGAAGCAGCTATGCCAAAGGTGTGAAAAGAATCACTCGGGGTTCTGCACCAAATTTTGCAACAAGTGTAAAAGAAATGGTCATAGTGCGGCGAAGTGTGAGGTCTACGGACCAGGGGTTAATAGAACGAAAGGAACAAATGGTGTCGGAATGAGTAATGGCGGAGCAAGTAGTGTCGGAGCAAGTTATGCCAATGTAGTTTGTTATAAATGTGGAAAACCAGGCCACATTATTAGAAATTGCCCGAACCAGGAGAACACGAATGGACAAGGCCGTGGAAGAGTTTTCAATATTAATGCAGTAGAGGCACAGGAAGACCCGGAGCTTGTTACGGGTACGTTTCTTATTGACAATAAATCTGCTTACGTTTTATTTGATTCGGGTGCGGATAGAAGCTATATGAGTAGAGATTTTTGTGCTAAATTAAGTTGTCCATTGACGCCTTTGGATAGTAAATTTTTACTCGAATTAGCAAATGGTAAATTAATTTCAGCAGATAATATATGTCGGAATCGAGAAATTAAACTGGTTAGCGAAACATTTAAGATTGATTTGATACCAGTAGAGTTAGGGAGTTTTGATGTGATAATCGGTATGGACTGGTTGAAAGAAGTGAAAGCGGAGATCGTTTGTTACAAAAATGCAAT